>NC_012860.1:0-1200000 GCF_000026945.1 Candida dubliniensis CD36 | reverse complement strand
CTTTATTAGAATTAGGATTATTACCAATCATTACTTCAGCATTTATTTGGCAACTTGGTGCCGGATTAAAATTAATTAATGTTAATTTTAAATTAAGAATTGATCGTGAATTGTTTCAAACTGGTCAAAAATTAACTAGTTTTATTTTCAGTATTGTTTTCGCTATTGGATTGATTTATTCAGGATATTATGATAATGCCATTAGAGGTTATAATCCTTTAGAAGATGGTATTCCTTATGGACCTTATTCTTTGATTTTATTACAAATTACTGCATGGTCATGGATTGTCACTTTAATGGTAGAAATCTTTGATAAAGGTTATAGTTTTGGATCAGGGATTTTATGCTTCCTTGCTATACAATCTTCAACTAATTTTATTGCCAATTTATTAGGATTAGAAAATTTCCCAATTCTTAATTCTAATAAATTTGAAAGTTATGGTGCCTTGATGAATTTAATTAAAAATTTTTCAATTTTTAACCCTAAACAAACAGTTTATCAAATTTGGCATTCATTTTTTAGAATCCAATTACCTAATTTAACTCAATTTTATATTTCATTGGCATCTATTTTAATTGTTGTTGCATTACAAAATTTCCGTATTGAATTGCCAATTAGATCTACAAAAGTTAGAGGTATGAATAACGTTTTCCCAATTAGATTATTATACACTGGTGGATTACCGGTATTGTTTGCCTATAGCGTAGTTGCCAATATCCAAGTTATTGGTTATTTGATTCATTCAATATTATCCAAACTTGGTACTTCACCAATTGTTATTTCTATAATTGGAAATTATGTTTATAATCCAATTTCAAATGAATTATACTTGAATTCAGGTATCTTGAATTATTTTGCAAGTTCATCTTCAATTGTTCAATCCATTATTTCACAAATTAAAACTACAGTTTATTCCGCCACTATAATTATTTTGGCAGTTTGGTTTGCCAATAAATGGAGTTACATTTCAGGTAGTTCACCAAAAGATATTTCCAAACAATTTAAAGACCAAGGTATTTCTCTCGCTGGTAAAAGAGACATTTCTATCACCAAAGAATTATCAAGAGTCATTCCCGTTGCTTCAGTCAGTGGTGCTTTTATCTTGAGTGTCGTTGCCTTGATTGGTGAATTCTTTGGTGGGTTAGGTTATGGTGTTGCCAGTATTATTGGTGTAACATCATCTTTTGCTGTTTTGGAAGAATTCATGACTGAATATCAACAAAATGGTGGTGGACAATTTAGCAATGCCCTTGCTTCCTTCCAATAAATGTTATAACATATAGAACAACATTTAAAAGAACAACCAGGAAAAAAAAAAAAAAAAAAGGGAAGACCCTCCGACACTCCCTCTCTTGTTTCCTTCTGCTTCATCTGTAAAATTTTATATACGAATCAGTATCAATAATGTATATATGGATTAATTATCTACAATAGTAAACTCATCATAATCAGAATAAGAATTTCAAACATGTAAAGCACAACAAAAACCTATGAACTTCACATTAAATATTTATGAATAATAACAAAAACCAACAAACTATACAAGTACAAGTACCACTAATCATCATATAAAGCAAGCCTGTTTGAATATTTATAGAATCGCCCATTTTTTTTCCCACCACTAATGGTATTGAGCTCTTCTGGTATTGTATCAATCGATTGCAAATGGATTTTTTTTCTTGTTTTACTTTGATTATTGTTATTATTGACATTATTTTCAAACGTCATCAGATCAGCCAAAATAGGAGATAGATGAAAAGGCTTCATAGCAAACTTGGAAGAAGATGCCTCTTTGGCAACTTTGGGTACTATAACCAGTTTTTTCTGATTCGAATGTGACAGCTTCTTCTGTGATTTTTTTGCAATAGTTTTAGATGATTTCTCCGATATTTTCGGTGATGGTGGCAATGAAGATGACAACGATGACGAATAAGATGATGGAGACAGTAATGGTGATGGAAGTGGAGAAGAAGTCAGTACTGGAAAATTCATAGTAAACTTTGGGGTCATCGTTGTTATTGTTAATAAAGCAAATTTGAAAATAACCAACATTAAATTACCCATTTGCACAATTGGTTCTAATACAATCATTCTGAATAACACCCAAGGTACATAAAACAGTACTCTAAAATAAAACAGAATAGCATAAATTGGTAGCCTTAACCCCAAAAATATAACGGCTTTCTTTACAAAATATAATGGATAATTCCAATATTTCCCAAGCTCTTCTCTTATATCGTGAACAAGATTATGTAAATAATTGTTAAAAATTTCAGTAGCCACTATTCTAACAATATCGTATTCTCCTAGTTCAAAATTATGATTCAACAACGGTGCAAACTCTTTTAACAACAAGTTGCAAACAGCATTGGGGTGTTTAATAATATCAAGAAAAGACACTTCTTGTCTTACCGAAGTTACCATACTTCTGATCTCATCAAGTAAAGTTGGTGGTCTGGTAGCTATACCAATGCCGGGAATAATTTCATCAAAATTTGTAAATGTGTTTTCCTTGGAGTCATATAATGTGGAATCATCTTCTTCGATTATTGTATTTAACAGTGATTTTTTTGACGATGACGACTTCATAGTAGACAGTTTACGTTTTGGTACTGGGGGTGAAGCAACTGTTGGCAGCTCAGAAGAAGAAGGTGGAGCTTTAAATGGAAATGATACATAATTGCGACTAGTAGTGGGGGATAAATTTACTGAAGCATTGGGCGATAACAAAGTAGGTGACATATTCAAGGGAAATGGTGTAAAAGAGCTTTCTCGAGAATCATTACTGAGACTCTTCTTTTCTTCTAATTCATTTTGCAAAGAAATTAAATCCATTTTCAATTGATCAAATTGTCGATTATGTTGCTGCAAATGATCCAATAGTATTTGATTACTAACATTCGGTAAAAAATAATGAGACAAATCTTGATACCAATTCTTCAATTGTGGTGTTTCCCAACTTAGCTGATTCGTATGCATTGACGATTGTTGTAGACTATCGGTGAAAGTAATGATCACTCTAAAGAGAGACCAGAATTGCAACAAGGCTATATTCACATTATTGAAAACGACTTTCTTTCTCTTTTGATCAATTATCGTGTACTGTCTCGTCCATATTAATAAGATTGAACTGAAAATACAAGACACCAAGCATGAAATCAATGCTATTATTTCAAAAGTGTAAATTTTCCGTACCAACAAAATGGTTTTATCGGTGTTTTCTCGATCCATATCTTGCAATAACATGACTTTTGTCTTTTGTAGTTGTCTCAACCAGTTGTAGGGCCATTCAATTGTATGTTTAACCACTAGGCTAAGCAATAGTACTGTCAACAAGTCTATAATAAGATTCCCCGCATGTTCGCTGGGTGGCATAGTCGTCTTGATGGGGAATAAAATTGAAGTTAAAGTGGGGAGTATAATGATGGTATAGGTGAATATTTTAAACAAGACATCCTGAGATTGATTTGGTTGTGATAGTTTTTGCATTTGAGGAAACAATTGGGGTGATGGAGATTGATTAGATGTTTGCAGCATTTTTTCAGAAGAAATATGTGAATGCACACTATTGATTGGAGGTGGATTAGCAATTGTGGAAGTTGTAGTGGCAGATGAATTCATATCTAATTAGTTATGATGATATTGAATTGCAAAGACAAAGAATAATTATATTTCTTGAAAAAAAAAAAAAAAGAAAAGACCAATTTTTCACGGATGAAGGACGAAGATGGTATTTACATATATTGATTGGGTGATAATTATGTGATGTTGTCAAGGAGTTTTACAACAACAACAAGCAAAAAAAATCTATTGAACAAAACCAAGGTTGGTTATTGGAATATAGGATATAATACTAAATAAAATAAAATAAAATAAAATAAAATAAAATAAAATAAGATAACGTGAAATGAAGATGGGAACACAAACACTGTAAAATTATAACAACAATGTCAATTGATGAATAAAATCTGATTAAATGGAAAAAATATATATATATATATTTGACTTGTTAATGAAAGGAAGAATGGAAAGTAAAAAGAAATGAAGATTTAGTCAAATCAGGAGAAAAAGGGTAACTATATATATGCTTGTCTCTGGGTGTATATGTGTATAAGGATCAGCTTATACTAGTAAAAATATAATACGAAAACATATACATACATATATATATATAAATAATGAAACAAAATATAAAACAATAAAGATTTTAGGGGATGACAAATCTATACTCGATTTATTAATTTCTTACACTAAATTTGATTTTTATCCTTATTAGTATTTTCATGTTGGATGTGATTAATACTATTTATTGCTAAATCTAAAATGGTTGTATATTCCCACACTCTACTTATCTTTCTCTCTCTTTCCCCTCCCCAACTACTTGTTTTTACCCTGCGCAGATATTGTAGATTGTCTCCAATTATTATTCTTACTACACGGAAATAATGTTTTGATATCAATTAGTTGTGAATATGGAGATAAACCTCCAAGAAAAATTACAAACAAAAGCAAAAAAAAAAAAAAAGTCACACCCAATGAAAATAATAATAACAATAGTAATGATAATATCTAATTAAGGTAAAAAGAGACAAATAGATTAAAAAAATTTAACTTCATCAGATTTAGAGATTTAAAACTCTCCTAGTTGTGTGTGGTGTGTGTGTGTGTGTTGTGTAACTTGCATTCACTTGCATACTCACTTTTTTTTTTCTTTCTTTTTGGTAAATCTAACACTAACACACTACCACATACACACGCTTACTAAATGTCTAATCTTTTTAACTTTAAAAATTATTATTATTCTTCAATTTCTTTTTTTTCTTTTTTTGATTTTGTGTACGCGTGTCTCAGATTATATAAAGTATAAGGCGTTATCATAAGCCTCTGGACCGAAAGAAAACAAATTCATAACAAATAAACATCATCTCTTTTTCCAATATTGTTTCCATTTATGGTTGTCTTCATCATATCCACAATCACACCACTACCCCCAATTGCGATATAACTTGACAAACAACAAAGACAAAAAAAACAATCTGTTTGTTACTGTTACCTTGACAAACTAAAGATTATCACTTCTAGGCCTTGACTTTAAACAATGAACACAATCTAAACTTAATAAGTATAATTGAAAAACTCGTGGTGTAGATTTATTTTTGGTTTATACTAAATTTTAGACGTAAAATTTAGTTAAAAGTTTGATGTACAACTTACCGAGTATCGTGATGATCATACAAACCAACTCTTCTTGAGATTGGTATCAAATTTGTTATGGTTATGATAACACAACTATTTACTATGTAGATTGTCACGGAAAGATATTGTTTCAATCGGTTTAGCTTCATCTCATTATGTATTATGTAGTAAAGTTTGCAATGACAATACTCGAAGTTTGAATTTCCAAACTAAGCTAAATCTATAACAAACAATGCATGGTTTGCTTCATATCGACAGATTCACCAAGAATCTAATTAACTACACATTACTTTACAACAACAACATCAATGAATTATCTCTATTATTCAAGGAAGTATTATTAACTACGACATTCGTAATTATTCCTTATTTTTATTGTCAACTAATAATATTTCCAACAATGTGTTTTTTAGCTATTTGTTTACATTGAACAATTTGACAATCACTTCTGCTCTTATATTACATAACTTTTGAAAGAGGATTTACTTTGTGTCTTGGGACTAAAAGCTAACGTCAGTTGTCAAATGTCCCCTTTCCCCAAAACACAAATTCTAATTAGGTTCTAACACCGTAATGTTTTGCAATACATTGCTTTAAGAATAATAATATGCCGTATAATTACCCCTCTATTACACATAACATATCAATAAATATACTCCTTAATTGGGTCTCTCATATATTTAAAATCTTTAATTAGTGGATAGTTTATTAACTCCGTTCACTAGGACTTTTACAATATTTTATTAATATTTTTTTCAAACCCTTGTAAACTTAATTTAGAGACTCCCTGTAATTTCTTTTATATCATAATTATTTATAGAATTTCACTTAATTTTGCAGTCAAAAAAAAAAGAAAAAATCAATCCCTTACATTATAAGGAAAAGAAATCAACACCCCCCTCCAAATTGAATATCGTATTATTCATAATTTTGACATTCACAAATAGTCGACCACAAAACTTTTTATATAAAGAGAAATAAATTGCATATAATCAATATCACCCTCTTATAAATTTTGCTAGAAATCTTGAACTTTTTGAAAACCCATTGACTCCCAATGGACTTAAACTTCCGTCCTTTTTTGTCATTTCTTTTTCTTGATCAATTCATTCACAGACATATTTTTAACCATAATACATGACTGAATGACCATTTCTTGAGCAGAAGGGAAAATCTACAAAAGTTATTTCTAGACTCTTCTTATTCATTCCAACCGGTTCTTATTTGTTCTCTTGTGACTTTGATCGAACCGCAAAGAATCGTTCACGTGACTTGGATTGTTTTTTTTGTTTCTTTTTTCGGGTATACTCCTGTTATCAAGATTTCTCACATTTTTCAAAAAATTGCCACAATTAAGCAACCTATATAAATAATTTGATATTTCATTTCCCACCATTGATCCTTCTTTCCTTCCCTTTTTTTTTTTTTTTTTTTCCCTCTTAGTTTTATCTATTTATATTCGTATTACTATTATATTAAATTACATTTCAACATGGTTTTAGTTCAAGATTTATTACATCCAAATCCAATTACTGAAAATGAAAAGAATAAATTAAAGAAATTGGTTCAAGAACCAAATTCATTTTTCCTCGATATTAAATGTCCTAGTTGTTTCAATATAAAAACTATTTTCAGTCATGCTCAAACAGCGATCACTTGTGATAAATGCTCTACTTTATTATCAAGTCCCACTGGTGGTAAGGCTAAATTAGTTGATGGTTCCTCATTTAGAAGAAAGTAGAACCACACCACATCAAGAGAAGTATTTCGTATGATTTGTTCTTTGAATTTAGAGAGTAAATGAACTTGTGGTTAGCATATTGCATTGTACTATTTGTGAAAGTTTGGTTTTATTGGTTTTATTTTTATTTTAGTATACCTAATGGTTCATTTCTTGAGTGCATCATCAATCAAATATTATTTGAGAGAGAAAAAAAAAGTACTATGATAGATGTTATAATTCTTGTCTAGATATGTGAATGGATTATTATCATAAAGTATCATGGGTCATGTACAGGTAGCAGAGTAGATGAAACTAATACTTGAGATTGGGGATTTCTTTCAATTTAGTTAGCGAAAACATTTGCACATATTTCGATGATGGCAAAGTTTTGAAAATGCAATTGCCAAATATCATTATTTTTTTCGAAATGGTTTTAAGGTAAAGTAGTTTTTAGTAGCATAATTTTTTTTTTTTTAATATGTAGCATGTTTTAAAGTAGGACACAATAACAATATTACAGATTGATTTATAAATCACATTATGAATCCTCCTTACCCTTTATTATATTTACATCAAGTCGAGCTCTCTATTTACAATGCAACAACTAAACCTAATTACCATCAAATTTACTTGGATCCTCTTCGAATTGTGCTTGTCTACCTTGGTGCTTATATTTCTTAGAATGCTCCAATTGAGAGGCCATAACCTCAGTTGCATAAAAGCCATCTTCAAACTCTTCAGCACTACTACCAACTTTCTTCTTCCAAAGTTTCCTCTGTTGTTCCTTTTTGAATGTCTTTTTAGAAGTTTTGTATAATATATCCAATTTTTCTTTCACGGTGTCTGGAATTTGATTTTTAATAGTTCTTGTTTTTCTACCCAAAGCCCAAGAATCGCCTAATTGACTTTTTCTAGCATCATGATATGTTTGTTTCCCCAATGATTTTGGTACTTGCCAAGTTTCAATGTTACCTTCAGTCGAACAAACAGTCAATTTAACATTTCTTTTCAACTTGTTTGGTGTGGCAATAATACGTGGCCAATTAGTGATATCATTTTCATCGATTACATTATCACTATATGATCTGAGATCTTCAATTTTTTTAATCGTTTCCAGATCATTAGCACTTCTTTCAACAATCAAATAAGAATATGACCCAACTTCGGTATCACGACCTCCAGGTCTACCACTTCCAGCCAAACGTTTTACAGCATTTCTAGAAATGGTACCAATACCATCTTCAGCCGATTTATCCCAACGA
The DNA here is from genome assembly GCF_000026945.1 of Candida dubliniensis CD36. NCBI lineage: Eukaryota > Fungi > Ascomycota > Pichiomycetes > Serinales > Debaryomycetaceae > Candida > Candida dubliniensis. The sequence goes on along the minus strand of NC_012860.1, from coordinate 1,191,818 downwards.
ATGGCCAATTTTTTCCCCTTCTTCAATTCTAAAATATATGGTGGACGAGAAACAATCTTGGAAAATGAACAAAAATTCAATCGATGTCTATGATCAGGAATTTTATAATATTTAGGATCACCAAGTTGTAATGGGCATTTACGATGATGTGGACATGGTGCAATCACTGATAAATGATAATCCACTTTATCATACATTTCCTCATGTGGAGTGTTTACATCAAATACTTCAAGTTGTTCAGAATCTTCATTGTCAAATTTCAACTCTTCTTCAGATACACTACCAAATTTTTCATTCAATTCTTTTTCAAAATCTTCACCCATTTCACGAGCTTTTTCTAATGCTTCTTGATAATCTAATTTAGCTAATAACTCTTTTTCATATTCAATGTCTTCTTGGGTAATAAATTGATCTTCTTTTTTCATTCTCATTTTCTGTGGTTTACCTTTGGATCCCTTAATATATGGTCTAGGAATTTTACCTAATTCTTGTGGGAATGATTCCGGTCTAATCATAATCTGTCTAGCACGGGCAATAGTTTCAAACCCAACAGAATTACCACGTTCGATTAACACTAAATGTCCACCTGGAGCCAATAAAGGTAACACCATATGAATGTTATCATCAACATCTTTTGGAAAATTAAATTCTTTTGATAACAATGAAGAATGAATGATAATCAAATCATATTTCTTAGTTACTGGTAATGTGTCTCTTAATTTTGTACGAATATGGAGTCTCTTAACATCAATATGACCCACATAATCATTTTCTTCCGAGTCATTTTCTTCTTCTTCTTCTTCATCTTCTACCTGCCATTCTTCCTGTGCCACATGCTCGTCAAGATTCACTTCCTTGCCGGAATAGTTTTCATTTAATTGCCTTGATAATATAATTTTTGCCCTTTTCTTCATTTCATTATTTTTTCTACCAACAATATATGCTTCCTTTTCTTCAGGCACCCATTTACTCCCCATGATTTCATTTAACGCCACAATACCAGTAGCTGGACCATATCCAATATCTAATATTCTTTGAGGTTTGAACTTATCTTTTCCAACTCGCCTTTGTAATTCCGATAATACTTGTTTTGCATGACTATAATCTTGCAAAAATAATGCTGCAATATGAGCATTACAATCCAAAGCTGTCGATGGAGCTTGTTGAATTTGATTCTTTTGTAAATTTTGATATATGTGGGCCACTCGAGTACGTAATCTAGCAGGGATGGATAATTTGATTATATTATTTTGTATTGCCTTGGCTATACGATTGGGTAAGTTTGTGATTGAATGATCTATTTTGCCTTCTAATGTACGATCATCTAATCTTGCCTCAGCAGAATTTTTCCCCTTAATAAAAGTTCCATCAGGGTTTCTAAATGGAGACATTTCTTGTGCTGGTAATACTCCTTCTGATTCAATGTGCCCTTCAATTTGTTCTGGTGATAGATAATTTTTCACAATATCTTGTGGTGATCTGTTTTCTTCTACTATAAAATCATATTCCTTGTACTTATTATCTGATGGTTGTGAGTTACTATAGTTTCTAATAATATTCATACATCGAAATGGTAGATTGGAATGCCTTAGTATTAGGGTACGTTTGTACATAGTATATTTTATGGTTGTTAGTTGTATGAGATGAGGTGGATTAGGGAGCCAGTATATTTTTTTTTTTTTTCACAGCAAATAAGAAATAGTGAGAAAGTAAGGAGAAACTATTCCAGACCAACGAAATGAGAGACAAAAAAAAAAAAAAAAGAAAAAAAAAAAAAGAATCCACCAAACATTAAACAATAGGAGAACAACGTATCTTCTAAATTTGATCAATTCTTAATTCCATTCGAAGAGTCTACATTTTTAAGCAGTTATGTTCAAAGGAATTCGTTTAGTTACACCAATAATCACAACTGGTGCAATCATGACAATACCCACATCCAATCAAATGATATTCAACGAATCTACTAAGAAACGTAGTTTCTATGAGGATGATGAAAATGTTGTTCCAATACCAGGGACAGTTACTCCAGCACCTGCTACTGAATTAGAATCTTTAGGATCCAATAGAATTATAGATGGCATTTCGGTACGTTCTACCCCAAGCACAGAAAACTTGTTCAAATCTGTCAGAAAATTCACTGAATCAACAGTTGACAGTTTAAGGTTTTGGGCTGATCAAAAATATCATCAATATAATAAAACTGAGAGATCAGTGACAGATACTGTAAGTTCATTACACAATAAATCAGAAGATCTTTTACCAAATTCATTATACATTCTTGTTGCCGTTTTATCTGGTACCATAGCTGGAAGAACTCGTGGAGTTTTAGCAAAAATTACGTTGCCAACTGTTTTCGGATTGACCGCTTTTAAATATTTTTTGCCTCAAACATTTAATAACACCGCTGGATTCTTTTGGAAATTAGAAAAAGAAAATGTACCTCAAATAGCTGCTCAACAAGAGTCTGCTTACAATAGTGCTGTGGGGTTAGTACATTCTATCGAAGAAACTACTGAAAGTGGGAAAAAAAGTATTGAAAATGGTACTAAATCATTGAAGAAATCTATTGCCAACATCACTGGTTTGAATCTTGACGAGGAGGTATCCAAGAAATAAGACAATTAGAAGAATCAAAAATAAAAAAAAAGAAATGTATACTAATTAAATATTCATATATCCATTGAACACCACATTATATATTATATATTCACTTTTCCTTTTACATGTGTAGTGGATTTGAGTTCTGAGAGTTGATTCTTGGGTCCTCTATTTTTTTTTTTTTTCACTAATTTTACAGCCATTACTTCATTGGCGGCAAAGTGTTATCATTTCACAAAAAAAAAAAAAAGAAGGAATAATCCTGCTCTTTCAAGGGTAACTTGCATTTTCAATTGATAAAAAAAAAATGCCAACAAATGGCTCTTTTGAAAAGATGAGTCGACCAGCAACTGCGTTTCAAAAAGTATTAGACAAAGTTGGATCGGTTTTCAGCTCAACCGAAACTTCACGACTGCAACACGAAAGCCAACTTGACGATAAGGCGGCAAACTTATTTAGTGTTTCTTCACAGAAATTATATCTGAAACTAAGTAAAATGTTGAAAATAGAGAGCAGGTCCAAAAATTTAAAGATGGAATTGTGTAATGACTTTAGTGCTTGGGGACAATCTATACCAAACCTAGAGAGTTCGGCGTTCGTAAAAGAATTCAGTGCTTTATTAAATACACAAATAAACAATCAAACAATCTTACAAGAGAAAATGGAGAGACTTAAACTAAGTTTGTCTTTTGTTAATGAAAGAGAAAAAAAGCAGAAAGGGTTAATAACAGCAAAAGTCAAATTAGAGAAACAATTAAAAGAGGCTAAGGCTAAATTTGGACCAAATGCATCAAACACCATACTATTGAATGAAAAAGCAGAAGAAGTCGATTGCAACTTGCAGGTTGTAGAGCAGCAATATATACGGTCGATCACCAACGACTTAAAAGATGCTTTAATTGATTATGCATATTCCATGAGCGCTTCTGCCAGGAAAGCCGAAGATTCAAGTAGCAATTTTATCCAATACATGACTGGGATGGAAAATGATATGGTTGCTGGAAGTATAGAAAATGACTTTGTCAGGTTTTCGCCCAACAAATACTCAAAGTTGCAAAAGCGAAAAGAACTCAAGTACCCACTGCCAAGTTTACTTGATGGAGGCATTGTCGGTTCTGGAGTTCAGCAACCTAAACTGAAGAACTACAACTTACCAACACCCCAATCGCCATGTCCTGAATGTAAAAAAATGTCACCATGCATACATTCTGAAGGAGCAAAAGTCATACAACCTTCACAAAGGGAAATTAATCATCAACAAGTGCACCAGCAGACTCAGTTACGCACGTTTTCCCAACCAAATCGAAACTTTTCCGTGAACTTACAACATCCATCTGATGACAGTCTTGGAAATGAAGTGCCACTTTTCACTACAAATCGAGAAAACTCAATGCCGTTCAGCGACCATTGGAGTTGACCAAATTATAATTGATTTATATATGTATTAATAAATATAAATCTCTATATAAAATAAAATAAAATATGATAATTATATACATGCTCATTTAAAAAATCTATACCCAAATCTTTATAATGGTTTCTCTTTATGCCGTTGTTTAACTAAAGTTGTTCCCATTCTTGAAAAACTTCTTCCCCACCTCATAAGAAGATATCATGATTGCACATGCTGGAGCAATTTTCATTACACGAGGACCAAACCCAGCATATAATGCCCCCATTCCTTCATTCTTGTAAATCTTAAATAAAAATTTAAACATGTTTGGATGGGATATTTTCTCATTTTCTTGCATTGTAATTTGTATTCTGGTTTTGCCCACGTCGAATGGATTAGTGAAAAAAGCTGCTATTGTTCCTGATATGGACCCTGATAAAAAGGAAGTGGCAAATACTTTCCAGTGATCAATTCCTCTCGTTGTTGAGTTATTAAAGTCTGTCTTCAAAACCAGAGCCAAAAATAATTTGAAAAATTCGTAGCTTGACCAGTAGATTCCCGAAAATGGTACATCTCTCCACAATGTGATGCCCAATCCTTTAAACATAGTTCTAACACCATCTTTCTTGACAGCTGCACTCAGATCTCTTATTAAATTGGACAATATATGCGAAGCTGATTTCAGATCAGTGGGTATAGATTGTAATCTAGTCTTGATCAATTCTGCTGGGGCTACAAATGTTGCCAGCAAAGTTCTAGCCAACGACCCACAAAACAATGGATTCAAAGGATGGTTGCCTATTGGGGAATGGTCTCTAATATATTCGTAACCAGTAAAATAAATGATATTTGACGGAACTGCCATTAATAAGGTTAAAGACAAACCTCTCCATAAAGTGCCAACTCCTTCGTGTTTCGCCACCGTGCTGAATCCTTGGAATGTTGAATATATACGAGTGCATGATTCAGCAGACTGGCAGTATTTGTCATGAATCCAAAATAATTCGGGAGCCACTTCAATAGGAACCTTTTGCTTTGGGAAACTATGATCGGGGAAATGTGCTTGACAACAAGGTTGTTCTTGCGGTAGAATACTTTGTTGCTGGATTCTTATTCTTATGACATCAAATGGGGTGACAACAAGTGAAGTCACAAGTGAGCCAGAACAGGCACTTATCATCCTTTGGGAAAGCGAAATGTTTTCTTCTGCCATATATTCTATAGTCTTTTACTTTCTGTATGACACCAACAACTCTGTAGGAATAAAAAGAACAGAAGCACAACAATCCAACTTGCAAGTCTATTCCAAATAAATTGAGAAATGGAAATATTATATAAAATAATAGAAAAAAGAAGATAATCTGTGGTTCCTAAAAAGAATTTGTTATATACACCTTAGTTACAAATGCAAAATGAAAAATTCTTAACAGTTTTTTTTTTTTTTTAACTTCTGCTTTTGTTCGCATAACCACTACTTTTTTTTGTAGAAATAATCGTAAAACATCACATAAACATTGACACCATCAAATATTTACCAACAATTAACCAGAATCAGGGTAGACAAAGAATCTGACAAGGACTAATAGTACTAATTGTGTTTGGTCTAACAAACCTAGCCAACCATCTTCTCAGGAAAGGAAGAAGACACTATTCATAAATTCTTGATTATTTGCAGTCATTCCCCAACCGTAAATACATAATATTTATATTTGATGCCTAACAGTATTGATTATAACCTTAGCAGACTCAAAGTATGCTTTAATCAGTTGTAGATAAATTGGGAGCTCCAAATAAATGAATGTTAGACTCTGACCATTCTATGATGCGTTCTCCACTATGTAAAAGCTGTCTTACCGTAGATTCATTCCCGAGTTTAGGAAATAAAAATGTTACACAAAAATAGAAAAGTATAATTTAAACGAAGAGCAAAAACACCACCACAGGAAAAAAAAAAAAAAGAAAGCTGACATCAGTTTTCTACGGCATAGACAAGCGAACTTACAATTAAACTTATCATGACTGGATTTGTTCCTTTTCGTTATACAACTATAATAATTCCATCAGTATTCAACAACAGTATCATTACATGTATATAGATTTATATGGCCATTTTGGTTATAGTTCGTTGCAAGCATCATTCTATGAGGGTGGAATGTAGTACTGGACAAATAATTAAGTGATCTTCCAGAGAATCCATTCGGATTATTTAATGTTGTTAAGCATTCACCTGCTGTTGACCATATATCAACAGTTTTGAGACCTGTCATCAAGATAGGTGCATGTTCGTGGACATCCATAGTTCGCATGGATTTGTTTGGGGTGGCATAGGTCATCACAGGGTCATGTAATCTGAGATCCCATATGTTTACAATCCCATCTGAGGAACCACTTATCAACTCCCTAAACCCGCCTCGCTGCATATGCACGTTTCTAATAGACCCTAAACCTGTATAGTTTGATTGTTGTAAACCAGGGTGTTGTTTGGTTGGTTTCCATGTCATGACCATGGATTCACGAGAGTCTAATCTGGTATCATAAACTCTAATACTGCCATCATCAAAGCCAGCAATAAAAATATCCCCGGCCACTTGATCGGAAGTCAATGACGTGATTGAAGACGAGGATCTCGCTGGAATATCCAGTAAACACAACTCACGCGGAGCATCCCATATTCTGATGATCTTGACGTCACCACTTACCAACAATGAACCTCTTGATTGCTGCCATTCCGACACCAAACCTGTACTTTTCGAAGTCAACAATAGATCAGTCAATGCTCTCCATCCAGTAACTAGCTCTACTCGTTTTTCCTCATCAAAGCCATCTTCATCTTTGTCACTGGAGTTACTATTCTCATAATTATGGAAGTTCTTATAAATTTTAATCACACCATCAGATGAACCAGTCAACAATAACGGCAAATCATCCTCATTTAAGAACTTTATATCGGTGATTTTTGTACCAAAAGGATTACCATTTGAAAACTTTTTAACAACTTGACCATTTCCCCAATCCCAAACTGTCATATTATCCTTTTCGTCACTTGCAACTAAAATTTTTTCAAATTGGGTAAATTTTATACATTTTGGTTGTGTTATATTGTTAAGAATCTGGATATCTTTATTCCATTCACCCCTTAACGCCATCTCCTTCTGTGGTTGCGTTTCTTGAATAATAGATTCATTTCTATTTCTTCTCCACAAACGCTTCACATATTCCTTGGAGCCTGGCTCATCAATTTCATTTCTCGACATTTGTGGTTCCTGGAAATATTCACAACTATACTCAAAAAACCCCGATTCAATTGGCAACTCAGGAGCCTTTGACAAATCTCTCTTTTTAAAAAATGCGGTTTTCGGTATATACTCACTTCCATAATTTGATTGAACGGGCCCTGGATTCAAGATTCTTGTGAAACTATTCATGTCGTTTTCTTCTGTAATGTGGAAACTTTTGAAAAGTTTTGAAACGGACAAACTTTTAATCCTTGATGTAATTGACTCAGCGTCTGAATCATCCATATTACCTTTAGTATGGTTACTACTGATATTATTAGCAGAAGCTGATCTGGTTGTTAGTGAAGATCCATCGATTAACAAGGTATTTCGTCTATTACCAACGGAAGCACTTGAGGATAATCGGTTTTCACCCAACTGCCTATTAACAACTGGCTTGGTTGGCTTGAAGCTTTCACTGATATTAATTGTTGACTTGCTTAATAAATAATCTTGCATTTCTTTCACCAAACTTGACAACTCACTTTCATTCAACTGAACCATAACATAGTCTATCAAAGTTTCCGCCAATTGCTTCACCTCACAATGTGGATCCTCTGACAAAATCAACAATGCCTTCCAGACTGAACTAAATATTGATCCATATGCAGGGGATCTTTTCCTGAAATCATTTAAATAATTGGGGTTCTCGATTAATACAATTTCTTCTTGCAATTGATTGAATGCAACGACTAGGAAAAACTTTGCATATGTTTGGACAAATTTATTGATGAAATACACCAACTCTTTTCGCACAATAGGCGAGCCATCACCCAAGAGACCAAGCACAGCATTGGCTAATTTCAAATCTTGCTGTCTAATTTCGTCTTTTCTTAAATCATTAGTGTTTACAGCAACAGGGTTAGGTGGTTGCTGAGAAGCCAAATGAGGTGGGTCCGAAAGATAAGTGGTCAAAGCAACAAGAATTGACGTCCTCACTTCAGGTATCGGGTCGTCAATCAAGTTCAATAATTTAGTGATATAATTGTTTTTATAAATTACCCATTTACCTTCAGGATATCTATTCCACAACTGCGATAATAATAGATTACACCATTGTCTAAGTAATGGATTATCACTAGTTTGTATAAATTTTAAACAATTGGTAACAATCTCCGAAGAAAAACACAACCTTTGCCCGTTTTTAAAGTCCTTGATGAACAAAGTCAAAATAAATGCACTCATTGCTTTATGATCATCGTTAATCAACATAGCACCTGAACTAACAATCGCATTACCATTCACACCCACGTGATTTATTGGGGGTGAATTTAGTATTGAGTAAAAATAATTGTATCCCTTATCTTTGCACAACTCTTGTTGGGTACCCTTGTAATCAACTGCCATTATTCTTGCCCAAATAAAAATCAACACAGGTTTTAATTCTTGTGCAGGGCTCTGCAATAAACGCAAAACATAGGGGAAGATACCAATGGACAATGATAAGTAGACTGCCCACGGGCCAAGATCCAAAAACTGTGACAATAGAATTAGAGCTCTCAACCTATGCACTTGCGATAATAATACTTGCAAAACAATTGGTAATTGTTCAGGTGGCGTTTTTGATGATGGACCTTCAAATTTAAGCCAAATCTCAAAAGCCGTCAATTGCTGTTCAAAGAATGTAGTGTACTGAACATTACCTAAATTTGGAAATAATGCCGTGGTTTGAGATCCATTGGCTTGTTGCTGCACAGAAGACACAGAATCACCTTTAGCGGCACCACCATTTTGGTTGTTGCCTGCAAGAGGTAAGGTAGTTGTTTCTTTGGCGCTTTTCAATAATCTGGAAAGAACTTGGTCTATAGCTAAATCCCAAGAGTCCCAAATTGGGTGAAACCTAACTGCATCTGGCAACGGTGGATCACTGATTGGATTACAATTCAAATGTGGCATAATTCTTTTAGCCAATAAAAAATTTCTGAACAATGCAGCAACCATCAAATCTTGTCTGAATAAACGTTTAAAGATGGGTCTAGTCAAAGAAGTCCATGCAATTGTATCTGTAATAGCGGTAAATATCCAATTCAACTCTCCTAATGGGGTTCTTCGATCATTCAAATTACCAGGAATAATAATATTACCTATTGAATTTCTAGGTAATGCATCATAGTACCCTTTTTTCAACGAGCTTTGAATGATAAACCACCTTATACTTATGTCTATGGGGCTTGTTAAACAGCATGTAAACAAATCAGCTGGTAAATCAGGACTCATCGGTAACAATTCGTTACTTTTACAAGCTGCCAACTGTATGCAATCAAGATAGGCCGAAGTAGGCGAAGGTGCACTTTGATCGTGGTTCCCGTCGTTATCGTCATCTATGCGCTTTTGAACAAACTTTTTGAAATTATGCACTATATTCCCAGCACTATTACAGTCATAGACAAATATTACGGGTGCTCCTAGCCATGTCTGCAAATCATACAATGATATAGGAATGTACTGAGTGTAATTTCTATTGAACACCCATATTTCTCCACTAGCAGTTGGCTTAGGTACACCATGGCCGTTATAGTGAAACAAAATCCTTTCATCTTTGGCATTTCTTCTTTGAGTATTGCAAAACCTCTTTACGTCCTCAACACAGGGGTCCAACGACTGACGGTATCTCGTTTTTGATGAAATATTTTCGTATTGTGTCTGAAGATTTTTCCCAATATTCTCTATTGCTTTCTTGGTATCATTAAAAGTGGATGGATCACACCAAGATTCAAATCTTGCACATGGCGATGGCTTCATTACATCTGGTGGTGCCACACCCAAATTTAAGCATAGCACTAAAATTGCATTGATGGTCTTTTGCCGTTCTTTCATAACTTTCCAGTCGGATATAGGTTGATAATTTTTAAAGAGTTCAGCCGACTGCTTCATTTCTTCTGTTAATGGATTTCCGTTTGTATTTTGACGTTTGTCATCGAAATATATGTAAAAAGTATTTGCTAAGGAATTTAAGAATTTTTCAGAATTGTAATCAACTTCAAACCCATGTCTCATTTTGTCATTCAACGGTTGCTGGGGAGGCCGCCTTCCAAGTGAGGTGTATAATTCTTGTGATGTTGACATGATACTCTAGTAGAACCCAGTAATGTTGTTTTCACATACAATTATTTTCAACGAAAAGCAATCTAATTCTTGGTGTATATCGAGTGTTAGTTAATGTGGGTATTATTGTAAGTGACCAATTGAAAAACAACAAAACAAAGAAAGAGAAAAAAACTGAAAAAAAATATCAAATACCAAGGTCACGTGACAAATCTTGTTTTTACTTTAATTGCAGAGTTATGAATAACAAATTCTTCTTATTCAGAAAAGTTGTTGCTTGTCCATTTTTCCGGTGTCTAACTATATAAATAAGCTTTATATTGGTGGACAGCAATGACGCAAACACAAGATTAAAAGAGTGATGGGATATATTAGAAAAGTTGATGACGACATCAACACAACAGTTTTCAGGTATTTGCAGTCTTGAGATAACTGAACTCGCTCAGTGTAAATATATGGATCAAGTTAGTAAGCTGAGAATTCACAGAATAAAGGTGTTATTCTTATAGTAAAACATGGAGTTTCTTCTTTCTTCTACTTATCAGTTAGGTATCAATTTGAGATAACCCAAGACCCCCCCAAAAAAAAAAGAAAAAAAGATGAAAATCAATGACCACTCTACAGTTAAACAATAAAGAATCCTTTGAGTAGTCTTGGATACGAGTATAAATACTAGAAAGGCAAAAATGCAAAGATCATAGTCTTATCAAGTAATATATTCAGTGATATCACCATTTGTACTTATTTCATCTACATCAGAATGAATGTAACATTTAATAGCTGTGTTGTAATTAAGGGATTTTCTTCTTCTTACCTTTTGTGATTTGTACACACAAACACACTACTTTCACGATAAAAAGTTGCACAAAACAGGAGACACCACCCCCCACCCTCAGTCTTACTTATCAACTAACCACAGTTTCTCCTTTTTTTTTTCTTTTACAAAATAAAAGATCCTTATCTACACCTCCCTTTTTTTTTGCCCTTCTTTCTATTTAAAGTTGTTACAGCTCTATTCAAAATTTGTTTGTATAAAGTGATCACTTTTGAAATTATCTAAAAGCTATGTACAATTCAAAACTCAAGCAAGAGACTTTCAAAAAGACAGCACGAATCAATGATTCTAGTTTTATATCATACTGCCCCTTAAGTTCCGATGAACGTATCGTCCCATTTATAAATGGCCAATCTGTGAGCATCAAAAGGGCTTCAGATAGACAAGAGGGTAGGTTTGCTAAATTGACAAATTTGTACTTTAGAAACAACCATTTGTCGAAGGAACATGCTAAGATTAGATATGACCGGGAACAGGGATTTTATATCCAAGACGCGAATTCTACATTTGGAACCGTGCTTAATAACGAGAAGGTGTTGATTCCTGGTGTTGAACATCTGTTGAATACCAATGATACTGTTGGATTAATAATGTCCAAGACATCTCTGCAGATCAAGAAAATCACGGAGGAATTTATTTCCGCCAATTCAACAGACAAAGACATAAGATCGATCCCAATAAGCGAGTTTGATAACCCCACCATTGTCATAAATTTCAGAATAGACATCAAGGATTCAATTTTAAAGTTAATCCCAATTGAACGGGGAGGGGATCAGGTTGCAAATTATACCAAAGCAGACAAAGAACCTGTTTTAGTAGCAAGTACTGATTCTACGGATAGAGTAAACGAAATTCCTGATGACAGTGAATCAAGTAGTGATGAGGTCGAAGTTGTTGATATTGGTATTGTTTCAAATACAGTTACGGAAAATGACAATTCATGCTTGAATGGACACAACTCAGATGACGAAATCATTGTGATTGATGTATCAGATGAAGACCTGGAGGATCATTTGGTTTCTGAAAAACCAAGCCACCTCGAAGACAATGAAATTACCAAGTCTGATCATCTCAAGAATACCGAAACACAAGGTAGTTCTGTTGGAGCATTATCACCCACAGATCGTATTGAAAGTCCGGTTTCAAAAATGATTGTAGAAGTCCCTTCCTCCGAACATGAGGCCGATGATTCCGGTATTAATGTGAATACGAAACGCAATTGGAAAGGTAACAATTCAAATGAAATATCACATAACTGCTCCAGTGGAGAGTTTTCTGAATCAGAAATATCTAATATTAGTTCGAGCGATGATTTTTCTGACTCAGATATTGTGGATGAAATTAAAAATAGACAAGATGAAATCAGCATTTTATGTGACGAAAGTGAACTGACAAAAGGTGAGTTTGGTGAGTATGATCAATCTGATGGCGACAATAACGACAGAAGAAGCAACGAGCAATTAGATACCTTTTGCTATAAATCGCGGAAAGATGACCATGACTCAAAATATTACTCTTTGCTTGAGAAGTGTGACCATGATCACAGCGATTTCGAAAGTGAACTGGACGTTGAATCCACCCTCTTTGGAAGCAACTGCGATAAGATAGATAATATCGAAATTCCAGAAGATAATAAACTTGTACGCACTGGTTCACAAGAATTTGGGGATGACTACGATGAAACTATGTCTTTAGATCAGTCGAGTTCCGGTTGTTCATCTAGAAAGAGAAGGTATGAAGAAATCGACAATTTGGAAGATTTGGAACATCATACATCTATAGAATATTCTGATTGTGAATCGACGAATCAACCTCCAAGAAAGAAACATGCAAGTACTGAGTCCAAGTGGAAAACGTTTACGAAAGAGGTGGGCAAAGGTTTGTTTTATGTTTTTGCAACAATTGTAGCTCTTGGTGTCTATGGTAGCTCTATTGCCAATGAGGAAAGTTAAATTTACGATACTTTTTGAAATGAATATTTGGTTTAAAGAGATCAGATTACAACTATTTAAGGTTTTCATGGAAGTTTTGTTCTTGTTGTATTTTTGGATTTGTTTTCAGTAAAGCTTTTTGGTTTTGGTTTTGTACTCAACAGTAGCATGTTTTTGCTTTGGATTTTGTTACTATTCTTTTATTTCTAACTCACTTTTTTTTTTTTCTTTTTAATTATATGGTTTAGTTGTATACACCACTTTGATTGATACCGTCTTATTATTCACACCCTAAGTAACGTATATTTTCCTAATTTGGAGTCTTAAAGATGTATTTTTTTTTTTTTTTCACTAGGGTTTATTTAGGTTCATATTTTGTTTTAGTGGTTTCTGTTCAATAAATATTTCTGTTATTTTCATATTCAACGTTTATTAAAAACAATATATATATATATATACATATATCTAAGAAACTGGTTGAAGATCTTAAAGCGTTTACTGAATTAATAATGTAGATGCAAAGTCAAATTTTTATAAGGTACATTAATTAGTAGGAGCATTTTTCTTTTTCTGATAAGTTCTTTTCTTTTTAACTTCTGGTGATGATGCAACAGGTTTTGGTTGCTCTGTAGTAGATGGTGATGCTTGATTAAACTGTTGGGTTTGTGGAGAAGCTTGGTTCAATGTACTGTTTTGATTACTGCCCGATGAATTAGCAGCATTGGAGGCTTGTTGTTGTTGCTGTAATCTTCTTTTTTGGTGAATTAGCTGCAACTGTTTCATACGTTGAAAATAGAGTGGGAATCGTTGAAATAATTGCTGCTGTAAGTTCTTTGCTTGTTGAATTGCTTGTTGCTTCTGTTGTGGCGTCAATTTTTGACCTGTAGGGGTAACACCAGATTGACCCATCATTGCAAGTGTAGCCATGTTCTGTTGAATTTGCTTATACACTTTCTGTTCTTCAGGCGTCAATGAGTTCTGGAATATCTGTTGTTGTTGCTGTTGCTGAAGGGTCTGTTGGGGAGTTTTCTGTTGCTGTGATTGTTGATTGTTATTCAAACTTCCTATTTGCGGCTGCTGTGGCTGGGAAGGTTGTTGAAGAGTATTTTGATTATTCATCGTCGGCGTATTTGCTGTATTGGTCACATTGGACCCATTAAGCAGCAGAGCAGCAGATACTGAATTTTGACCCTGGATAGGAACCGGACTTTGAGTCTCAGTTTGTGCTTTGGCCTGTGCCTGTGCCTGTGCCTGTGCTTTGGCTTGTGCTTTAGCTTGTAACTGTTTTTTTGTCTCTTTCTTCGCTCTTTTGGGTGCGGGCTGATTCTGGGTTGCTGGGGATGGACGCTTCGTTTGTTCAACACTAACAGGCGAGTTCATGGAGTTTTGGGGGACCAACTGTTGACTGGGTTGTACCAGCTCACCCTGAATAGCATTTGCTTGAGCCTGGATCTTTGCTTCTTGTTGCAACTTCTCTATTTCACGTTTCTTTCTTATTTCCTCTATTAATCTCAACCTCATAAATTGTCCAGTAGCCCTAACCAGATTTTGTGGTATTGTAGTAATAGGAGGGTGGACAGAAGTGGGTGATGCTGCAGTTTGATTTGTGCCAGCACCATTTGCTTTGTCTCCTTTCTTAGTTTTGGTATCTGCAGATGAAACCCCGTCTGCAGTAGTCTGTTTAGAAGACTGAGAAGCAGCTGAAGCGGTTGTACTTGTCGGTGTGGGTGTTGCAGCAGCAGTTACTGTTGATGTGCTAGAGGCCCCGGTTGTTGACGAACTTGGCAATGCTGAAGTGCTCACAACTACAAGCCTTTTATCCAGACAATCGTCAGGACGTTTAGGCTTGTTTGATAATAGCAACATGAGTTCTTCGTATTCCGATGATTTATGCAACACCATTTCATCTTGGTGAATTTTGCGACGTGGCTGTTCAATGGCATCTCTGTGTTGGAATTTAACTTCGTCAATCTCGTTGCCAATGTCATGTGATTCATCACCAGAAAGTTCTGGTTCAGGTCTAAGGTGATCATAGTTATAAGGATTCAAAGGAACTGATAAATTTAACTCTCTATTTGTTGCTGTCAAAATCTCAGACTCCATCTGTAAAGATAAATAATCGGTGAATCGATGGAGCGCTGAATCCGTGTGATAAAGTAAATCGTAATAAATGGAAAGAGAAGTCGGTCTCAACAACGTTCTATATGTCCGAGGTTTTGAAACAGCCATTTGCTGTTTTTTGTCTTGATCCTTGGATGGAGATAATGTTGATCTATTCTGCAAAACGGCTGTTTTGATCATATTTCTGTGATCATAAACTTGTAATATTATACATCCATCATATGGCCTGATGGCAAAATCCTTGATTAATTCACACATTTCCACCGGAATTTCCTCTTTCAAAACATGTTTCATGAAATCTTTAATCATGGGGGAGTCCTTAGGAATTACTTGGGAATCTTGGGAATTGTTGAACCTGTAATGTGTCTCAAAAATATGTAAACTCATAGATGCTGGATATTTAGAGTACTTTTTTAGAATCTCCTCCGACGTTGAGGCAAAATGGTAATTTTGAAGGGCAGCCCTATGTTTAAGTTGCTGTTGTTGTTGTAGCTGTTGTTGATGTTGTTGCTGGCGAATTAGGTTCTGCTTTCCATCCTGGTTCTTAGCCAGCAACGATGCACCATTATGAGCCAAATTTCCCACAGTGGTGGAAGCAGCACCACTAGAAACTTCAGATTTTATCATAATGTAATTTCAAAAGTAATCTAGATAAATCTCTAAAAATTGGCTATTTCTTTCCTCACAAATTGATTCTTCCAAAACTAATAAAAATCTTAAAAAGACCTTGATTAACGATTATATACTAAAAAAAGTAAGGCAATAGCTTGGTAATTAATGATTGATGGGATGGGTATTCTAGTAGTCAAATGTACCGCTTCTACTTGTAGTTGTTGTTCTTCGTTTACTTGTAAATATATCTGGAACGAAAAAAAAAAAAAAAAAAAAAAACAATCTCGAAGAAAAAAAATATCTCCCAGAACACCAAATCTAGATAAGTTATAAGAAGAACTTCCTACAGTACAAAATACTATGCTAACAGCTTTTATATATGGCTATACCTAATTCAATTTATATTGGTCTCTGTGTTGAGACAGAACTCTATTGATTTAAATAGTTTGATTCTATCGCTCTCATTAAAAACCCATAAACCGTATATTTCACCTAAAAGATTTCTTATTATGATTAAGTTGTCATTCAATTCAACATCCATTTCCAGAACCGAAGAGTTGTCTAACCCATTTGGGAAAAACTGACTGCTAATTTTGTTTGGTAATAACCCCAATGAGAAGCACTCTGGATTGTTTCTGTTCAAAAGTATAAGCCCATAACAGAAAAGGTTTTGCAAATCTCTATAGCTTGGTACAGTTGCTGTTGGGGGGACTTTAAAATCTCGAATATAAAGTGCCAATGTTCCTTGGAAATCTGACTTCACCCACTCTTCTGTTTCGTCATTAAAATTGTACAAGACACAATGAGAGGTGTTGCACAACAACTGTTTGATGGCAGGGTCATACCGGCTAATGACATTGAAATTTAGCGCGTTTGTATATAACCTAAGAGCCTCATCCCTGGTTATCTGTTCTTGTTTAATATCTGATGTGTCCTTTACCTTTGACCCCATTTCATTGATTCTTTCTGGCTGTCAGTATAATTCTATTTGTAATGATGAAAATTGTTTTGGTCCAGCCACGGTTTCGGATGTTGTTTTTTTTTTTTGGTGATCGGCACACGCACTCTTGGCTCTTGTACTTTTATTTGCCACAATATAAATTTATTATTTGGTTGCTATTTTCTTTTATAACAAGGAAAACCAATCTATCGATACTTCAACAATGTTTGCATTCACCAGAACAGTTCCAAGATCTCAATTGAGTCTTGCAGTCAGAAATTCGCTCAGAACTTATGTGTCCATTGGTGATAAGGTACCAGCAACACCAGTTTTTGAAGGTTCACCAGGTAATGACGTTAATCTTGCCGAAGAAACAGCAACTGGAAAGACAATTTTAATTGGTGTTCCAGGGGCTTTCTCCCCAGCATGTTCATCTTCACATGTTCCAGGATATATCAAGAATATTCGTGCCTTTAATGACAAAGGCTACCAAAGATTTTTTGTCGTTGCAGTCAATGATCCGTTTGTGACAAAAGCTTGGGGCGAGCAATTATTGGAATCGGTAGCTGGTCAACAAATAAGATTTTTTGCTGATTCAACTGGTGCTTTTACAAAGGAGCTTGATTTGTTGTTTGATGCCAGAAAAGCTTTTGGTAACGAGAGGTCTAAAAGGTACGCTTTAATCATCGAAGATGGGAAAGTCGTCAAAAGCTTTGTTGAACCAGACAACACATCTGTTGATGTATCTGCTGCTCAAAAGGTCTTGGAAGAAGCTTGAAACTATCTCATTGTTGTAAATTGATACCACTGGTCGTGGAGAATATAGCGCATGATAAAATACACAATTGGAGAATAGTCCCCAGAAAAAAAAATAGTAACAAAGCAAAAGTGAAAATTTTTATTTTCCGATCAAACGAATCCAAAACTCTTTAATGTAACTCTTCTATTTTTTTTCTTCTATTTTGCAACATGTTTAGGATCATCAATACTTGTAACGGGATCAAGTCCTTTTTGCCAAACCAAATTTTAAAAGTGTATCCATATCATTCAAAATTCTATTCAACCAATGAACTGTTTTCCAAAGATGAAATCGAGAAATCAAAGAAATGGCTAGAGTCCTTCGCACATACTCAAATTCCTACACATTTATTTGATATATCTTACAGTAGATCATCAGGACCTGGTGGGCAAAAAGTCAATAAAACATCGTCTAAGGCAACAGTATCTCTAGAGCTGGGATTGTGGTTGGACCCTCGTATTTGCTATTGGATCCCTCAACCAATTCAAGCGCAACTAAAGAGCAAAGGTATACGCTATGAAACAAAAGGAGGCGGGTTGTTAATTCAAAGTGACACTAGTCGTAATAGGGAACACAACACAGAGCTATGTTTTCAAAGACTTGTAGAAGAAATCAAATCCAAAGTATACTTTGCGAGTGAAACAAGTCAAGAAGATAAAGAAAAGTGGCAAGAATTGGAAGAAGATTATAAGGAACGTAAAAAATTTAACAAAAAAAAGCAATCCGACAAGAAAAAAAATAGGTCAAAGAAGTTTGATTGGTAACTCTTTAGAGCATAGATTGTAAATAGTAAAGAGTAAATAGTAGTTGGATTTAATCTGAATGTTAGTACTTAGAGGATGATGTAGATGGAACGAGAACAAAAAAAAAAGTGTCTGTAGTAATTTGTTTTGATGAAATTGTCTCAACTTTTGTTGTGTTTTTTCTTTTCTTTATTCCCATTGAAAGCAGAGTGCAGAAGAATTAGGTACTGAAGATGGTGAATGGGAATCTCAACGAATGCATCCAATCACTTTCTGGCATAGTTCAAGCTACAATCGAAAAAGTCTTACAAGATAACGATAAAAATTTTTTATTTGAAATACCTGATGATTCTTTGTTCAACAACGGGAATATACAATTCAAAAATTTATTGGAGAATATAGACTTGGACTATAAAGTATCATCGAATGATAATGCTACAGATCAAGTCAAATCCCAAGTTGAAATTTACAATGACAATGTTGATAATAAATGCAAAGAATTTGTTGTGTCATCAACATTTTTAAATGTGATAAATGCAAGAGTACAAGCATTTGTAGAATCCAACATGGCTGACAAGACTGATTTTTTTAATGCAATTTCTTTGATTTTGGATTTTGAAGTGTCATTATTTCTTAACGTTGATCCAATTTTAAAGCAAGTCTTTTATGATAGCATTCTGAAAATTACAAAACTATTGTTTCCTATTTCAACAGCAATTATCGAAACATTTTGGTCTTCTTTGGAGACAAGAGTTCCGATTATTTTGAACAAGTTATATAAAAATACACCTTCTGAGAGGATGGCATTGTTAGAGATGTGCAACTATTTGACTGATAATTTGATTGTGAAGAATAAAGAAGGACAAAGAGACTCGTATAAAAAGGATAGTTTTAATGACAGGTTTCAGGCTAGAGTGAGATTTTTTATAGCAGGCATTTTAAACTTTGAAGACAATACAGGATTGAATAAGTATTTTCATGTTTCCAATAGAGCTTCATCTAGTATCCAAACCAAGGATCCATATTTGGAAGATCTTCTTGAGATACAGAGACTTTTCAACAATCCATTGCAATACTTGAAACGAGAAAACCAAAAAAAATTACGAGTGCTTGCTGGGAAAGTTGCACAAGTAACTAAGGAGTTGCTAATTCAAGAAAAGATTTTCAGGGCTTCCCATCCATCGTGGGACCAGTTTCTTATTTCACCACCAAAATCAAAAGCTGAGAGAGATTATTTGATAGAGAAATTTTCTAAATCATCATACGTTCCTGAGAATTACTTTCTTTCGTTGTTTCCAAAAAGTGACAGAAAACAACAAGCGCAAGATGCAGAGATGTTGGATGGTATAATGAGAAAGCCTGTGGCGAGAATGCAATGCATTCAGCTGATTTATATTGTTGCACATTTCTTCTCGGAGTTATCACTTAAAAATAAAAACCAGTTTTTGAATTCAATACATGCCCCTCCTACTATCAAACATTTTGTGGATGGTGTTTCGCCTGATGACGTTGTGTCATCATTTGCTAGTGTTAAAAAAGATATAATGCACACTCTTAGGGCGATTGACTCACATTGGTTGTTTCTACTTCAACATTTAACATTGTCTGAAAAGAATTGGTGGAGTTGGCTCACTTACGGAAAAGAGTCTAAAACAAACAAGTCATTTTTTTTCGATAAAAATTTAACGTTGGATGATATCCACAATGTGGAGAACACGTTCAAGAGTATGTACCCATATAAAGATAAGAAATATTTCAATACATTTGTAACTCCTCAGGTTACCAGAAAGATGAAAATTCAACGGGGGTTATCTCAAATACAGGGTGCTGATGTATTTTCAATCAATGATTCCAAATTTGAAATTGACAGTATAGACAATGAACTTTCTCAAACAACTGACGCTAATAATAGAAATGAGCTTTTGGAAAAAAAATCACTACTCACATGGAGAGTGTTGCGAGAACAGAGGTCATCCGACTGGTTGAAAGCTACCCAGGCGTTGCGAGCTCAGGCGGTATTGGATCAAGAAATGAAAGCTGATAGTGATAGACAGGAAGTCGATTCCCAGGATGACGCTAAATCTCAAAAAAGATCCTCGATTGATTCTGAGGAGAAGGAGCTACCAGTAACCAAGAGAATAAGGTTAGATGAACAAAACATTGGTGAAAACTCTGGAAATGAACCCGAAGAGAATTCTCAAAATCTTGAGATCAATGAAGCTATTGATTCCAACAAGGACAGTAATGGTGAAAATCATGATGCAGTCGATGTGGACATTAAAGATCATGATATGTAATGTCTTCAGATGCGTCTTTTTAGGGACGCCTGTATGTAAATTAAAAATGGAAGTACAATGTTATTCATGTGTAGAAGTAATATTAAGAATTAAAAGAGTTAAAACAAAAATAAACTTGAGCTACCAAGTATGAGACGCGCTTCTTTCCAATTTTTTAATTTGCACAAAATAAAAAAAAAAAAAAATAGCCTTCAGACCTTCCTTTCAAGCAGATCATCCAGAATTTTTGACACACCTATCAAAATCCACCACCTTTTTTTTGTGAAAAGAACTCAAGCATAGATACCTGAAGCTCATATTATTCTTTTTATTGGCTTTCCTTGATCTTGTTATAAGTGGAAGTAGTCTTTTTTTTTTTCTGCACACTCAGAACTAAATTTCTTTAGACTGTTGAATATGCCACCAAAAAGAAAGAAGCTCCTGAAGGAGACGAAATTGGCGCTGCTTTCGAAGAAGCAATCATCTACTGTCACGAAGAGAAGAAGATCAGCAAGAAAATTAGCACAAGAGAATAAAAATAATTGTTCACCGACGCAAAAAATTGTTGATGACATTGATGTTGATAATCGACTGTCAGAAGAGATAACAGGCTCTTTGAATTCCTCGCCTATCAAGCAAATGGCTAAGCGCCTCAACAATTCGACCCCCACCAAGAATATAATTTCCTCATCTCCCATAAAAACCAAGAAAAGTGTTGCATTTTCAGATGATCTAATATCAGACATCCCCAGCACGCCAGAGCGAGTCCATTCTCCTGGCCGATCCATCCTAAAATCATGCAACCCTGAGTTACAAAACAGGTTGGTTGATCCGAGTAACACTTTGTTATGGCGGAAAGCAAATGATAATGTATCATATGGTCCGAAAAATACCGATTTTTGGCTACAAGGAACTATTGTCCAGTTGCCCCCAAATTCACCAGACTTGTATTACTTGATAGAAGGGTGTATAACTGTATTGCGGGATGTGTCTTTTGATAAGAGGTTTGAAGTTTATGCCACATTGAACGGTGTATACAAAACAAACTCCGGTCCTAGCGCTGTTAAATTATTTAGTTCCATTTTGGAGAATTCTGGGTCAGTGAGTCCACGTAAAAGTCGTTCCACTCCGAGCCCATTAAAAAACTATAGTCCTACAAAGAAACAACGAGAAAATCTGTATGTTGCATTGCTAGCTGGTCAGATAATAAAGGATATAGAGGCAACAGAGGATTCGTTGTTTAATGATAACAAAGATAAAGAAAACAGGACACCTACAAAAAATGACCCATTTCGTATAAGAATTGTCAATCAAGCAACCAAATTAATGAGCTATTTTATTTTAGATCAGGAGCTTAACAAACTAATATCGCTCCAAAACGTTGACTGGTTATATCATCATGCGTGTGCAATGCTTACACATCCAAAGGCATCGAAGGCGATCATTTCAGCATATTTGGTAATAATGAAAGAATGCAGACTAAGCGTAAAAAAGAAAAAGGCATTGTTTGAGACTGGTGACTTAGCTGAGAAGATGCTATTTGCATTGATCAATATGAAAAGGTTTCCCAGTTCGTCATTGGTGTCAGAGCAATTTTTGTGCTTCAAGAATTTTGTGAATCTTTTCCCAGGTATAATGGCCAAGAATGTCTCACATTGGTTTGGAATGTTATTATTAAGTGTTTGCGAGGTTGGTTCGCCGTTTTATTTGAAATGCTTTTCTGTCGGGGTTCATTGTTTATTGGAGGTGACTAAGGCATTTTTAGATAACCGGAAGGTAATGGCATATGTAAAACTTTTTTTATCTTCCCCTTTTTCCATCAATATCAAATCAATGTCAAGTAGTGAATCGATTGCCATTAATTCTGATTCCAGCGATTCTCAGAACCAGAAAGTGGTAGACGTGGTCTTGTCGAAACTTCAGGACCTTATTCAGGATGGCCAATTCAAGGAGGCCATGGATATTTGGGTTGCATTGACAGTACTTGTTGGATATTCAGGTGAATCTTTCGAAAGGTGGGAGCATTTGAGTAAATGGTTGCAAATCACAAAACTTTGTTTCAACTCACAGGTACCTCAAGCCAGAGTATTAGCGTTAAGTTGTTGGAAAGCGATAATTTTTAATTTGTGCAGAAATGATTTGGATGAAATAAGGAAGACATTGGATCTGGCAATGGGTCATTCAAATATTAGGGACAAGCAACAGCAAATCACAACAGCCATGAAACCCAAAGTAAAGCTTCTCACCTATTTATTTGGTAGTTTTAATGCAGAAGAAATGGAAGATAAAGTCATTGACACACTACACAACCTATTTATCGCTATCTTATATTCCACAATTAATCCCCTTGTTATAAAACTGCGCACAAAGTACTTGCACATCCTTTGGGACAGAGTCTTCCAATTTGTATTTATTAACTTTTATTTTAAAAAGGATGCTTCTAACGCCCATATGAACCAATTAGGCTTCACGGTCTTGTCGAAATTGATAAAATCTGCCACTCCAGTGACTGAGAGAAACTTCAATGAGGTTCGCTGTTTGTCAAACGATCCAGTCTCAATCAACGAAGTAAATTCGTTGCCATCAAGGTGGATTCACGCAAAGTTTGATAAGATAATGCAGAATATGATATTAATATTTCTTCTGGCAAACTTGCATGTGGAAGATAAAATTGGGTTTTTCATTGCATTTTTGGCAAGCATAAAACCGATAGTGAAAAATGAGGCGCTGGTATCTCCTACAACATTTGACATTATTGATAATATCCCTATAGTCTTGAGTCACCTTTTCAAATCAAATACACTTTCACATGATTTGGCAATCAAATTGATTGTAAATCTACATGACACTTTTACATCGTCGTTATTAGTGAGGAGGGCAAATAAGCAAGATGAGATTGATACAAGCAATAACATATATATTCCTGTGCTTGCTAATTGTTTAAAGAGTTTATCAAAAGAAGAGTACTTAGAGATTTTTCAATTAATAACTCAGTCACTTTCTCATAAAAAAATTCTTGTATTTATTGCTGATTACGTCCAGCTGGGTCTTGAAATGGAAGACGTTAGGGGATTGTTTTCCGATATTCTTACCAAACGAACAGTTGAATTGTCCAACGAAGAATTAGGATTGTATGGGGAGATTTGTCAATATTTTGATACAGGGTTTGAGACATTTGTGAAGAAGTTAATACAAACAGTCGTTGTTGTGCCGGAGTCGGAAAAAATGCTCAATTGTTTTGAATGCTTGAATATCACATCCTGGAGTTATTCTATTGTCGTCTTTCTTTTGTTATTGTTGAAGAATGCTCCAAATAGACACATTTTTCAATTTACCATAAATTTGATAGAGAAGATGATGACAAGCAATTTCGTCGAAACATTGGAACTCTTGACAATACAAGATTTTGAGGCTGAGATTCTTCCATTGGTGGATCAAATATATAGAAACTCGTTGCAATACTCTGGTGAAACGCTCTTCAAAATCTGCCTGCTTTTGAAGAATTATTTGGAATATAAATTAAAAAACTCAGATAATCATGAACTAGTTGACAGGTTGCTTTTGGGTTGCTACTCGGTCTTGGGTATTGATGTTGGTACCTTCATACAGGAGGACTATTCAAAGTTTCCTAATTTCAAAACTGAATTGGATAAAAGAAACATGTGCGTTGTTGATGGCAAGATAGTTTTCAATGGCTTGGAAAAAAGTCAGGAATCGGATGAGAAGTCATCACAAGAACTAGATGCTAGTGTACCACCTGGGCCTGACAATTCTTTGAAGTTGCAAGTGGATTCAAATATACAAAAGGAGGAAGATATTAGCAAAAATAACGAGTTTGATCAAAATTGCATGTCAGAGTCGTTGTCGGCAGCTTCATCTGCTCTAATATTGGATGTCGATACAGTGAATACCATTGATGAAAATGCTATAAATAGACTAAGTTCTGATGTCATTCCACGGGAGACAAAACAGGTTTCGAAACAGGATTGTGAAGTTAATGATATTATTATGACTGATACTGAAGGTCCTAAGGACGAATCTGGAGTACTGTCTTTAGCAAAATGTGAAAGCGATATTCAAAATACAGAGAGGGGATTTGGTCTAATTGTTAAGCTAACGCCAGTTAAGAAGAAATCTGCAAGTCAAACTATGTCTCCCAAACAAGAATTAATTGTTAAAATTGTAAGGAAAAAACCAGAGGAGCAAGCTCAAGATTCTTCCTCTAGTGCTAAGGATGATGATGAAATATCTGACATAGAAACAAGTTCGATTTCACAGGGAAATAGTAATGATATTATTGAGCAACAAGAAATCATATCTCCAGAAACACCCAATGGAGTGCTTGTTAGAAAGAGAGACTACCAAGAGGAATCTTTTACCCCATCAAAAAGATTAAAAGTTTGCGATATAGCAAATCTTCTTGACGGTGGGTTGGAAGCCACAGAAACGCAACTGAATGTAAATGAAAAATTATTACCACTGGGCGATGAAAATGATCTTGAGAATAAACAAGAGGAACTTAAAATCAGCAATTGCGATGTTGACTTGACTGAGCAACAAGGTGAAAGTGCTCAAGTTGACTCTTGTGACTTGTCAGACACTAGTCACGATTCTCTGGAATCGAAAGCACGTACAGAACATATTGTCAATACTGATGGTGAAGAGAATTATGAGAATGATGGAAGTGCACCCACCAAGGAACTCGATGCTGAAGGCAATAGTTTGTCAGATTTGAAAATTTTTGATATTCCTGCTTTATCAGAGACTAACAGTGATAGCAATGAGAACGCTACTGAGGAACAAGAGAAGAATAATGAGGAACCACAATCGAAGATACAAGAATTTCCTCTGTATTCTTTACCATTAAAAGAATTTGAAGAAATCAGATCTAAAAAAGACCTTGCAGATGACTTGTACAATTCAGTGGGACCCAGTTCCAATGAAATTAAGAGATCTTGCAGTCCGATGGAATTGGTTGATTTGCTTTCAACGAAATCCGATGCTGAGTTAGCATGTATAACGAGTGACGAAAAGTACGACATGGAAACCAAGTTACTAAATTTGATGGTTCGTTTGAGAAGGTTCAAGTAGAATGCTTTGTATTAATAAATGTATGGTGTAGGTTTCCGATGCAAGGGTTGAATCTGTGTGGGATCGCAGTAAACCAAAGTGAGAGGTTTCCTTTGGTACTTTCTCGCTCGCCCACTGGGATGATATACTAGATTCGGCTTGACTTCCCCATATCAAACTATTTATTTATTTATTTTTTTTATCCCTTTCTTAAATACTCATGAAAGTTTGTACGTAAGCGGTTACAGGACCGACAATATACAACGTGACAGATAAAACCATGTCGATTATTCCCTATAACAATAATAAGGATGTACTTTATCATAACCCTAATGATGGGATTATGGTTGTTCATGATCCTCATAAAAACACTATAAAACTACTATCCACCGTTGCATCCGAAACACAGAGAGAATCCAATGAGAGTAAACAAACAAGGAGACCATCACGGGTCTTTAACAATGATCAATTTCCTCATAACACAAGCATGACGAAATGTCCCAACTGTGGGTTCACATGGAACGAGTTCAGTAATGCTCGATCCAGGAGAAGCAGCTCGCATTCCTCATCTGGCCATTTCAATATATCATTGCCGCAAGAATACTTATCGCAATCGTTTATTCATACCGACTATTTCAAATTGATAGGCAAACTCCCATATAGCGAAGAGCATACATGCAAACTGACACTTAACAATTCTTTGCCTGAAGGGGTATTTAATCAAGGATATTTTAAACGGTTTTTCAAAAAAATCGATCCATATACGCTTGGTTCAGGAGCCCATGCACAAGTTTACAAAGTCAATCATGTGTTGAACAATATCGTTTTGGGAACATATGCCGTTAAAAAAATAAACATTGGTGGGCAACTTGAATTTTTGCAACAGGTTCTAAATGAAGTGTTGATTTTGTATGAGTTGTCTACCACAGGAGCTAATGAGAACAATTTAATTAGATACAATCATGTTTGGTTGGAAATGGGAGAGTTAGATGATCTGAACTCCATTTTTTTCCAAACACCCAAATCGGCCGACAGAAAAGAAATAAAAGTGCCATATGTTTTTATTTTGCAGCAGTATTGCGATGGTGGCCACTTGGAAGATCTAATCAAACGCAATTTCACAATTAAGGAAAATCTTACTTGGAAAGAAAAAGTCGAACTAGAACGGAAAAAGAGACGTGCCGTGAAACTTGGGGATGAAACGATACCAAAGGGGAAACAATGGCTTAGTACTTTTGAGATATGGAAGTTCTTTCATGATGTCGCCAACGGAGTCAATTATCTACATCACAATGGCATTTTGCACAGAGATATGAAACCTTCAAACTGCTTACTAGATGTGAAATATGTCTCACAGGAGATTAAACTGACTTTTGAGAGCCAAGAGGATTTTGAACAGCATTTGTACAAGTTGCCAAGAGTTTTAGTTTCTGATTTCGGAGAAGGAAAGTTCATCGAGAAGCGTCAAAATATCAACTTAGAAAACTTATCTGATAGACAGGGTAACACAGGAACATTGGAATTTACTGCTCCTGAATTGTGGTTATATGCATGCGATCCTAAATTTGGAAATGATGGTAAGAAGTTTTACAATGACTTTACTTATGAAAGTGATATATATTCTTTAGGTTTGATTTTATGTTATTTGTGCATTGGGAAGTTGCCCTTTTCTGATATCATTCGAGATGAAAATGATCCACAAGAGGCAAGAACCAAAATCATGAATTGGTATAACAATTTGAGGTTTGCAAGTTTCAGCGAATGGTTTGAGTCGCAGATTCACGATAGAGAGGGGGTTATGGACGAGTGCATGGCGGATTTCCAGAAATTAGCATACAAAATGATCAAAGGAGAAGATGAAGTTGTTGTTGTTGGTGGCGGCAGTACCACCTCTCGTATTGGGTCCAAGGATGTTTTGTTGTACTTAAATAATATAAAGTGGGAGAGATTTATAAATACTGGCCACACTTTTACTAGTAGTGATTCACGGAGTATAAACAATGAATTGGCAATTATTGAAAAAGATGATCGGGATCTCTATTCTTTCAATAAAGACTATGTACCATCTTTACTTCAAAACGAGGAATTTAGTGACGATGATGATATAGAGTACGAAGGACAGCATGATTTTGATCACATCAATCTAACAGAGGATGAATTTGAAGACGACCTATCACGGAGTTATCATGAATCGGCGGATCCGGTTAAATCTGACTTTTTTCAAATCGATACGTTCAAGACTGTCCCTATTTATTGCATCGAATTAGTGTTGTTAGAGTATCTTTCGTTTTATTCTCCCAGCTTTTCGAAATCAACTTTGAAGCTCTGCATATTTAGCTCCATTGGGTTGGATATATTTGTGATTGAAAGAACCAAACTTAGAACCATGTTATTTTTGTTGCTATCAATAGTATTGTCCATACTTTTGGCTTACGAATTGGGTCATCTGAATCCTTATATAGTTTGATTTTTAATGTATAAGTGATGTAGATTTCATGTGAGATGTAATTCTCTTTCAAATTGATGAAAAGCGGAAGCACGAGCTTGGAAGAGAAAGCGATGAACTTGAGAAGCACACCAAAAAAAAGCAAAGTTGAAAAAAAAAATAAATAAAAAAAAAAAATACAACCCCAAATCATAAGCTTTATACATTATTTTAGAAACAGGTTGATAGATAATTACAGATCATTATAATTTTAATAAACAAAAATGGGAGCCAAAAGAAAGAGGGAAAATCTAAATGGAAAACCTCGATCCAAGAAACAAAAAAAGAACAGTTTGCCAATAAAGGTGGACAATGCATCACTTCTAGAGAACAAATTTGAGACTTTGCAAAACCATTTAGATGAAGAGTCTGACTCTGAATTAATCTATGACTACGATAGAAAGAAGAGTGAAGAGTTAACTGATGAGGTGGTGTTAATTGATAGTGATGATGAATTCAATAAGTCAAGTGTTGGTTCTGACAATGATAATCTGGAATCAGAGGAAAAACATGCGATAGTAGATAAAGAAGAAACTCCGGAAAATGAATTAGCAAACAATGAAGATTTTATTGGTTTTGGGTTTCTGTCTGAAGATGAAAGTGAAGAATTTTTGGACTCTGAGGATGACTCATCTTACAAAAACGAAGGTGACTATGCCAATGGGGGGACACCAAATTCTCATTATCCGTGGGTTAAAGATCATGACCATTCTAAGCAAAAGGAGATAGCTGATTGGCTTACATTGGAGATGAAAGATTTTGTGAATTACATATCCCCTTCTAGTGAAGAAATTGTCACCAGAAACAATGTCATCAGTACGTTGAAAACGGAAATAGGGATGTTCTGGCCAGGTACTGAAACTCATGTTTTTGGATCTTGTGCAACAGATTTATATTTACCGGGTTCAGATATCGATATGGTAGTTGTTTCAGAAACCGGAGATTATGAGAATCGTTCCAGGTTGTATCAGCTTTCAACTTTTTTAAGAACTAAAAAGTTGGCTAAAAATGTGGAGGTTATTGCCAGTGCCAAAGTACCGATAATCAAATTTGTGGACCCAATTTCAGAGCTTCATATTGACGTATCATTTGAAAGAACAAATGGACTTGACGCAGCCAAGAGAATAAGAAGATGGCTAATATCTACCCCGGGACTACGTGAATTAGTTTTGGTAATCAAACAGTTTTTACGCTCACGTAGACTAAATAACGTGCACGTTGGTGGTTTGGGTGGTTACGCTACAATCATTATGTGCTATCATTTTTTGAGATTGCATCCAAAACTATCGACTAGCTCAATGGACGCTTTAGATAATTTGGGTGTGTTGTTGATTGAGTTCTTTGAATTATATGGCCGCAACTTTTCGTATGATGATTTGATAATCTCTTTGGACAGTGATACTGAAGAACCTCGGTATGAAAAGAAGGCTAACCACCCTATACTAAACACTTCAAGAAACACCTTTTCCATTGTGATCCGAGATCCAGCTGATACCACCAACAACATTACAAGATCATCTTACAATCTAAGGGATTTAAAAAAAGCCTTTGGCGGGGCCTATCAACTACTTGTAGAAAAATGCTACCAGCTAAATGCTGCTTCATATAAACAAAGATTGGGTCAACTGATATTAGGAGATATAATAAAATACAAAGGTAAAGAAAGAGATTTTAACGATGATCGTCATAAAGTGGTAAACCACGCATTAATCAATCATGAAGAAGAGACAGATGACGAAAGTGATGGACTCGATGGCAATGACAAGTATTACTTTTCTGATATGACGGTGGAGAGCAATGAGGATGAATACGTTCCGCCAAAGAAACGTGCCACGCCAGTCACCAACAAGGCAAAGGACACTAAGAAATTAGTGGAGTCCTTTTTAAGTCTTGAAGACAACAGTGATGCTGATGAGCTGCTAGCAAAAGACAACGCTGGCGGAATTGAGGAAGAGCCATATATCCCAAAACTTAAAAAAGTGAAATCAAACCTCGATAAAGATATCAAGAGAGATTACTGGAGACAAAAGGGTTTAGATTTATGATGATGATATTATGCTATTGATTTCTATAACGATTTAGCAGCAATATGAGTTAGACGTCTGCCTTGTACGTAGCATGTTTCCTATTTGATCAGAAGTATCACGATTCTGTTCGTAATATTGCGTGAAAAATGTTTCGTCTATATCATTAACTATATCGTCAAACAAAGATTCAACACCTGTACCTTCCTTTGAACTCGTTTCATGAAATTTTACAACGTTGGACTGTTCTGTTATCAACTTATTGATTTGGTCTTTTGTGTTCTCGTCTATTATTTCCACCAAATCTCGTTTGGTCCCTATCAACCGAATCTCTATCTTTTCTCTTGAATCAGAAGAATTGTTGAGTTCCAACTGTTGAATCCAATATTTCGCAGTATTGAAAGTGCTTTCAAACTTGCTCAAATCAAAACTCACTAAGGCAACTCTCGCATTTCTATAGTACATAGGAGTTAATGAACGGTACCTTTCCTGACCTGCAGTATCCCATATCTCTAGTTTCACTTTACGCTCATGATTCTCGTGGGGTGAAAATTCCTTTGTTATAAATGCTGCACCAATAGTATTGGGAGTATGCATATCAAACCTATTGGTTGTGAATCTGTGTACGAGAGATGTTTTCCCCACTGAAGAATCTCCTAAAAGAACTATCTTATAAGGTGGTGGTAATAACGATGGGTTAGACGTTTCGGACATTGTGACTTGAAAGTGGTATTTGATTCTGATGCAAAAGCATCAGTTTATCAGTTTTTTGATTCGCCTTTTTTTGTTGTTGTTTTACTTGTGTTCGCATTTCTCTCTATTGTTTGGTCAGGAGAAACACAGATTCAGTTAGTTTAGTGGATTGGACTTGAGTCTTACGTATTGATAAATGCATCATGTCTATCAAATAACTTCAACCTTACAACATTGCATGAGGTATTTCTTTGTGTGGTTCGTTGTTTTTGTTGTTTCGTTGCTTTTGCACTCATTCTAAAGAAATAACTTTCAGGATCTAGGTACTTCAAGACTATTATGGACTATTAAATTTGGGCACACGTTCGACTAATAACTCTGTCAAAAATCAATAAATTACTGAAATGAACTAGTATTGTTATGACAGTTATAAATAGCTTGTCTTTGCATATGGTGCACAGTGAGAGAGCAGTGGTTGTTATTATCGCATTGATACTGATAGGCTGCGGGGTTTGAAATGTCCTTATGCAGTAAGGTGCATTCTACTTTTATTTCATCTCCTTTAGTGTCTTTCTTATAGTTAATGACACTTTCTTATGAGCAGAAAAAAAAAAAAAACGGGATTTGAAAATTAAATCAAACAAACAACATTGAATGTCAATAGTTAAGTGATCCAATCCAATTAAGTAATCGGCATCACTTTGCTCAGTCCCTTTGAATACCTGGTCAGTCCTTAAAATATTTTATTTTGATCTTTTTTTTTAAAAACAAAAACGAACCATAACATTCAAATTGCTTTCCTTTCCAAATAGGACCAACTTCTATCAGTAACTTTGCGCCTCCTATAGAGTACCGATTCTTATAAATTCTGTTTATCCATAATCCCCACCACGAAAGAATGCTGCAAAAAGTCAAGAGAGAAAAGACAACAAAGGTAAGAAAGCATGTTAGTAGTGCCTGTTTGGAGTGCCGAAGAAGACACTTTAAATGTGATGGTAAGCAGCCAGTGTGTGATCGATGTCAAAAATCAAACAAGCCATGTCAATATGTTGCAAGTCATCGAGGTGGTTCCAGGAAGAAGGGTGTCTCGACAAAAAAGAAGCCTGTTACTGTAAACGATATTAACCAAGGTCCAGAAATGCCCATGTTTGTCGCAGACATAGAAGACTTTGGTAAATCAAAATCCACTGACGAATCAACCAATAATCGGAACGAAATAAAGAGTAATGATGATATGTTTGAGAAGTTGATGACTTTGCCCTGTGCACACGATCAAGGTCGATGCCAGGATCTGAATTGTCCAGGGAAAAGTGGTGTTAGGTATGTGAAAACTCGACCAGAAAAGCGTGGACAATTGAATGAAAGCGAGGTCCAAATGATGGAAACATTAAGAAAAAGAATAAAGTTAGAGAGTACAATGAATAATATTGATTGTCTCTTTAATGATAACAACCCGCCAATAGATATCAGGTCATTCAAAGAGTTGGAGATGACCACTGCCGTTCATGATTCGAGCAATTATGTCGATTTAACAGTACTAGACAAAGACGAAACACTAAAAAATTACTATGAGACATTTCACAAAGCGCATCCTATTTTGCCCACAAGGGAAGAAATGTTGATATATATGTCGAACCAATCTGTTGAGAAGGAACTATTACCTATTCTAAGTATAGTGGGTGACGGTGAGACATCGTCCGTTTATGCTCGCGCTATTGATTTGATCTCGGATAGATTGATCCAGTGTGTCGAGGTCGTGAAAAGCTTTGGATACATTGATATTATTTCGCTTCAGGTTTTGACACTTGTTTCCTTTGTTGCCCATGTTTCGTCATTACATGCATTGAGCAAAAATTTGAGGCATTTCTGTATATACTTACTTCAAGACCTCCAAATCAATTTTTTGGATGCTCCTTCCAAGCACGGCTCCAACGACATGACCCCAGAGTCAGAAACTAATGCTCCGCTTAAGGTTTTCAACTCACCTAGGTTGTCACATGTGCCAAGAGATAGTATTGTTCAATGTGCTCGTAGACTATTTTGGGAATTACATTTTGTTGATATCATAACTGGGTCCGCTGATGGGAAAACAGTGTCTTCGTTTGATAAAATTGAAAGTTTTGTTGATTTCCCCACCGTGCCACTGCGGGATGAGTTTGATTATAAAGGGCGTTCAGAGGCAGGAACATTAGTCACAAACGCGGTGAAGATGAATATAGAGATTTCCAACAAAAGACCGTATGACATTCTTCTAACTCGATTGCAAGCATCTTTATCAAGTTGGGAAATGAGGTTAGAAGACCCGTCGTTATTTGAAGCACCACCATTGATTGACAAGAGCGGGAAAGTGAATGAAGGGGTTCATCAAGCGATCTTACTATTTAACTACGCAAAGATCTTTGTTCACAGGCCCTTTTCTTATCTCTGGAAGATCAATTCACCACAACATCCCAAATGCAATGGTGATTCGGTAGACTCGACAGATGTTCCACCTCAGCTTCAGGCGAATTCACGAACGACTATTGAAACTAGAAAAACTATTGAAGGTGCAAACTCAATTATCCAAGTTCTCATGGATACTGGTGCGTCCAAAGTTTTTCAAAGAACACATTTTTTTGCTTGTGCATTGGCGTTATCCTCGTTGGTTCACTTAAGCGCATATATCTGGGTCGAGACGACGTTAGCAGTAGATAAAACCCAAGCTTTTGGGTTGAATGAAGAAGATTTGGATGTTTACACCGAATACATAAAACTAGCCTTGACAGCTATTTACCCAATTTCGAAGCATTGGCAATTATCCGGTAAATTAGCAAAGCATATTCGAGATTCCTTGACCACATTAAGGCCTAAATTGTATTCAAAATTGAAGGATTTTTTACCACAATTAGAAATTGGTATGGAGAAAATGAAAATTCGTGAAGGCGAGTCTACTGGTGAAGATTCAACTAGAAGCCTGGTACTACCCATAAACGCAATGAGTAGCTCGACCACAACGACTAATAACGAAAGTATGCAAAATCCAGATTACAATAATTCAACTTTGTTGAACCGTCAAAGTGCCCTTGATATAAATGGTGGTACAATTCCTGGTGACAACATCAATGGTCTGTATGACTTTGAAAATTTGTCGTGGGAGCCGGTATCTCCAATTTCGCCATCAGGTTGTGATTGGATCGACAAGGGTTTGTTGGACTTTAATTTTGATTCTTTTCCTTCTACTCTATAGTTTTATATGACTGGTTTATTTATTTATTTATTAATTAATTAATTAATTCGTTGTATTGACCTTTTTTTTTTGTTGTTTATCGTCGTAGCTTAATGTTCTTGTATTCTTTTGGCACGATTTGCTTGTAGCAGCATGTTGAGTAAAGACTTTGTAAGAAGGCAAAAAAAAAACAAAATAAAGGGAGCACAAATATAACTTGCACCTTAAGATGAATTACTAATTTTTTCCTCTAACACAATTATTCCATTTCTTATTTCAATACTTAGCATTATTTCTTCATGGCTAATAAACGACGTCCAAAGAAAACTCGTGCACCTTATAGAAGATATGTCTACAAGTCAAACAATTATTTAGCTGGTTCTGATGAAGACGAAGAGTTTGAAGATGAGACTGAGCAACTGGAAACAACACTACACACAACTAACAATGCCAGGTTCAAACGGGCGATAAATGTACAGTCAATATATGTCCTAAGTGATCAAATCCGTTATCAGGGCAAAATGTGGCCCTGGAGTAAATTTGAGAAAGTTGATATTTTGCAATGTGCTTTACAGGGTCATAACCCTTCGTATGCTCACAATGGGCCAGAAGACGAACCAACCCAAGGAGTAATGAAGTTTCCAGCAGAGATATTTGTCCATATATTTGAGATACTAGACGCATGGGGTAAATTAAAACCTAAATATATGAGAGTGTGCAAACTATTTTATTTATTGATATTGCCAATCTTATATCGGCAACCACAACTAAAAGCCACTAATTTTTTCAATTTTGTGGAGGCAATTTCCAGCAATAAGTCATTAGGTCAATACATTCATGCTTTGGACCTTTCGTATATTATACAGTCAGGCAAAAATGCATTCGTATCTAAACTCATGAAACGAGCAGGTAAAAACTTGGAGATTCTTGTGGCACCACAAACAAGTTTTGGATTAGGGCCATTGATTGCATTGAAAAATTGCTCCAACCTAAAGGTTTTGGATTTGAGACTTGTTTCTGAAACTTTAAACTTGGAAGAATTATTCAAGTCCATTAGGAATTTAACAGAATTGACGCAGTTGTCATTTCCAAGGTCTTCAGTAGAAATTCACGATTATCAGCTGATAAATTGGCCTCCAAAGTTGACTTTCTTGAGACTTTCAGGAGGTATTAGTGATGACTTTCTATATCAGTTCGAGTTCCCGCCACTGATTACACAATTGGAGTTTGCACATTGCCCATCTATAAGCGATCTTGGCTTTCGACAAATATTGTACAGGATAGGAGCCAACTTGAAAACATTAAAAGTCCAGTATCCAATGCCGGGATTGAAAAAAAATTCGTTGGACCAAGTGTTTCTGTATTGTCCAAACTTGAGAGTATTGGAGGTTAGTGTTGATTATGTTTCATCCATGTTTTTTGACGAGCAATATTTGGGATACATGGACTATCCCAGACCTTTGCGTACTTTATATATAAATAGCAGTGGTATGTTGGGAACACTGACTCGTTTGGACCCAATAGACTTGGCAGTTGCCTTGAATGACGGTAGATTACCATATTTAAAGCATATTCAATGTACTGCGAAATTGGGGTGGGACCCACTGTCTGACGCCCTAGGTTATATAGCTGATGAATTGGATGAACGAAAAGGTGGAATATATATAGGTTATTAATAGATGTATTATTTATTCATTTTTATTGGGATATATGTTGGTAATTAGATTGTTTGTAACCTTTGACGTAATCTTCGAAGGTTATCACATAAAAAACCACTCACTCTTCTACTTCTAGACCAAAGAGATTTATGAGCGTGAAGAAAAAAACCGAAACGTAAACACAACTGGAAAAAAAAAAAAAACGAAAGACAGATCGAGGTCGTACAATCGTCCAGCATCAGTAATACACTAATCACCTTGGAATATTACAATCTACATGAGTTTACGGATCATACTACCTTTGGATTTATTAGAAATTTCCGGGTTGACTCCTAATAATCTTAGGGGCTATTTAGACAACTGTCCTGTTAGAGATATTGTATTTTTTGACGAAAGTGTTCTGGGATTTGTTGTGTATGAAGGTTCATTAGATCAGGAAACTTCTTTTGTTCAATGCGAGGTGGCAATATTACAACTAAACAATGTGGATGAAAGGGACCCTTTGAATTGTGTTAATCTGGAGAACAAAATTAGTTTGACCTTGGGAAAGGAGGAACTAGTCTACGACAACGATTTAGTTCACATTTGGAAGTTTGAAATACCAGTGACTTATCCACGGAAAAGACTCAATAGTCCACAAATGTGTATCAGCTGCAGTTTAGTGAATGAAAACAATGAGAGCTTGGTTGTGGAGAATGAATCATTTCTGGAAGAAATCTTGGACAACTACATCCCGTGTATGAGGAGGAACCTACTAGCAGAATTGGATCATCAGCTAGACTTCATTGACATATCAAATGGTGTTCTAGAAACGGGTATAAGTGTTCAGGAAAATTCAATAATAGAGAAACCACTGGTACGAGCTTTTATCAGCGTTCCTGTCACTATTTCGCTAGTCATAAAACTTAAATCAACGAAGCCAGCAGGGAGAAACGGCATGCTCTTAGCTACTTTCAATATTGAGACGTCAGAAGAGTTTGCAAAGGTTGCTAATAATAAAGATTATTATTTTGATATTATGGATATGGAAGTCGAATTCAAATCTGGTTCTGTGCAGCCAATAAATTCCATAATTCCAATTCGAATTCAACATACTGATTCTGTCAACTTAGCATACAAGTTCAATAACTATGAAATCGACTTCAAAGAAACTACATCTTCCCGACCTATAAATATAAGTCTAACACTACGGGTACAGGAACTGGCTGACGGTGTGTACCGAAATGTGAGCAACATTATTCAAACAGAGTGGTCGCCATATCTTGACTTTGGTTTGATTGCCCCACCAATAAATAATGCATTGAAAACAACAAATAATGCAATGCAACTGCAATCGCAACCTTCAATTCCTATCAGCAGCATTCGCCACAAAGCGTTAATGAGCAATCTTTACAAACTTAAGGGTGCTAGCTTATCAAATGCTAACAGCATCTCTAGTAGCACTACAAATTTGCGACGAAATAGAGTATCTTTAGCAAATCCAAGCGGACGCACCTCCTCGGTAACGGTTAACTTGACAATGGGGAACAATTCATCTCTTACTGGATTAAGGCTTACGTTTGTGGGTAAGCTCGATATTAAGTTGGGTGAAGTTGTCAACTGGAAAATACAAGCAATCAATAATTCTATGAGTAGACTAAACTTGTCGTTGTTGGTCCAAAATCCAATTAACTTCAATCCCGTTTACAGCGGAGCCAATATCACGACAAATAATTTCTCATCATCAAACTTGCTTAATAATAGTGGTGGTATACCCAATAATGATGTAATTATATACAACAGGGTACAGTTATATTCATTGTATAATTCCTTGAAAGTTAATGGTGATGGGGAAGGTATCTTAATTCTTAACAATGATATACGAATGGGTCCGTTGGATCCAAATGCTGTTTTTGAGACAGAGATTCAATTGATCGGTGTTTCCAAAGGTATATTCAACTTGGATGGTGTTAAAGTATTTGATATGAGTAGTGGCGATGGCATCGACTTTGGTAAGTTGGTAGAAGTATTTGTAATATGATTCTATTAAATATATACATCGTTTAATTCATGAAAATATTGAAGTTGGAATAACTCACTAGTAAAGAAATATGGAGAAAAAAAATATGGAAAAAAATTGGGGCAAACGGGGAATTGAACCCCGGACCTCCTCGAATCTTTATGTTTGGAAACAAACCCAAACGAGGAATCATACCACTAGACCATTCGCCCAATTCGATGTGGATTAGAGTTCTTATGATTAATATAGAAAATAAAAAAAGAAATATCATTACCTGGTGCCTTAATTGTTTAAAGGCAAATCTTTTGAATGGCTGTTATATTTAGCTCAGATACTGTTCAAGCTCTTACGCTTGCATTATGTTATTTTTACTTTCGAAATAAGTAATAAGTTGGTATGCAGATTAGTTTATTTTTTGAACTATTTTGCAGTAAATATTAGTCTAAAAAAAAAAGGAAAGACTAACTGCTATGTTCAGAAGTTGCATAACTTAAATTCATTACGTAAAACTTCATAATACTTTTCTTTTAAACAATATTCACCTGAAATATGACTCAAATCGGAGTTTAATTTATATTCAAATGTCGATTTAGAACTCAATTGGCGCTATGAAGTTTTCATTTGTATAGTGCGGAGTCAAACAAGTCTTTAAAACTTTCTTGGCCGTGTATCCATACGGGGGGAATTCTCACATATTTTATTGCGCGATTTTTACTATAGAATTTCACCACCTCACTTTATTTAAGGTTCTTCACACTGCCACTAAAACAACAATAAGACCATATATAAGGTTGCCTAATTGCGCTATATATGCATTTTTCATATTTCATTGTTATTTTATTATCATACATAGCTTACAGAATTTATCACTCAAACATGTCAATTGACTTTCAAACAATAGTTCAAGACCAAAGTTATCCATTGTGGAATCAGTCTCCCGAAGAAGTCTTGGAGATTGCAAATGCAATCGCTGCAAGTGAAACCAAGTTGTTCAACGAAATTGCTGCTATTACTGACCCGTCAATTGCCAATGTGTTGAAGCCATTTGCAACTCATTACGATGAGAACAGTTTCCCGGAGGGCCAAAGCACTTTTTATCAACATGTATCCACCAATAAAGAGTTGCGTGATGCGTCGACAAAAGGGGAAGAAATTATGGACAACAACTCAATTGAACAATGGTCTCGTGCTGATGTTTACCAGGTATTTCAAAAATTGTATGATTCAGTTAAGAATGACTCCAGCTTAGATCCAGAGTCCAAGAGATATTTGGAAAAGACTCTTGTTTCGTTTAAAAGAAATGGTTTAGCTTTACCTGAAGAAACCAGAGAAAAGGTTAAAAAATTACAGGTTGAGTTAAACAATTTGCGGGTAAAGTTTTCCAAGAATTTGAACGAAGATAAGGGATTTGTTTTGTTTAGTAAAGAGGAATTGGAAGGAATTCCGGAAGACACGCTTAACCAATATGAAAAAGTTGACGGCAAATTCAAGGTTACATTCAAGTATCCTGATATTTTCCCTATTTTTAAACATGCTAGCAACTCCAACACAAGAAAAACAGCAAATATTGCTTACGGAAACAGATGTGCTGAAAATGGTCCCATTTTGGATCAAATCATCAAAATCAGATTCCAGATTGCGAAACTCTTGGGTTATGACACATTTTCTGATTATGTCTTAGAAGAGAGATTAGCAAAGAAGAAAGATACAGTTTTGAACTTTTTAGCGGATTTAAGAACTAAGTTAACACCAATTGCTGAAGAAGAATTAAAAGTATTAAAGGAATTTAAGAAGAAAGATCTACAAACTAGAAGATTAGAACCAGAAGAAACTTTTTATAGTTGGGATTATAACTACTACAACGAAAGATTATTAGAACAAAAGTATAAGGTTGACCATGTCAAGATCGCTGAATATTTCCCATTGGAACCCACAGTTGCCAAAATGCTAGGATTCTATGAAAAAATATTTGACATTAAATTTGTCAAGATCGAAAAGAAAGAACCAGCTTCAGTATGGCATGAAGACGTTCAACAGTATGCAATTTATCAAAACGTAAAAACAAAGAGTAAAGAATTGGAGTTTATGGGATGGATTTATTTTGATTTGCATCCGAGAGAAGGTAAATATGGGCATGCTGCCAATTTTGGTTTGGGTCCTGGATACTTGGAAAAAGATGGAAAAACTAGACATACACCAATAACAGTATTAGTTTGCAATTTCACTAAACCAAGCAAAGACAAGCCATCATTATTGAAGCACGACGAAGTCACAACATTCTTCCATGAATTGGGCCACGGAATCCACAATATTTTGTCGAAAACTAAATATTCTAGATTCCACGGAACAAATGTTGAACGAGATTTTGTTGAGACACCTTCACAAATGTTGGAATATTGGACTTGGTCTAAGAATGAACTCAAAGAATTATCTTCACATTATGAAACAGGAGAACCCATTAGTGACGAATTAATTGACCAGTTAATTAGCACAAAACATGTCAATTCTGGGTTGTTTAACTTGCGTCAACTTTTTTTTGGTATTTTTGACATGCAACTACACACCATTGCAAATCAAAAAGACTTGGACACTTTAGATATATTCAAAGTTTGGAATGATTTAAGAGAAGAGGTGACTTTGCTTCCAAGTGGCGGCAACACCACAAAAGGCTACGCTTCGTTTGGACACATTGCTGGTGGGTACGAGAGTGGATACTATGGTTATTTGTACTCTCTAGTATATGCCACAGATATTTACTATACACTTTTCAAAGACGATCCAATGAATGTTGAAAATGGAATTAGATATAGAGATATTATTTTGAAGCCTGGTGGGTCAAAAGAGATTATGGATAACTTAGTTGAGTTATTAGGAAGAGAACCAAACTCTGAAGCTTTCTTCCATGAAATTTTCGGATAAACGACACTGAAGAGAGAAAACGAAGTATCCAAAAAGTGTGAAGCTATACTGATTATTCTCTTAATTGCCATTCTATACAAGAACAGGGAAAAGTAAATACGAATAGAGTTTGAATATACAAGTTTCTAAATAAAAAAATAATAATGGAAAGAAAAAAAAAAAAAATCACACTCTCAAACAAACACATCATCAAGCACTTTGACCTTCAAATGGTTTAAGTTTGGCAGTTCCTTCTTTCCAAGTACCATCATTGTAAGTGATATCTTTAATTGCTTCCACAATTTCTTGAATTGATCCTCTAACTTGTTTGGTTGAATCTCTTTCACGCAAAGTAACAGAGTCATCTTTGACAGAGTCAAAATCTATGGTGATACCAAATGGAGTACCCAATTCATCGTTTCTGGCATATCTTTTACCAATGGAAGCAGAAGAATCGTCAACTTTGAATGGAATTTTTTCCTTTCTTAATGCTTGCGAAACTTTCTTTACAATTGGTTGCAACTCTGAGTTGTTAGATAATGGAACCAACAAAACTTTAGTAGGAGCCACAATTGGTGGAAGCGACAATACACCTCTGTCAGCATCATCTGGTCTACACCAAAATTGATGTTCAAAGATGGAATATAAGATACGCCCAATACCAAATGAAGGTTCAATAACGTTAGGTACAAACTCTCTAACATGTTCAGTTCTCTTAACTTTGTCAATTTTGATTAAATCGCCATCTAATTCAACATCACCTTCCACATCTTTAATTTGAGCAACAATTTTACCCTTTTCATTCAATTCCTTACCCATGTCTTCTAATTCGCACTGGGTTCTAGAGGTCAACCATTTTTCGACGGTACCAGCATCTTTTCTAAACTTTGGTCCAAACTTCTTTTTGGCAATCTCGATTTCAAAGTTTTCAACAGTACGAGGTTCAGCCAAAGTTTCTCTGGCGACCAATTTTTCCCCAGTTCTGGCAGAATGGACAGATAAATCATAAGCAGATCTATCAGCACAACCAACACATTCAATCCAACCATAAGAGGTTTCTAGTTCAGCATCCCAACAGTCAGAGGCATAGTGGGCCATTTCATTAGACATATGTTGTCTAAATCTCAATCTGTTAGGATCAACACCAATTTTGACTAAAAACAAATAGATTCTGGCTATAAAGTAACCCAATGTCTCGTTATCAACCATTCCAGTTGACACAGCTTTGTCAACAGATTCCTCGATTAATTCTGTTGATCCCGATTCTTGAACGTTTTTTGGCAAAAATTTCAATTTGATATCCTTAACATCTTCGAATTTTGGATGTGATTTGCTTTCAGGGTCAACATAATGTTCAATTTCTGCCATCAAGAATTCACGAACCCTCAATAAACCTGCTCTTGGTGCAATTTCGTTTCTAAATGATTTACCAATGGAAGCGGAGGCAAATGGCATTTTATCGTTGTTGAACTCCAACAATTTGTTAAAGTTTAAGAATTGACCTTGAGCAGTTTCTGGTCTCAAGTATCCCTTTAAATTTCCTGATGGTCCAATGGCAGTGCCAAACATCAAATTGAATTCTACAGGTGGTTCCAATTTTCCTCCAGTAGAAGGGTTAGTGATGTTGTACTTGTCAATTAATCCACCTAATTGGGGTCCTGAAAACCCATCAATTTGAGCCAAAATTGATTCGTATTCTTTAACAACTTCATCATCTAATTTAACATTTTTAATCTCCTTGACTTTCTTCTTTCTTTTCTTTTTGTCTTCGTCCTCATCCTCAACAATTTTAACACCTCGAGCCAACTTATCACCTTTCAATCTAGATTCCAAAACTTCTTCAACCAAATGGTCAGCACGGAAAATTTCTCCTGTTTTCAAATCTTTACACATCCAGTCAGAAAATCTGTCTACGTGTCCTGAAGTTTTCAAAACATCATGAGGAGTCAACATTGTTGCTTCAACTTCTAACATATCCTCTTCTAAGATAAAATGCTTTCTCCATGCATCAATGACATTGTTTTGAAAGGCACAACCTGGAGGACCAAAGTCAAACAAACCTGCAACACCACCATAAATCTCAAATGATGGGGCAAAGAAAAATCTTCTTTTTAAGGTTTGTTCTAAGGAGTCTCTAGAAAAGGGGATATTTGTTCTACTTGCAGACATCACTCTAGACACACTTCTATGAAAATATCTAATAAACTGTATTGTGGAAACGTTAG
Source organism: Candida dubliniensis CD36 (assembly GCF_000026945.1). Lineage (NCBI taxonomy): Eukaryota > Fungi > Ascomycota > Pichiomycetes > Serinales > Debaryomycetaceae > Candida > Candida dubliniensis. The sequence goes on along the minus strand of NC_012860.1, from coordinate 1,148,990 downwards.
AATAATACAACACTCGGAAGATGATGATTGAATTTTTCAGTGAGGAACAAAAATTTTTTGTTACTCCAAAGATTCATAGTTTTGAAGAAAAAGTTGCTTCAAAATTCTGCAATTCAAACAAGAATACACGACTGTTCCAGTCAGTTAAAGAGAATACTGCAAAATTTGGAACAATGAAACCACAGAATAATCGAACACCCCTGCTCCCCCTCCAAATATATATATATCATTCTAAGCTAGTTTTAAACCACTATCTTCTATAAACAGCTCTTCATCATAAGAGGAACTATCTATATTTAGTCTATCTTCGTCAAGCAATCTTTTCATAAAAATGACCATACTTGTGATCACACACGTAATCGCAAATATCTTATCAAACCAATTATCTATAAAAACCACTTCTTCAATAGAAGCGTTTGGAGTTCTCGCGGCACTCCCAGAGAGAGACAAAATTTTTGATATCTGATTGGATAAAGTAGCAGGTAAGTTGGTTCTAATCAATAACGCCGTGGCAATCACATAGACTCCAACTAATTCAGCAACAATCAAATGTTTGAGCCAATTTTTCGTTGTTTCAGAACTAGAATGACCAGGGAAAAATCTGCTAAATGACTTGAACGTAGTTAACACATTCGAAAATGAGCAAACAAATAAACTTGCAGATAAGATAAAACTCAATTGATTTACCAACTGAGCTTCCGAGACTGGTAAATTACGAAAAACCGACAAGATAACCTTAGACAATGTGATTGCCAATGCATCTTTACTTGAAGGTGCCTCTTCATTTGAGTCAATTACCGTTGAGCTGACACTATAGTAATCTTCACCATAAAAAATTAACAACGGAAGCTTTACTAAAAACACATTAATGATACGGTAGACACAGTAGATTGCCAAAGACAAATTCCCCCAATGTAAAAGTCTTTCAAGACTTACATTGTACTGATCATTTTGCAAAGTGTATTTTGAAATCAATTTGACCAAATCATCATATAGTGTGTTCTTGAGAGATTCTAAGGACTCAATCTCTTTAACTAGTTCATTCTCTTCACTATCGTATTTTGAAATGTTTGCAAAAGATTGCACTTTATGAAGTAAGGATAATTTCTTAGAAGATTTGAGCATCATATGGGAATCATTCGGCAAATTGTACACAGTCCCACCTGCTGCAACTTGCAATTTATTGAGTTCTGATTTCCGCTTAGCTATCAACGACGATGTATTATTAAAATACTGAATAGCCGAGTTTATATCCATTTGACTAACATCCTTAGACTCCAGTTCTAACCCCTTGTACTTTTCAAATATCTTGTATGGTGTGGAAATTGACCCTACTCCGGAAAGTATTGCCAAGATTGTAATACCCACTATCGAAACTTCGTTAATTACCTTCTCCACAACATGACGAGATACACTATCTCTTGGATTAAAAGACTGGGTTAAGTCGCCACATTTGTGTAATACCAACAACCACACAGCATATAGAAGTGAAACAAGTCCTGCTGATGGAAGTGTTTTTGGAAGTATATCTTGAATTGCCAACAAACTTATGATAAAAATTGGGACAACACTAACTAGTAGAAAAATCAATGTGTTAATAGTTATTTTGAACAATCCCAACCGTGAATCAGCGTCCAAGAAATCTCCCAATTCAAGCAAAATCAATAGTATCAAGCCAACACTTAGTGAAAGGGTAACACTGAAAACAACTCCAATTATTCTATTGAGCATGTTCACTTTCGAATTATGTAGAGTACTGGGTTTATCATCATTGACCTCATCACTGCTATCTATTTTCACCCGTATTAGGTTTAAGTGCTTTAAGTTTTTATCTATGTATTCATTGATTTGCACCTTGGGGATATGCAAATATGTTGAATATTTTTGTATTAGATTATTGTGGTATATTAACCTGTAAGCCCAGATACCTAAACCCAGAACAATTGCAAAATATGGAACTACGCTTAGTATTACTGACATCAACGATTGTAGTCCTTTATATTCGTATTACAAGTGATAAATACTTGAAGTAGCACTTTCAAATTAGGTTCTATTTTCTTAAAAAAAAAGTGAGTTCAACCACCGTACACTTACTTCTAGTTTGTGGGCACGACCTGAAAATTTCTCTCTCTGGTAATGCTTTGTCAAACAAGTTGAAAAAAGAGAAGGAGAAAAAAATATTGAAAAACTTCAATTTTAGATCTTTAAAATTCTCAACTACCGTATTTCCCTAACTCATTTCAAGAATATAATAAACTATTCACAACATGGCTATGCGTACTAGAGCTGAGAAAAGAATGAGGAAATTCCTCATCGAGCAATTAAAGACTCGTAAACAGCACGGTGCTAGAATAGCACAGGGCAAGAAAAGCGAACATGAATTGATCAAGAATAATTTGGGTCCGCAAGTATTTTTATTTAGAAACCTTTTCAGTGGACAAGTGTTGTACTCTCAAGTTCCAGCATACCATGAAAACCAAATCAACCAACAATTTTTGAGCCCAAACTGGCAAAACCGAAAACCTTCAAGAAGACAAGATTTGTGGAAGATAATGTGTGTGGTTAATTTTGATAACTACGAATATGCCATTGCTGCATACAAGGGCTTGGTTGATTTGAGAAAAACTAGAGATGTTGTTCAAAAGAAAGAGGCCAATGAAATGAGAAAGAAGAATGACGAGGGGAACATTTGGTACAGTGGTCAATTTAGGCCAACATACACACAAGAGGCTGTTGCTGATTTAACACACGTTATTGATGAATTCGAGTTGGAGGGTACTAAAATATTTTGGGCCAACGAATGGCATAGAGGAGAGGACAAACACTGGAGAGCAGATTTAGTTGAACATGATAAACTACCAGTGTATGACCCTAGACATCAAACCGTTTTGTTGGATATAATGAGAGAAAAAGCCGTAGAAGCATTTAGAGAAAATAATACCAGTGAGAAAACCATAGATCACGCAGCTGAGCCAGAGACTGCTTGAATGCTTTTGTATTTATTATACTGCAACTGTATATAGTATTCTAATTGTATGAACGATTAGATTTGAAGTTACGATGTGGATATGAGTGTACTATTTGACACCAAAAGAAACCACCATGTAATTTTAGTTCGGAATCATAATACATTATGTTCCTTATTTCGCTTGATATGGATATTTATGTAGCTCCACAATGAGATTGATATTTCCTTTTCTCAGGTTCAATCCCGTGGCTAATCTAACCATTATTTCTAATACTCCTGAACAGATTTTACCACACACGCATTTGGGATTTCTCGAACTCCACATTAAAAGGATAAAACAATAGCTTTCCTTATGGATAATGGTTGCTAATAACCGTAGGTCGGAAATTCGACAGCTTAGCCGATCTAACAACCAAAGGAAAAGAGTTACCTTTTATTCAGTTTCTCCTCCTCTCACCGCCATAATGGGGTCGATCGATGCTGAATTCAACCATTTTCTTTTTCTTTTCTTTTTTTTTTTTTTCCTTCACTTATTTACCACATAATTCAACTTTATACCGACATCTTTTGATTAGAACATGTTTACGAAACGCATTAGACAAGCTGTACAAGTACCGAATCGTTTCTTTAGCAACAGCTCTAGTGTTCTTCAAACCATTGGCAGAATTAAAGGGGTCGAAGCTAACTCAAAGAAATATTTGCAACAAAAATACGTGGTTATTGATCATGAATATGATTGTGTGGTAGTTGGGGCTGGTGGTGCCGGATTGAGAGCTGCATTTGGGTTGGCGGAGTCAGGATTCAAGACAGCATGTATATCAAAGTTGTTCCCCACCAGGTCACATACAGTCGCTGCACAGGGAGGTATTAACGCAGCACTAGGTAATATGCATAAAGATGATTGGCATTGGCATTTCTACGATACCGTGAAAGGATCTGATTGGCTAGGAGACCAGGATGCCATCCACTATATGACAAAAGAAGCACCAGATTCTATCTATGAATTGGAGCACTTTGGTGTTCCATTTTCTAGAAATGATGAAGGCAGAATCTACCAAAGAGCATTTGGGGGCCAAACAAAAGAGTTTGGAAAAGGGGGACAGGCCTATAGAACATGTGCCGTAGCTGATAGAACTGGCCACGCTTTGTTACATTCATTGTATGGTCAAGCTTTGAGACATGATTGTCATTTTTTTATAGAGTTCTTTGCCATGGATTTGCTTATGCAGGACGGTGAATGTGTTGGTGTAATAGCCTACAACCAGGAGGATGGTACGATACATAGATTCCGATCTCATAAAACTGTGATTGCTACGGGTGGTTACGGTAGAGCATATTTTTCATGTACTTCAGCACATACATGTACCGGTGACGGATACGCCATGGCGTCTAGAGCTGGATTACCTTTACAAGATTTAGAATTCATTCAATTCCATCCATCTGGGATATATGGTTCAGGTTGTCTTATAACAGAGGGGGCAAGAGGTGAAGGTGGGTTTTTAGTGAATTCGGAAGGAGAGAGGTTTATGGAAAGATACGCTCCATCTGCCAAAGATTTAGCATGTAGAGACGTGGTTTCCCGTGCCATTACAATGGAGATAAACGAAGGCAGAGGCGTCGGTACCGAGAAAGACCATATGTATTTGCAATTGAGTCATCTTCCTGCATCTGTTTTGAAACAAAGATTACCAGGCATTTCAGAAACTGCTCATATTTTTGCTGGCGTTGATGTCACTAAGGAGCCAATTCCCATCTTGCCAACTGTTCACTACAATATGGGAGGTATCCCCACCAACTGGCAGGGGGAAGTTTTAAAGAAAGATCATGAGGGCAAGGATAAAGTTGTTCCTGGATTGCTTGCTTGTGGTGAAGCTGCCTGTGCATCTGTTCACGGTGCAAACAGATTGGGTGCCAATTCCTTGTTAGACTTGGTTGTTTTTGGAAGGGCTGTGTCTCATACGATAAGAGATAACCTAACTCCTGGAACTTCTTTGCATGCATCACCAGCTGATTTAGGTAAGACTTCCATTGAAAACTTGCATAGATTGAGAACTGCAGACGGTACAAGGTCGACAGCCGAAATTAGACTAGATATGCAAAAAACAATGCAAAGAGGTTGTGCCGTGTTTAGAACAGAAGAAACATTGGAGAAATGCGTTAACCATATCAATGACGTTGACAAATCGTTTGCCGACGTTAGGACTACAGATCGTTCAATGATTTGGAATTCTGACTTGGTGGAAACAATGGAACTACAGAACTTGTTAACATGTGCCACACAAACAGCAGCATCTGCATTAGCAAGGAAAGAATCAAGAGGATCTCATTCTCGTGAGGATTATCCTGACAGAGATGATGTGAACTGGTGGAAGCATACTTTGTCTTACCAAAACAACGTTGGTTCTGAAGTAAAGTTGGATTATAGAGATGTGATAAAGACTACATTGGATACTACAGACTGCCAACCTATACCACCAGCTGTTCGTAAATACTAGTAGATAAATCACCAAACAGTTTGTACATAGGAATGTGATATGGTTTGTAGACAACAGCGATGTCGCACGCGACATTTATGGATTTCTTGCTTTTTTTCTTCGTTTTTCTCTTGTCGTGTTGACTGGATAAGTGTGAATAGTGAATCAGTGAAGTTGAAGAAGCATAAAAGTGAGGGAAAAAAAAAAAAAAAAAACTGTAGAGGTTTACCAAAATTGCCACTGACCTGGACTTTGTCTACACTTTAAATCAAGCAGCGTCGATAGTAGATTCAACACAAACAAATAACAAAGCAATGCCACCAAAGGAAGATTGGGATAAATATATACCACCTTCAGAAGAAGAGACCACTGAAAAGATAACACCATTAACTGAAGGCGACATTCAGGTGTTAAAAACATACGGAACTGCACCATATGCAGATTCATTGAAAGAGATTGAAAAAGATTTGAAGACAATAGAAGAAAGAATTAAGACTAATCAAGGAATAAAAGAGAGTGACACTGGGTTAGCTCCACCTCATCTTTGGGATGTTCTTGGTGACAAACAACGTATGCTGGAAGAACAGAGTTTACAAGTTGCCAGATGTACTAAGATAATTGAGGCGTCTCAACCACAACAGCCAACAGGATTACAGAATGCTGACACCAAATCAAAATATGTGATTAACATCAAACAGATTGCCAAATTTGTTGTAGGGTTGGGTGAAAGGCTTTCTCCTACCGATATTGAAGAAGGTATGAGGGTTGGTGTTGACAGACACAAGTATGAAATTCAATTACCGTTGCCTCCCAGAATTGATCCATCAGTGACCATGATGACAGTGGAAGAGAAGCCAGATGTTACATACAGTGATGTTGGTGGGTGTAAAGAGCAAATTGAAAAATTGAGAGAAGTCGTTGAATTGCCATTGTTGAGTCCAGAAAGATTTGTCAAATTGGGTATTGACCCACCCAAAGGTATATTATTGTACGGTCCTCCAGGTACTGGGAAAACATTGTGTGCGAGAGCAGTTGCTAACAGAACAGACGCCACATTTATTCGAGTGATTGGATCGGAATTAGTGCAAAAGTATGTTGGTGAAGGGGCCAGGATGGTGCGTGAGTTATTCGAAATGGCAAGAACCAAGAAAGCGTGCATTATATTTTTCGATGAAGTTGATGCCATTGGAGGTGCCAGATTTGATGATGGAGCTGGTGGCGATAACGAAGTGCAAAGAACCATGTTGGAATTGATCACACAATTGGATGGGTTTGATCCAAGAGGTAATATTAAGGTAATGTTTGCCACCAATAGACCAAACACTTTGGATCCAGCATTGTTAAGACCAGGTAGAATTGATCGTAAGGTTGAGTTTTCTTTACCGGATTTGGAAGGAAGAGCCAATATTTTCCGTATTCACTCAAAGACAATGAGCGTTGAAAAAGATATCAGATGGGAATTAATATCCAGATTATGTCCTAATGCCACGGGTGCAGAATTAAGATCGGTGTGTACTGAAGCAGGTATGTTTGCTATCAGGGCCAGAAGGAAGGTTGCCAATGAAAAAGATTTTTTGAAAGCAGTTGACAAGGTTATTAAAGGTAATTTGAAATTCAGTTCAACAAGTCAATATATGCAATATAATTGAGTGTTTAATCAGAGCACAGAAAACTTCTGTCCCCACCCCCCTTCACCTTGGTATTTTTTCCTTTGCATTAAGCAATGAATTATACTTATATATATATATTTGTCTTTATGTATATATACGATGCATCTATAAAAAATATATCTAATCCCACCAAGAAACACATCCCATACCATAATCCTGACAGGATGCAGTTATGGTATACGGAGGTAAAGTAGTAGCCTTCTTTTCTTCTTCAGTTTGTTCGTCATTTAGTTTTGGTTTAACATTATAAAAGTTTTCTTCTTCCACTCTAAATCTAATTCTTTCATTAACATCAATAAACAATTCATTTTCATCCAATAAATAAATCCAAGCTTGTTCCAGTTCTGAATATTGACAATTTTCAAATAAGAAATCTTTTGGAATCCAAATTTCATCAAAGAATTCCATACGAACTTTAATACCTTTTGGTGTACATTCAGTTACCCATCCAGTTAGAATTTCTCCTCGAAATGGTTTCCAAACTATACTTCGAAATCTCACTTCAACATATGATCCACCATCTCCTGGTTTCAATAACCCATCTTTGATGTCGAGTATGTCCCATATGGTTATTACCAAACCTAGATTGGCAATTATTTTGTTGGCATATTTTTTGTTCAATTCATCAGAAATAGAATGTTGTATGGGGACATTGAATGAACTAGGTGGTATACGTATTAAATCTGATATTTCTGATAATATAAACATAGCAAAAGGGAGAAATAGGATGAGTGTTTGCTGGAGATGTTATGATTTGATCAATGTATAGTAGATACAGAGTAAAAAAAAAAAAATAAACCAGACTTTTTGATGCTATTATTATACAGATGAGGATGGAAAAAAAAAAAAAAAAATTATAAACTAAAACCGTATTACAGTTTTGATTAGAGTAATATCACTACTTTTATTTCAAACCAATTCTATTTATTACATTTATTATCACTTTATTTTTTGCAAGTAAGAAAATGAACCCACCTTCGAAAGTCAGCAAACTGAAAAAAGTGGTTCACACTACAGGAAGAGTTAGTGCCAAAAAGGCAGCTAGTTATTTGCATTCGATGCAAAATTCATCAACAACAAAACTAACCCCCCCTGCTTCAATTGCTGCTCCAATTTGGAATCCAAAACATTTTCGGTTGTTTGTTGGGAATTTAGGACCTGATGGAAATGATGAATTGTTAAAAGAGGCATTTCAGAAATATCCTTCTATGAGTCAAGTTCATGTTCCCATAGATAGGAAAACCACCAAAAATAAAGGATTTGGGTTTGTAGCTTTTGGCAAATCTGAAGATTATTTACGTGCATTTCAAGAAATGAATGGGAAATATATTGGCCAGCATCCAGTTCAGTTGAAGCGTGCTGAGTCTAGCGTACCCAAAAAGACCAAGTGTAAAAGGAAATAAGTAGAGGTGTGATGTATATGGTTAGGTCCATTTGATTTGTATCATTTACTACAAATGATAGTCGTTCTTTTTTCTCACAAATAATGAGGAACTGAAAAAAAAAAAAAAAAAAAGAAAATTTTTTTTTAGCATTCATTCAAGTTTAGTCTATCACCCACCACCAGCATTACATCCTCCTTTATCTCTTTTTTCAACAAAGTTACAATGTTGGTATTGATGTCGCCTAGACTTGGCTATCATATAGCAAAGAATAGCAATTTGATGTTGCGACCTATTTCAATTTTGAGATTCAAATCAAGTGTTCCTTCAGCAAAGCAGAGCAAAAACAACTTACCAACAGATGGAGTCCCCAAAAAATCTTTACCTTCTGAAGGAGAGTGGAAACATTTAAAATTACATATTCCAGGTGAAAATGTGCAAACCAATGATTTGAAGGACAGAATACCTAAATTCCCTTTGGGCAAGGAAAATGTACCCACATTATTACCACGTCCAGGAGTACCTCAGGTGGGTAAAAATTTCACATTCCGACAAGTTATTGGGATTTTGAAAAATAAGACTCAACCAGAATTGATATATGAAAGTGAGCCTCATCGATTATATTTTTTAATGTGTTTTTGTGCATCGATTGTGTTTGCAGTATATGGATGTGTGTTATTTGAATGGGCCATATGGATAGCCAATAAAGAATACGATGAAAATGAAAAAGAAGAGACCAATGAAGCAATTCGTAAACGAGAATGGGCTATATCTTTACTCATGTACTTAGCTCCATCGGCTTCCTTGTTTTTATTGGCTTATGGTGCAGCTCTTTTCCCAACAAAACTTGTCAGAAGAATCTGGTATTTGCCTGGACCCGTTGAACATATTAAATTTACGTCGTATCCGTTCATTCCCGGTAGACCAACTCCGGTGTATACCATGCCTTTGGAGAATTTAAAGAGAAAACACACAACCAGAGTATGGACTGGTAAAGGATTTTATGGGACTGCTGACAAAGGGTTTTTTTACTTTACTTTATTGGAAACATTACCTAATGGGAAAACCAAAAATTGGATTGTCGACAGAAAGGGGTTCTTTTGGTCTGATGGGAGAGTGTTTGATTATTTATTTGGTAAAGAAACTTTGCAGGAGGCAGAGGCAGGTGTTCCTTATGACAAACAATTTAATATAATCAATCAGGAGATGAAAAAGAAAAAGCAACAATTGAGGGAAAAGCATGGAGTATTTTGGAGATATAAGATGGCAGCAAAGGAATTTGGAAAAGATATCAAAAAATTGGGAGGCTATATCACCAATACCAAATCCATAGATAGTGAAAAAAAGACCGCTAATGGTAAACAATTACCAAAGGGGAAATAGAGTTTATTACTACCAAAGAAATGAAATAATCTCTTATTTTTTTTTTGAGCACGGTTTATATTTTGTAAATAGAAATACACATACACTAAGTTCTGTATATAAAAAGAAAAACTATATACCCACAACATCAACAAGAATAGGACCAGAAGAAGTAAATTCTCCATCTTCCTCCACGTCAAACATTTTTATTATTATTTTGCAGATTTTAATAGAAATTGCTTACACAATTAGATTTCAAATTACAAAATCATGACACAAAATCCGTGAAAAAAAAAATTGAAACATTTTTTAGCAAGATTCTTAATTTTTTTCTTTTTTATCTTGGGATTTATTTGAATTGCTTAATTGAAATAAAAATACTAAGCTAACTCAATTATACAATGGACAGCATTTTTATTTGTTTACAATAACAACTAAATATTAGTGCCGATTGAAATTTTTATTTGATGAAGTAACCCATTGTTGATTATTTGTCTTATTTTGGGGTGTACAACAACAAAAATAGAATCAGTATAGACGTCTGCCGTGTACCACTCAATACAAATTGTTGCACACTCTTAGATATTTACTTCTTCTTTAATATATACTAAGTATTTATTATTACAGTGAACGAAATAACCTCCTCCAAAAAAAAAAAAAAAAACTGTCTGGGGGGGGGCGGCATTACCAGTTACAGTATAAGTAACTAGTAATAGGTTATCAAAGCCGAACACGATTTTGCTTCTCCTCTTTTTTCATTTTTTCCATTTTTGTTTTTTTGAAATGATTTTTTACCTTCTTTTTTTCTTCTTCTTCTTTTGTTAGTATTTTTTGTTTGACAATTTCAATAACAATAAGCTCACACAAAATCTTAATATTATTATTATCTTTATTTACACGCATATTTCCCATAAATTACATAAAATTGCTCTCACCTTTTATTTTTCTTTCTCTCTCTCTCTCTCCTTTCTTTCAATTCTACCTGCCACTCTAAAATTTCGGTGAAAACTCCTCCTTTTTTTTTTTTTTTTTTTTTTTTTGTTTTTTACAACAGACACACTCACACACTTACACACATATTTTTCACCATGGCAGCTGGGTTAAGACAAATGAAGTTACATAACAAAAGAAAGTCAAATGAATTGGAGGATATTTCAAATATTCATAAAAAGTCAAGGACTGTATCGTTCAAAAACCAAAGTGAAACCAAGAAACCAATAACCAGACTGAACCTTAACCGAAAGCGTACTCACTTTGTCACTCCACCATCGCCACCTCAACAACGATCGTCACCGCCAGCCACTTGTTTGGAAGATGTAACTCCTCAGCATCAACAAGATAACGACCATGATACTGAACAAGACCAACAACAACATCACCACCATGTTTCATTTCCCGCCACGCCACCAGAATCAATAAATGACGGAGGCTCAACCCCAATAGCAGCCGCCACCAATAGTAACAGAAATGATAGCTACAACGAGAATAACAACACCAGCAGCAACAATGATAACGAATATAAAGATGCCAAGAATAAGGATGTGCAAACACTTTCTGCAAGTAATGGTATATCTGCCAACAATAGCACTGGTGGCACCTACGCAGAAGTTACTACATCTTCTTCAACGGATGGCGAAACCATCAAGCAAGACTTGAACGAGAATCCCGACTACATTGCCCTAACATCGTCATTACGAATGGCAAAGATAACTAATGCCAAAATAAATCAAGATATTATCGAATTATCGAAGTTGCAACAATATTATTCTACAAATGCAAATAAAGAAGAAACCATTCAATTCTTTCTCAAATTAATTAATAACGAATTGAATTTGCCCAAACCCACTAAAATTACCAAATGTCCTATCATAAATTGGTCTAAATATCATCCTTGTTTATCTCAAGTCAATAAAGATTTTGAAAATCAATTACGTAAATGCGATAAAAAGGAACAGGCCAAGAATTCATTGTATAAAGCTCTCAACTTGTTTGATAAATTGAAATAATGATTAAACATCCTAACTGTAAATAAAGAAACACAACAAAAAAGTGTTTTTCTTTTTACAATAATTGTTATTATCTTCTACAGTTCTCATCACTATTATTTACTACTTTTCATCGTTTTTTTAAATTTTTTTTTTTTTTTTGGGTTGGTTGGTTTAAGATTTATTTTATTCATAAATTCTATATTTTATAAAGGGGGGTTATACTTTTAGTTTTCCCAAGTTTGATTTGAATATTTTTTGCTTTTAGTTTCATTGTTTTACCAGTTTTTGCTGTGTTTCTACCATTTTATTTACACCTTTAGTTTTTTTATGTTGTTGTTGTTGTTGTTCCCATTCAGTTTCGTTTTGATATATAGAATTCCCTTTTATAGTTTACATTGTCGAAGTTTTGATCGACTAACGTATTATAGTAATATATAAATTTTACCTCGTCACGTCAACTGAATTTAGAACCTTACTGAGACTGGCTGAAAAATCTGAATTCTGAACCTAACAATTAACTCACACAAAGGGGATACTAATGAACCAAAGAAAAAGCTGACAAAAAGAATTGAGACAGAGAAAAAAAAAAAAACGAAAGTGAGGGAAAAAAAAAAAAATCTGAAAAGTACCAACTTGCTTAAACCAGAAATATACATATACATAATAGAATATCATAAGTTTTACCAAACATGGCTCACACGGAGAATTATGAATACCCACCTATTCGTATGTATATAGTACTGATGAAATGAGAGACAAAAGAAAAAGAAACACATCATCAATACAATGATAGTGTGGTTGTTTTATTATACACCGTTCTTCTTACTAACCTCATATAAATTTAGCATCACAACAAGAATTAGATGATAGCAATGTTCCCTTCTTTCATAGGGACAAATGCGCAGCTCATTTAATCAATTATTATAAATGTCTTGATAAAGGTACTTCCTTCTGTAATAAAACCAAAGATGAGTTTTACAAATGTCAATATTTAGCATTAAAGGAGAGATTAGATAACCACACTAAACAAACCCATTAAATGATATATGGAAAGAGAAATGACATATGAGAAATTGCATGTATGTATTCAAGGTGATATAGAGTATATGGTTGATGTTGTTGCTGTTGTTGTTGTTGCTGTTGTTGTTGTTGAGTACCCAATTCCTTATTTATTCTAAGTTGGCATTATTAGAAATGAAACACACATAATGGATATTTTTTACTATAAAAACGCCATGTAATGGAAGACATGATTAAAAGTAATACTTATTCTATGTATAAATTAGTATTAATATATATAAACATATGTAAAGACATGAACTTCCAATGAGCACTTGATTCGTATGAAACATTGCCCATGTTCTCAACCAGAAGAATTTAAACATTATTGCTTCAAAATTATAAGAGCTGACTGTAACACAATGTTTACATTCATACTACTGTTTACCATTCAACAAGGGCTCTCTCTCTTCACCCAAATGTCGTTGTTCTATCCATCTTTCATCATAAATGCATAATCAGATATCATCCTGCATATAGTGTATGACTTTGCAAACAATTTTATTGGTTCTCGATTCTCAAAAGAAAAAAAAAATTGTACTCTTTTGACAAACCAAAAGCTTCACTGCGACAATAGCCAGCCAAAGGGAAGTTAAAAGAGGAAGAAGACAGGGCAAAAAAAAAATAAGCATCCAATAAACTAAAGATAATAAGATCAGAGTATTTGCCCACTCCACTTCGAAACGGTATCTTTCACTATAACTAATTAGATATTCACATTATATATATATTAATATCATTATGTCAGTAACAGAGTTTCCACCACTTCGTATGTATAACATCCATTCTTATCCATTTTAGTTTGAATATTTCATGATTTGGAATTTTTTTCATTTATTTATCATTTTTCAATTGATGAAATGAACATTAATAGCAATAGCAAAGTATGGTATACTAACTTTCTTCTTCCCTTTTTTTGATTAGTTTCACAAGATGATTGTCAGAAATATAAAGTTCCATTGAAATGGAGAGATAGATGTGCTGCTTATTTTGCTCTTTATCAAACCTGTATTATTAGACAATCGGCCAATTCATCGGTGAGTTGTAAACATGATAAACATGCATGGGAAGAATGTGAAAATTTGGATTTGATTAGAAGAAAACAAGAATTAAAAGAAGCAAGTCAATAAATAGATTTCATTGGAAAGTTCATTAGATTGGATGGATTTGTACAATTCCCCCCCACCAATGTTTAAACAATTAATTTGATACTTAGTTTCATTTTTTTAAACTGTTACATTTATATTGATTCAAAAAGATTCCGAGGCATTTTTTTACAATTAGGTTATTGTTATTATAAGTTATTCTACAAACATGAAAATAAACATCACAGAATGATAATATAGGTTGCATCTTGACTGATTTGAAAAAAAAAAAAAGATTTTGTAGTCCAATATTGTGGGATTTTTAATGAATGAGTTAGAAAATAACTACGTCTTTTACAGGTTGGATATGAAGAAGTTGAAGCAATTTTCCTTTTTGCATCTACCAAACTGATAAATTTACCACAACTTGTACTTGCCTCTGTTCTTCTTCTAAAGCTTGCGTTACAAAAACTGAAGTTAGGACAGCACAATACTAGAACACATCCACTATTCTGTTTGAAACAGTTATCTCTTGATAAACTTACAAGTAGTACCACAATTTGATCTTAAAATGAGTAACAACATCATTAGAAGTATAAGTTCACATTGGCATCGACAAACTTTAAATTCCGACAGATGCACTTAGCCTAAAACATAGACATCTCTGATTAAACTAGAAAACGTTTTCTTTAAAAACAAAATGTATAACCCATGAGTAAAAGCCATATTCGAAAAATTAAAGGTCCAAATATCATTTCTTCCCCTCCTCTTTAAGAAAAAGAAGAAGAAACACTATACCATGAAGTTAAGAAAAATTTCAATATTTCTCCGCTGTCCACACTCTATATTCATTGACTACAAATATAAAGCTCTAGCTAATTTCGGAGATATTTGTAAATAAAAAATTACAAAATACTATCTAAAGAAGAAAAGAAAAGAAAGAAAGAAACGCAATGAAATTTTTTTTTTCTGTATTTCAGTTGATGATCAATAGAAGTTTCAAACAAGGTCGTGTGGCTGAGTACCAAAGAATTGTGGCCCAAATTACACTAATTGTTGTTTGTGAGCAAAAAAAAAAAAAATGTGGGCGGAGGAGCGAGAGTAACCACCAAATTCAGACGAAAACTCCCCTCGATACAAAATTGAAAGATAAAAAAAAGGATTGGGCTAATTCACTCTTTTGCTGTAACCTCTAAGATACAATTAATCAATAATGACTAAACAATCAGAAGAATTAAACGTGGTATCATCTGAACCACTTGATTCAATTGATGATTCCTCCGAGAAAGAAACTACTGTTGCAACCGCTGATAAAGAATCATCTACATCAGAGGAGAACAAACAAGAAACCACCGAAGAGTCGACCAAAGAGTCGAAATCTGCAGATTCTACTTCCGAAACCAAATCTGAGACTAAACCTGAATCTAAAAAAGATCGTAAGACTGTATCTTTTAAAAAAGAAATTGATTCAACTGAAGAAGTTCCAATTAACGAAGAAGAACAAGATGAATCTGTTCCGCCACCACAGCCACCAAGACCAAAAGATCCAACTCAACAAATCATTGAAGATATGAAACAAGCTTTTCCCAATATTGAAGAGAAATATATTATTGCCACTTTAATTGCATCTCAAGGAAACCCAGATCCAGCCTTCAATGCTTTGTTATATATTTCTGACCCTACATTTAAACCTGAAATACCAGTTTACAAGCCACCGATTTCAACTTCGTCCACAGGGTCAATTGGCACAGGAGGAGGAGGAGGAGGTAGAAATCTGAAGGAATTGACTGATGATGAGTTATTGGCTAGAAAGTTACAAAAGGAATTTGAATTGGAAGATGAAAGAAATAGAAGAAATAGAAGAAGATCGTCACATGAGAGACACAGAGCTGCTGAACAACAAAGACAAAGACATTATCGTAACCATCAAGGTGACGGTGACGATGAATTGGATGATTCTCCTGATGAATTTGAACAAATTAAAGAGACATTTACTCAAGGACTTGAAGAAGCCAAAAGTACTTTGAATGGATGGGTAAGTAACATAGCCAAACGATTTGAAGGTAATAATGATGGTAATAACCCACAACAAAGAAGAAATGACAATCCAAAATTATTTGGGGCTCTTGGGGGATCATCATTCAATGACAACAAACGTAAAACTAATAGGTTTGATGAAGATCCAGAAATTCTTAGTAATGATTTTCACGATGGAATTAGATTACAAGATAATGACGACCATGGTCCATCTTTACCCAACAGATTTAAGGGTGAACTTCAGTCAGACACCCCCACTTTGGCTAGCAGAGAAAAGGGACCCTCTGACAAAAAGAAATGGCAGCCATTGGAGTCTGGTGTTTCTGCAGATCCTGATGCATTCTTAGTTACTGATAGTGAAGAAGATGGTGACGATGTTGCAACTACAGACGCTACTAAAAACACCACTATAGGCTCTACAAAGAAATAAACCAAACAGTAGTAAATAGGTTCTTTTTTTTAGCTTCAATTGATTTAATTAACATTCCATGTAAATTCGATTCTCTAATTAATTTGGTTGGTAGACTTCTTGATGCATTAAAATCAAGGTCATTCAGGAGTTAAAAATGTGGAGTCGTGAATGACGTGGTACTTTCAAGGAAGGAAAACACTGTTTACGCCAGGTATTTTTCATACCCCTAAAACCCCAATCTGATCTATATGGGCTAGCCAATTGTTATCTTTTAAACAGGGTTTTTATTATCTCAATGTATAATAATAACACATTACTCAAACCAAAACAAAGACTTCTAGTTGGGTGTTTCCCATAAATTATAACTTATAATTGAATCCATTAACAAATTGTGTAATATTTATTCAAAAATATTGTCTGATTTTATGTTTAAAAGATGGATGACTATCAAACTTGGGTCACGGATAGAAGGAGAAAAAAATATTTCTAGTTTGTGTTTCCCCGGACATGCAAACCCGATGTTATCTTTCAATAGTCCCCCGAAAAAAAAAAAAAAAAACAAACAAGGAGCTTTAAGATTGTGACTTTTGTTTTTTTCTAAAAATCACATTTGAAAGTATACAATAACCATCGAAATCCTTGGTATAAAAGCTTCCTTCTTTCCACCTCCCGTCCCACCATTTTATCTTCGTTGTTTTTTTTTTTTTTTTCTCCCCACATTTTTAACGACAACGACAATTACAGTCTGCTTTACTTTCATTTATCCCATTTCCTCTTTTCAAAATTACAGACGGAGTTTATTTTTAAGTACCAAAATTGAATTATAATGCTTATTAGAAGATTACCAATAATTCCAACTCGAGCTATTCCTAGAATTTCTTATAGTCAGTTTCACACCGCCATTGTTAATTTGAACAAAAGTACAAACAGTGGTAATGATCATAAGGGACACGATTTTGCTTTTGTTTTCGATATAGATGGGGTTCTTATCCGGGGTAAGAAACCTATTCTTCAAGCGAAACCGGCGTTGGAAATACTAAACAGTCATAAGATTCCCTATATATTGATGACTAATGGAGGTGGAGTTCTGGAACGAAGAAAAGCTGAAGAAGTGAGTGAAATAAATCAATTGAACCCTCCAATTTCGCCATTACAAATTGTTCAAAGTCATACTCCATTAAAGGCATTAGCATTACATCATGCTTTTAACCGAGTTTTAGTCATTGGGGGAGATGGCGATAATGCAAGACACGTTGCTAAACAATATGGGTTCCAAGATATAATTATGCCCATTGACATTGTTTATAATAATCCATCAGTGTCTCCACATCATCGATACACGCAAGAAGAATTTGATAAATTTGCTCAGCCTATAGATGTAACGAAACCAATTGAGGCAATCTTTGTATTGAATGATCCAAGAGATTTGAATAGTGACATGCAAATTGTACAGGATTTATTGAATTCAGAAAATGGTCTTATTGGCACCAAGAGAAATATTCATCATATTAGAAATCTACATGATCCTTCCATACCAATCATTTTCAGTAACAATGATTATGTTTATGCCAATGATTATCCTTTACCTAGATTTGGTCAAGGAGCATTTAGAATAATTACTGAGAGATTATATAAAATCACTAATGGGTTGAAAAAACATCAACATTTAAACTCATTAATTTTGGGCAAACCATTCAAAATTCAGTACGATTTTGCTCATCATGTTTTAATTGATTGGCAAAATAAATTGATTAATGAGGATTTCAACAGCGAGCAAATATTGCCAATTTTAGGTTCCGAACCAACAAATACCCCATTCAAAAAGATTTATATGGTAGGGGACAATCCTGCCTCCGATATTAAAGGTGCCAATGATCATGGATGGGAGTCAGTGTTATTGAAAACTGGAGTTTATCGCGATGAGGACGCAATTGACGCTGATGCTGCCAAACCAACAGCAGGTGTATTTAATAATGTTGAAGATGCAGTGACAACAATTTTGGAGTCACATGGAATAAAAGTATAACTGAGCTACACCAGTAGATGCAAATAGACTAGTTGTGGCCAATAAGTATTCTTAAAAAGTTTTATTATTATTATTTTTTTTTTTTTTTTGTTTTAACATGCATCAATTTGACCTTACATATATATATGTATATGTATATACGTTAGAGATACAGTGGAAACCATGAAATGAATAAAGAAAAGAGACGACTGATACATCACCCTCTCTTTGTGTATAGGATATGGTAAAAAAAGTCATTGGATAACATTCGATCGGTCCAGACTCAAGGTCTTTTTTATGGTTAGGATTCAGTTTACCTGTGATACATCAAATCTGATGATCGAGTGAGTAAATAATAATGATATTGATCCATTTATGCAATATTTCAGATTTAGTTGTCTTTGAAACACAATGGAGTTCTATGAAATTTCATAAAACACATACACACACAAAACTACAGGAACCAGCTCATTGCAAAAGAAAAACCCTTGAAAGAGATTTCTATATTGTGTTTTGCTAATAGTCTTAAACTGAAAAAGAATTCATATGCTCTTGTTCCGTTTTTGTGTATATTGGGAAATTGCTGAAACAGGTAGTAGCAATGGTTAGGAATAATTGCAATAGATCGAATTGAATCTAATCTGACTGCTATATAAAAGACATACGTAGACGTACATACACATATCAGCACCCAATCACGCATAAAAGATAAAATGAAAGAGGAGAAATGGGTAATTGATGATTGGCAGTTATTTAATAGGACCAAGCTAAGTGGATACGGATATAAGCTTAACCATATTAACCTAAGCTTATCATGATAACAAATTATTTCAAAAAATTTACTAAATTTGAATTTATCTAAACTTGCACGGCATCAAAATCAGACATACTCTAAAAGCATTAAATTTAAATTGGATTCACAGTATGTACCAAAGATGACAATTATAGAACACCTAAACTGCTGCTAAACCAGAATATAGGTAAATATCATAACAGACTAAAAAAACTATAAAATTAGACCCAAGGCTCATTTATACAATAGCCCACTTAACAGTAGTGGTAATTATTAGTATCTTGGAAATACATTATAAAATCGGAAATGTTAATAAATAATACCATCAGCATTAGGGCCAATTAACATTAACTGCATATCCCTGGTGTAATTTATTTGATTTCCGGACATAATATAAATCCTCTTCAACTCTACTATCTCCACTACCTAATAAAACTAAGCCTAATTTAGTCAGTCTATATTAATGTTGGCGTAAATTTAAGGATGGAGAAAAGCAATCAATTTATTTGAGAAGTGTATTGTTTAGTTTCTATTCCATGAATTGTTTCTTTTCTTTGTTCTGTATTCTTCTAATTGAAAACGATCTGAAATATACGGAGATAATAATGAAATTGAAACACCTAAATGGATTACCACCACCAACACCACCAGGAAAAAAAAAAAAAAAAAAAAAAAAAAACTGCAACATATTATTAATCGATCACATACTAAACTTTAAAGGAATACATTAATCATATCAGAAGTCGTCTAAGTTTTTTTTTAAAAAACGTACATCGCTTTTGAATGTTTAGATCAAGTTCATTTAGACTGACATATAAATCAAAACCATTTCTTACTTACTGGTAAAAAATTAACTGTACTGATAATGATGTCATTAATATGTACAAAATCTGTAAAGACTGCAATGCATGTTAGCTGTATGGTGTGTAGAAATTTTTTTAACATGCACAGGATGTATTTTAAATGATGTAAAGAAGATGGCTCAAAATCTATTTAACCCAACACCTAATATATGTTGTTTTCTACATTTTGTCACATTTTCTAGAATTCAATCAACCCTACATTCAAATTGTAATTATATAATATCTTCCTTGGTATAATTTTGTTCTTTTCCCCTCTCGGATATCCAATAATAACCATTAGGTATAATCGAAAGATAACAACAACAAAAAAAAAAAGAAACATGTCTACCAGTATTTGGTAGCAAGTCGTTAACCAGCAAGATCTCGCCCCATGTTTCAGCTTAATACTTCTCATAAAAGTTTTTTCAACTGGTATCACTTGGTATGTAAAACACATACCAAGAAAAAAAAACAAAAAAAAAGAATGCCATGTAGGCAGAATTTGGAGCCTAAAGAATGATCTTTAGAAAAGATTAATCTAATTTTGTGTCGCCTCTAAATTTGCATTGAATCTAAGTTTTGCATTATTTATATTTTTCTATTAGGGTTTATTTTCTCACAGGCGAAATTAATTCAGACCACAAAAAACCTTGCATTCAAAAAAGAACTTAAAGGCGGGCTCAGCTTCTTTTTCTCTTTGCCACCGCAGTACATTTGCATTAAAACGCCTTGGGATTTGTATTTCATTTAATTTAGCCCGCCTTTTTTTTTTTTTTTACAATTGCCGTCTGCTTATCTTTTTCTTGGTTCCTTGTTGGCGTACGTGAGATCACTGTTGCTCCCCCTTTCATCTGTCTCTTCTTTTCTCTTTCCAACCCTTTCTTTCAATAATGAATTAAACTAAGGTATAAGTAAATCTCAGAAAATGTAGCCTTTTCAAAGTGATCTCTACCCACGTGGTGGCCTATCTAAGCTAACTGTATATCGGCAAATAACATTTAAAGTTGATATTTGACTAATAATAATCTTTTTTTTGAAAAGGTAACAATTGTTTAAGTTATGAAACCGAGATTTCAATCTCGTGACTAAAATTTGAAACAATAAAAAAAGCAACAAGTTACCTAAAACTAAGTAGTTATGTGAATTCATAACCACTTGTATCACCACTACAGTGCCACTACTACGACGATTGCTATCATCTAAAAACAAAAATAGTAATTGAAAGAATATTAAATGACGTGATATACATACAAACGCAATTAAAAAAAAAAACTACAATGAAAAGAGTTAGCGCAAGCGCAATATTCTGGAACTAACTGCTAAAGTAGGAGTATTAATTCTTTTTTTTTTTGCGTCTATGGTGCATTAAAGCTTTGGATTAGCTACTTATCTAACTAAACTCACTGAGCTTCTAAAACTCAAACATAAATAGCATTAACTCCATCAAACTAACATAGTTCATTGAAGAGAAAGATTTAAAATCTGGGGTGTGGGCTGGACTAAGAAAATATACCAAGAAAACAAACTATTCTTGTTGTTAGTCAGAATCGCGAACCCTGAACACCTCCAGGATGGTAGCCACAATGATGAATCAGCAAACAAAAATCTTGGACTATAATTGCCATGGCACCAGGAAAGTAAGTTCAGCCGAACATTAAACGATAACTGTTCATCCAGTGGTTTGGGCTTTGCTGCACACTTGATGGCATATGTGCTAACGTGGTACTGAATTTTACTAACAAATGATCTGACAGTTAAAAACGACGGAAATAAAATGTTGTCAAAATAGTGCGTTGACTTGTTTACTTGAAATCGCCAAAATTTTCCCTAAGGTGACTCAATTTTTGTTGGGTCAAGTTCTAGATCAGTCAATTATTGCCGATTCAGAGATGCATAGTAATGCAGATTTCATTAATTAATGGTGATAAGTTGCATTCAAAATTCTTGTACTTGTAAAATGTATTTTTTTATTTTTTGAGGTTACACCAAATAATACGAAAATACTTCTGTTGAGAATAATAATCATCTTTGAATCTGATATTACCAACCAGTGATTCATGTTAGAAACATTCCAAAGAGAGAGAAGAAGCTATACAGAAATAATGAGCAAGTAATGATTATCAAAGTAGTTTAGACTGAATTAAGCTGGATAAAATTCTTTGAACCCTTTTCTGGCCCGAGTTTAGTGACACAACTTACTCTACCCTACAACCATAACTAGAACAATGAAAAGACCAATGCTTGCAGTCAAGTTAAAAGGAATATAATCAAAGAGACAAATATTTAGGAGCTGGTCAATACTATTTTTCCAAAAGGAAACACCAAGCAATTGGCTTCTAATTGATCTAGCCACTAAGAATGTGTACATAGTTTATAAGTTTGGGTCATGAGACTATTCGGGTATTTATTGTTGCCATTGGTAACACAATCGAGTCATGCTATTAACATACTGATTGTGTACCGATACACAATATCGTCAGCAAAAAGTAATAGCCAAATCAAATTATCTAAAAAAATACACTTTTGCCAATTCCAAAGCCCTTTTTGTTAAGCAATTTTACATTAAGCAGCTAGATGAAATATGCATTAATACTGGAAGTGCTGCTACTGCTGCTGTTGTTGTTGTTGTAATATTTTAAATTTTTAGGGGACCTTAGTAAGAAATATTATTTGTTGTTTCAAAGTATAATGTTGCTGCAAAAATAAAGCAAACTACATGAAATAGAACTAAAAATGGAAAGTATGTTTTCATATCTTGTTGGTGTTCTAAGAATTCTAGCCTTTTGCTTTTCATTGAACTGAATCCAAAGGAAAAGCAAATCATTGGAAGATCCTACCCCAGTTCATTAATGCTATTTCAAATGCATTTTGCATTTCTCCATTCATGCATGAACAATACATTTCTCCAATCTTGATTTGTAATGAATATGTACAATATCTAAAATAATCTACGTTTGTGTTATTCTAGTTTTTTTTTTTGACATTAGACCTCTAATTATTTCCCGAGACACTATAGATCGCTCTCATAGGTCTAGCCATCATCATATTTCATTCAATCCTATTTCCAGCTTTTTTTGCATTCTCTGCTATTAACATTTGGGTCTATTGTTCAACAACTAGTATAACGTATATGCACAGATATACTAGATAATGTGATGTAATGCAATGCAATGGTGTACCACAAATATATGTCAAAAAAAAAACTTGTCAAGAATAAACGAGCGAATTTAATAGTAATCCTGTAGACGATTTTTCTTTTATGGGTTTTGTCAAACAAATAGTACAAAAATCCATCTAAATTCAAAACTAAAGCTGGTAGGTGAAACAGATTGACAAGCTAGTTAACTAAACATGTACAAAATAGAAAAGAGTCTAATATTTTTTAAGTTAAACGATTCAATTTCACAAGGAAAAGTATTGATAAAACTACAGGCTTACAATTAACAACCTAGTATAGAAAATGCAGAGTTTATGAAATCTGGGGAAGGAAGAGGAAGAAGAGAAGAAACATCTAGCAGGAAATAGCCAATTTAATGTGTGGAAGTGTTGGCGCGACCCTTTGCCACAGTTTTCAAAAATCCGCCGAAAAATTGGAGCAACAAGGGTCGATCATTGTCACATAATGACTTTTGCCGAGCAGAGAAGGATTTACTGAAGACAAAACTGAATCAGAACAGGGAAATAATGTTTTAGAACAGAAAGCAGAATATATTGGACTAAAAAATATATATATATATATATAGTAGGCCCAATTTCAAGACACCAGGTTTGTGTCATTTCTAACTTCTGATAAACACTTATCCATGAAATTTGGTAATTGATTTTTCTTATTTTAGTTCTGGATCGTCATCGTTTTGGAACTAAATAGTCTATTTATACAATTTTATTTCCTCACTAGTGTAATAGATTACAAGGAAAAAGCCAACCAATTAAATTAATCTGGTAGAGATTAGATTAATGATTATTGAAAATTGATTGCCAATCATTGCCGATCATTTGTATTATTTTACACTTTATTAGAAGATGATGATCACATACACCCAGTGAATATCTTTTTGTTTAAGCAATTGAGTGCATATTCATTCTCAGTTTTATTTTCTTATTTACTATTGCTGTTGTTTATTTCACTTCTTGTTCTTCGTTTCCAGTTAACATTACTCGTCTAATTGATCTCTCTTTTTTTTTTTTTTTTTTGGTTTTCAATTATTTTGTAAATCAATTAAACAGACTTGAAATTGGCTTATTCAATGTGGCAAGTGTAAATATAAATCATTATTTGCAAAAAACTAACTTGATATTTTCTTGGTATTGTTGCATACATATTATGTTTTTGGTTGTGACAAGAGCAACAGCAACAGCTACTTATTATTTGTCATTTCTTTAAAAAACTAATTCATGCATGCTTAGTCTATGCATGGGTCTACTCAATTACCGCCTTCGACTACTTTATTTATTTCATGCTCGCTTCTTTTTAACCTGACTTAAAATTTGTAATAGTTCCAAGTTCTTTCTATATGGGGGTGTGGTTTAGAAAGTTTTAAAACTAACAGATAGTGACCGCCTTAGTTGATTCGAGAAGATGTATCCATTACGTAATTGACACATCATTGGTGTCCTATGACGTAAGAATGAATGAACTAAAGGATGGACATATCAATAAAAGTAATTGTAGGAGAGGAGGAGGAGGAGTTAGTTAACTCAGGGATTCAATGATATTCTATCGTGGCTTTAGCTCAATAAATTACCCACTATGCGAGGATATTAAAAATAATCATCTCGCACTACCTTGCTGCAGTTATTATTATACATAGCATGTATGGAATCTCTAGACAAACATATCCTCTACTTCCTACACGGGCATTCTTATCTAAAGAAAGGGGGAGTTATGGAAATATGACCAAAACCAAAGCAGAAATCGCCTTTCTGCTTCTTGAATGTGGGAATTTTCAAATACCGGGCAGAGTATAACAG
Organism: Candida dubliniensis CD36; assembly: GCF_000026945.1. Taxonomy (NCBI): domain Eukaryota; kingdom Fungi; phylum Ascomycota; class Pichiomycetes; order Serinales; family Debaryomycetaceae; genus Candida; species Candida dubliniensis. The sequence goes on along the minus strand of NC_012860.1, from coordinate 1,123,942 downwards.
TAAGTATGTAATTTTGTGATAACAAAAAACATGAAACAGGCCAACATCCCATTCCATTGTTACTCAAACAAGGTACATTATTTCATCGGACAATTTAGCTGTCAAGTGGTATGATCCCTACAATTATCAAACAATACGCATTGGTTAAGATATTTACCAGTGAGTATGTTAACCATTTATTTGACTGTATTTGACCAAAAGTTGAATCGTTGTTGTTTATTGTTGTGGTTGCCAGCATGAACAGTCTTTACCTGGTAAGTTTTGTGTCTTCTACATACTTTTGCATAAAACATATACGTTGAGAGTCGCATGTTGGAATTGTAAATGTATACATGCGCATTCTTGAGGAGGAGACTCTGTATTTATTCATCTAGATTCATGCCAATTATTATTTCGTTTTCGTAAGTTGTTGTTGGACTAGTGAGTCTTTTTTTTTTTTCGTTCTTTCTCTACATTGTTTGGTTCATCACCCTATCTTGTGTGTTTCATCATATTATCTTGTGTGTGTTTCATAATAACAGACAAAGATATATTGTATTCAAAGATAGAATTGAATTTAAGGCCCAAAATGAAGAGATAAGTTTTGTAGCCAAGTTTCACAAGATGACTAGAACCCGAACGGAGGAGGTATACGTGCAGTAGTATCATCACTCTACAGCTCGTCAAAATATTAGCATTTCTTTTTTAATTTGTAAGTTATTGTTGTTGTTCATTGGTGCAGTCTTAACCATCTTACTCTTCCTACCTACATTTGGTATAATTCTCAATTTTTCGGTTCTTTTCAACCTTAATAGGCACATAAAAGATCTTCGCTTTTAAGCAGTCTGGTAAACAAGAAAAGTTGATAAATGTACTCAAGCTTATTTCAATCATACTTGCTATTGCCAACATTTCTGCAAACCTTTACCCAATCGTCAAAATTGCCTTTAAGGTAGAATCACTTATATCTAGCTCATTCAAGTCTTCCACAGGAGTTCGATTCATTTTTCATTTTTTTTTTTTTTTTTTGGTTTTGGAATAGATTTGCGATACATAATTGGTTCGTTCTCCTTATTGTTTGTGTTGCCAACATCCATTTTTCTTTTTATTGTTCAAAAAAATATATCCCAATTGTTTCATTAATGAATTTATTACTGTATATTTTGCTCATGAGAGCAGTTCTAGCCTATCATGTATATACAACTATTATCTAGAGCTTCCCCTGTTTAACTCACCACAAAAAAAAAATTAAATTAATGTATTATTATCAGACCTAGAGGGGTTGTCTCGACAATCCGATTTGCTTTCTATTGTTCTTTAACAAAAACAATATTTGAAAAATAAGTTGATTTTTAAGAGATCTTTTGTTTTTTTTTTGTCCATTCCACTTTACTCCATTGTTGTTCTGTCTCTTTTTCCTCCTTACTTGTTTTACTGATATCAATAAAATCAATCAGGTCCAGACACATCAAAAAATGAATTTTGTATGTATTCTTTGTTAATTGTTTTTTTTTTTTTTAGGTTTTTTTGATATCGCTGTTTACAACTTATTCAACCTTTATTGTTCAGTTGTCGCCTCATAATATATTTCTCGTACCATTCCACCCTATTTATTTTTTCTGTTCGATCTCGCCTCCGGTTAGTACAGATAAAGCAAAACAAACAACAAAAAATTGAGAATGACCAATTGCCATCTGTTACATTCATAGACATAACAAGATCCCCCCACCCCCCTGTCCCCAAAATGTTCTACAACCTCAATCTAGATCCGATTGATCGATACTTTTTACTTAAATAAGAAACGAACATTCTGTTATGATGTTAAACCGATTTTCAGTACATGTCACAACTATATGGAATCGGTTGCAAATCACACATTTAGTTTGCGAGAACAAAGAATCCAACAATTAAATAAATTTTACACATAGTTTAATTAAATACCTTGTTTTAACCAGCAAAGACTGTGAAAATTTTCAACCCAACTCTCCTTCCTACATGTTGAAAAACAAAGTCAAATAATTAGATGTGTACATTAATTTCTATGTAATTTTTTTGTTTTGAAAATACTATTAATTGAAAACATGAAATTTAATATCTAATAAAAAATAGTCCTTGCTCAAAACGAGGTTGTTGTAGTAATCAATAAAACAACAATATTGTAGTACAAAGCAAGAAACTTAACCTAAAAACCATTTTAGTGACGAATTAAAGGAATTTGAGCTGGATAAGCAACTGGAACACCACCTCCTAACATATGTTGTTGTTGTTGTTGTTGTGGTGGACGTGGTTGTGGTGGATGCTGAATGACAAGATTGTTGACATTGTTTGAATAATGACCATGCAAAGGAGGTAACGTTGCAATTCCTCCTTGTTGAGGTTTGAACGATGGTGGTACTAATTGATGATTGAATTCATTGATATGAATACCCACACTATTAATTTGGTGTTGTTGTTTTAAACTTTCATTTAAAAGATGTTTCTTCATACTTATTCTACGACCATTCTTCCCCTTTGTCACTTTATTATTCAACACCTCTTCTGCTGCCAATGCTGCACCTTTTCTCTTTACCAATTTAGCATGGAATAAACCACATGCATTACATAATGTTCTCACCCCTTTTGGACCTCTTCTCCATTCTGGTGTTTCTGTGGTACCACATCTGTGACATCTGTTGGTTGACTTATTGACAATTTCTGGCTGTACAATAGTGTAGCCAACATTAGGTGGCATGCCACTAACCCCAACTTGCGATATACTTCCTGGATGTGGATGAACGGCTATTATATGTCCTTGATGTGTTGCTGATGGTGGCGGAGGTGGTGGAGGAACTGCAGCTGTTCCTGGATAATAAATTGGCTGTTGATAGTACTGTTGAGTGGCGTATTGTAATGGAGCAGGATGTGATGGTGGATTTTGTGCCATATGAACAACAGTTGGTGTTGCCGCAGGAGTGGCTTGTTGTTGTTGTTGTTGTTGTTGTTGCTGCTGTTGAATTGGAGAAGATTGTTGTTGGTATTGGTAATATTGATAATGGGTATTTGGAGATGTAGAAGCAGAAACTGATTGTGGTTGTTGTGGTGGAGTATTGATTATTCTTGTCACTGGACTAAGAGTAGATGCAGGAGGTAATTGTGGTTGTTGTTGTTGAGGTTGTGGTTTGGTAGGCAATGAGGGTGAAGAGAGTCTTGGTAAACTATTTATTTTAGTATTACCTAAAACATAATTTGATTGTGTGTTTCCACTGGTCACTGCACCACCTGCGGTAGATTTCAATGGTGGATATTTAAATGGTGACGATGAAGAAGTAGGCGTGGATGATCCACTAGTATTGTTAAGTATACTTGGCAATATTCTTGATGTATCAGATAATCTTGGAGATATCTGCGATTTCCAAGTAGGGTCACCACCGCGATCACTACCTCCACTAATGGAAGATCGTGAAGTCAATTCACTTATTGATGGTAAGCGAATACGAGCGCTAGATGTTGTGGCAGTAGCTGTAGATGAAGATGAGGAAGATGAACTGGTCATGATTTAGAATTCTGGAATAGTAATGAGTAATGAATATTTATGACGTTGTCAGTGTGGGGATATAAGCTTGAAATATCAGATATGAACAGGGGGGGGGTAATAATTATTAAGGATATTGAAGCAAAAAAACAGTTATTGCAAAATAAAAGTAAAAATATAGAAAACAAAAAAACTCAAAATAAAAAAAGAGATTTACAAGGGATCTATGACCTGATATTTATATGAAATTGGAAGTGGTTATTAAACTTGGTGATTTTAAGAAAGAATGTAAATCTTTTTCCAAAACAACCCAGGGAAATAAAAAAAAAAAAAGAAATAGATTAATAAATAGAAAGAATATGTTTTGTTTCAAAAGACAAAAAAAAAAAATAAAATGACAAAAAAAAAGCAAAAGTGGTACAAAAGTTGCAAATGTATAATGGGTTAAATGTTTAATGTGGTACAAATATAAGGTGCACAAAACCATTAAAATAAAATCTACACAAAACTGAAAATAGTTACAAAACTGAAAATAGAAATAGAAGAATGAGCATCTTTTGTGTGACATTAAAAAGGATCCTTTTTAGTTGAACAATATTAAAAAGTATAAAGTTCAAGAAAGAAAGAATGAAGAAAGCAGCAAAAGGGAAGAAACTTCCAAAAAAGAAGAAAAAAAACCATATTTTAACCAAAAAAATGTAGACCATTTAAGATTACAAAGAATGAGAAGAGAATTGGTTCAAAATCGTTAACAGCAACCCTAAAATTGAGAACAACCAATCTCTAAAAAGAATGGGGAAAACATGTTATATTGAATGCTTATACGGTAGTGAAATGGTGTCGGATTTAATGACGTTGCATTTTTCTTTCTTTTTCACTAATTTTTAAATTTAACAGATACAGAGAAAGAGATATATTGTAAACAGTTAAAAAACAAAGTGAGAGCTCTGAATCTCAGACTAAGATGGAAAAATGCCAAAATAAAAAGGAAACCAAAGGACAAAGAAAAAACAATTGTTAGTGTATTCCAACAATCATTTAAAAACTGTGGCAATACTTAGAATGAATATAAGCTGGTTTTTTTAATTCATCTGTATCGTCTTTTTTTTTTTTTTTTATGGTTATTGTGTAGTGTACCAGTGAAAAAAAAAAAAAAAAAAAAAAAAACAAATCAAATCTCCATCTCTTACTGTGGGAAGGGTTGTTCTTTATCTAGTAGTTACACAAATCAAATCTAACATTTTCTTTCCAGATTAACAATTAAAAGATAATCATGTAATCCCAATTAAATAAAGAGGAGGTCAGAAGTAGAGGTGAAAACAGAAGAAAAACGTGACCTACAAAAGTGACTTATTTAAAATAACAAAAGGAAAGCGCAACAAGCTCGCTCACCTCCGATAACTCCAATTTTCATTGTTATTTTTCGCCTGTGATGCCGTAACTGTATCCATACACTTTATTTTATTTTATTTTTTGGTCTTATTCAAGCTAAAAACAGAACATGAATTTTGTAGCTATTCAGTTTCAACACAAAGCAAAGAATGAATTTCATTACATTACATTACTGTATGTTTCCAACTATGTTCAGCTGATTAAGCTATGTAGTATGTACCATTGATGACGTTAATGCTACAGCATTTTCGAAACTCGACTGGTAATTATCCGTTCCTTAAATTATGTACTGGAAAACTCTAAATATTTTTTCTTTTTATCTGGAAATATGCTCTTCTGTATTTTGCGCTCAGTAAATCTCGTTCCTGTTGCATTACTTTTACTACTGCCACTGTCACTGCCACTGCCACTGTCTTTGGCATCGATGCAACAACACAATTTCCGATATCAAATTTCAGGACTGTTGACATCGGATATACAAACAATTGGAACTGTATTGCAATTTAAATCACGAATCCACCCCTTTTTATACCCCACCTCTACCTTTTCCTTGGGACCTACTATGTTGCTGTTAGATATTTTTTTTTTTGTCTCTATTTCGTCCCCGTAGTCCCGTTCACTTTGTTATTTTCTCTTGGCTATATTGTTATATCTTCAACACATAAAAGAATATTACGACCAAGAATTATCATCTACATTTCTTTTAATCATAAGAAATACGAATTCTGAATTTGACAAGAAACAATTATGCGTGGCTGTGGGATGACTCCCCGAAAATAAAGATCCATCAGAAACTTGAAATGAATAGCCGAATGCAACTCAAAGAAAAAACAAGAAAAAAAAAAAGTGAGGATCAAAGTCCAACAACAAACGAAACCACCTCAAGCATTCCAAGTTCAGAACAACGTATATGAATAGAAACAAAATACAATTTATTAAAATTCCTTCCCAAAAGCTACGTGGATTCAAAAGAAATTTAACTTGGGTGGACCGTGACAAATAAAGAAGGCGTTTGTACCAAGTTCTTTACTTCTCTTTTGTAAAAACAATCCATATTTGGTAAAATACCAGAAAACAACAAGATAATCTGAGAAAGAAAGATTAAACGACCAAGGCGACCCTATTATTATTACCAAGGATCCACAATTTTGTGAATACTTTCAATTGATCATTTGTTAATCGTCAAAAATAGCTTGATCACAACAAATAGACGCAAAATTACAAACAATTGCACAAACCAAATCCAATCTAACTTAATAATACCAGTTAAACAAACAAATTGATGATGATAATGATGATTTGGAGATAACATTTTCTACTGTAACAAGACACCAAGAAATAAGTTTAATATCTATTAGACTAAAAGTTTAAATGAAAAAGTACTCAGACTGATTTCGAAAAAAAAAAAAAAGCAAAACTGATTTTGACGAATCTAGAGTGTTGGGTTGAAAGCAAAAGTATGATTAACCAGAAAAAGGATAGGATGTAAACTAATCATATGAAAACCAAACGCTTAGAGGGAGGGGGGCCACATAATGATTGACTTGATGAAATCAATTTCCCTCATAAGCATCTGCTACTGAGTCTACAACAGCAACAACAAACACCATTGTCGTTAATTAGCATTCATGAAAACTTTAAATCCATAATTTAAACTAAACTCTGAAGTCGGCATAATGCAAATATACAATTCTAAAAATCGTACAACTTCTCCTTTTGAAATTCAGGCCCACGAGAGAGAAAGCTTATAACGTTGTCTTCTACTTTTAGTATCAGCTAGCATTTTTAACAATTTACAGTTTCACCAGAATAAGAGATATTATCTAGATGAGCCACTCAATAATATAAACAATACACAGCATAACCACAGTTTCACCAAAAAAAAAAAAAAATGCATTTGTTGTGATGATACTTCAATTGCGTTGTGGGTAACTTACTAAGAAAACCAGAGGTAAATCGTATTATTGAATTTGGTTTAATTTCTTGGATTAGTTTAGATTGATTTTAAAAATACAAATAAGAAAAGAAAGGAAAACCAACAAGAAGTAATCTTATCTTGAAATATACTTTTTTTTAGGTACCTAATTCTTATGTTACTTCGAAGAAGAATCTTTATAGTTGTTTTAGGAGTTAAATATTTATTGAGGATATAGGTACGATGACGATGATACATGGTGGTGGTGGTGGTATGGCAATGGAGCGAAACAAAAAAATAAGGTTTAAGATCAATTGATTCAATGTCACCACAACCAAAACTAAACAAACAAATAACTCCTTTACAACAGCAAACACAATTAACTAATTGATTAGTTATTTGATGTTAACCTAAAATTCAAAATGCAATGAGTGTAATCGTTAATAACACGATCTTTTGTTAAAATTTTGCTTTAGTTGACCTCTCTTTTTTTTTTTGGCTTGTTAATATGAGAAGAATTTGCAATTGTAGCAGCTAGTTTTTTTTTTCTTGTTTTGTTGTGCCACACCGCCCCCAGAAATTATTATTATTATTGGGTGAATGTAAAATGAGGGGAAGAAACCAGGCGGAGGAGAAGCAGAGACGCCGAGGAGAAGGATTCCATCAGCATTATCACAAGGTTGCAATTTTTTTCTTCTGTTTAACTACAACGGCGGGAGGGGGGAGGCAAAAAAAAAATATTTGCTATCGATCCCTTGCAATTATTTTATTTGTATATGATGGAGAAAACAGCAACCTTTCGCTATTCCGGAATAGCACAAATACTCCTGATATATAATAATAATATTATTATTATTATTACTCATTTAAGGTTATACTGTATATGTGGTATAGACCGGATTTATCAAGAATTATCCGCCATCGATTATTATTTTTATGTTAATATTCAAATCAAATAAAAATTAAAAAGCGCATATTACAACAATCGTTGCAAAAAAAAAAAATTAAAATTAAAATTAAAATAGAATGCATCGTATTTTATATCTAAATAAACATCATGAATGCCATCACCACCACCAACAACCACAACAACAATGAAAAGTTAAACGTAATATTGAACTTTAGAATTCTTAGTGTAAAAAGTTTATATATTTACAACATATGGTAGCGAGCAAGGAAAGCCATTCGTCAACCAAAAAAAAAAAAAAAAAGCAGTTAAAGTTCAGATTAAGCTTCCTGATATAATAACAACCAGCAAAAACAAATAGAGGGACATGCGTATATATTAGAAAAATTTTTTGAAGCTTGTAGATTTTGTTATTCAGATATGTTTTAATATTATTGTTATACGGGGTAATTTCCAACATTTCTTTTTTCAGAAAAGAAAATTGTCAATTCTTCATCCTCCTCATTAAAATTTAGTGGAAATTTGGATATTGATCTTTGTAGCTGCTACTGTTGTTGTTTTCCAACTATTTACAACCACAGTAACTAACTTTACTACCATTCATCCGTCTACTAGAATTGGCTTTATTTTTGGTTTGTGAAACCAAATTCTAAAGTCAATAGTTTCCTTTTTCTTTTTTGCGCTTTTTCTATTTACTTTAATATATTGTGGTCCTATATCAGTTGAGAAACAAAACTGACTAAGATTGGTAAGTTTTTATTTTAAAAATTATTTCCTAGCACCAAATGCAACACCTACCAAAAATTCATTCGAATTGAATTTATGACCAAACAACAGACAAACTCCAATTCACTTAAGAAATAACCTTATCAAGAAACTGAATTACTAGATAAATTCTCTTAAACTTTCATCTTGTCACAGATTATTATATCATCGTCAAATTAGGTTAAAGGACCTTTCATAACCTTAAAAAAAAATTGTACTAAAAAGTGGAAGAAACTGATAAACAATACAATTTAACCTTTTACTATATTTTGGGTTTAGTTCCATTTTCAAGAAATTAAGAAATATCATAACCCAAGATAAAGATTGATCAATATGATCCTTGTACACTTGTATCTCACACAAGGGTTAGAATCGAAGAAGAATAAAATTGTGAAATAGAGGTTATGAATCCTATCAATTTAAGATTCATTATCGTGCATTCAATCAATCAATCAATCAATCGGCCTTGGTTAGGATCTTAACCCATGATATTAGGTTATCTCTCTTAACCAATGCCATCTATAGAATTAAATTTTGTTGCTAATTCATTTTTCTTATCTTGTTATCTCTGAATGTAGGAAAATGAAGACTAAAATAAAGATTATTAGAGTGGATACTTATATCCAGAGATCAACCCATTTCAATTCATTCTATAACAGAAAGATTTTCTGCTTTCTATTAATTCTAAAGGAAGGACAAAAGCGTACCAATTTGTTTTCAAAAGAATAGAAAGTAGAAAGGAAGTTATTTTTAACCTATATTTCGGGGAAACATATAGATTGCAACATCAATTTATCACACACACATGACCATTTTCAACTTCTGTCTGTCTCATAACTGTGTTTGGGCTCAACATACATTATAATGAGTAAAAATATATATTGCAGTTTTTTTTTTTTATTTAATACTATATTCATTATCGCTAATTCTTGCTTCAGAGAACAAGGATGCTGTGAAATTATATTACTACATGTAAACACATGCTATTACAACAAATGCTTCCACTAAAATATTCATCTACCGCGGACCAAAAGCCATCCAGTCAACCAATTATAGCCATCAAGGATCATGATTATTCATAACACCACATAAATTTAACTATTAAATATGATTGCGCTTTCACTTTAATTTTGCATTTTCTTTGGTAAACACGTAAGGTATTAAGTTTCTTTCACTTTGATAATACCATTGTTTTAAAAAAGCCCAAACTTATTGCTACTACTACAATTTGGTCCACATTTAATTCTATCTGTTATACTTTTGATAATCATTTCAACCATGTGTAAATGTCGAAACAGGATTTTAAACATATGAAGGGAAAAAAAAAAAAAATAAACGTCGTGAATTTTGCGACACTCGAGATTTCACAATACTACAACAACAATGCATTGTCTTATTTTCGTTTTTCATTCACTAATCTTATGGCGTAATACAAAAGGATTAGTATGGATGAATTACCTGAGATTAAACCCAACATAAAACAGAAAGTTATCTTTTTTGGAGAATATGCTTATTATTATAATAATTTAGTGTAATTACTTTTTTATAAATCGCTATCTGTGGTACTTGAAAAGTATAATAAAGAAAACATCCACTACATTGTGTGGGATGCATAGTAGGGATAGCAAGCCATATATTATTCAATTCACCCACCAACTACATGTACTATGTGAAAAATTGAGAAAAATTGGAATATGATATTTGTTGGTTTTGATTGTTCCTATTGTCTTCACATAAAATGTGCCGTGATTAAAATTAACCATATTTCTATATTATTAATACCATTAAAATTTGGCTTGGTTGACGGTAACTTTAATCCTATTCAATCGGATAAAGAAAACCAAACCTCAAAGTGTAGAGCCCACAGATTTGTGAACTTTTCTTTATTTTAAGGTTATTTCAATTGGTTTGTCTGTAAAGGCACTTTTTTTTTTTATGTATAAAGTAAACCAAAGCCCTGGCCATTTTCATATCATGGAGAAACACGTTGGTGGGATAGTTTTATTTGCTTCTGAAGATTTACATCACTTAGTGGGATAATGATCTAAACTGCAAGTAGCAAAAACAAACAAAATAACAACCATTGAAAACAATAAAACTTGAATTCAATAATAACAATACCAACACGATATTGTGTTACAGTTTTTGACCAAAGGGTCATGAGATACATCTAATTTAATTTACAATAGATAAACCCAATTTTGTGTGTGGGTATAATATAGTTATTGACATTTTTATTTATTTCTGTCAGCTTTCAACATATAGCACAGTATGGTTTTTATGTTTTCAGTTTGTCCTCATAAACCAATCACATTTATAATTCCGTTACCAGTCTTTTCTTTTTTCTTATAGTACTGATCAGACCAGATAAGACCAGAACTCAAACTACCAAATAAGACGAATCACGTATACCCTCATCCATTGTAATCCTACTGGGTTTACAGTTTTTGCCTTAATGCATCATTTATTGTCGGTCAAATACCTATTCATATAAAGTCCGACCTTGTAGTTGGTTAAGAAGTTACTGAAAATGGGGGGCTTTGAGTTCTATGTGGAGTCCCATAAGATGCACGATTGATTAACTGTGGTAATAATAACAAAAACCAGAATCCACTGTAGAGCAGGTAAAACTATAACAAAGGTAATTTTTGTCTATTAATTGTTGGTTCTTGTTGAGTTGGTTCCTTTATTATTATACATTGTTTAAGTATTACACAATTGGCCGACCATTGTGATGGTTTATTTTCAACAATGCAAAGTCAGATTATAAACAATTTGGTCGTCTGTGCAATACGTATTATCAATCTTTCATATTGTTTGTTTCGGTCTCGATTAGGTTATGTTTGGTCTCTTTTTCCAACTGGTTTGTTAGTTGCTAGAAAAAAAAAAACGGAAAAAAATCAGTACAAATAACTGTTGTAATGTGTAAAACTACAACAACAACAAAAAAAAAAAAAAAGCTTTACGGTATAATGATGCCAATTTCAGAGTTTGTTTTCAAAGCCATCTACTATGTTAATAAAGTTAAACAATCATAATCAATCTAACAAAGTAGCTTATAAAAGATGTTGAACAAAGGAACAAAAAAGAAGGAGAAAAGATTTTTTTTCAGTAAGGGAGAGATATTCCGTGCAATCCTGAAACACGTCGTCAAACAAAAAAACGATCTGTTCCTTTTACCAACCAACCAAAAACTTCTATGCTTGTTTTTGTTTTCATGAACATGGTTTTGTTCAATTTTTAAACTATTGTCCTATTTTAGTTTGAATGGGTTGAAATTGAGGAGGTAGTCCTTTTTGTTTTTTGTTTTCATTTTGATTTTTTGATTTTAGTCCCACCATCTCACATAAACGTCTAACGTTTCAATTCATTTTTTCGACATTGTTGAATATGTAATCTAGTTGTAGGCAAAAAAAAAAAATCCACCCCAGAACCAAAATCATGCGATTTTACTACTTTGTGATTTTACTACAAAGAAAACTTGAAGACAAACAATGATTGAAAGCACTAATATTTCTTACTTGAATATATATGTAAATGACTGAACACTTTAGCATTGTTTAATTGTGCATTCTAATCTTCGATTTTTTAAATCTTTTTATTATTAGTTGTTGTTTTTTTTTGTCAGTATTGGCTGTGATTTGAATGAAATCCTTTCTATCACCACAACGATTACGGTATAGACAATTTACCCATACTTGTCGTCTAGACAGTGAGTTATATTACACCTCTATCTAAGCCTCCTTTTGGTTTACTTTGTTTGGATTTTACAAATGGTAAAAACATTTATTAAAAAAAAATTAAACTGTTTAGACTGTAAGATATTTCGTTCACAGACGAGAGATAAGTCCCAACAGATTTAAAAGATTCTTGATGTTGGAAGATCTTCAACTATCTCACACAAAATGTCATTTAGTATGCAATTCTTTTTTTTGTTTCATTTTGCACGTCTTCGGAGTTCCAATTATTTTAAATCACCGTTGTCATCGTCACCGTTTGTTTTTATTCTCCTGAATTGTTGTTCTCTAAGGAATAGATCAGTCCAGAGACATTCATGTGCAAAACATTCCTACATTGGAATGATTATTCATCTATTAAGCTATTATATCACTAATTCTAAATTTGGAAATAACTTAAAATATAGATGTGTCACATACAACATTCAATGTGTCAGAAATGTGTCAACCCAAACCTAAAAAAAAAAAAAAAAAAACCTGCGCAATGCTGTATATGTTTCGTTTAAAGTTGATCGTTAGTTTAGATTTCCAGTTTGATCAGTATCTGCTTGGCTGGTAAAATATCGCTCAACAAAAACGTAAAGAAACCACAATTTTAGTTTCATGAACCAGAAGAAAACAATGCAACGCGATAGTCTAAAAAGTTTGGGAATTTAGTCTAATGAGGATAACCAAACTTTCCAAACTTCTTGTAAGACTTGTACCTTCTGTGTCTCATATACATCTTGTGGTTCAACCTATTTTGGTTATCAATTCTTCTTAAAATTCCATTTGAAAAGACTTCAATTGATGACCTGTGATACATACTTCAAACATTCTTTCAAAACCATTATGCCATTTTTTGAAAAATTTATATCTGAAACATGTCTAAACTCCATCCTTCATTTTAACATCAAAATTATTAACGACTTCAACTTTTTGCGAAAGCGTGCAAAATAATCAGATATCTTAGATTTGCCCAAAATAGAAATCGTTTGGGATGGTTTCTGATTATCAAGACTTTTTTTTTAATTCGGAAACTAATACATATTGCATATATCCATGCATATACGTATTCAGCCTCTTCTTTTTTCTTATCTCCGCCACTTTTCAGTAAAACAATATATACAACGTCACTGGTTGAGATTTCATTTTGTAAGTAAATTAAAAGCATGAACTAAACAAAACAATACCAATGATGATACTAATAAGAATAGCTATTACAATGGTGAGTACGGCGGGGTATTGCGGGTATGCTTACTGATCTTTAGTTAATATGGTATCCTGTTACATTTTATATTGTTTATGACGTTTGTTTGTTTGCGCTCTTTTAGAGTATGCATTTAGATCTCATGGATTTAAAAATTAAAAAAAAAAAAAAGTAACAACAAAATCGAAGAGTGGGACCATTTTCCAAATCTTCAGCAAAAGCTGATTTCTTTTTTACTTCTTAGTTGGTCACTTCATTACTGATAAAAAAGTGAAAGATCTTGTATTGGTTATCACTGATAGCATTTCCTTGTTTTTTTTTTTTTTTTTTCTCATATCTTTCACAATTTTGTGTAATAATTCATTTATTCTAACACCTGCATGATTAATTCTACGATCTCAAATATGCAACAGTAGGAGATTACATGCAATTAATATTTGGTGATAGCAAATAAGAGCATACGCGATATTTGCAACAAGATGAAATTGAGATGCCAAATGAAAGAGAATATCCACTGTAATAGCACAATAGAATCCAACGTTATCATTGCTAATGATGACTGTGTCAAATTTTGTGTACTAGTGGGTACTTGCTATTGTTTTCTCTTTTAGGTGAAAATTGGTTCAATTTTGAAGCTAAAATTAAAATATGTATCTGAAAGGTTTTTGGAAGTAATTCAAAATGGTTTATCGTGACTAGTTTACTATAGATCCATCATCCAGATTCAACTTCATATGCTTCTCCTTTATTAGCTTAACGTATGAAATTGCAAACAAGGTTTCCACAACTACGCAATAAGCAAAGCAAAATATACACGTGCGTCCTTCCTAATATAAATCATTACACTCTATATTGCCGTAAATCTATATGCTATTACTAAATTGTATTTAAAAGATATTCATATTTACAAGGCAAATGATTGCTTTCAGTAGTCTGACCACGTATCATTACCCCTACAACAATAACATTTCCTGCGACGGTGCTGCTTCTCTTTTTTTTTTTAAAAAAAAATCACTCTAACACATACAGAACATAAACAGCCACAAGCAACTAAATATGTGGTATTGTACTATCTCTATATTGACCCCCCTTTGAGACACCAATCTCTACCCCGTGCCACTTGCAAATGACACAATTTCAATTCCAACGACCAATTGATACATCCAGCAATAACTATACCCAATGAATCGCTGATACTGACACATCCCATACTAAACTCTCTTTTCGTTCTTGAAACCTGTTCACTAACTGATTTAAAAGTATTCACATAGCTTGCTCCACCTAACAATCCTTCATAAAAAATTAATAAAAATAACCACCAAATCAGATGGAAAGGGGAATCATATATCGATTGACAAAGTGTAATTATTACATTTACAAATTGCAAAACCGACAATAAATACAATCTTTTAATTCTGATTCCCATTGTTACTGATGATCGAGATATGAATACCCCCAATTGATATAAAAATCCATAGACAACATAAATGTCTCGATAATTTGATATCAACCACTGTGGTACCTCTTTCAAAGGAAACAACAAAGTTGGTGAAATGCCTTGATTGATCACGTATTCAGATATATAAACTGTGGTTAATGGTAGCATATAGGGTAAAATAAGCGGTTTGATTTTCTGTACTGTGTTTTGAACGTGTCTACTCATGTAGTCCACAGAATATTTCACCTCACCTATTGACTCGAGGTTTTGGTTTCCCGCTTCGTCATGTAACTGTTGTTGATACTCTTCCTCTTCTTGTTCCTCTTCGCGTTCCTGTTGCTGCTGTAATATCACTTGATATTCATGCATTGGCAAGGGCAACAAATTGAAATAAGTAATAAGAAACCCACTAGGAAATATTGCACAAATCAATAACACCACCCATACCGGGAATCCCATGACATTAGTCAACATCATAAACAAAAAACTACCAAATAAGCCTGCTCCTCCGGTCCCACTTGAAAATCCACCAATTGCAGAATTCTCTTCGTAATAATGCGTCAATTGTAAAAAACTAATTTCTCCTAACCCTGATGATAATGACGCTAATGTGATCCCCAAGATTTTCCAACTAATAACATTGGTGGGACTCAATGATATTAATACCATCCCTGTGGCCGATAATGCCACTAATGTCCATAATCGAATTATATATGGTACAGCATGGATAAAAAATGGTGCTGCCACTTTAAAAGAAAATGATGGAATGATATCGGCCAATAACACAATTGCTTTGGGAGTTGATGGCCCCACAAGATCTATTGCTGCGGATAAGATAATAACATACAAGATGTTGTTTAATAAACCAAATATGAAAAATGAAGCAAATGTTCGTTGCGTTTCCGAGATTATAAACATAGCAAGATACTTGATGTTTAATTACCTAAGAGTTTTTTTTTTTTGGTAAATCATTTGAGAGATAACATTGTAAACAAAAGATGAAAGAATCAACACGTTATCAGCCTATGTTTTTCTCGGTTTTCTTGATTACATATAAGTCGTGCGCATGAAATCAATAGTTTATTCAAAAACTAATACCAAGCCTTTTCTCAGATTCTTGCCTAAATAGGAAGTCCAAACTTACCCACATGTATTTGATTTTTTTGTTTCAATTTTTAGCGATGAGGCTATAGATGAAACTTTTGGCCTTCCTTTAGGATTAAAGGATGTCAAAATCACCTTCAATCAATTAGACTGGTCAGTGTTGCAACAATCTAGAATAAGGCAATACATATTAGGAGTACGATTATATAAATGACTCATTGCTGGCTTGTAATTGTCTAGACTATATTGCCACCATTGCATGTGTGTTGAAAAAAAAAGAAAAAGTTTTTCATCGTGTTCAACGGACTATTTACATTGACAATGATGACTGAAAAAAAAAAAAAAAAAGTTTTATGACTAAATCACCACCACGCACATCGAAGAAATTTTTGAAAAATTAAAAAGGAACAGAATTTGCCATTTTTCAAGTTTCCTGAATACCATTTTGTAAATTTTTTCTTTTCTCTCTTTTTTTTTTTTTTTCTATTTGTCTTTACTATTTTCTTTCGCTTCCCTGTTGATATTAGTTATTTTTGTCGATAAATAATATCATTATAATACTTTCATTAATTGTTTGAATTAGTTGAAAGTATACCAGTTTCCTTAAATGAGTAAAACTCCAGTTCCTACCGAATACGACGACACGAGAATATTGGGTTACGATCCTTTAGTTCCACCAGCCTTATTACAACACGAAATAAAGGCTTCTGCCGAATCTTTGGATGTTGTTATAAAAGGTCGTTACGAATCTGCCCAAATCCTTAAGGGTAACGATGATAGATGTATTGTTATTGTTGGTCCATGCTCCATTCATGACCCTCCACAAGCTTTGGAATACGGTAAACGTTTGAAGAAATTGGCTGACGAATTAAAAGATGACTTGGTGGTTATTATGAGAGCTTATTTGGAAAAACCAAGAACTACCGTTGGTTGGAAAGGTTTGATCAATGATCCTGATGTTGACAACTCTTTTGATATCAATCGTGGGTTGAAAATTTCTCGTCAATTATATTCCGATTTGACTAGTGTTGTTGGTTTACCAATTGGATCAGAAATGTTAGACACCATCTCTCCACAATACTTTTCCGATTTCTTGAGTTTTGGGGCTATTGGAGCTAGAACCACCGAATCACAATTACACAGAGAATTAGCTTCTGGTTTAAGCTTCCCAATTGGATTTAAAAACGGTACTGATGGTGGGTTAGCCGTTGCCTTGGATGCCGTGCAAGCTTCCTCAAAAGGACATCATTTCATGGGTGTCACCAAAAACGGTATGGCTGCCATTACCACCACCAAAGGTAACGATTGTTGTTTCATCATATTAAGAGGTGGTAAGAAGATTACTAATTACGATCCTGAATCAGTCAAAGCCGCTAAAGAAGCTATTGCCAAATGTAGTGATCCAAATATCAAATTGATGGTCGATTGTTCGCATGACAATTCAAGAAAAGATTACAGAAACCAACCTCAAGTTTTAGACAGCGTTGCCGAACAAATAAGTAATGGTGAAGACTCTATTATCGGGGTTATGATAGAATCCAATATACATGAAGGTAAACAATCGATGCCTCCAGCAGGTAGTGGTAAAGAAGCATTGAAGTACGGTGTGTCTATCACCGATGGATGTGTTTCTTGGGAAACCACTGTTGAAATGTTAACCAAATTGAGTCAAGCAGTTCAAACTAGAAGAGGTTTGAAGAAACAAAAAGTTTCCAATTAAGCAGAGTGTTTCTAAGTGAATATGGTGAAAACAAAAACAAATCAAAAACAATCAAATTCTTCTTGTGTATAATTTCGATACTTCTAACAGCATATATTCTTTTATATATATACATATTGAGTTTATAAAATAATAATAATAAAAGTTGATTGGTTTATTCTACCCACGCAATATCCAAAAGCAACTCTCTAATACTTTCATTTGAACGTGAAGTGGTGATGTCATCTTTTATTGCTCGAAGGAAATCAGATAATTTTGGGTTACTTTCACTATAACCATGGTATCGTCTGAATGGGTTTCGAGCAATCTTTTTCTTCAACAAAGATCCCAGTAATCCATACCAATCATTCTGAAAATGTTTAACGGCATATTTGAATTCACTTTCACTCAAGTCGTCAAAATACTTTTTAACTTCTAATTCATTAAGATCTCTTGGGTCAGGCGAGTTTCCAATATAATTGATTCTAGTCTCTGGGAACAACAATGCTTGCTGTAAATGATGTTTAACAAACCTTTCTCGTTTGAATTCAAATCCCACTACTGTAATTTTCTCTGGATACGTTTCAAATAATTCGTAATATCGACATATCAGGAAAATAACATTTTCAAAGGAGTCTCGTGCAAACACCTCAGTTGATATTCTTGATAAGATCGACAGATCATCTTGACATAATTTACAAGCTAACAAATAATAAGACAATGATTCCGACACCGGTCCAGCATCTAATTTTGTTTCACCCCCTGATATTATCAAATAGGATTCAGGATCTTGTTGCAATTCTTGAAGACTAGTTACAATTTGTTGTTTGAATGCAAGATGATCATATCCTTCAATTTGAAAATCAACCAAATGCCATTCATCTCGTGTTTCTCCTAAATTGGGACCTGATTTCCATATTGAATGACACGGTAATATAATCAAGTGGGATGTTTTTGTCATTTGCAAGAGTGGTGTAGAATTGGCGTTGGTGTTTATTTGATTAAATTCTCAGAAAAAAAAAAAAAAATACAATATGTATAAAAAATTACACTGGAAAACAGGCACCTCCCCATAACACTCGGTCGTTACAGAACTCCTTGTCAAGGCCAATAGTGTTGTCAATAAGAGGAAACTGTGTTTACACAACTATGTACATTATAGTATCACGACAACTGTTCAAGCAATGCCATGGTTGAAGAAATTCCTTTCTCATTCCCATTAGTCTCCTCATCATTGGTACTAGCAGAAGGCTTTGTGTCAGCCGGAAGTTCTCTTTTTAGTTTCTCCAATTGCTTCAATATATAGCTCTTTGTTTGTGATTCATATAGGGACTGTTCAAGATCCCTCGATGGTAGTCTTATATGCATATAATTGCACATTGCGCCACGTTCGCAGTTGTGGTAGTAACTGTATGCTTCGCAACAAGCCTCATTGAAATCACTCACCGGAGACAACTCACTATAAACTGGTCTTCCATTATACCATTCCTGATTTAATTGCAAGTTGGCGTTATATGCATCCTCCGGACTTTCAAACATGACATAAACATTTCCTGCAAGGTGATTATTTTCATTTTCACACACAGCAATATCACTGATTTGTCCAAATTTGGAAATATGGACAAAAATATCTTGGAAGAATTGATCAAAATCGTGTTGTGTTTGCAGCATTTTGAATTCGGCTGGATGTTCAGGGAGTTTGTCTTTTTCCACATTCTCAAGTTCTTTCTCTCGTGTATTTTCTTCTTGCTTGATATTATCTTCAGATACTTTCTCTAGAGTGTCTCCTTGCTGAGGTTTGTTATCTCGTTCGACTTCTTTAGGAGATTCTATATTGTCCGATTCTTTCGCATTTTCCGATCCTTTCTGATCTTCATTATGTTTTATCTCAACATCATCATTTTCACCAATATTTTCCTGACTCTCAGTGTCTGCCTCTTGTGTTTCAACTGTCTCATCATTCAATCCTTTGCTACTATCAGGATGTTGCGAGTCATCTATCTGCGACAAAGCACCCTCAGTGGTGGTCTTGGTCACACCTTCTTTCTCTGTCAACTGTAGGGTTTCATTACCTTTGTAATTTCCATGCCTGTACTCGTCATCATTCAATTTTGGATTCTGATAAAGATTAGCAAGTAATATAGTCCTCGAAGAAATTGGTTTCAAGTGTTTTTTCGAACAATTTTCACCATGTCGACAGGCACCAATTCTTGAATAAAATGAGCATAATACAACTGGGCTTCGTGGATATCGATTATCTGATTGTGATGAATATGAGGATCTGTTCATACTGATAGCTCTGCAAAAGCTGCTTGATTGTTTGGTTGCAGATATAATACTTCTTTGAGATTGTCACATTTTTTTTTTTTTTTTTTTTTCCCTCTCTCTCATTTTTTTGGTTGTTTCATTCTTCTTCTCCTCCTGTACGAGGTCTTCACATCCTTCTGGAAGTGGCGACATAATGCGACATCTTTTCAATTCATTACTTCCATCCGTAAGAAGACAAGCCATGCTATAATAGAATACTTCTACACTTGAATAATCCAGCCATTAGTGGTAATCCCTAAAGTACAATGATTGAAATTATAACATTAAATAAATAAAACGTAACAATGAAACTACAGATAAAAATACAAACCAAAAGGAAACCAAACCAGACTACATCCATAACTCTTTCAATTACCATCGATCATCATCGCCCATGACTACTATTATTTTTTTTCAGTACTCGAGATACTAATCTTTTGGCCATCAATAACATCAGGTATTTCATCTCCCTCATCTTCAATCTTCTCACCGTACACAATATCTTCTTCAGAGATATTACTACGTGGACCAACGTACCAGCGTCTTGCATCTACTACGAACCAGATGGTTGTCAACAAAATCAACCCAAAATATACCAAACAAGTCCAGTTCATTTCTGTTGGAGTTAAATCAGCACCTCTAACGGTAGGGAAGCAAAGGATTGGAACCATCAAGCCAACAAAGGCCACTGAAACCCAACCAATTGGTTCAGACAACTTTCCTAAATTCCATGGGCCTGGCTGGAATGTTTTACGGGCATAAGTAATTTTCAAAAGTGTTGGCATGGTGAATGAGATGAACCCAGCAAGTGCACCAATACTGAAAATTGAACCAATACTAACATCGCCTCCAAATATCAACAATAACAACAATTCTTCCACAATAAAGTTCATAAGAACTGCATTTATTGGTGTTTGGGTTTTTGGTGACACTTTTTTCCAGATTCCAGACAATGGGAATAACCCATCTCTGGCATAAGCATATGTGACACGACTAGAAGCCAAAAGACAATTCTGAGCCATAAAGAAAGATGAGATGATTGTCAAGGCAGTGGCACCAATAACCAAGTTTTTGTCCATGATCTGAGTTAAATAGGTAACAAAAGGTTGTCCAAGACCTTGAGGGTCAGCACTGATTTGATTAAGATCAACTAATGTATACGCAATAGCAATCATAAACATAAAGCCAATCAATCCACCAACGGTACTTGTTAAAACTATGGCTCTAGGGGCAGCAACAGCAGCATTGGAACATTCTTCGGCAAGATGGAAAGGAGAGTCGTAACCTGACATTGCCCAAATGACCCCCATAAAACTGATCAAAAATGACAACCCAGTGGGCCATTCTGCTTGATTATCCAACCCCCATGCAGTCGAGTTTGAATTGAATTTAGAGATCCCTTCGTTGATTTGGTCTCTTTTATTCCCACCAAGAATCATGACGAAAACAATCACCAAGAATACTATATTACAGACAGTTCCGGCAGAACTGAATCTGGCGACCCATTTAGTGGGGAAACAAGCCATAAATGCACACAAGACTTGAATTCCTGTTGTCAAACCAAATATTTGTGCATTGCTGGCCACAAATGAAGGATCAGTGAACGAGTGAAGAGCCAACATCATACAGGCACAAGAATAACTCACACTAGGGGCCGCAGTGATTTGACAAGACCAGTTTGTCCAACATGTGAACCAAGTTAAAAATGAAGAATATTTTTTTGGAGCCAATTGTGATACCGCATAAGGAGTACCGGCAGAACAGGGGAATGCACTGGCGATTTCGGCCATTGAATAAGCAACCGAAGTAATAAAAATCATGGCAATCAGCCAAGGTAACGGAGACATACCAACAACCAACTGTTGATAGTCAAAGCAAGCTGCAATGGAAGGAAGTAACCCCAACACTGAGAAACTAACAGCGAAAATAGACCATAAACTGAATTCTCTACGTAATTCCTGACGGTAACCAATGGCTAATAACATTGCCTCGTCATTGTCAATAACGTGGTCGACATTGATGGTAATATTCTTATTGGATAGTATACTGGCAATGCCCATGTCGTCAACATGGACTTGGGAGACAACTGGATGAATGTCATGTGGTGTATGAATTCCCGAATTCATATTATCATTTGTTCTTCTAGATTTGTTGAATGATGATTCTAGCCAGTGAAAACAATACAAAACTTTGTTAATTTCAAGAGTTTAAATATTTGAATACAAAAACTGCAAGAAAGGGAAAGGAAAAAAAAAAAAAAACAGGAAAATTAAAAATATACAAAGGATCTTACACTTGGGTATTTATATATAAAAAAAAAGTAGATTATAAATTAGTAGTTTTATTTATCTTTGTGGATAATGATATATATAGTATATTATAATATAAATTGGAGAAGAGAAAGAAAGAAAAAAAAAATTTAGTGGTTTTAGATTATTATCAACAACTGCAAAATTGAATAAATATAATCTAGATTTTTTGTTATTGATAAGTGAGCCCTCCCCCCTCCAAATTA
This sequence comes from Candida dubliniensis CD36, assembly GCF_000026945.1. Lineage (NCBI taxonomy): Eukaryota > Fungi > Ascomycota > Pichiomycetes > Serinales > Debaryomycetaceae > Candida > Candida dubliniensis. The sequence goes on along the minus strand of NC_012860.1, from coordinate 1,101,484 downwards.
ATTTAGATTTCCCGTTTCTTTTGTTTTTGTACTGCAAGTGACAAATCCCAGTGTTCACAATAAACTAAACTTTTGAACGAAAGACATTTAACCTAAAATGATATGAAAAGCGGTTCAACAGCTGTATGACTTAACAGATGTTCGAAATTAGGGTGTGTAACATGGCTAATTATTAAGGATCAGCGGAATGTTACATATTGGTAGAGAACGTACTAAAGAAAATAATACACTAATCTATTTCCTTTTATGGTAACACTTGGACATAGTAGCTCGTCCAGTGGAAAAAGGATTTTCTACTATATAAAGAGTAGAATCCTCATGATTTTGTTGTATATATTTTCTATGTAAGCAAGCTTAATACTATAGACACCTTTCACCTACGCAGGTATCGCTTTCGATTTCAAATAAGATTAGAATTAAAATAGCGTTGTTAACAGTATTAAAATCAATTTCAAAATTATGGGTCCCAAGAATAAGATCAAATATTCCTGATGATAATCAATCAAGTAGTGATGACGTGGATATGGTTTCTCCCACTCCAATATAATTTTAAAAGCAGCATTAGAACCCTGGGATAACAAAAAGGGTAAACAATTTGATGGTACAGAAAAGTTAAGATAATTGAAGCTGTTTTCCAAGCATTTCCAGGAATTTTGAGTATACAAAGAACCAAGTGGTGGTTTCCAGGTTATGCGTGATATGAACGTCAATTACTCGAATGATGCTGAAAAGAATTTTATTGCTGAACATATCAAGTCCATCCAAAATTCTATTGTTAAAGCAATTATTAGTCGTATTTTGTTTAAGGCAAAAGCTCCTGAAACCCTCGAAGAAATGATTGACTACTACGAAAAATTGTGCAAAAAGGTCGCTCCTGAACTATTGTTCAGTTACTTTGAGCGTTTGGTGTCACACTATTTAAGTGTAGACGAGCCAAGGTTAACTGCTCCTACAACTTTAATGAATAGGTTGAGGAGCCCAGGCCAATTGATTCTCAATGAGTCAATTGCAAGATTTTGCAGTCATTTGAATTCTGGAATAGTTACACAGTTCCAAATGTTTTACAAATACAAAGCAATAGCTATGAGATATTGTGGGTACATTGTTGGCCAAATGAATGACGTCCGCAATGGTAAGCCTTTCGATTATGATCGTCTTACAAATGAAATAGATTTAGACCCTGTTATTGAACAAACTGTTACTGAGAGACATAAAGAAGAAATTGCAAGAATTAAAAGCAACAACTCAGTTCAGAATCTGGTCAATTCGATGTATAATACACATCAAAACAACAATAACTCAAACTATTATAACAATAATGATAAAAACAACAAAAATAATAAAAATTACAAAAATAACAAAAATAAAAATAACAAAAATAACTACAATAAAAAGGGAAAAGTATCTAAAGTTAGTAACGAGACTTCTGACTACGAAAAGTTAAAAAGAGATTTAGTACGCATGATGGATGATTTGCGGAAAGAAAAGGAATAACTATGTACTTTCGTGCCAACATCAATGTTATCGTACTTTATCTCAAATATACAATCCCAAGCGTTAAAAAGCGATTTTGTAGATTATGAACCTATGAGTCTTAAGTATGACAGTGGTGCACTGCGTACAGTTGTTGGCAACAAGAAATTGCTAAGCAATTATGACTCGGAAGAACAGCAAATATTTGAACTTCCGAACGGACAGAAGATCCGTAGTCATGGCTCTGGAGATTTAGTAATCAACGTTAATCATCATGAGTTAGTATTAAAAGACGCTCATTATATTCCGGGATTTAAGATTAACTTAGTATCTTGTGGCCAAATAACCGCCCAAGGATATGATGTTATCTTGTCTCATAGAATGTTATTGTGTGTAAATTTTAACGGAAAACATGTTATCTTTGCCAAACAATCATTAGATACCAATCTTTTCACTGGACCATCGAGAGGAAAAGTATACTCGAATGGGAAGATGTTTATGGATAATAATTCATTCATCGAAGATGAAGGTGAAGAGAAAGGTTATTTTAACAGCATCAATGCCATTACAAAACTAGTTGATCCAAGAATTGATCAAGTTGTGGCAAACCCCGATGGTAGAAAAGACTTATACTACTATCATTTGATCCCTGGTCATATGTCAATTAGATCATTAATGAGATTGCAAGAGCAAGTAAAAATCAAATGTTCTATTGATGATCAAGATGCGAAAGATCAGATCAAAGGTTGCAAACAATGTATACTTGTGAATGCAAAATAACATTCGCATAACAAAACAACTCAGTCTCCACCAGAGCGGAGTTTGTACAAATTCATTGTAATACCATGGGCCCTTACCATGTCGGTCATGTGAAGTATTATATCACATTAATGATTGATCATTATAGTGGCTTCTCCTTCGCTATAGTTAAAGCAGAAAAGGAATTTACCAAAGAAATCATGCGATTATAAGAACACTTAAATGCTGACCTTTACCCAAAGAAAGTAAAAAGGTTAGGTCAGATAATGCCAAATAGTTTCCAACTGAGGCAGAGTTAGGTACTTTAAGAATAAAGAAAGAAGTTTCGCCTCCCTATTCATCTGAAATGAATGGGATGGTAGAATCGCATAATAACGTAGTAAAGAAGCAAATGTTATATGTGATGTTAAACTTCCCTAACCGGTACAAAGAATTACTTATATTCTTTTGTGAGATTGTTGCTTACGCCGTATTTATTAAAAATCATACGCCGTCTGAGCGAGTCGAAACCCACAAGGGTTGGACGCCACATGAACTATTCTACGGACGTAGATATAGACCAAACTACCACCAGCTCGGGGTAGATGTGTTTGTCATACTCCTGAATAAACAGGAAGCAGAGGCATTAGGTGTCCAATTTATCAAAGGATTTCATAGAGGTGTACCAGGTATCTTCTTGGGTTATGGTAATGACTCCAATGTCTACATTATCCAGTTAGTCGATGGTAATTATACCAGAAGATTATTTGTGAATGTTAGATTTTTAGGATCTATGAACAATATTAATACATTCCTAGATACTTTCGGCGAAAAAATGCGGAAGAATATGGATGAGTCTGGGAACTTTCCATTCTTCGAAGATTCGTCTAGAAATGAACTACTCAATGGTCGCTATGTCCCTTATGAAGATCACTTGCCAACACAAGGTACATCATCCCAAGATGTCTCCTCAGATAGACCAACCACAATTGAACCTACAGCTACCAATATCAATATGGATGAATTAATAGCAGAGGTACCAGATGAATTCTTACAGAACAACATAGCTGGAGATTTCTTAACTCAACAAGGATTTACGTTACCACAGTTGCAAGTTACTGGAAAATTGTTGGAACACCAATCAGGACAAAGTCTTGCTCCATATAACTGGATGAGTAAAGACAACATGGAATATCTGAAAATGGGGAGTGATCATAAATATTTGGGACAGAACGACACGGAAAATATTGAACCCAATAAGAACAAACAGGTCCATATTTCAGAACCATCTTTTCAAAGTTCAATGGCAAACAAGCCTAATGAATCAGATCTTGGTGTATTACCTACTGCAGATGGTATACGTCATGGAGTACCTAACGCCCGGGGCGAGACAACTCAAGATGGGACAGTCAGTTCTAACATAGATATGCATCAACCGTATTCAACAATACCAACTCACAGACCGCCCCCGCCAGTAGGGAAGAATGTTCAATTCCTGGGAGTTAACAACGACTCTACGACATTACTTCCATCTGAGTGGGGATTACCACCTCAACAGCATCTCAGTAATGGGGGAGCATACGAGTCGCTGCCGGTTTCTAACGTTACCACTAGTGTCCGATTATAAGCCTCAACCATGAACATTGATGTGGGAAATAAAAATAATATCAAAAGAACAAAAATTGATAGGCATTCCTTGCTTACAAACAAGGAAACAGTGAATGAAATTTCAGTAAGAATCGAAAAAAGAGCATAAACTAAAATCCGATAATGGGCAACATTGCAGATTCTTATTTGTTCACTAAATACATCTGAACTTGAGAACAAATATAAGGTTTATCCAATGGAATTGGTAAAGTCTCAAAGCCAACAATGCTTCTTAACAACTTGAAGATTATTGATGAGCTTATCCCACCAACAAAATACATTTCTAGCATAGAAGCAAAAATAGAAACACTGACAGGTGACTTGAATAATATTGAGAATGATATTTATTTGAATGTGTTTGGTGTGGAAATGTACTTGGATCATACTAATAGAAATTGGAAAAGATTCATGAACAATGAGATGAAAGAGTTCAAAGAAATGAACGTCTACCAAGTTGGGGAGTTGAAAATAACTTCAGGTTAATATCTGTCAAAACGGATTCACACCTATAAGCATATTCACTCGATAGAATAGTTCTTCAAGAATAGATTATATGCCCAAAGATACGGTAAATCACTGGAATCAACTCTGATAAGAACTAGGTTAGAGTCTGGTGACAGATCTTAATACAATTCAGGTCTTGGTGGCAATAAACACTGATAATAATTCTCAAACACATAACATGGATTCTAAGTCAACATCTTCAAACAGTGACACTGCCAATTGAAATACTCACATAAATGATACTAATATCTAAGTAAGATTACGGTATTCATTGATGAAGTTGGTTAAACCAATGTATGGACTCAAGTAAGCAGAGTCTCAATGGCATTCACATATGAGTAGTACATTCATAAGATGGGTTTGACACCATGTGACAATGTGGAGGGTTTTATCAATGCTCGACAAGGGTGATGAAAAAGATATATATTGCCCTATACATCAACAATTTTATTGGTGTATTCTCCAACAAGACGTTCAATCATGGACTATTTGTATGGAAACCCAATCTGAACTATATTGGTGAGATTCTGGAATATTTAGGAATTGAATTTCAGAAAAATGCTTTTGGCTATGAACTTCACCAAAACAAGTTTGTTAAAAGATTGATTGAAGCTTTCCCAACAGAAATAATGAAAGGTGCTGATCTACCACGTACTCCAGATAATATTTTCAAGAATGAAAAATATAAAATCATTGATGATAACACAGGTAAACCTTTAAAGAACCAGAAGGATATACCAATACCAGACGAATACATTTATGAAGATAGTAATTCTCCCCGTTTGGACAAAGAACATCATGATTTATATCGGAGTATTGTGGGTATGTTATTGTGGCTAACAAATAATACCATGCCATCAATTTCATACGGAACTAATGCTCTCGCAGCAAAATGCCACGAACCCACAGAAAATGATTACAAACATCTTATGCAAATGATCAAGTATTTGTACAAAAATAACAATGAAAGATTAATCATGAGACGGAATCAAACGAAAGACATTAGTGAGGATTCACATGTGATCTATGCTTATTCTGATGCTTCATTTGCGGCAGATTTGGATAGGCATTCTGTTTCAGGTTTTGCCATTTATCTCAATGGTAATCTTGTATCTTGGGGGACTAAGAAACAAAGGAGTATAACAAAAAGCTCCATGGCATGTGAGTTAATTGCATTAGGGGAGACTGTTGATAGATCTATGATTATCAGACAAATTGTTCAATCAATTGGTTACAGTGCTCCCAAGATCATTATATTTGAGGATAACCAGCCAGTAATTATGAATTCCTATAATCGGAAATCTTCTGCTATCAGAAGACTGGTGGATATATGTCTTAAAACAATCAGACAACTTATTCTCGAATATAAACTACTTTCTGTTGTGTACATCAATACCAAACTCAATGTTGCTGACTTATTAACTAAGGCAGTGAACAATAACACCATGAAAACACTTAAACCTTTATTATATGACAAAGGGAACTTGGACGGCGTAAGAAAATTGATTAAGGATAATTTTACTTCGCATAGACCGGTCGAGATGGGTCAACACAGCTTGGTTTATAATATTATAACTCCAACCGAGGAAATTAAGGAATCCTATTATGTTGCACCTAATAACGTTCAAAGTAAAGTGGAATCTCGGAATAATAAGCATCCGGAGATTAGTGGTGGTATTGCTCGTATAAAGAGATTGAGTATGTCCTAATCGAAATGAAATTTGACTTTTTCCATTGCCTGTCAATCGTCAAGATTTCAGGGGAGTGTTCGAAATTAGGGTGTGTAACATGGCTAATTATTAAGGATCAGCGGAATGTTACATATTGGTAGAGAACGTACTAAAGAAAATAATACACTAATCTATTTCCTTTTATGGTAACACTTGGACATAGTAGCTCGTCCAGTGGAAAAAGGATTTTCTACTATATAAAGAGTAGAATCCTCATGATTTTGTTGTATATATTTTCTATGTAAGCAAGCTTAATACTATAGACACCTTTCACCTACGCAGGTATCGCTTTCGATTTCAAATAAACAGAGTAGGAGTAAAGAATAGAGATGACAATGTTTCATAAGAGGAGAGAAGTGGGGGTGGAGGGGGAAAGAAAAGCGGGTCAATTAGTTTCATCTAAAGATTCTTGAATATTTTCATTTATGTTAGTTTCTGTCATACTCAATGCTCTCCACCACCACCACCATCACCACCACAACATCGATTAAGATACACAAGACAAAAAGAAATTTTCCTTTCCATAATAATTCTGATTTTGTGTCTATTTAAAGATCTTTTGTGGAATTTGTTAATTTATTAATGTTAATCATTATCATTACCATTATCATCACTAAATTAATTCTTTTCTTTTAATAGACCTGTCTATAATCTTATTCGTTGAAGATAATCCAGACTTATTTTTTTCCTTTGGCTCATTAATTTATATATTTTTATTAATTAAGTTAATTACTTTATACATCAACCATAATCAATCAACACAGTCAAATATTCGGGTTTATACACATTTATTTTAACTCTGTTGAAAAAAATATAAAAAAAAAAAAAAAGAAAAAAAAAACACTCAACAAATCCTAAACTGGGAAACGAATTTTTCTTCAAAACTAAACCTATTTTCCAGTCATTGTTTATAGTATAATCACTGATAACTATAAAAGCAACAATATCTTCTTTGTACTTGTGTTCTTTTAATAATACTGATAAGTCCCTCCCCCCTCACATATAAGGAACAAATACTATGTTTTTATCGTTTTATTAGAACAACTGCAAGATAGTGATGATAATGAGATTCGCTGGATTTTTCTTTGGCCGCGCAGACCAATATTACTAAAAGAAGTAAGTTGGCGCGCAAGTGCCTGTCCAAAGTAAGAAATAATTTGAATGCGCATTTAACAAAGAATCTATACCCCCAATAGTCTTTGCTTTTTTGCCGCCTACAAAATATATGCTGTGAGTTTGGAAGCAACTATATACTTCTTTTTTGCAACCATACCTCCTCAGTGATAGCAATGTATATTTCAAAATGATGTAATAAAATAGGTTTGAAATGATCTGGATTATGTTATCGGGTTTGCCTATTTTAGATGTTGTTGCTTATTGGGGTTGCAGAATCATCTCTTTTCAGCTATTTAGTTTATTTGTCCGCTTAATTCTGTGCTAATTAATTTGTCCCCTAACTACATATTCGAAAATACTCAATCCGGTTATTGACGGGAATTTCTGGGTTATCTTTGCCAACAGATCTTAATTACCAACAACTCTTGTATCAAGAATCAATGTGGGAGGATAAAAGAAGAAAACTGGTCAAAACAATAAGAAATGTTTATTTGGATTTAATTTTCTTTATGTTTTTCCTTGGCCTATTATCTGAAATATCTTGAAATGTGGATATAGATTTTTATTACCAAACATAAATAATATTTAAAGGTTGGTGGGGTCAAGATCGGCTTTTATGGGGCAAACTAAGGGAAAAAAAAAAAAGTAAGTGCACACGAATCGTGTTGAATTTTCATTTCAGTAATTTTTTTTTTTTCAGACACGCACACTTGGAACTCTAACAACACTGAATACCAGCTTTCTAAACAACAGAATCCTTAACATTTACACCTTAGTCAATGTCCAATTCACTAAATTCTAGATGGGTTGTTCAAGTCTCCTTGACTGTTATTAATATAATTGGATTCCTCGTGTTTCTAAGAGGTTTTTTCCCATCAAAAGTTGTTCTCCCGGGGTTTAGCTCATTTGAAGATTCAACGAAAACTCCATTTTCGGATCAATATGGGAACCCACAATTCAACAGGTTTATTCTTATGGTAGTTGATGCAATGAGGTCAGATTTCTGCTTTAGTGAGAGATCAAATTTCCAGTTTTTGCATCAATTGATCAACCAGGGTCATGCCTTACCATTCACTGCTTTTTCTAACCCGCCCACGGTAACGTTACCACGTTTAAAAGGTATCACCACTGGAGGTACACCGAATTTTTTAGATGCAATTTTAAACGTTGCTGATGATCAAGACGACTCACAGGGATTGCACAACCAAGACTCATGGATTCATCAGTTTAAACATACAAGTAATAAGACAATAAACTTTTTCGGGGATGACACATGGTTGAAATTATTTCAAAACGAGTTTACGGAATTTGAAGGGACTAATTCTTTTTTCGTCAGTGATTTTACTGAAGTTGACAATAATGTTACTCGTCATTTGGACGACCAATTAAATAGTAACAAATGGGACGGGTTAATTCTACATTATTTGGGATTAGACCATATTGGTCATAAAGGCGGACCAGAATCACCGTACATGAAACCAAAACAAATAGAAATGGATAGAATTTTGCAAAGATTATACTCATATGTTACGAAAAATGACGATGCATTGATAGTTTTAATAGGAGATCATGGGATGAATGAGATAGGAAACCATGGTGGCTCTTCACTTGGTGAGACCTCAGCAGCACTTTCATTTATTTCCCCTAAATTTAACCATAAAGGCAAATCACCATTACCATATAATTCGGACTACACGTATCACCATAAAATCAATCAAATAGATTTAGTGCCCACACTAGCAGCGTTGTTGAATTTTCCAATTCCGAGAAACTCACTTGGTGTGATTGCCAAAGAAATGCTAGACATTTGGCCTGAAAACCAGCGAGTTGAAATATTATATGAGAATTGCGCACAGATTATGAATTTGTACGAAGCAAAGTATGGAGCATCCGGAGAAGTTTGGACACAATGGGAAACTTTGCAAGTTAAACAACACCCAATTGCTGATTATTATGAATTCCTTCAAGATATTCAATCAGAAATGGCCTCTTCGGCAACAAATTATGGTTATAAAGACATATATGCGGGTGCATTAATATTAGTAATCACTGCTGTAGCGGTTGTTGTGGTCTTTAATCGTTATTTTTTGACAGTATCAAATATGAGCATTTATTCGGTTTTGTTTTATGAATTGTTTGTTGTTTTGTATTCATTGCATTTCCACGGTTCATCTTTAATTGAAGAAGAGCATCAGATTTGGTATTTTTTCACTACTGCAACACTTTTGTTTCTAGCAATTACCTTCTTTGATACATTCAAGGATTTGCAAACCTTTATATCTTTTGGAGTTTTATTTGCTTGTGTTAGATTTATGCGGTCATGGAATAACAGTGGTCAAAAATACTCTTCTCAATACAACATTGCATATTACTTGTCGCATTCCAATCCAAATTTGATGTGGGGGCTTATAATTTTAACTTATTTTGTGCTTACTTTGTGTATCTACCTGCAAGGAAGTCTAGTGCCAACATTTGCTTTTACTTTTGGGAAAAGATTACCAGATGTAAAAGACCCCGGCGGGTTAATTTCATTTATTGTTGTATTTGTAGCAACATCAGTATCATTCCTGTTCAAGTTATTGCAATATTATATTGATGGAAACACAATACCGAAATGGCTCAATAGATTTCTTTTATGGATTATAGAATCACATCACATAGATATGGCAAAGGCAGCTCTTGAAGATAATGAATTGAAGTTTCAATTACAAGGTGTTTGTATCCAATTATCAAAATTCACCACAATTATTCTACTGGTATTATTAGTTTCTCGTGTGATAATTGGGAAAATCAGAAAAATCCGTTATGGAACAATCACCGATATTACCAACATTATGACAATCTACCTTGTACATCAAACCAGACAAGAAAACATTCCAATGTTTTTAGCATTAATGCTTGCCAAATTTGCCTTGTCTAAATTAATATATCGCAAGACCAATCGAATTGATCAATATATTTTGACAGTAACGGTGTCTGTTCTTTGCTTACAAAATTTGTCTTTTTTCTGCATGGGGAACACAAATCTGTTAGCCACCGTGGACTTGTCAAATGCATATAATGGAGTTAAAGCATACAATGTGTTTTTGGTCGGGTTATTAACATTTGTGTCCAATTTTGCTGGTCCTATTTTTTGGTCACTTTCGGGATTACAACTTCTTTATGAACCAAGCTTATTGAATTTCAATGGACCAGCTACTACTGATTTGTTACATTACACTGGATTGAAGAAATCAATCTTACTAATCAAATCATTGATTAGTTTGTTTTTCTACACTGTATCTGCAGTGAATTTAGTTGGATCATGTATCAATTTAAGGTTCCATTTGTTTATATGGACAGTATTTTCTCCCAAATTGTTATTTTTTGGAAGCTGGATTTTATTTGTCAATGTATTGATCGATTTAATTTTGGCAGTAACAGTATTGTTGCTCTAAGACAACCGTAGCCCACAAAAAAAAAAAAAGTAGTTGCTGTGTTGATACAATAAATTAAACAATATAAACTTTCTATAGAATAAGACATACCCACTCTATTGTAACAATTGATCTCTGAAATGAGGTTGGTTATTAATAAACTTAGCGGCTCTTCTATCATTAAGATCCTCCATTTTCTTTTCTTTCTTCCAACTTCTCTTTTTGGTGGCTAATTCTTCTCTATCTTTCAAAGTCAACATATGTCTAGTTTCAGCAGCAATAACTGTACCTTGACCTTCAGACAATTCTCTATCTGGAGCCAAGTTTTGTCTATAATATCTAGCCATTGAACGATGACCCACCACTGCACCTGAAGGCAAATGTAACTCATTTCCGTGTTGATATATAGCATCTCTCTCAATTGGTGGGAGTTCTTCGTCATCATCATCATCATCATCGTCTTCACTAACATCTTCCCAATCACCCTCGTCCTCATCTTCACCATCTACTACCACATCATTATCATACGTTGAGGAGAAATCATAAAATTTAGAAATTTCCAATTTTTCATCTTCAGTTTCGTATGGAATTCTCATGTGTCTCTTCTGTTGCATATGTTCTCTTGCTGCCTCAGCAGTTTTTCCTTGATAATTACATACAATGCAAAATCCAAATCCAATTTTTTCCCCCAAATATTCTAATAGACCTTGTTTATCAATAAGATATTTTCGTTCAGGTATATATAACCCATGTTGTCTAAACATATGTTCAATATTTTCATCAATAGTATCGAAATTGTGGTTATATTTTGGATGAGCAAATAAACAAGTTGTTGGTGGAATATCCAATTTATTTGCTAGTTTTTGTGCTAAGAGCTTCTCTTCATTTTGTTCTGGTGTGATTTCTGATTCTGGTTCCTCTTCTGGTCGTTCTTTGTTACTGTCAATGTTTGAAGATTCCTCTTTAGTTGGTGGCAATTCACCGCCATTCTCTTGTATTTGTGCTAACATTGCCCTTTTAGCTTGTTCTAATATTTGTCGTTTTTGTTCCAAAATTGCTTCCTTTTCTTTCCTTCTTTGTTCCTTCTTTGTTAATTGTTTCTGTTTAGTTTCTTCAGTGTTTGTCAATGTAGACACTTTACTATTGAATAAATCTTCAGTTATTGGTGGTAATTGAGCCACCCTTCTTTTCAAATTATAACGATGCCAGTCTGATTTCATATGACTTCTTTGATCTTCAGCAGCAGGAAACTGCAAGTTACATGTATTACAAGTAAACATCTCGTTGGTATAGTCTTAAATAATGTAATGAAATTCGTTTGATTAGTAAACCAAGTTATAGAGAGCAAAAAAAAAATTGTCGTTAGGTTTAATGGGATGAGATGAGAAAGAAAAAAAATTTGTATGAGAGGAAGATGTAATTTTATAAAGAGAGAAAGAAAAAATGAAAACATGAAGCAAAACTTACAACCACGTCGAGTTCTCTTCTTTAACATTCTTTACGTGCAATATTTAAAGGATAGATTCATTACCATGTCATCAGGAAGTGAAGATGTTTTCAAGGAAATTTTTCCTAAATTAATGAACACCATTAGAGCGGCTAGTTCTTTAGGAGCACAAGATGTCAATTTCTATAAAACAGTCGACAAGGATTTAGGTAAACAAATTGATGAACAAAGTCAAAGATTGTTGAATATAAGTAATGATTTACTTAGAGCAGCTACTGACGATCCTAATGATTTTGAAGCTATTGAATATGGCCAAGAAAATGTAACCGGTGAAGCATCTTGGAAACCCATATCACGAATAATCGATTCAATTTTTGATAAAATCGATTCTACTTTTGATCAAGCCAAACGGAAAGCAAAGGGGATCAGCAAAGATCAAGAATTAGAATATCTTGATGATGGTATAACTTCCACAATAAAAAACGAGAAGCCATCGAAAACAGAGAAACCACAATTAAAGTTTAAAGTTCCTATCGATAATTCAGAAGCAGGACCCTTCAAACCAAAACTTTCTTCAAAACCTCATGCATTAGTACCATTTAACGATTCCTTAATTAATCCTGAACCAGTTTATGAAGATTCAATTGAGATTATTGATCCACCATTTTATGCCCAACCTTACGAATATGAAATTGATAATCAACCTTATCCTGATGCCATACTAGCTAAGTCTGATCCAATCCCACCAAAAGATTGGTCTACCACCAAGGCAATATGGGTAGATACAGTGGAAGAGTTACACAAGATGGTGCCAGAATTGAAAAAACTGACCGAAATTGCTGTTGATTTGGAACACCACGATTACCGATCCTATTATGGTATAGTATGTTTAATGCAAATCTCGAGTCGTGAACAAGATTGGATTGTGGATACTCTTGTCTTGCGTGACGATTTGACGGTATTAAATGAAGTATTTGCTGATCCTAACATTGTAAAAGTGTTTCATGGGGCATTTATGGATATAATATGGTTACAACGAGATTTGGGGTTATATGTTGTTTCATTATTTGATACTTATCATGCGTCAAGAGCACTTGGATTTCCAAGATTCTCATTGGCATATTTATTGGAAGTGTATGCACATTTCAAAACATCAAAACAGTACCAATTAGCTGATTGGAGAATTCGACCTTTATCACCACCCATGTTGGCTTATGCAAGATCAGATACTCATTTTTTGTTATTCATATATGATCAATTGAAGAATAAATTGATTGATGCTAATAAATTAGCTCAAGTATTGTATGATTCGCGACAAGTTGCTAAGAGAAGATTTGAATACACAAAGTATAGACCCATGGCTAATACATTTTCCAACAAGGTTACATGTCCAGTTATGGCATTCAATCCAAAGGAACCATGGGGGTCTATTGTATCACAGTACAATGTTCCTCATTTTAAGCGTCCAGTTGTTGAAGTTTTGTACAAATGGAGAGATTTAATGGCTAAGCAACAAGATGAATCGGTGAGATATATAATGCCCAATCAACTACTTGTCAGTTTAGTGAACTTGGAATCACCAGTGGATTTGAACAAAATACTCAATGTTTCTTATCGTATTTCTGATGCGGTTAGAATTAATGCCAAAGAGTTGGCCAATTTGATTGAACAAACTTTGAAAGATACTGAAGCTAATGATTGGGATTTAGTGGATCAATGGAATAAACAACAGAGTGAAGAGCAAGCTGATACTTATGTTGATGTTGCAAGTATAGCTAATGAGTTTGACAAATTGCTTACAAATGCAGCCCAAGTGTTTGAAGCATCTACATTATTAACTAGCGAATCTAAAGCTTTTGGCAATATATATCACAATAAACCGTTGGTTACTTTGGAATTTAGAGATGAAAAAGTTTTCAAACATAATTTTAATGATGCTTGGCAAAAGAGATTAGAAGCGACATGGAAAGAATTGACAGTAGGTACAGATTTGGCAATTACTATACCCATAAGTGATATCGAAGATATAGAGGAAGAAGAGGAGTCCGAGGAAGATATTCCTGAAAAAGCACCAGCAACTGCTAGTGAAGGCACTAAAATATCAGGACAAGCCGTATTGTTTAACACTGCTAAAGAGATTGATCCAAATGAGCTTATAACTCTTCGAAAACGGAATGTTCAACCCATTAAGAGAAATAACAATAAAAAGGTTTCACAAGAAGAACAAAAGGAGATTGATTATGCCAATGCAGATAAGATATTATTGAAAGATTCGAAAAAGAAAAATGATAGAAAGAAACGTGGATTTGATCCTTATGGTAGAGATAGTGAAGGTCCAAAACCTGCCAAAAAGGCCAAAACCATGACTTCTGGAAGAACCTCGACGTATAAGAAGAAAATGAATAAGTATAAATAGGGTATACAAGTATTTAGATAATGTATATAATTGTAACTCACGATTGCATTATATTTTTCCAGGTTTTTGCTTGCCTGGGCTAACGACGCGTCTCATAACATCGAGAGAGATCTTCACCAGAGGAAAAAAAAAAAAAAAAATATTAAACAATTGACTGATTGATCACTCTCACCAAGTCGTTATAACCATCAACATATAACCCTTCACTGATCATGGTTCTTCCAAAAAACCTTCAAGGGAATCTTATGCCATCAGAAATCACATTTTTGGCAGAAAATGAACTTATAACTATTTTACCAAGATATTCAATAAAGAAAATTGATCTCATAGGGGTATGTATATTTTATTGAGTTATATATAAAACCACCAAACATTATCAGTATATCTAACCTTCTTTGTTTTTTTTATTCTAGACAAGTATACCGAATCTACGAGCCATGAGAAGAGAATTGGTTCCATTATGGGTGGCATTGATTTTAAAATCACAAGACAAATGTAATATAGTCCCACCAAAATGGTTAACTGTGGCATATTTAAAAGAACGATACGACGATGAAATACGTAAACCACTTCAATTTAGTGATTTACCTTGGAATTGGTTAGAGCTTTCTAAAATATTACTTGAAAAGGCTCCAGATGATTTACTGGATCCAGTGGATCAATTAAGAACGGTGATTCAAGATTTGAGAGAAACTCGATTGGTCAAATCGAAAAAGGGGTTGAAAGAATTGAATGAGTCAAATATACAATTGAATGGATTATCATTGTTAGAAATTAATGAATTGAGACCATTTGTGATCCCGGTCATGAACAAATTGAGACAACTATATGAAACAACACAGAATAATACAGTAAACACAGGTGATCAAGAGATGGAAGACGCTTCAGATGATGATGATGATGCGTAGATAGAAATGTGAACGGGGGGGGGGGGGGGGGGATGGATAAGTATTGACGGGTTAATGGGAGGAAATACAGTATTTCAATTATTTAGTTATGATTCATGTGTATGGTAATATTATCAGTCATATGCATACCAGTTACCATGTAAATTGATAGAAATATATGCATTGGTATTCCTGTTTGAATAAACAATTGGTAATACCAGTACGAAGAGCAAGAATAGTAAAAACTGTGGTACCTACCTTAAAAATGTGCTCCCAATAAAAGTTGCAATCAAGAGGGAGAAAAAAAAAAAAAAACTCTCTCTACTACTACAACCATCAAATATAAATTGTGAGTCACATACACACTTACCTACTTCAAACATTCATACCACCCACCAACATGAGTAAATTGAAAACATTAAATAGACAATTCATATCAAATCTAGAGACTCATAAGGTGACCACTGATGCTAAACGGAATTTAATTTTATCAATTCTAAAATCAACAACTACAAAACGTGAAGCCAAAAATTATTTGACCAAATATCAAAATCAATTTGATTTCAATGATGATTTAGACTTTAATAAAAATATTAAAATCAAAAATGAACAATTGTCATTAACTAATAGAGATTCACAACGAGAGTTATTTATAAATAGATTTCTTAATCAACTGAATCCATTTATCAATATTTATGATAGAGAAGATGTAAAATTACAAAAAGTGCCTCTTCGATTGGCTATTTTCAAAATCAAATTCACAAAAATAACTATTAAACAATGGAAGGGGATTGCTGAGACTTTTAAAAGATTGATAACTTTAGGTATTTCACCCATTATAATGTTAGATTATGATCATTTACCTCTGAATTCATTTAAGAATAACGAACTTTACATGATTAATCAAGGTAACAAAATGCTCAATTACTTGGGGCGTCCTGAAGAAGAAAGTGATTTGAAAGTGACACTTTTACGTTCATTGTTTACGTCCCATAAGGGTGTACCAACATTGGATAGTTTAGAACTGATACTCATTCCATTATATCAAGGGATAATCCCTATAATTCAACCTATTGTCTATAATGCAGATGCTTCAAAACAAGAATTCCTTGAATCAGACAAATTATTGTTGGGTTTAAGTTCTGCATTGATTGAAAAAAGAACTACTGATTTGTTATCAATTGAGAAAATTGTTATGATAGATCCCATGGGAGGAATACCTTCAATAGAAAGACGTCAAACCAGTCATGTTTTCATAAACTTATCGCAAGAATATTCCGACATTCTTTCAGAATTATTTATTGGACATATTGAACCCAAATATCGTGATACTCATGTCAATAATTTGAATACTATGAACAATGTATTGTCATTTATTAATGAAAAATCAGGTAATGACGAAACTACAGGTATCATCACCACGCCAGAAATCATGTCAATAAATATAGATCAATTGAATCCTATAATTTACAATGTCCTTACTGATAGAGCTATTATTTCATCGTCTTTACCTAGCACCACCAATAGAACCCCCCATTTGTCCACCACCATTATCAAAAAAGGTGTTGATGTACAAATATTTGATATTGATAATTATGACAAAGATTTGACAATGCAGAACTTGTTTGATGACAAATTGGTAAACAAAGAGAAATTGATCAATTTATTGAATGATTCGTTTGGAAAGAGTTTAGATGTGGATCCATATTTAGATCGTATAAACGATAATATAGCAACAGTGGTAATTGTTGGTGACTACGATGGGGCGGCAATCATTACTTGGGAATATAGTAAAGGTGAAAAGATTGCTTATCTTGATAAATTTGCCATTGCTAAGAAAAATCAAGGTTTACCTGGTTTAGCTGACGTTATTTTCAAAATCATCTTACAATCTCATCCATTTGAATTGATCTGGAGATCTCGGAAAAACAATCCTGTTAACAAATGGTATTTTGAAAGATGTTGTGGATGTATGAGTGCTCCTGATTCTCAATGGAAAATATTCTATACCGGTGAAGTGTTTGATAAGAAGATTGATCGGTTTAAACGGAATCCACGCCACAAAAATGGTGTAGTGAATATCGATAGAAAGTTACAACAATATTCCGAAATTTGCGAAGGAATAACCCCATCATTTAAATAGACTAGAAGATTATATATTGCCTGTCTGCAATAGAGGTGGTAGTTTATATTTATTTTTTAAAGTTGATAAACTTTGCATGGAAGTCACGTGCCTTTATTTTCTCCAAATATCTTCTGATAAAGTTGGTCCGCCCAAAAAAAAAAAAAAACAGTGTATTAACATCAATCGATCAATCGATCGATCTAAAATCTTGTTTGTGCTTTCTACTATTTTTCTTGTATGATGATGTGTGTGTGTGTGTGTATGATTTTCTGGTGCCCAACAAAAATTATATATATTTTAGACCACAAATAAACTAACCACGAACAACAACTTATCCAAAATGGGAAATCTCTAGATGAGTTATGCAACCTTCTCTAACATTATAATAATATTCACCACCTTCCTCCCCCCCCCCCTTTTTTTTTTCAACTTTATTTCGATCTTTATATAAATACTTTTCCTTTTTTTTTTTTTTTTCCATTGTTCAACTTTCAGATCTCCCATATTTGATTAATTTCACGTTGTTAACATAATGCAAAATTCAAACATTTCATTAAGACAACGACAAAAACTGGATAATAGTCAAACTTCAACCGTGTTAGAAACAACTCCATTACAGAAACGATTACATTATTATCATGAACTTGATGAATGGCAACAAGATAATCATTTTATTAAATCAGGTTATGTCAAACAAACTAATTCCTATAAAGAATGTTTTAAATCATTAACTTATCTACATAATGAATCAGTCAATATTTATTCTCATTTATTACCTCTGAGTATATCATTTTGGGTTATATTATATTACATCAATTATATATTACCTAAATATGATAATTATCTTGGAATTTGGGAAAAATTAAATTTTCTTCAATTTGGTTTAGCATGTACATTTTGTATGTTTATGTCATCGACTTTCCATTGTATAAAAGCCCATTCTCATCCTGTGTCAAAATTTGGTAATCAATTAGATTATTTCGGGATTGTGATTCTAATCACTTGTTCATTAATTTCAATTATAGTTTTCGCTTATTATGATTATCCTTGGTATAGAAATATTTTCGTTGCGTTATCATTATTTTTCGGGACAGTATGTACTGTTTTAACATTGGATCAGAAATTTTCATCAAACGAATATCGTCCATTTAGATCATTTATGTTTATACTTTTTGGATTGTCTGGAGTATTGCCTATTGTTAATTCAATGTATATGTTTGGGTTTGAAATCACAAGACAAAAAGCAGGTGTTGAATGGTTGATTTTAGAAGGAGTATTTTATATTGGTGGAGCAGTATTATATGCTGCTAGAGTTCCTGAAAGATTCACTCATGTTGAAGATGATGAACATACATTATTAAATAATCCACTGAGCGGCATGTTTGACATTTTTGGTCATTCACACCAAATCTTTCATGTTATGGTAGTGATTGCTGCTTTTTGTCATTGGAAGGGGTTAGTCCAATCTTATCATTATTTGCATTTACACACATTACCCAATTTATAATACTTCAAAAAAAAAAAAAAAAAAAAAAAAACAAAATGCATTAATGCTAAGGCATCTATTCCTCGATTTTCCTTCTATCAAGATTTATACATATATATATATAAAATATACATACATTAGAATAGAATATATGCTTGACCTGGTTGATTTGATTTATTCTATATTTTGTTGGAAAAGAGGGTTCCCTTTTTTAATTAGAGGACCCTTTCCCTTTTGCTTTATTTTCCTCTTTATTTTTCTTATGCTCTTCCCCATATTTTTTACAAAATACTTCTGAAGATTTCACGGCACATTCAATGTTCTTGTTATTAAATCCATAATCATTCACCTCTAGTAATTTCAGATTTGGATCTTCAAATAATAATGACTTTAATAATCCCTTGATATGAATAAGATCAACGGTTGCATCAGCTCTAGATATACTAAGAGTCAAATAATCTTGAATAGAATTATCTTCATTCTTATTCAAATGCCACGATGAAATACCATTAGGAATAATCAAATTCTTCCCATCACAGATCCCCTTATCCGACCACCATGGTAAAATAGGAATTCCTAATTCAACAAATGGAGAAACATGAGACAATCTATATTCATTATCACCATCTTTGATTAAAACTACAATGTTTGGACGATACATTTTATCTCCACAACCACATTTCTCTAATGCTGCTCTAGCCACCCCAATCCAAATTTCTCGATTTTCTGGCATCAAATTTTTGACACGGTTAACTTCTGGATGGTCAAACGTAGTTAACAATCGATTTATATTGACCAATTCAGTACCACCACGTAATCTACCAGCACCATTTTTGTCATTAAATTGGTATTCCCAAACACAATCCTCATCATCCAAAATTGAACACTTTAAGATTTTCAAATCTTGGAATTGATATATAAAATATATATGCGAATCAAAACCTTGTTTCATTCTTTGTTGATAATTAATAAATGGAGCCCAATTTTTCTCCTTGTCTTCTCTTTTATTATTAGGTTTTATTAATTCCTTACTCTTGACATAAACCCGATTTTTCACTTTCCCATTTACTATTTCTTCAACATTGGTTTTCCCCTTTTGATTTTGCCATAACCATGCCATAAATATTGATCGATACGCTTTGAAGTGAATATTACTTTCACCATCATTATCAGATTTGGCATTAGTAATTTTCCGATGATGTGAATTATAAACAATTATTGGTTCATCATAACCAAGTTTATTTCTCACTAATGTTATTCTAGGATCTTCCACACCATAAAATCTACCTTGTTGTTGCTTTTCATTGTGGTAAACTGACATTGGTAAAAATGTGGGATAAGTTTTTGGTTTGTATTTACCTTCACCATCAGGAACAATTAACTCGACATTTTCAATTTCACGCCAATCATGATCAAATGCTTGTACATAAGTTAATGAAACCACTGGTTTCACTTTATCCCCCGTACTCGAATAGAATATCCTTGAAGTCATCAAATGAACTCCATATTGTTCCAACCAAACTGAGGATCCAATTAATTGATACCAATGTTTTTCAATCTGTTTTTTGGTTAGTAATTCTTTCAAATTGGGGAAAAGTGGTGAAACTTCTTGGAAATATTCACTATTGTCATTCAAAAATTTCCCTAAAACTTTATATAAATCACAATTTTTGTTTTGAGGTCCACTAACGTCAATATTATAAACTGAAGATAATTCTTCACATTGGGAAGATTGACTATTCTGAGAAAGACCACTAAATAGATTGATAGATTGACTTTTATAGGTGACGTCGGGTACTTTGTAAGTGAATCGGTTTCTATAAATTGTATCTTGTGGATGTAAAGGTTCTTCAAGAGTTTTGAGATAATATTCAACTAAGTTTTTGTCAGTAATTTCAAAGTTGTTAGGGAAAATAACAACTTTTCTATCATTGAAGATCTTTTCTTGATCTTCAGTATTAATATCAAACCCATAATTATCAGCCAAGTAAAAATAATTGAAGAAAACTGAAAATGTTAAAAGTAGACAAAGGATAAGTAACGTAAAGTTTAACTTTGTTCCTTGTTTGTACCATTTTCTAAACATGGCTGATGATAATAATGAGGAAGCACTGGCAGTAGTAGTACTAGTAGTATTATAAGATTTAATACGATATCTAAGCCAAGCCAACATCTCTTTTGTAACTTTATGTATGAATATGCTGAATATGGATTACCTCTTTGAATGGTTGTAAAATTAATTTGAGTGCAAATCTGGATGTTATTAAAAAAAAAAAGATATTAACAATGAAACTTCAATAAAGAGATGTGAATCTCTTGATGTTCTGAATGCTATATGTTAATGGAAGTTATTACTTCTGTTAATGCAAAAAGGAAAGGTTATATTATAGTTTATAAAAGTAATGAAATTGAAGTAAAGTAAAGCAGAGTAGAGTAGAATAGAGTGGTGAGAAAAATTTTCTTTAGGGGGGGGGGGGGGGGGGCAGAGAAGTGAAGAGACTTGATAGTTAGTTTATATTTCATCAAAACATTGCCAGATGGCTTTCAATATATCACAAAATCGTTTAAGGAGAATAACTGGCAAAGGCCAACAGGGGGGTGAGTGAGATGAAATGGATGGGCAAATTGGAGAGAGACAACGAACGAAAAAAAAAAAAAACAAGAAAGAGGCAATGCAAGAATAACCTTTCAAGGCTATTGTTATGATAATTTAATAATATAGAATCCGCATTATATTGTTGTTGTTGTTGTTTCAAATAGGGCATGTTAGTAAAAATAATATTCGGGTAGAATGGAATTGAATAGATTTGATAAAAAATAATTTTATCAAAGTTCCTTGTCGTCTTTAATCTTTGACCAATATAATGTCGAGTATTCTGATAACTCTAGTTTGTGATGAAATTACTAAAAGTAATTATAACAGATAAATTAGAGAATAAATTTGATCTTGAACTAAAACCAGTGGCTATGGCAGTGGAAATTAGCTTGTATCTTTTGTTAGTGATAGTAATATTAGTAGTAGTAGTAATAGTAATAGACAGCAGCAGATTTTTGGAATAAAATAATATTTACACCCTCGGACATAACTCAGCAATCTGTATGGCGCTTAATGATGTTTTTTTGTATTTAGAAAATAGTTACTTTTTGTGTGTGGCTATATTTGTCGTTTGTTGTCGTTGACGACATTTATCAATTCATTTTTTCTTTTAATTTCTTTTTATGGTTTAAAAACCCGTCTCAGTTCTCACCATCAAGAGAAATTCATTTTTTGATTTAAGATGGGATTAAACACAAGTAGAAGCATAGTTTTGTTACACTGAATATACTGGTACCTGCTGAGAAATAAAATAAATTGTATTACAATAGACTTCAAATGAAGCAATATTATATTATATCGTAAAAACATGGCTATTACACTTTTTCTTTGCTTTCGAGATCTTGGATTTTGCCAAGAATTTTTTGAATCGTTTCCCGCTGCTGCTGCTGTTGTTTCTTTTCACCTCACAAATATTTTCGTATTATTGAACATATTTTAAACTATACATATATTTGGTTTGCAAACCATCCAGTAAATCTGATGTTGTTGTCTTGTTTGAAAAGTATATATAGTAAGTGTATCCTAATTGTAATGGTGGCCTTTTCCTCTACTATGCAGCTTATATGTGGAATGCAAAATCCACCTACAATTAAACAGAATAGCAAGACTAGACGAAGGATTTGGGGTGATGTACACAACCACCAAAAAAATTGTTTGATGGAAGAATTGACGAATGCTGCATCTAATACTTTTGTAGTTCAAGAACATCTAAAGCGAATAGTCTTTTTTTAATCAATCATTTTCACCTGTTTTCTACTAATTATCTCTCTTATTGATCTGTAGATATGTGTGGAAAGTACAAATTGTTGCTTTTTTTTTTGTTGTTGAGATATTATTGAACAATGTGTACTTCTTCTCTCCAAATTAGTGTGATAGTCGTTCGCTAATTCTTTACAAAACTCATGAAATCCGCGTTTAGAGACGAACCAATACTTTCCCGGCATTTAACAACAACAACAACAACAACAACAAACTAATCCAGACCAATCCAAGGTGTTGCGCAAGTACTCACTAGCGTGTCATAACGCGTTGATAGCATGGTGTTTATTCTTGTACAGTAGAATCATATAAGTGACGCGTTAAAAGAAAATACAAACTTCAAGAATTGGATAAATATGTATTTATTAACCAAGTATAATAGAGGCCTCGTTTGGTTCCCATAATTTTCCAAAAATCGAAGAATAAGTAGATGCCTGGATCAATTGTTTTCACGATAACAAAAGAAAAGGAAAAGGAAAAGGAATTGAACATTTGACAACTATGCCGAACAACAATGAAGCTCTCCATGTACGCTTTTGTTTTGTCATATGACCTTTCTACTTTCATGTTGAATTTCTGTTCATACACTCGATGTTGCACTCCCGCAGCTTTCAGTTTGAAAAATTTTCAAGGCGTTGTTATCATGGAACAGGGTCTAGGGTCTCCATATTGGTATTAAGTTCAATACGGGACAATAAGTTGTGGTGGTGGTAGTAGTGAGACGACAAATTAAATAAATAGTAGCACACACCCACTTTTCTTTTTGTGGAGGGAAAAAAAAAAACTAAACATAATGAATGAAAAAATAATCAACTGTTTGTCTGATGTGTGATTGATCGATAGTTTTTAACGATTTCACTCAGATTTCATCAAACACAACTACACCCACATTCATTATGGATACAACTGAACAAATATATCAATCTCAATCTCAAAATCGAAATCAGACTCGACTAAAGTCAACTGTTTTGTGTTCCTTTTATACGAGAATTGGTGCTTGTCGGCATGGCGAAAAATGCACCAAAAAGCATTTGAGACCAACAAGTACGAAAACTATATTAATTCCCAACCTTTATCAAAATCCACGATTTGATCTAGAAGAATATTTAAAACCGAATAAAAAACATCATCTGGCCAAGAAACGGAAAACTGAGAACAAAAAAGATGGTGAAGCTGATGCAAAGATCAAACATGAGCCAAGAGATGATGTTAAGGATAACGAGGAGGTGATTGCTGTTGATGAAGACAATAAGAAACTTAATGAAATAAAGAAGAAAATTTCTGAAGCATTGATAGATAAAGATAAAGAAAAGGACATTGAAGGAGAATCCAAAATTACTCAGCAAGACAAACATGATGAATCAAGTAAAGAGGAACAAAGCGAACTTGAGAAGGAAGAATTGGCACACCAAGATACAACACCAGAAGTGCCGAATCACAGCCAGGAGAAGACATGCATCAACCAAGAAAAACATAGTCATGATGAAAGCCATCCTGTCCTCACCGACGAACAGATTCGGAAAGATTTTGATTTATTTTACCAAGATATATTTGTTCATATTGCTAAATTAGGCCAGATCAATGATATGGCTGTGTGTGAAAATGAAAACCATCTATCTGGTCATGTGTACGTCAAGTTCAATGATTATGAGGATGCATATAACGCAAACTTGCAATTGAATCAGGAATGGTATAATGGGAGACCAATCTACAGTGAGCTATCGCCTGTAAATAGTATTTCCGATGCACATTGTCTGGCTTGGGATCATGGTCATTGTAACCGTGGAGCAACGTGTAATTACTTGCATGTCAAACAACCAACACAAGGAATGAAGAAGTCTCTCTATGACTCACAATCAAAGAGTTATACACTAAAGAGATTGGAAATGTTGAAAAAACAGGTTCCAGGAGAAATTATATCTGGTGCAGGCAGCAATATGGCTAACGGCAATGAAGTTAATGTCAATAATATTAGCATAAGATCAACAACAGCATTTCTCGAACACTTGTTTTAAAAAAAAAAGACGTGTGCCATGCCCCAAAAGTGACTTGTGTATAGAAATATCTACAGTAGAAGAATAGTAGTAATGGAAGTTTAACTAAAACTATAGTATCAATTATTTCCAATTGTAAAAAAAAAAGAAAGAAAAAAAAAATTATCATATAACCCAGAATGATTATAATTGGGTGTTGACAGGTTTATACATACGTAAGTTAAGAGACACAATAGCTTTGCCGTTAAATCGCATAATTAACAGAAATCAAAAAGAGCAACAGCAGCAGAAAACAAAAAAAAATTGAAAAAAGCTCAAAAAAAAAAAACTGGAGAGAGAGAAAAGGGAAGAAATCGGAATGTCACAATTGGTTATAACTTTTCCTACATTGTTTATTCTACAGACTTTTCTATTGGTTGGATTCATATATTTCTGATATCAATACCAAATATATACTTTCGTACAGGGTTCCTTTTTTTTTTTTTTAACAAGGAGGGAAATTAGAGAACGTATAAAAGCAAACAGTGGTTCTGGTTTTATGCTCAATACGCCCAGATAATTTAGATTACGTTTCAATTCTCGTCGGTTTTCCCTCACACATCTATCATCATCAACTACTCACCACCAGAAAAAAAAAAAGAAGAGTCTACATACATTATATGTGTATTAACTTTTTAACACTTGGACACTAGAAAATTTATTTCCCATAATGAATTATCATTTTTCGTCAGTGACTTCACCAAGCCTAAGTCGTTATTTATATTATAGATCTTCTACCAACACAGTGCTGTATTGGACTTTATCTCAATTTCATATTAGGCTTAAACTTACCACTCGTCCAAACTGTACGAGAACTGCATTAATATCGCGTCATTTTTATTCAACATTTTCAATTTTTCAACGAACAATGTCAACTTCAAACAACCAATTGTCCAAAGAAACCCCTCCACCGCCATCTGGTCAGGATTCCCATAGTCATGTACATAGTCATAGTCATGATTCAGAACATTTACACTCGCATTCTGCAGCAGGTATGCTCCATCATCACAAGCACTCCATGCATGAGCCAAATGAACTTTTAGCTGGAGGTGCTTCTGCAATTAAAACTAATCCAGCCGTGAGAATTACCTGGATTGGGTTGTTAGTCAATGTCACATTGGCAATTTCCAAAGGTGTTGGTGGTGTTTACTTTCATTCACAAGCGCTTGTGGCAGATGCAATCCACTCTGTGAGTGATATGCTTGCTGATTTTTTAACGTTGGCCACCGTCAATGTAGCTGCTAAAGTTGGAACTGCAACCAAGTTTCCTTTAGGTTACGGTAAACTTGAAACAGTCGGTGCATTTCTGGTGAGTGCTATTCTTTTATTTGCTGGTATTTCAGTTGGATGGTCGTCATTGTTACAAATTTTTGAATTTGTCTTACCAACTCATCTTTATGAGATAGCTTCACACATTCATATTGGTCATGATCATTCCCATTCCCATTCTCATGTTCAAGCCCAACCTGATGCCCATTCTCATGGTCACATTGACCCTTCAAATATAACTACACATCGAGAAATTCCTAACATAAATGCTGCTTGGTTGGCTGGTGGGTCAATTATTGCCAAAGAACTCTTGTATCGTAAAACAATGAAAGTTGCAATTCAAACCAACTCAAAAGTGTTAGTGGCAAATGCTTGGCATCATAGAGTTGATTCCTTGACTGCTGTTGTTGCCTTGTTTACTGTTGCTGGTGGAGTTTTATTTAATGTTGCTTGGTTGGATTCAATTGGTGGTATTGGTGTTTCTATATTGATTATTAAAGCTGGTTACGATTCGTTAAGAGAAGCTTGGAATGAATTGATTGACCGTGGTGAAAGACCCGGATCTGAATTATACAACAAAATTGAAGGAATCATTAATAATGAATTACAAATGAATAATGAATTGAAACAATTCAAATTAAACCAATTATCGGTGTTGTCTTCTGGTGCTAATACTAATATTCATATAAATCTTTCTACTACAAACCAGAATCTTAATTTGAAAACATTAAATCAATACGAAAAAAGATTATCTGATTTGATTAGACAAGATGATAGATTTGTGAGAAACATTTTTGTTAAATTTGAACAAGTTGAAGAAGAACAAGAGAAAGTAAAAACTCAAGAAGAAGAAGAAGAAATCAATGGTTCCAATGATGTACATAGTCATAAGCATTAATAGACTGTATGGAAAGAAAAAGTTCTTTATTTATAAATCTTATATACATTCAAAATTTTTCACCCTCTAGATATGTATTATCGTCAAAATAAACTTTATACATGAATACACAACAACAAGTGATGGCTAATACAATGAAGTAATTTTATTTACTGATATATTTCCTATTACAGAAATACAACCGATTCTAAACAATGATACTGTAAACAAAAGTCTTCACTGATCATTTTTGTCTTCTAGTATGTTGTTCTGACCATTGTACTTGACTTAGCTATCTATTTTGCAACAAAGCTTTGGGGTTGACTCGTTTAGTACAATCTTCGTCCGGATTTTTGAACCTATTCATCATCTATAACTAAATTAATAGTTCAGAAATTATACTATAACATCTTACTACCTACATGTTTACATATGTTAACATCACATAAATAGCGAATCAATTCTTTAGAAATTGATATTAGTTTAAGATTTAGGTAATTGAGAGAAATAATGTACACATTTAATTGTTGTTATCGTATCGCATTATTGGATACTAAACACTTGTTTTGACTCTCAAGTTGCCAACTATAATACTCTACTTAATACACCATCTTCAAGAACATTTTGTCGTCTTTATTCTAATCTTTAGAATGAGATAAACAGGAAAAAGGTGTAGTAATCTATTTACAGGTATATACAAACTATTCTATATTGTTTTATTTACTTTTTCTTGTTGTTGGATTTTTTAGAACCCAGTGGTTTACCTTCAATAAATCTCAAAATTTCCTCAACGGATTGATTGGCAATTTCTGGATTTGGTTGAGGGGGAGTGTTATTTTTCTTAGATTTTTTACCATTTTTGTTGGCAGTTGGAGTAATGGTTGAGGTATTGTTGTTGCTATTGGTGTTATTACCAGAAGTCACTTTAGTTTTAGTTTTCTTTTGTGTTTCTTGTTGTTGTCTTTTTAAATACTCGACATACAATGTAACACTGGAAACATATTTAGCAACTTGTTTAGTCATTGAATCATCTGGACCTAATAATTTCAAAAAGATATCATATGCCTTATCGAAAAGTTCCTTGGATTCTTTAAATTTATTCAAAGAAACAACAATGTTGGCAATTCTGTAATAGATGAATCCAGTAATTTCGGAAATTTCACCATTTAATTTCTTGGTAATTTCTAATGCTTCTTCTAATAATTGAAGAGCACTATCATAAGCTCTTATTTTAAGTAATGATTCAGATAAATTAGTCAATGTGTTGATCAAAGTTGGATGATCTTTACCATAAACCAATGACCAAGTGTTCATAGCTTCTTTGTATAATTTCAACGAATTCAAATATTGGTCATTTGAAGATTCATAATAAGCCGAGTTCATGTAGGCAGTAATAGTATCATAAGAATCAAATCCACATGATCTTTCACATAAAATAACAGCTTTACGACCAATCAAAGCAGCTTCGGTATCATAACCCAATTCTTGATAAACTTGAGCAACCAAATTATAAAATCTGGCAGTTTCAGGATTGACTTTACCATAAATAGATTCATTAATGGCAAGTAATTCATTAAATAATGCCATACCCATTTCTTTGTTGCCTTGGGCCAAATGAGAACGAGCATTATTATAAATTTCATCAACAATGGTACTCTTGTAACTTGAATCTTTAATAATTGGAACAAACCCAACAATATCATCAGCAATGAAAATCGATGAACGTTCAATGGATTTTTTAGTAGCAACTTGAGTTTTCTTTTTCGATTTTTTTGATGATTTGGTTTCAATGACTTGAACTTGGATTTGTTTGTTATGGGTTTCAAATTCTTCTTTGGTGAAAGGATAATTTTGAGATTTCCATTGAATACCATATTTAAATGCAATTTCTCTAAACAATTGTGGTAAATGAACAGTATTAATCCAATCTTGTGATAAATTGTATCTAAATCTTGAAAAAACTTCTTTAGAAACCAATTGGATAACATCTTCATGAGTTAATTTAGTGAATTCAATTTCCGACTCTGAACAGAAGCTCTTGTAGATTTCGTCAATTTCAACTTGTGGTGTCGAATTAATTGCACCTCCAAGTAAACAATTATGGAAATGAGCAATTGCCGTTGAAACCAAATAACTTGGAAGAGATTTAGTTAAGCTTCTCAAGATATGTTTAACAGCTCTGGAAATCATTTCTTGAATAATGATTCTATGAAGAGTAGAATAGTTTGCCAAAGTCAATTGGTAAGTAGCTTTGGTTGGAGCTTCTTCTTCTTCTTCTTCTTCTTCTTCTTTTTCTTTTTCTTCTTCTTTCTCTTCCTTTTTGTCTTCAGATTCGGTAGCTTCTCCTTTGTTTTCCTTTTCTTCTTGTTCTTTACGTTTCTTTTCTGCTTGTGCTTCATTTTCTTTGATAAGCTCTTCAAGATCGGCTAAATGTTTTTCTTTGTTGGCTACCAAACGTTCAGCAATATAACCCAAGTATCTCATATTAATACCACTTCTATGTAAAGCATCAGTCAATTGTTTACCATCAAATGGAATAACTTGATCTTTAATTTCATCCAAGAATTCTTCGACCAATTTTTCTTTAATAAATTTGGAAATTTCTCTAACTTCTTCACGATCTTGTTCATCTTCATTCTCAGTGGAGAATGAATCAGGGTTGAAAACAACTTTATCTGTAGGAATGGCAATTTGTGGTTTATTTTCTTGATCTTTATTATCCAATTTACCTTCTTTTTCCAAATTTTCTGTTTCCTTTTTGAATAATACAGCAACTTTACGTCTCCACCATTCATTAACTGCTTCATGTCTAATTAATGCTTCACCATGAGGATAGGAAGTTTCATCATCTAATTTGAAATGTTGTTCAATAAATTCAATATCACGAGGAGTAGTACGGTATAAATCAATGACATATTTTCTTCCATCAGTTCCCTTTAATCCTTTAGTATCTTTTGAAACAACTAATTTAGATTCAGTTTTCACATCATCAGATAATTGAACTTGATGAGGTTTCAAATGGAAAAATTCCCCAATTAGTTTCAATGATTCTTCAAATGTTTTGTCTTCAAGGATTTTAGTGCCATCACTTGATAAACCATAAACAACTTTTTCCACTGGTTCTTCAGTTTCACCATCAGTTGATGTTACTACAGGGGTATCTAAAATACCTGGAACAGGAGCTTGGCAAACAACTCTTTTACCCATATAATCAACAATACAAGTGACCAAACTAGAAATACCTCTAATATCATGACGATTGATCAATTTGATACCAGTTAAATCTTTAGATGCAACATATCTAGAAGCTTCTTCACCTCCAGTAGTTTCAAATCCATCAACTGTGGAAGTACCACTAGAATAAAAAATCCCATTTCTTAAATAAATAAATCTATCCGAGCTTTCATCAGGATTTAAAGGGGTAATATTTCCCTTAATGATATTTATTGCGGTTTCGGTAGCAGTTTTGTTGAATTCAAATAAGGATTTCTGAACCAATTTTTCTCGAATAATACGTTCTTGAACTGTAGTTGCTGGTAATTCTTTAATTGATTGAATATCATTATTCCAATCCTTGATATAATCAGCCCCATCAACACCATTAATAAGAGATGATAATTGAGATCTAGACAAATCAGGAACGTTTTTAAGGTCTTTTTCATTGACTAACCATGGATATGCTGGGAATGAGTTTCCTGGTAATAAATATGTTTCTGGATATTTTGTCGAATCAGATAAATTGACTTCATTTTCAGCAATTGTTTTACTGAAAAGTGGGGACAATTGAGAAATTAAATCATATAACAAATATGATTTATTGAATTTACCCTTTTCATTGACTTTGATAGCTGGGTTGAAATTAACAGTTGATGACTTGTTGACGAAAAATCCTGAAAAATGACAAGTAACATTAAATGTTTCATGTTCTAAAGTTTGTAAAGACAAATATAATAAATCACCTTTTGCTTGTTGGAAAGGTGGAACTGGAGACCATTGAGAAATAGTTAAAGATTTGATTGGAATTTTAATTTTACCATTGACTTCATCAAAATTAGTAAGTTTAGTGAAATCACCATCAAATGATTCGGAAGTGAATTGTTTAGCAAAATCAGAAATGGTGGAAACTTCTTCTTGCAGAATAGATATTTCTTCTTGTTGTTTCAGTTTCTCTTCCCCTTCTTCTTCTTTGTTTTCTTTAGTTGACTTTTCCTTTGGTTCTTTAGGTTTAATATCATCTAATTGTATACCATTAAATTTAGAAACACCACCGGAAGAGCCAATGTCATTTGAAATCTTATCAATGTAATGCAACCCAATGACTTCTCTAAATCTACTAATTTGTTCATAAATATTTGCCAAATTGTATGATTTTTCTTTGATGACAATCTTCAATTCCGATACTTCCTCACCTAATTCAAAATGAGAAATAATTTGTTCAAAAGTAATCATTTCACCAAAATTTTCAACGATATCAATTCCTTTAATCAATATTGAATAGTTAGTCAAGTTTCTACATACAACAATTATATTTAAAGCTTGTTTTAAATCAGTAATATTTTCTTCGTAACTTGATGGAATAGTTAAATCATCACCAACATTGAAAAAAGCGGGCAATTGGACTTTCAACAAGAGTTCCTTAGCTGGAACTGGGTCCTGTTGTTGCTGTGTTTCTTCAATCTTTTCTTCAGTAGACATTTCTGATTAGAAACACAGTAAAGTGAATATTATTAATTTATACAAGAATGGGAACAACTGTGTTTTTATACAAACGGAGAGGAAGAGGAAAAAAAATTTTCTTGTATAATATTGAAAACTGAAAATTGGGGTCTTGAAAGAAAGAAAAATTTTTCACTAACAAATTTGTTGGTTAATTTCTGGGGCGCGGGGCCAATTCTTTCCCGCCCACAGATGGTAGCATTTTTCTATTAAACTTTTGGTGTTGATGCAAAATATGAACCTGATATTCCACTGTTCAACAAATGGCAAACCCCTCTGAAATTCAGTTAATCTAATTAGATATCGCGGGATGTATCTTATTTTAAGTGATTTACATTTTTAAATTATAGAAACACATCCTATAAGTTATAATTACTCCAAGTGGTACAAGTTTTGTCCAAAATTATTGGCAAAAAAGAACTAAAAATTGAAGCACCCAAATGTTGATTAATACAAACAATTTCAAAATGACTCTCCAAATTGGAGCCTGTAGAAGCTATACACAACCAGAAAAAATATCCCAACTTTTCTTCTTTTCCAGCAACCAAAGAGTTTATCTATTGTAAAACGTGGTTCTACTATATGCAGTGTTTCTCTTATTAATTAGAATCGTTGTTGTTGTTGTTGTTACCGCCCATCACCGCACTCACACATTACACGCACCACTCACGCATGTACACACGTTACACCGAAAAAAAAAAAAAAAAATAAAAGAAAATGAATCCTATATAATAAAACCGAATGGCAATCTTTACCAACAATCCAACTGCTTTTTTTTGCTCTTGATAAAGCATAATCAACAGCTAATTAATGTCTAGCTTAAAGGAGGAAGATCACACACAAGATTCGCTTGGTAATACTATAATCAAACCATCTCATAAACCAAACAACCAAGTACCAAAACATCCTAAATTAACCATCAATGATCTCCCTCCAGAAATACTCATCCAGATATTTACTAATTTGGATCCTATATATCTCAACACATTAAGACTAGTATGCAAAAACTGGAATTATATAATTAATGATAAAGAGCTATGGATGAAATCCTTCCAATTAAGATTTAATATCCCCATTACATCTTCTAGTTTCCCTTCACTATCACAATCACTGAATTGGATGAATGAATATTTCACACGATTACAAGTTAATAAGAATTGGAAACGTGGGATATCGGTACACAAAACATACCAAATTATCAACAATGAACATCGATTTAATGATATTACAATGGTTGATTTCGGTATGAATAAAATTTTAACGTATGATAAACGATACAACAATATATCCATTGGAAAATTATCAGATGGCAAAAATCAAGGATTTATACCAGGAAGTATTAGTGGGTTTCTGACCGATGTGTTGTGTTTTGATATTAATTGGAATTATTTAGTGACAGGGATGAAAAATGGAGAAGTAATACTTAAAAACTTGTATACTTCGACATCAGCGTCTCAAAGGTCAAGTGTCACCAAATTTGATACTATGGAAGATAGTCCCATAATGGATATCATTATGAACAAAGATTTGATAATTAGTGGGTCGTATAATGGGAATCTAAGGTGTTGGAATTTACAGGGTAAAGTTGTAAAAGAGTTCAGATTAGAGGAAGTGATATACAATATATCAAGCGATTTTAAAAAACATATAATTGTCAATACAGATCGTCATATATTTGTGATTGATTATCAAGCAGAAGAGATTATATCAAAAATTGATTTGGGGTTTATAATCAATGAAAATGAACCTTTAGAATATGATTTGTTGATAAGGCTGAAAAATAAATTGGATGTTGATTATGGGACTAAGAAAGTTATAATATGTTATAAATCACACATCCAGGTATTTTATTTTGATAATCATAGTCATCGTGAAATGAAATTAGACCAAAATGTCGAAGTAATAGATTCCCGATTTCAAATTGCCACTTCCAATAAGTTTTTCAACAGAAATACATATGTTGTTGGACAAGATGGATTACTATATGGTAATTTGTTATCTGATGGCAGTGTAATCATTTGGAATGTAAGAGAGGATTCAGTGTTGATCACTCCTATTACTCAAATTTATCCTGAATTAGATCACAAAAAATATTCTCATGGACTTAATCATGCAATAGCACGACACAATTTATTAGAAATTACATCTTTTGCAATGAACGGGACCATGTTGGCAATTGGTGGATATAATGGGCTCACCAATGTATATGATGTCTTTACAGGGAAGTTTATTAGAGAAATATCAATCAAATATCCAGCAAGATTTCAACATATGCATAATTCCTTAGTACCGATATCGTCAATTCAATTGAATCCAAGCCAAACTGACAACAATGGAATTATTATATGTGGGGATGCTGTTCAATATTTCGAATTTGGCGAAATCAAACAACCACCAGGTAAACAACCACAAAGGCGACAAATGCAAAAGAGTTTAAATAATCGTGGCAAAAATGAATCGGTGAAAAAGATTAGAGATGGACTTGAAGACTATGATGAAGAAAAACATCGACAGTCACATGCAGACAGGCTATTAGACAAATACAATGGGAATAAATACGAAGACGAAGACGAAGAGTTGATGATGGCGTTGGCATTGAGCGAAAGCATGAACAATAGTCGAGATGCCAGTCAAATATCAGTGAATGAATCGTTGCTAACACCAGAAGAACTTGTTGGTGAAGGTCAGCAAGATGAAGAAGAAATGGATGAAGAACTCAGAAGAGCATTAGAACTTTCATTGATTGAACATTAAATAGGTCTAGCAATATTTAAGTAATTTATAGAAAATTAAAAAGTAAATGGTTTTTGAAGAACTTTTAGCAACCAGTTGGATCTTCTTTACTTTGTCTATTCTTTTTTAGGCAGTTGAACACTACCACTGAATTCAAACTCCGCAAACAATACAACAAGAAGAAGAAAAATGAACAATGAATAAATCCGCATCCCCAAATGGAGATCAGCACATAATAATTTTTCTTTGTATTGTTGTTGTTGTCTTGCTCCATCATTTCCTGCACATGACTCATCAATTTCGATTCCGTAAAAATGCATTTATCTGATTGGTCAATCAATTCTGTGCTACAATTGTTCTTATGGGACAAGAAAAAAAACGACCGGAAGAAATGGGAAATAAATGAAAGAAAACGGGCATAAACAACAACCAACTGGTACTATCACCGCCACTCCCAACAGAAAACTGAAGAAAGAAGAAGAAGAAAGATTGGATTGGCCAAGAATAGTATTATAATATTTTAACTTTCCCTAATTGTGACCCTCTTCTCTCATTTCCCTCTTTTTTTTTTTTCAGTATTTTTTTTCTTCGTCTGGTCTAGTGGCGAATCAGGTCTTTACTCATTTGCTTCGTTCTTAAGCTTTTTAATTTCTATTTCATTTTCAACAACTGTACTATGAGGACTCAATTAACCAATCATACCATTTGTAAAATAAAACGCCTGAGTAAAAGTATTTATTGTTAGTGGCAGCCTACACAAAAGTGATGGCTTTGTAATGACTCCGTTTTTTTTTTTTGTTTTAATTTTTCGTTCGCTATTCTCTTGTGGGTTGGAACAAATAATAAACGAAATATATACAATAGCGAAGTCTTTATATAGAGTCCAATCATTTCTCCCATACAATTTGAAAATTTTTTTTTTCTTCCCCGTTCTATATTTTGTTTCCACATCTTTAACAACAAACAACTCCTTCAAAGAACTGGAAGGAAGACAAGACAAGACAAGACAAGACAAGACATTCGTATTATTTATTTATATATTCACACTTTAACTAATTATTCATATTTTTAATGAAAATATAATACACATATACAACAATCAAAGAAATAGATTTCGCTATACATTTATATTTGAATTCTTATTGGTTTATTTTTTTTTTTTTTAGTTTAGTCTTCTGAATCAAGTGAATAATGGTGTTTCAATCATTTATACGGTTTGCCAAGTATTCATTATCATCATCATCATGCAGATCAGAAGTTAGACATCACTTTTTCCGAAGTTCTTATCCTTATTTGAATCGACATCATTTCTTCAAGAACCTGATATCTAATTACAATAAAAATTTTTACAAGTCCAAATGGTGGTTCAGGTCACAAAGAAACACTTCTAATAGATCAAAATCGTTTTTAACGATATCAGATGGACATTATGGGTTATATTATTCCATGTATAATCATGATTCCGAAAGACAACAACAACAAAAGGATCACGAGAAATACATCAAGCATATGATTTTAAAACAACTAGAAACCAGTGATAGAATATTGGGCCATAAGAGCTTAAATTCTGAGATCTTTTTCGCTAGAAATCATCCCCACTACAACCACCACCACCGCAGCCATCATATTGCCAACTGCTTTATGGGCAGATATAACAGAAGACAGAATTCCGACAATAATGGACGAAACCATTACCATAGAAGACGCTGTCCACATCATCATGGTTTCCATATGAAATTGCTTTTGATTGGATTCACTGCCAAATTTTTGATTTCCAAAGCTATGGTCGACACCCAAATCAACCTTGATGGTATCAAGAAATTTTCATCTAAATTATTTTCTTCCTTTGCATATAAACCCTTCAATTATTCGTTTGCTTCGTTTATCAGATTGGCAACAGTTGCCAAAAATGGTGCAATCTCCAATCAAAAAGAACAAGAACTTGCTACTATAGTTAGCCCACAATTATCCAATGTTTTCACAACTGGTATTGTTAAAAGGACATTTGCAACACTTGCCCATCAGCAACAACAACAACAGCAACAAAAAAGCAACGAGATTAAGACTGTTGCTGAACAACAAAAACAATCACAACCACCATCACAAGAAAATATAACTGTTGATACTTTTGAACAAGACTTTTTAGCTTCCAAAGTGTCGAAAATAGTATCTGTATTTGATACTTATTCTAGTCCTGACGATTTAAATATTATATATCCATTGTATCAGGCTGTGAAACGAAACGATTTGAAATTGCCTTCAATTGACGTATACAATATTGTACTCAAATCTATCTTACACAGAAGTTTGAATAGTGAGTTAACTTTAGACTCTATAGAAGGAAAATTAACTGTGTTGTTGACAGTTTATCAAGATATTCTTGCTGCTGGTATTAAGCCCAACAAAGAGACTTACAATATAGTAGTAACTGCATTATTAAATGGTAGTTTACAATGCTTAGATATACCAACAGATAATATTTTACAATACAATGAAGTCCATGGAAAATCTCAAGAATTTGCCCAGATTTGTCTTGAATTGTTCACATCAATTTCTAATCAATTAGATTTACAAGCGTTGTTACCCGATTTGCTCAGATTATTATACAATTATCCTCAATTGATTACACCACAAATTATTGAACCATTTGTTAATCTGATTCAAGTTGCAAGAGTTTCCGATAAAGACTATTATTTATTGATACTCGAATTATCCAAGTATTTTACACAATTTGGATTATTAGATAAAGAACAGACATATCAAGTGATTGAATCTGCTTACACTAAATATAAACTGTTTGGTAAAGTTAATCCATTTATTGCTTATAAGAAAGTCATTGCTTCTTTGGTGAATAATGATTTTATTACGGAAGCTAGTCAATTATTAGATGATGTTTTACTTGATTATAAAGAATCATTACAATTCAAATATAGACCATCCAAACACCAAATCAGTAATTTGATTGGTAGTTTCCTCAAAGCATTTATTATGAAAACCAACGATTTAGCCAAAGGTTATGAATTATTAGTCAAATTCAATTCTGTTGCCTATTTGCCGGATTTCCCCGTTAGGTTCTATAATTACATGATTACAAAATTGGCTGAAAATGGCATGCATGATGAAATGTGGTCAGTGTATAATCGTGTTATGGTAAGGACTGATTATCAAAATACTTCAACTATGGAAATGGTGAAACACAATGGTAAGGCATGTCGTGATGTGTTGCTTTCACAAAGTCTTGATGAAAGTGATCACGAACATGCATTCCAATTGATTAAAGAAATTTTGGTAAAGGAACATTTGATTGCTGATTTGGACACATTGAATAAAACTTTCCATTATTTATATAATGCTGTACTTCATAATACTACTGATGAAGAATATTTCAATCAATATTATTTTGGTTTATTATGGCAAGTTATGGAAACTCAAGCTAAACATTATAAGACTTCTACTGATATAAATGATTTCATATCTCATTTTGTTCAATTTCTTACAGTCAAAGTTCCTGAAATATTGGCAAATGATGAACGTGCTGTTCTTGCTGTTATCAAATACAATGTTAATTTATTGCTCAATAGTCCATTTATCAACCGAGCAGTTGAATCATTTAATTTACAAACTGATAATATTTATGGATTGACATTAGTGGTACGTGAGTTAATGAAATTCGACGACAGATTCCCCATCGAACTGCAAGAATTATACATGAGAATTGTTGAATTTGAAACTCTTGTTATTGACGAATTTGAAGATTCAGAAAATTCATACATTGAATTAACCCCAGAGATGACACAATTTTTACAAGATATCAAAATGGATAGGGATCATAGATTAGCACAATTGCAAATTTCAAACCGAGACCAAGACCACGACCACGTTTTATCAAATAGTAAGGATTTGTTATCCACATTTGAATCAGATATTCAACCGGACTTAACATGTGATATCGATTTAAGCTATTTATTGAATCTAAATTTTGACAAAGGATTACCGAGATTTTTAGAGTTGTACAATAAAAACCATAAATTCAATTTTGCAACTTGGAATATAATTATTAATTTTGAATTTTTAGATAATTTTAATTCTCAATTTGAAATACAAGAATTTTTGCAACGTATTTGGATGACAAACTGTGAAGAATCTAAGAAACTTGAATTGTTGAAAAGATTGGTTAAATACAATTTTGAACCAGTCATTAATGGAGTGGGTATATTTGTTAAAGAGAATAAGATTTACAATGATAATGAATTGTTAATAACTTTATTCCAAACATGTTTGAAAATGAAAGATACAATTGATCATGAGATTTTTGCTAATGATTCATTTTTCCAAACAATTTACCAAACTAATCGTAATACTGAATGGATTATTGCATACTTGAATTATTTAGTCAGTGTTAAACAACATGAAAAGGTTGCATCTATAATTGATTCTATGGAAGGAAATTTACCTGCACCTTTGGGCCATTTATTATTAGAAGCAGATTTAAATTTTGATTTAAATAAGTTTCAAACAAACTTCAAAGAATTGAATATCACTCCTTCTAATAAAGTACATGAGTTATGTTTGAGATATGATTTAAAATCTGGAGATTTATCTGCCAGACAAATTATAAACAAATATTCTAAATTCGCTGATAAAGGTTCAATTACTTTACAAGAATTGGTATCTTTTTGTCATGTATTGTGTTCTTTACAATCATCAGAATCTATAAAGCCGTATAGAACTGGTAATTTTGAATCAACTTACATTTTAGCAACTTCATTGTTAACAGCACGGAAATTTGATGAAATGGTCACAATCATCGAATCCAATGAAACCAAAATTGACACCCAAAAATTATTTGGTCAAATGATTTCCGTTTTAATTGAGTTGTTGCCCTATCACAATAATCAAACACAATTGATGAATAAGTTTATTGATACAATTAAATTGTGTAAAATTTTACGATTGGGATCTGTTTCAATGGAGAATTTTATGAAAATCATTAGATTTTTAACCGAGATCAAATCAGATCTTTTAACGGTTATATTAAATCGTTTTATAAATGATGGAGAATTTGCTGATGTTGTTACTTTTTATTTTATTGAAGTTGATCTTTTCCAATATAAATCGAAATTAACAGTATTGAAAGAATTATATTATAGTATGAGGAAATTGGGGAATGAGTTTAATGTTTCTATGATTAATGAATTTTGTCACGCTAATGGGATTAGATTTTTCTAATCACCACCACCACCCACTACCCACGAGTTCCACAATTAGTTCCCATGTTTATTTATTTATTTGTTTGTTTGTTTACTTTTTTTTTCTTTTTAATTTTACAATTGGTGACTATCTATTGTTACTAATTCACGAAGGATACATGATGATATTTTATTGGTTTTATTTTTAGTTATCAGGATAAAGGGCATGTTTGTATAGCAATTATAATTTTGTATGGTTGTTATTATTATTAGTAATAAATTAATATATTCGATAGAAACGATATTTCATTGTAAAAGAATGTATTTATTTTCCCTTTTCTTTTAATTCTATCAACTTTTTTGGATTAGCATGAATGCTATTCTGTCAATTATCAAAACAATTGTTATCATTCTTTTGTCTCTTTGACTAAAATTTAGTCCAGTTGCATTGCATTGCATTAGACCAGTTCTTTTTGCTCTTA
Organism: Candida dubliniensis CD36; assembly: GCF_000026945.1. Taxonomy (NCBI): domain Eukaryota; kingdom Fungi; phylum Ascomycota; class Pichiomycetes; order Serinales; family Debaryomycetaceae; genus Candida; species Candida dubliniensis. The sequence goes on along the minus strand of NC_012860.1, from coordinate 1,061,344 downwards.
CAAAATTCGTAGGCGCGATTCTCACTTTCAAAATACATATGGAGAGAAGGAAATCCCCAAATTGTGGAGAATTTTTTAGGTTGACGTAGGAGATGACGTGGAATTGATGGTATCATAACCACTTAAGACTAAAATTAAAAAAGCAAAAATAGAACCGTAGAATATGTACCCAAATTTGACACGAATTTTTAGTAATTCTTATCAATAATGCAATTATATTATTGGTAGCAAAAACTTTTAGTTATGGTTGCAACATTTCTTAATAATTATACACACCACGAGAAACTCCCTAATTCCACAATTCCACAGTTTTTTTGTATTGTTAAAATTCTGTTTTGAGCGTTTGTCATTCTTCTAAATACAGATGGTTGCATTTTGTTTTTAGTCGGAAAGAATATTGAATCTTTCGTCGGTGTTAACGAAAGAGTCAAACTAAATCCTGTAAAGTTTAGTTGAAATTAGATAACTCCCTCGCAATGATGAAAAAAATACTTCAACACGATTGGTTCACCAATATACTGTTATCATCCAATCATCGCTATCGCAATTCTAATTAGAATTGCTATCAATCCAAATCAATAAAAGATAAAGTAATTTTTTCCCCATATTCTTGGCGTGAATCTGGAAATCAGAGATAACAACAACTATAGAGAGAAACTATTAATTTCTCGAATTCATAAAACTATAGACCAAATAAAACCCAAAAAGAAAAAGGACAATACTAATTTACCTTCCAAGTAATTATTGAAAGTATAAAAATATGTTCCAATGAGCCTTGGTAGTAGAAGTTTAATTTCGAATAAACTTTACAATGAAAAATGTATCGAAAATATACCGAAAAAAATAAAGCGACAAAAAAAAAAGCCACCCAACAACTTTTGAAATTCAAGGCGGACCATCAAATCCACAGTCCAAATAAGTCTTTAAAACTTATATTCTATTCGTCAATGTCTATGTAAATATAAGCTTTAATGTTTTATAGTTGCGTTGCTGTTTCAGTTTCTTCTTATTCCAGTTTTCTAATGTCTTTGTTCTACCATCACATTGATCTTGTTTCAGAGTTTTATTCGTTGACGAACACTTGAAAATGAGAACAATAAGCTAAATAAGTTTACTAGGAACAATTACCCATAATACAAATTGTTGAAGAGATACTGATAAACAAAATAACTCAACACGTGAAATGTAGTCAGAATTTCATTCAAGTTTAAAAGGTAGGCGCCCTCTCCCCAAGGCTTAACTTCATTAACTCTAATTCATCCAATGTTCAAGGCGCTAACGGAAATCTTGAAAAGTGGAAATTGCGAAAAAAAAAAAAAAAAAAATAACGAAAGCAGGGACGCAAACAAGAATACAATACTAATTGTCGGCTAAGGTAATAAACTAGTTTACAAGGAACAAAGTACTAGTAAAATTTGATTTTTGTACCACAGGAAACATTGACTACTTTTGTGCAACTGGTGGCTCATAATTGTCAATATTGATAAGATTCCCAGTTTTGTGGTGATAACACGATCATTAATTATATAAGAATATGAGGTTGATGTATTGTTCCCAATTAATCGACAATAAATATATGACATTATTATTTTCGTGATTTTGCTGATTTATTTATCTATCTATCTCATTTGTTTATTTATTTACGTTTGTGGGATATTATTACCGAAGAAATTGCCTGATAAATTGGGCAATTGAAACAAGCTTGACGGGCCCTCCTGTAAAAGGTACCAAAACTCATTTTCTTGGGACCTACATCGGTGCCTTTGTCTTGTGACCCCCTTAAACATTGGTAGGATTTGTGGACTGAAAATCCCAAGGCTCGAAATACCAGTTTTTCTTGGTGTAAGGGTAATCTTGTTATATGCTTAACCTTATTTGGCTAATCATTATCCCCTTCAATTTTGTCGGTGAATATAGTAATTTTCAGAACACAAAGCTTGCCTCTAATAGTACGTGGTAGAGTTGTTCGATTGCTACTACGATCTTCTTTAGAATAAAATCACTCTTAGTGGTTATTATTGTTCAAATAATAAATTACTAGGTGAATTTTAAGATTTACACTCTTCTTAATTGTTCTTCATTATTAGTCGCGATTATGAATTTAAAAAAATCATTGTTGGTGAAGCTGTTTATTGAAAATTTCAAAGATAACTAAACCAACACAATAGACGTAAAGTTCATCGCTTTATTTCACCTAATTTAGCTCAATGAATATCACAATGATGCTCAACAGGTAAATTAAATTAATATGAAAATGTGTGTACACACCAAAAAAAAAAGCAACAACAACAACAACAAAAAACAAAAAACAACTTTGTATTAAACCACAACAATTACCATTACCAATACCCACCCAGTTAATCCACATACACACGTGAGTAGCGTATATTTTGCAAGACTAAATGGTTAGACAAATGAAATAGTAGATAGAAACCCATATATTTACTATTTTTGTTTGCACGTGCAACACAATACAGTATCGTTTGTTGAAAGCATCAAATAGAAATAAAAAGAACCATATACAATGCGCCCTTGTTATTGGTCTACTGCAGATCAAACAATCAAAAGCTTGACGCCACCAAAATAGAACGCTATTATTATACAGGCGTGACTGATCATATTGACATTAACGTGGAAAATCAAAACAAGATAGATTTACAAAGTCATAGTACCCATCCCCCCATAGACACAATACTGGATTGTAAATAGCTTTATTGCACAACCAGGCAAGCACTTTTAATAGATGAAATGATGAATTCGAATTGGTGTATTACTATCCAATTGCAGCTTAGACAACCTGAAATTGTAGTAACCCTATGCTGATTTGAATTAAGCCAACAATTTTAAAAATAAGTTCAATAATTCAATATATGTTGTATTTTTATTGTTCTTATTATTTTTGGCGTCATACGTGGCGGCTGTTTGATAGAAGCTTCTTATACGTGATGATACAGAAACAGGAAATTTATTTTCAAAACAGTAATACTTTAACTGTTTCCTTGCTCTACATATCACTAACTTCATCAACTGCTGATAAGGAAATGAAAACAAATAAACACGATCAAATAAAATAGTGTTGCTAAATGGACTTGGAAATAAGAATAAAAAGAATAACCTAAGATCATACAATTGGATTCTATCAAAGTATATTCCAACTATTTGGCAGTAGGTTTAGTCTCTTAACTCCACTACTAGTGCTATCAACTTTGTGTCTTCTTTTCACTGTGCTTGACGGTAAAAAAGTTTAGTTTTTAGTTTTTAGTTTTTGTGGGTCTTTGTGTTCACTTTTGTCTTTGTTTTTTTTTTGCAATATTAATGAAAAAAATATAGGGAACAAAACTATGGCAGCCACCATTATACTGTGATGGACGCCCAATAGACAATAGGATTTAATATACCACATTTTTAACAATGATGATTGTGAAAATAAGAGAAAGGTATTGGAATATCTATTTCCATTTGTTTTTTTTTTTTTTTTGTTTCTTTCTGTTTTTTCAACAATTTGAAGATGGACAAGTATTAAAATTTCAAATATAAATATCACCTATAATCTTCCATGAACTTGAATATTTTTTTTTTCACGATTCTTATCATCAACAAACAAAAGAGGAATAATCACATTCTACTTTAACTAACATCCCATTCGCTTTCAACTATTAGTATCAACTCGACACAATGAAATTCACTCAAGTCTTCACCTTAGGATTATTTGCTTTATCCACTCAAGCCACTGTTATCCCACAAGAATCAACCACCGAAGTCGACAAAAGACTCGATGCTGATGTAGCTGCTCAACTTGCTCTCAACATTTTGAATCTTATTCAACTTGGTATTGGTGCTGATGTGAATGTCACCGCCAAGAGAGACGAATTTGTTGTTGAAGAATCAAAGAGACTCGATGCCGATATCGCTGCTCAACTTGCTGCCAATATTTTGAACCTTGCCCAACTTGGTGTTGGTGCTGATGTAAGTGCCTCTGCTAAAAGAGACACTGCTGCTGCCGATATTGCTGCTAACATTTTGAATCTTATCCAAGCTAGTGTTGGTGCTGATGCCAAAGTTGACCTTAAAAGACTCGATGCCGATATCGCTGCTCAACTTGCTGCTAATATCTTGAACCTTGTCCAACTTGGTATTGGTGCTGATGTAAATGTTGCTGCTAAGAGAGCAGACGCCACTGCTGCTGCCGATATTGCTGCTAATATTTTAAACCTTATCCAAGCTAGTATTGGTGCTGATGCTAAAGTTGACCTTAAAAGACTCGATGCCGATGTTGCTGCTCAACTTGCTGCCAATATCTTGAACCTCATTCAACTTGGTATTGGTGCTGACGTAAATGTTGCTGCTAAGAGAGCAGACGCCACTGCTGCTGCCGATATTGCTGCTAATATTTTAAATCTTATCCAAGCCAGTATTGGTGCTGATGCTAAAGTTGACCTTAAAAGACTTGATGCTGATATTGCTGCCCAACTTGCTGCCAACATTTTAAACCTTGTCCAACTTGGTATTGGTGCTGATGTAAGTGCCTCCGCTAAAAGAGACACTGTTGCTGCTGACATTGGTGCTAATGTCTTAGACCTTGTACAAGCCGAAGTTGGTGCTCAAGCCACTATTGACTTGTAATTGGACTGATTAGTTTCTACTTTTTCCAGTCCCCCCCTTTTTGTTATTTGCTTAAGTTAATTTAACCCAGTCCATATCTATCTAGAGGATAGACGGATTTAATCTTGAGAAATAATAATTTTATTTTAGGTTTAATTTTCGATTTCTATTAGAGAAACTGGCTAGCAAAACTTTATGGTTTTATTGGCAACCAGTTATTTTGTTTTGATTTTAATTATTGATATATTTTTAAATACCCGTATTTATGCCTTCTTCATAACTTTTCTATTTTGGATAGCGATCTTAATAAATAAATTCTCTTTATAACACTGCTAGTACAAACTTCAAATATGATAATTACTGGTAAGTAAATCTATTTCTGGCGACAAAGTATGTACACGTGAATTGATGTAAGTTTGGCCACTTGTTTTTAATATAGTAAAACTGGTAATGAAAAGTGCCTTTTATAACCGACAAGCACCAGCAATAAAATGGAGTTCAAACTGATTTTATATAAACGAATTATCATAATTCAAAAAAACCAATTCAATAATGTATAAGTGAATTGCTTTTGAATGAATTATGAATGTAACTTTAACGATCCAAGATATGTAAGTAATAAAAATTGATTGCAAAATTTTGTCATCCCTGGATTTGTAAGATCGACACGACGATTTCATAATACTGAGAAGATTGTCGACACAAAAGCTAAATGATTATCATTATTGTTCTTGTTTGTTGCAACGTATACAAGTTCCTCTTTACATGTGGAGAAGAAAAAAAAGAAAAACAAAACAATAATAGATTGTATTTGTCTATCATATTTCAAGCATCTTTTTATTAATTCATTTCTCAACTCCCTTTGCATCTTCTTTATCTTGACATATACATATACAAACAGAAAAACCAAGAGTAATGAAGTCAACATTTGTTTCTATAGTTGATTTCCCCGATGAACTTTTAGAGAAAATTGTTAACTCATTGAATCAAAAAGATCTTATACAATTAGCATTGACCCACCCACGTTTTTCCAAAATTTGTCAAGACTCATTATTACGGCGTATATACATTTACAATGATGATAAGTATTTCAAATTCACCAAAAAGGCAACCTACATTCAAGAATGCATGCACATGACCATAGTAGGATTATCCAATTTCCTCAAATTATTGACATCACCAAATTTCCAACCATCTTTGATTAAAGAGATTATTATCGCCAACGATGATAATGCATACCTCCAATATTTTGAGTTGATGGAAAGACAACAATTACCAGTCAAATACGATCGAATAAAAGATATCGACATTCGAAATTGGTTAGGAGACAACAAATTAAGCCGGAAAACTAAATTGGCAATAGAATTAGCAGAATTGAAAAGGAGATCACAATTTGTTGCCACGATCAATCAGAATAAAACAAATTATTATGATTCTAATGATCAATTCATTGTAATTATCGCGATCATTTTTATCTTTGTGGGTGTTTTGTTTTTTATTGCCTTGTGGGGTAATAAATGGGATCTTCAAATGGTGAATTCACTCTTGAATGGTTCAAATCCCTTTGGAATACTGAAAATTGATAATACAAAGAAGCTATTTACTAGTCTACTTTGGGATTCATGAATATGTGTTCAGTGTTGTTTCACACAGCCTCAAACAGAAATAGAATAACCTGTCTTTAATTAGATTTTTGTGCTCTCACTTAACTTGCTCTCCGACCCAACAATTTATTAGAGCCGACCTCAGAATATATAAGGTGGTGCGGAACTTTATTTGTCCAAATCAAATCAAGGCCACAACATTCAAATGAACGTTGACATATAGATTCTTTATTTAATAGAAACAATTTCTTCCTTCTTCTTTGTTAGATCTCAATTCAACACACACACACACACACACACACACGCACAATGTCGACAAAATCAGCAAATTCTACAGCCGTCAATTCATTTAATGCAAACCACTCCAACTATGACGTTTTTAGACCTTCATTCACGCCGGTTTTAGTTAACCCATTTTTAACCCATCTTGGGCTAGCTACCAAAAACCCAGATGGTACCTTTACGTTTGACACTTCTAAGTACGTTCTTGAAATTGCTGCTGGTACTGGAAAATTCACCCGAAACTTGGTAAATAATGGTTGGACGGATAACTTGGCGGTATTGGAACCAAGTAAAGGAATGTTGGAGACATTTAATAAAAATTTCCCTCAAATTAAAAATCAAATTCTTGGATCATCATACAAGATTCCCCTTGAAGATAATTCAGTGGATGCTGTCATAATTGCTCAAGGCTTCCATTGGTTTGCTGATTTGGATAGTTTGAAAGAAATACATAGAGTGTTAAAACCACAAGGGAAATTAGGATTGATTTGGAATTTTGATTATGCTAGTCCAAGTCAAGATTCAAGTGTTGCTGATTCTGAATACTACAATTCCGGAACCAAATACTATAACACTTTAAATTTTGATGTCGATACTAATGAAAAAGTGTTTGAACAATATTTTGATAATCAACAATGGAACAAAGTTGCAACACAATTTATTTATGGTTTTGATGTTAATGTGCCACAATATCGACACGGGAAATGGAGAGAAGTTTTAAAGGATAATCCATATTTCAAATCTAAAGAAACAAATTTGTTTGCATTGTACGATCTGATTGTTGCCAAGAATGATGCTTGGAAATATTGGGAGACAAGATCTTATATCACTGAAAAATCGGATAATGAAAAGCAAAAAATTAGACAAAAATTTAATGAGTTGGTGGAACAGAACCTTGAAGACTCAAGCTATTCTGATAAAGATAAACAATTGATAATTAAACCAATGGCAACTCATGCCGTTGTATTACAAAAAACCCCTTAAAGGTCTATATATTCATACATATTTAATACATAAAATCCAATAGCATTGTGGATATAGTGAAAACTCAGAACAGTACATATAAATAACTCTATAAATTGACCGTGCCTGGTATGTTTTTATATTACCTGTTTCAAATTCTCAACTCTCCTGTTGTTGTTTATCTGGATCAGTTCCAGATTTATCAGTTTCTAATTTAACTTTTGGCATCATTTTGGATCCACCAGTATGCCATATTTTACTTAAATAATCAAATAATTCGTTCGATTTGGAATCAAATTCAACAAGTGTCCCAGTGTCAAACTCTCTTTCAGATGAATAACTAGTTATTTTGTCATAAGCACAATAATAATAACCAGAACAGATCCCATTTTTGACCCACCCCTTTTGAGGTCCCCATTCACTAATAAAATCATATGGTTCTTGACCTTCAGGTAATTTATCGTTGATTTCGTCAATATCCTTTTTACGTGATTTCCAGGATTTGCGAAATTCCATTTCAGGGTTGGTGTCAGGGGGGCTTCCTGGTTCTCGATGATTAGGTAAATCTGGTGGGATAAGTCCTGCTCTAATCTTTATTGGTGAACTATAAAGCTTAACCAAATCCCTGAGTTCAAATGTCGAAAATGGGAATTTACCTTTATCTCTGAAATACCCATTCTTTTTGCAATAACTAAACCCAGAATTTATCCACAACAACTTCCCATTTTCATCAATATGACCAGGATGCGTCGAACATACTTCATTGCTTTCAGAATTAGGGTAATACTTGTGCTTTTGTTCAGTAGCTTTTTCACCAACAGATGCTGCTGCATAATGATTAAATTCATAATTCTCATCTCCTGCCATTGACAAACCCAACCAATACATTTCTTTGTCGCCCCAAATTGAAGACTGCACTGGCTCAGTCCAAAGCGCTAATGGGAACATCATTAAAAGTCCTAAGAAATGTTGCATCTTATTGTAGGCAACAACTCCAGCTTCCTGATAATGTCTCCAGCCGGTCATATATTTATTATCGAAAGTTTTCTCACCAACTCTAGGAATATCAAAGAAAGTGTCAATAGATTTTTCGTTACTTGGAAATAAAGTACTAAAGAAATTTGTCTCTATGAAATCATTGAAATCTCGTAATGACCGGTCTTGGAAAAAATAAGTCCCCGACAATTTATAGTATTTCGAATCAAAAAATTCCTGTGGGTTCACTGTAGGTACAACATCTGCATCAAACAAAATCACTTCTTCAAAGGAAGAATAAAGCATTGCCAAAATCTTGTTAGAATAACCTGGGAACGAAAATCTATAGGGTCGTGAAACACAACCGACAATGTTGACAAAAGTCAAATCTTGAACTGGGAACTCAGAACCATAATTCTTATAGTTTTCTAATAAATTCAATTCGGGCATAAATTTAGCGCCATCTCGAATTATTTCCGGATCAAATAATTCTTCAGGAGTTGCAACCGCAGCAAACTCCAAAAGTTCAATGTTTTTCTTGGTAATGTCATTTTTAAATACAATTTGTATAGGTAGTCTATTATTTAATGCTCGGAGTATTTTAATTAATCTCATGGTATCCTTTGCATATCTGGTTGATACAGATATAACTATTCCCCTACCCTTAGAGTTCTTCTGAAGGAATTCAATTGGATTATTACCAAATTCCGTTTTTCTGTCAATAATATTTTTCTGATCATCATAAATTGGCCAGCCAGATTCTTCACTTTCTCCAACTTTTCTAAATTTGGGAGCTTGGTTGGTTATAAATGGGAAAAGTTTCCCCCTATACTCAGTGTAAATAGAATTTAATTCGTCATCCAATTCTCTTCCAAAAAAGCACTTGCCATACAATCTCATCATTGATACGAAATCAGCCATAAATTGCAACACATTTTTTGAACGCTTCACATTCTTCATATACTCATGGGATATGGTTTTATTGTCCAGTCTTGATAATGTGAATTTTTTATCCCTATTATTACCATCCTTTTCAAAACGCTTCCTCAATTCATTAATTCTCTCTTTGAAAAATAACTCCTTACGATCTGAAGATTTATCGTATCGTTCATATTCAGGTTCGAAAGTTTTAAATTCAAAATCTGGATGTGATACTTTCCACTGATTGAAAACTAGTTTGCATTTGTCATTTAATGAAGTCTGCTTGATGGTTTCGTCATCAGAAAACTGTTTGGTAAAATTATCATATCCACTGAATAGATAATTTGTATAATGTATCTCTTTTCTTATCTCCAAACTTGCTTGCTTTAGACTCTCGAGATCAAATTTCTCATCATCATGTAAAAGTTCCCGTATACGTTGTAAATCAATTGACTGTAGTAATAAATATCCTATCAGTATTGTCAATAATGTTATCAATACAAATGATATTTTTTTCAATGTGAACCTCATTTTTCATTGTCTGTTGTTGTTTGTTTTGTTCATCTACAAAGGTGCTGTGCCTGATATTTAACTTTACACTTTTCTGTAATTGCTTGAATGTGAGATTGTATTGTAGTGAGATCAGTAGAATGTTAAGCCGTTGATGATCTTATGAATTCAAAAATATAAGGACTATTTTCAAGAAGAAAGATAAATTGAAGGAAAAAAAAAAAAATTCAACAGGGGCCACATGGTGATCTATATACTACTGGTGGATATCCAGATTTCAGACGTGAAAATTTAAGCCTTGTTTTCGTTTCATTTCATTTTATTTTATTTTTTTTTTTTTTGCCTAATTTATTGTTGCGGAATAATTCAATTGCGGCAACATTTACCTGAAAGAAACAAACATGGAAAGAAAAAGAGAACTCTAGAATAACACCTAAAAACTGGTTAGGAAATATTAAAACAACTTTCAGTAAAGTGAAATAAAGGGGATTCTTAAATATATTGTATGTCTTTATGGATTGGTTGTAAAAACATTTGGCAACGCAGAAGAAAAAGAGAATTTTTCTGCAGGTTCCTTGAGCAAATCTATATAAGCCTTGTTCTGGAATTGCATGCGGTCACAGCTGAAGAGTACACCCACAACAAGACCCCCCCCCCCTTCTATACTCAAAGTCATCCTAGCTAATGGCAAATGTATGTTCATTATACTATACACAAAAACAAGCATGCTACCCCCTTAACGGGCTTTACCATCGGCGGCTTTGATATAAATGATATCCCCATCTTCAACAAAGTAATCCTTACCCTTTTGCATTAATTTACCAGCAGCTCTAACACTGTTTTCATCACCATATTCAATCAAATCTTCATATTTAATGACTTGTGCCAATATAAATGTTCTTTCTAAATCTGTGTGAATAGTACCAGCTGCTTGTGGAGCAGTGTACCATTTTCTAATGGTCCATTCTCTAACTTCGTCTGGACCACCAGTGAAAAAGGAAATCAAGTCCAATTTTTGTCTCATGGCAACAATGATTTTTGGTAAGGCAGATTGAGCACCAATTTCTTTACAATAAGCTTCTCTTTCTTCGTCAGATTCCATGCTAGCCAACTTTTCTTCGAAAGAAACAGAAAGTGGCACAATCAAATCACCTGGGGAATTGGTATCAACCCATTCTTTAATCTTTAACAAGTACTTGTTCTTCTTTCTAATGTAATCTTTTTCGGACAAATTGATCAAGTAGATACATGGCTTGGCAGTCAACAATAACATTTGATTGATGACATCAACTTCTTTAGCAGTCCAAGTTTGGTTAGCAATTCTTTTACCATCTTCTAACATTTGAATAACTTTCTTGACAAATTCGGCTTCTTCTTTCTTTTGTTTAACTTCTAAAGATTGTCCACCTCTTTTAGCAATCTTTTCAACACCTTCCAAATAAGTATTGGCGAAATCAATATCTTTCAATCTCAATTCATCCTTGATGATATCCAAATCAGCTATTGGGTTAACTTCGTCGTTAATATGAATGATATCAGCATCATCGAAACATCTGACCATTTGGAAAATAGAATCGACAGCTCTGATATTGGCTAAGAAATTGTTACCTAAACCTTCACCGGCATGAGCACCTTTAGTTAAACCAGCAATGTCATAAACAGTCAAAAAGGCTGGAACTTCACTTTTTGGTTTATACAATTCACATAATTTATCGAATCTTGGTGATGGGACAATGACCCTGGCTTCTTCAGGATCAATAGTGGCGAATGGATAATTGGCAGGGTTACCTAAAGGAGATCTAGTAATTGCTTGGAAAAAAGTGGATTTACCAACATTGGCTAACCCAACAATACCGGATTTTAAGTTATTACCTGGTCTACCCAATAAAATTGGTTTTTCAACAACTCCTTTCTTTTTTGGTGCCATATTACAATCTATTAATTCAATGTGTTTAAATAGATTTTGAAAGTAATAAGAGAAGATTCCGTGAAAAAAAAAAAAAAAAATTTTTTTTTTTGCTTCCTTCTTTTGCTGCGTATTGTTGTGTGTGTGGTGGTGGTGCATAGGTTGGTTACAAATAAAATTTTCAGTCGAAAGAAAAGCTAACACCTAGGTAATTTGAGCAGACTCACACGAACTCAACAAAGAAAACAGAGAAAGAAAATTTTCATTCATAACCCCAATCATAGAGCAAGTTCAAGATCATACCAGAATTAATAGAGATCCATTATCATTTACAATGTTTAGAAGTATATCCAAAGTAACTTTCAAGAGAGTTTCTCCCATAATAAACACTAGACAACTCACAGTGTCATCAACTAGATTTAATGAAACCACTACAACTACTCCCAAATCAACATGTCCAGCAGGTACTGTGTTGAACTTGAAAGTATTCAAAAAAGGTGATGAACCCGTTGCTAAAGAAGACTCAGAATATCCTGAATGGTTATGGACTATGCTTGATCCAAAAGAGAATTTGAAGGCTATTCAAAATGAAAATTTCCTTAGATGGAGAAGAATCAAATTGAGTAAAGAAAACAATTCAACCATCAAAAATAACAACTTTTTAAGTAAATTATAGAGATGTCAAGTGGTTAGTTGTGAGGAATGGACAAAGATGGGGTTCCTTTTTCCAGTTTTTTATTTCTTGTATATATATACCCAATCTTATATTTATGATTTATTGTTTTTGCCTAAACTTAGAAGTGGCTAGGTAATTCAGATAATATAAAGGGCTCATTTCAATCGTGATTATATAAGACAAGACTAGTTATATACGCAATGTAGAGCAATAGCTAAAGTAAACTCACCTAAAAATAACCTACAATAACAATCATTATATCTTCTATAACTCTCAAATCAAACTCATTTTATTTATTAGACTTTTTGTCTTCTTTTCTTTTTTTTTTGCTTTTTGGTAAAACTATCTACGCTTGGGTATTCTATAATGTCTATTCAATAGGAACAACAGCATGGTTATCATTATAAGCAGCTTGTGCAATGGAGATGACATGGTCTTCCAAATCAAACACAGCATAGACACTTCTCATAAAGTTGTCACCCAAAATTGAATGAGTACCTGGTAAAATACCAAATACACATAATTCAGCACCACTGGCATAAGTACCCACTGATATAACAAATTCAGAGGTTGGAACTTTAATGTATTGCTCATTTTTGAAATTGAATTCCAAATAATTGCCAGGATTACCTACCCAACATGGCACTTCGTAAGCTTTACCAGCATCATTATAGGTAACATTACCAAAAAGTCCAACAATGGATTCAACTTGGTCTTTGGACAAGTAACTGTATGTAGTTCCGGTATCCAACAAGGTTGGTGTGTCCTTGAGATCAATACCACCATTGAAAGAATCAGTACCATTGTAAATAACAGCACCAACTTTTGGATGATTAGTACCTGCGGGAAGACCGTAAGCATTAGTGTAATTGTTCAATGACGAAACGACTGAGGTCAATGGGATTTGGGAGTAAACATATTTATCGTTAGACTTGACAATATCAAAAGCTTTCAAATCCCCGGTGTATTTGGCATGATCAATACCACCAAATAAAATATAACCTTGAGCAGCATCACGAGAATCAAGATATAAGGAATAAGCAACTTTAGCAATCAAGTTTTGTTCCTTCATAGCAAATGGTAAATTAGTATATTTTGGCTTAACTGCTTCCAATTCAGGATAGCCGACACCGAAAACACCAATACTGGAAGTAGTGTTTTCAATAACAGCAAAGTTGGCGTTTTCAATCAGGAATCCTGCAGCAAAAGTAATATTATCTTGACCCATAGTGCCTGATGCCTTATCACCATCATAATAGCTAATTGAATAATCAGTTTTGTTATCGTGCCATGAAGAAGATTTCAGTTTATCAAATACACCATATTGGTCACAATCAATTGATCCTCCGTTGGCTTTACATTGAGAATTTCCTGAAGAAATGAACCATAAATCAGAAGATCCAGTATCAATCATTACTTGAACTTCTTGAGGTGGTGAACCAACTTTCAATGTAGCAGTGTATAATGTTTGAGTGTTATCTAAACTAAGGAAAAAAGCACCAGTTTGTTTGTTTGCACCAGATGAAGAAGGTTCACTATCATTTGAAACAGAGCTAGGAGCAGTTGATTCAACGCTCTTGCTTGTTGGTTGTTCGACCTGTGAGACAGCACTTGGAGTGAAATCAGCATCTTTGGACCTATCGTCAGATAAAGTTGGAGGCTTATCCAGACCAATTAAACTCCAGAATTCAGTTGGAATTGATTTAATCAAGTCATCTAAGGAAAATCCGGTTTTAGTTGGTTCATTATCTTTATTGTCAGTTGATGATGGAGGAGAAAATGATACTTCATGTTTTACACTGTGTCCATCAGCAGAATGTCCGACTTCAATTGAGCCACCAGAAAAAATCCCATTACCAAAGATAGGTTGAATGATCTGGTTTACATCTTCTTGAGCAGTCTTAGCAACACCATTTACAAGATCAAAAATAGGTAAACGGTTTGGGAAATGTACACTGCCTTCATCAGCTTGAAGTTTGTGCACTGGCAAAGCAATGAAACCATCACCAATAACAGCAAGAGCTGTAGATGATAAAAGTAATAACTCTAATATTCTTTGCATTTTCTTACTTCACTTGTCTAGGTGGGTAGTTCTTGTTCAAGTTTGAAGATATCTTTAGTTCTTATTTAAAGTTGATGAAACTTTTTTTATTAAACAAAAATAAAATCTGACTGGAAAGTTAAACGAATGACTAGAAGACAAGACTATTTGTTGCAAGGGTATCCTTAAAAGTATATGGCAACAAGTGAAGAAAAAGAAAACTATACTTCAACAAAGAGAAAGAAAGTTGGAGAAATATAGGTTTATTTATATTGTTTTTGACGTTGCAGTATCTGCAAATTATAACAAATTTCGTTTAATTAAAGACATGGTGATGAATTAATAGACTGCTTCTTAATTGTGTCATAGGTCAAAATGTTAAGTATTAAGTAGTGTGTATATTGAGTTTTAGTATTATTATTATTGTTGTTGTTGTTGTTTTAGTAAATTTTTCATGACGATTTTGTGTCATTGGTTGCAGTCGAAACCTTGCGTGTAAAAATAACAAAAATAAGATCAATTCTATATAGTGAGAGCGTGTATCTACTCTTTGTGTATTACACGATTAATAATAATAGAAGAACTAAATGTTTCATTTTTTCTTGGTTAAATGATTCTTTTATTTTTGGAATTTATTTTAGTCACAAACAAGGGGAACAAAGGGACTAACTCCTCTCTACATACACTCAAAACAAGCCATTGTTAATTTCTTGTTTCAGGAACAACAAAAACAACAACAACGCCACCACTCAAGAACATATTACATAGTATATATATATCGCTTCTCCACAAAAAATAGTAATATTGGCGGTAGTGCCTGGGCATCATTGTAGATATTCATTAATTTGACTTCAAAAAGAATATACTGTGTATACTATGTATCACCAGACATACAAAGTATCACATTAGACGAAAACTATGTCTCCTTTGGATTCTAATGCTGCACATTCGCTAATCATTCATAAGATTATCAGTTACTGATTGGTCTTTCTATCTCTTTTTTTTGGAAAAAGAATACCAGTTTAAAACATAATTTGTTAGAGAACGGAAAATTCCAGAGATTGATTTTTTCTTCTTTTGTAATGAAAATTAACCAAACCAAACTAATGGAAAAAATAGAAGAAAAAAAAAAAAAGAAAGAAGATATTGAATATGCAGAGAGACACCCAAACTTATGGTTTGTATAGCCTCGTCCAATAAATGTTAGAGAAATATAACCATTAACGATCAGAAGAAGTTGCACAAACAAAACCAATACTATTGAGATTGCGGTTAAGCAATTACACCCCCCCCTTATTGATCAACAGTTCGTCATATCATTACCAATTACAAGACGATTAGTAGAAGTTTTGCAAAATTATTATAAAGTCTATTTAAAGTGTCGGGTTATGCAATTGTATTAATTATTTCTCACCATGGATTGGATTCAAAATCTTCAACCCCTGTTGAGGAATCACCCCAATTTTTATGAAGCAACGAATTGGGCATTTGCACCTGTTTGAATAACTCATCTCCTTTGAAATCATCAATATCTTTGGTAAGTGCCGGTTTCTTTTCAAAAGTACCTGGATCAACAGATCCAGAATCGCCATTTCCGTTATGGTCGTCTTCATCCTCGTCATCATTCTTATCGTCATAATCGTAGGTTTCATTTTGCCATGACCTATTCTCAGTCAACCTCTCATCGATGTCATCCATAATAGAAATTGGCAATGACGGTTGGTACTTTTTATTTCTAAGTACTCTAACTCCACCAAGACCGGCTCCATAACTATTGATTAATTCAGTTAAATTAGGTAATGCAACTTCAAAAATGTAGTTTGGGTTTAAGTAGATGTATTCCTCTTTCGACAAAAATGTTGTTTGTGTCATATAATGCAAAAACAATCTTTGAATTTGATTGGGGCCTTGTTCGGTCATTAACGATTTGATCACTTGAATTAATTTCTTTGGTAACTTTACTTCATTAACTTCATATTTGTATAATTTATGAGCAACCTTAAAAAGCTGGTAATAATTTAAACAATCAAATTGATTGATTGTATTTATCAAACTTTCTTCATCTGATAATGAAGTCATACACTGCAACCATTGTAAAAGTTCAATGGTTGGTTGTAACTGATTTTTGCCAATATGATATAATGAATTGTAATAAAATTGTAAATAATGTGGGTTCTTGCGATGTTCTGATGACGTATCTTCATTCAAAAGGTTATGCAATTTCACATCTGCATCACCAAGCAATTTATTCAATCCACCAATAGTTTCTGTCCTATACACTTTCGTATTATGGGAACGCAACCAATCTTCAATTGCCGATACATTAAGACGTATTTGGATGGCTTTTGCACGGGAGCAGTATTTAGATTGACTAATCAATCGATTAAAGATTGTGCAATTGATATAATAAAATACTTGTGAAAACGCTTCCAGACGAAGTAAGTTATCAACCTTGTGAATTCTCAACACATAATCCAAAGCTCCCAAAACTTGCAAGTATCTAATTGGTGAAGGTTTCATTAATTCCATTTGGGTAGGTGGATATAATGTATTCATAATATCATCATAAGTGTTAGGATGTGACTTATTCTTCTTAAACAAATTCCAATCTTTGGCATACAATGCGTTGGAAACATCGACTAGGTTAGTAAAGTTAATAATACAATCATCAACAAGTAAATTTAATCTAGAATTGATCGAGAAGGATAATGTCGCTGTTAATGATTGGACTAAATTAATTAATTCTTGCAAAAATCTGGGGTACTTTAAATAAATGTTGTTTTTACCAAAATAGAAATGCAAAAATTGTAATGAAGACAACCAATAACTTAACAATACTATATCACCAGCTCCCATTGTGTTGGCAGGTTTACCATCATCTTGGATTGCCATGTTAAATGCACCTGACTTGGTGTTTGTGACTGTTCGCAATCTTGCTGTAAAACAATCAAACAAGAAATCCGTCAACTCTGTAGATTCAACTTTCAAAGCTGAATATCTAACCAATTGGAAAACAATAGCAGCAGGTAATTTGGTATTGTGCTGATATGTAGTTTGTGATCTCAAATCAAATATATAGTTCAATAGTGTTGGTATATCGCTGTCTGTAAATTTTATATACTGTTCCGGTAATAGTTTATCATATTCAAAATCAGGAAGTTGTTGGAGTATTGGGTCCTGTGCTAAATTATACTCTTCATCCTCTCCAACAACTCGTGGCTCCTGGTTTTCTTCGTCTTCGTTGGTAATAGTATCGCCAGTAATAGTGTGCATTCTGAGTTTTGTATTCAAATCATCTTCATAATCATCTTGTGGCAAAAAAGAATTTGCTTGGTAAATATCGTTACTGTTGTCCGTATTAGTTTTTAACAAGTTGTGTGATCTGAAATATTCATACATTTCTGCGTTTTCCGGGAATACCAATGTGCTTGCATTTTTGCCATCATCTTTTGGTGACAAAAAGGGATCTGCCTGGTGGTCTAGCAAGAGTTTAACAATGTTTAAATAATTAAGATGAACAGCCCACATAATTGGTGTATAATTGACAATTGAGTCCAGGATATCAGGATCAGCTTTGTGATTCTCTAGTAAAGATTCAACAATGTCGGGATTGTTAAAACATACTGCATAAATCAATGCTGTTGCCCCATTCTCATCACTAGGAAATAGTTGATTGACAATGTGTGGATTAGATCTAGTTATGCTCTCTAAAGTAACAACATCGCCGTCGCATGCCGACATCAACAACTCTATAATAGCTTTATTTGCATTGTTACTACTATTTTCCCCTCCATCTTCAGAAACTCCAGAAACAAGGTTCGATTCTAATAATTGTAATGCCTTTTTGGATGTGATTATTTTGGCCAATAATGGATCAGATAAATTTAAAATGTCTGGGAGTTGACTATTGAATCCCAGTAGACTATCTGCTGCAAAAGAAGTTGTATTGTTCCAAGCATCCATTTTTAGGCAAAATTGATAAAGTTTAATCAAATGATATGCTGTGTTGATTGTTGGATATATGCTGTAATGATCAATTTCTTTGGTGGAGCAATAATCGAAAACAGTTCTCGCTAAATTCCATTTTTCTTTATTTTTTTTAGTTGCATACTTAAGGGAGTTTTGGTTGCGTGTATAAAACCACACTAGAACATTCAATGGAAATTGTCGCTAATAGTTGAATGTTGAAATGTCGTGAAATTACAAAATGTCACTAAATTGATTAATTTATATGTCATACTAAATGTTAACAATTAAATTAAATTGTTGAACGTCGCGCACTAAAAGTTTTCATTGTTTACTGGTTGCATACTTACTTTTCCTATTAAAGAAACATTATGGGAGGTGGAAAAAGGAAGGAAAGAAAGCCAAAAAAAAAAAAAAAAAAAAAAAAAAATATCGCACCTGAAATTCTGGAAAATATCCACTACGAAACACATTGCAACATTTCCACCCAGAAAATTCTTTCTTTTGGATCAACAGCAATAACAGAGTTTGATTCAACCCCAGTAGAATGTCTAAACTAGTCAGAAGAACTATTTTACCTGCCATAACGGTTGTATGCATCGTTTTTTTCGTAGTACTAGAATCCTCAAAGAAACCAAATGATTCCTTATATGATGCTGGATCCCACATATTTGATTCCATAAGTCATTTATCCTTTGTTGATGGACAACTAATAGAACACAAACCACCAAACCAACCACTTTTGAACGAGCAATTTAAGAATATTGACAGCAACCCAGATATTAATCTACAAACCATTAAGCAAGCGGATGGAGAAAAGAAAAAGTTAAAGGAAAAAGAAGAAGAAGAAGAAAAGCAATTGGATCCTTGTACAGTATTCAATCCAATAAATAAAGGATTTATTGATTTGAGTGGATTATCGTCCTTGTCAAACGAAGGCAAAGCGTTGCCATGGGTTTCTAAAGGATACGACAGTGGTAAGAATTATACAATAGGTATATGTTCATCTCCATTCAAAAAACACCATAGTGAGATCACTGAAATCCAAGACAATCTCAACTCAAGTTTAATTGGTGCATATTACGTTGATGCCGAAACCAAAAAATATGTATCTATGGGTAAGTATTCGACTGTACCCAAATTTAGAGGTAGAAAATTGACTTTAACATATGAAAACGGATCCTATTGTGATATAATTGATAACAACACAAATCAAAGACTACGTAAATCGACTATTTTAACATTTACTTGTGATCGTGAAATGTCAGCTAGAGCACTGGTTTCATATATTGGTCAAGCAAATGAATGTACTTATTTTTTTGAAATCAGATCACATCATGCATGTCCTACTGCTGCTAAAGCTAATAATCTAGCTGCTGTATGGATATTTTTGTTTATATTTTTGGCTGCTGTATTTGTTTACTTTTCTGGTGGATTGTTGTATAGACAGATGAAACAGGCTTCAAGTGCTAGAAGTAAAGTATAAATTACAAAGAACGATAGCGTGGAACTTATAACTGAATCACTTACAAGACATATTCCTATGCATTTACATTATATTATTGTTTCTTTCAGTTCTTTCAGTTCTTTCGATTTTTATTTTCATTTTTATTTCATTTTATTATCTTTATATTTTTAAGTAAAAAGAGAAATATGAAAATATATACTTGTATAAAACCTAATATACACTACTGATGACAACATTTGCAAAGTTTTCTGTGTCAGTTTTTGCTTCTACTTTAGCAACAATTTTACCACCAGTGGAAGCCAATCTAATGGAAGCACCAACTTTTCCTCCCCAAACATCTTTACCCAATAATTTCAATGTGTGCGAGGTTATGTCACTTGGAACATAATCAGACCCATCCAATGGCATCATATTCAATGCCGTCTTTACTTTATTGACAGCATTCTCGATAGTATCAACATTGCTAATATTCACGACACCAGAATCTTGATTAGGTAATTGATCGAAAATAGATGTGAAATTAGAATTGTATAATGGAATAATGAAATCACCAGCCAACAATTCCAAATCATCAATTTGGTATTCATCAGACCATCCATCGTCTGTTGGATCAACGTTACCTTCGTCATCCAAATCTTTGTTAGTGTAAGCAACAGTGTTACCAAATGCCGAAAGCAATTCTTCATCTTGTATACCTGGAGCTGAAAATGAAACGTAAACAATACCAGTTTGATCTGGTTTTAATTCTGCTAATGGCACAATAAAATCTTCTTGGTATAATTCGTTATCTGGTTGAGCAATGACAGAAATGTCTTGTAAAACAGTGTGTGGTAATGTGTTGTTGATATTGTATTGCAACACCAATTTCTGAGATTCGGCAAATAAATGTTTGACTACACTAACAACAATTTCGTTTTCTTTGTCAGTCAAATATATAGGAACAGATGTTGACTTGGTTAATTTCCCATAGGATTCGAATTCGGCAATAGCAGCTAGTTCTTGAGCGTATTCTTGTTGTTTCAATAAGTCATTAGCAACACCATCACCAGCTGATTCGATTTTAGCACCCTTCTGTTCTTCAACTTCAGGAGCATCGTTATTTTCAACATTGGAACTTTCCAATTTGCTAATCTTTCTGTCATACTCAATTGATTTCAACTCTTCACTAGAAATAACTCTAATTTCTGAAATATCGAATTTAACAGAAAAGTTCTCCTCATTGTTCAAATAATGGACTAATTTGCTTTCCAAGGCATTCAAATCATATCTTGAATCACTGACAATCAAATTCTTCTTACCATTGTTGATAAAGTTCAAGGAAATAGCAGCTCTGTCTCTTACTTCGTCATCAACATCATTCAAACATCTTTCCAATAAAATAACAATATTTTTTGATACATCGCCACCACAAACTGCAGCAAATTTAGCCAAGGCAATAACCGCTGAAGATCTGACAATGGAATTCTCCAAAACCAATCTGTTGTAAATGTGTCTGATATAGTATGAAGGGTTTGAAGTATGTGGACCTTCATCACCCAACAAGTGCAAAATACGAACTGATAATTCTGTAAATTCACAATCCTCAATAAACTCACACAAATTCATTAATATCAATTGCTTGGCACCTGTATCGGGCAAAAATTTAATCAAATCAAATAATGCATCAACAATGCTGCTTTTCAATTCTAATGTTCCATCATCTCTTAATAAATCAGTTAAAAATGACACTAATTTCTTGTGTTTGGCAGGGAATTTTAATGCCAAGTTTTCAATCGCTTCAATAATAACAATTTTGAAATCCTCGGTTATTTCATCCATTAATGATGTCATTTTAGTGATTAATCTATCAACACTTTCACCACCTGTAGATCCAGTATCGACAGTACCAGCACCCATGGTTTTCAACAACGTGGTTATTGCCAACGTAGAAATGGATCTATTGGTATCATTAATCAAGCCTTCCAATTCCAAGTTAACAACGATAATTTTTTCTGGGTGTTTGATAGAAATCTTGTTGATTAATCTAATGGCAGCAAATCTGGTTGCTGTTCTTGGAACACCCAATAATTTTTGTAAAGTGGTGACAATTTGCATGAATTGATCATCCTTGATCAAGTGCTGCAAGTTGATCAAAGTTTTACATGCTTCTAATTCAACCATGTCAGACTTGTGTTTCAAAAATCCTGCTAAAATCGGATACAAGTGAGAAATTAACGATTGATCATCATTCAAAATCTTGTTAATGTATCTAATCAATTGAATTATTGACAAAGAGTTCTTCAAGGACGATCCTTCGGACAAAGAGCTGATCAATTTCATCAAGGCCATTTTATCGTGGTTTTTCAACTGATAGATCAATCCCAAAGCATGATATTGATACATGTAACTAGTTGATGGTAAGTTTGAAGTGGAGCTCCCGTAGTATTCATGTAACTGGAATTGGGTTGGTGGGAACAGCTTGTATGATTGAATGGTTTCCAAAGTTTCGTTGGTAAATCTTTTAACAACTTCTTTAGCGTGTGGTAACAAGTTATAAGATGAAATCAAGGCTGCAGAAGAAATAACGGGGTTTTTATCAACTATTGCATTCTTGAACAACCTTTCAGCTGCATTTACAGTAGTTGGGTCTAAAACTTTTGATAAAGTTCTAATGGCATTTGGCTTGTAAACAGCATCATTTCCTTGAATGTCTTTCATGATTGAAGAAGTCACCATCAATATATCATCTGATGTTGACGACAATTCCTTTATAGTCAAATACACTAATTGTCTCAAAGACAGATCTTTATGTTGAAACAATTTTGAAATAGAAAAAAACAAGGTTGTTGACTCTTGTGCTGGAAATGATTCACCGTTATAAATCAATCTCAATAATTTGGCTAATAGTTGTCGACATTTTTTTGCATTAACCGGAGAAGCATTAAATTGTTGAAGACATTCCTGGAAAACTGCCATTTTATCAGGAATTCCAACATTGCTTGAATAAGCATCCTGTTTTTTGTACGACAGAGTGGACATGGCTTGTCTTCTTTTGTTTAACTTGTTGTGGTTGACTTGTTGTATGTAGTAGTTCGTTTTTTTATTATTTTTTTTTTTTTTTTTTTCAACACTTGGAAATCAATCATAGTTGAGAGAGAGAGAATTCTTACGTGTTTCGATTGAGTTGTTTAAAACTCAACTAATGTGCGTGTACATCAGAACAAAAAAAGTTACTACCATTTTTACACTAAGATTTTTTCCTGAAATTTTGTCAATGTATATTTTTTTTTTTATCCAACATTGCATAGGTCATTTACACTTGGTTAACCACCAGCCATATCAATATGATTTCAATTACTAAAGTTATTTCCCAACAATTTAAACTGACAAACATCACCAACAACTTGTTTAATGCCACTCCAAAAATAATAAGTCCAATAACAAGTGGTTCATTATATCAGCCAATACGAGGCTTTAAGGTTAGAACATCTGTGAAATGTATGTGCAAAGACTGCTACTTGGTCAAAAGAAAAGGCAGAGTATATGTTTACTGTAAAAGCAATGGCAAACATAAGCAAAGACAGGGTTAAAGTGGCTATCTAAATTTAGATTGAATTCTTGTATATATTCTACACAATACACAATTTCCATTCATAGTTTCCTTTTTCGTTTTTTTTTTTTTTTTTTTTTTTTTAACTCTGAAAATAACAAACTGATCTGACGAAACTGACGGAACAACCGGATTTTGTTTTAAACAGGAAGGAGCAAGAATCATGCTGCATCTGTTGTCTGTGCTGTAGTTAGTTTCACCGCTCGTGTGTTTGTTGTTTGATTCTGTCTCGAGTTATTGTAGGTTTGATTGTAAGATGCTAAGCGCGGGTTCATTGATCGTTGGTTCATAGGATGCTGTTGTGTAATTGGCTGGTTTGGCCTGGCTGCTGCTGCTGCTGATGATGATGATGAAGACGGTGACAGCGAAGAGATGATTGCCTCTTGCCAGAGCTTATTCAAAGTATTGGCTATCTCAGTCCCTTTCTCATGAAATGTAGGAGAAAACTCTTCAAAAGTGCTTGGATTGGCATTTGTGGCAGACTTATCACCCTTTCTCGTTTTTGATACCTTGAGTTCTTTGCCTGAGTATGATTCCAACCGTTTCAAACTTTCTCCCATAGGGTTTGCGTGCCTTCTCACATTCAAATATTCTCTATTCAATCTTTCAAATTCAATTTTTGTCTGTACTGTAAGGGGGAGAGTGCCCTGTACTAAATTAAGCAATCCTTGGTTACCATTGGAATCCGAACCAGAATAAGATCCATTGTTGCCTATACCAGGTGTGGCTGGTGTCATGGGGGTTAGCGGTTGATGCTGTTGGGGAATAGAGCTGCCATACTGAAGGTCACGAATATTCGCCTGACTCTGGTTGTTGTAGTTGTGAGAAAACATTAGATTGTTCAAGGACAAGTTTGAAAAATTGGACATACGATTGGCATCTAGGTTTGTAACGTCCATAAGTGAGCTTTCTCTTTGTAGCCATAACCTTTGTTGGGTTCTAGTTTCTATATTATGACCATATTGCAGATCCGCTGACGATGTGGAATTGTTAGTTCGAAGAAAATCCGAAAAATTGTTGGTACCATTATTGATGGAAGCTCCAGCAGGAGAAAGTGGCTTCACTTGCTGTTGTTTTTGTTGTGTTTTTTGTTGTATTTTCTGTTGCTGTTGTTGCTGCTTTTTATTCATTAAATATTGGTTATTTGTTCGCTGTAAATTATTGAAAATGGTTTGGTCGGGTTGATACGAATTATTTTGATTGACATTTTTACTTGTAGTTACCGGTTCCGCAGCATTGTTGAGCTCCATGGGATTGGCTTTGAATGAAATCCCACTTATCGCTGTTGAATTCAAAGCTTCATCGCTTGGCATAGTTGGATATGCTTCTGTCATTTTCAAATTGGCACTATGTTTTGGATCAATTTTTCTGACTAAACCTGTAGACTGTGACAATAATAATGACCCGCTGTAAAAGTTGTTTGCCTGTGAAAAGTCATCTGTAGAACTCTTTGTTGAAGAACCAAGTTCAGGACGACTCGGGTCAATCTTGCTATCAATTGTGTTTCCTTCCTCGACAACTTCAAGTTTATCCTTAAACTTAGGAGGTTCTTCTGAAGCTGGGGTTGGTTCTGGCAATATTCTATTTATTTGTTCATATAAACTGGGAATGTTCTGTTCATTCTGCAGATGTGTTGTTGAAATAGTATCTTGGCTATCAAATCTTTCAGGTACGGGGGCATTATCCTGACCGGTGCCTTCGTCATTCAGTAGATTTTCAACATCTTCATAATCTGCATCGTCGTCATTCAATTGAAGAATAGCTTTCCCCATGCGGGCACTAGATTTTAACCCAATATTGCATGCAGAATTGATACGTTTCAATGATGTCGTGGATTTGTGTGTTGGCAAAGTCGGACTAGACGTTGTCTTTGTCATAGGTTGTAATGCTGTCATCTTAGTTAAGGATCTACTACTTCTTTTTAAAGCACCTCCCTGTCTGCTCTTCAATAAAAACTCTGTTGATTTTGATCGATTCAAGTGTGGTCGGGCTGTTGCACCAGTTGAGGTGGATAACTTGGTCAGGGATTTGTTGTGGGATAGCGATCTGTTATGAGCTTTTACTCTGTTTCCTTGCTTTTTGTTTAATGACGGTGTGCTAGTGTTTCGTGGAATATTACCTGTGGATGCTGGTCTTGGGTTATTGGGGAGTGACGAACGGGTCACAGTAGAATTGTGATGTTGTGGGGGTTGAGAATCTTTGCCCCCTCTCCTGGAACGAGTTGGATCATTTTCTGTAGACTGTGGTCTTGAATCATTGGAATAATCTTTTTTAGGTGTATTGTGTGCTGACATGACCCTGCTGGTTTGAAAATATGGGGAGTGATAGTCTGGGTCTGTCTTTAGGTATTGGTCACAACTGTTTAATTTACGAACAAGAATTTATTCTGTATGAAAAGTGAAAAAAAAAAAAAAAAGACTACACACATAGATTTTTGTTGAGCTGATTGTGCGAATAATGTAACTACAAAGTAGGATATATTACTGATTTCGGAAGTCTACATAAACTGTACCACCAAAGTTATGTTTGAGTTCAATATCACATTTCTTCAAATAAGTGCTATCAAGAAGAAATATATTTGAAGTGTTTTAGTTAAATTTGATGCAATTGAATTGTGTAAAATTTCAGGTGTTTTTTGTAAATATTTCCAGGAAAAGAATTAAGCTTTTCCAAACTTCTGCACAGAACAAACATAAAGAGTAATTATTCAACTTAACTAAAAAAACTCTGTCCTATAAGGAAAGCTTAATGCTGTAATAAAATATGCCAATTTACCAACTATTGCTTTTTTGCAGTTCTTGGACTAAGTCGAAAAATTGGGGAATATAATCATCTACCTAATTTGGCTGAGTAAAGTCTCAATATGTCTTTTTTTTTTTTTTTTTTGACTTTAACTTTAATTGCACACCCTCTTTCTTTCTAGTGGAAATACGATCGACATCCACGTGTATTGATGAAGCTGTCATGGAGTCAAGTTAATTATTTATTTTTTATTGACACACGTTTACATTATTAACAATTAGCCGTTGACAGGTAATTGACAGTTCACAATGTGGATGGCTTATTGAAATTTAGAGGTTGTTTTTTCTTCTTTCTTGTTCTTTTGCAGCCATCCATCCACAACAAAGAATAAACACCATCTATTGGAGAAGGTACAGCATATACAAAGAAGAAAATAGAAAATGCTACAACAAGATGGGATATATATTTTAAAAAACAATGCAGAATCATTGGAAGTTGTCAATGGTTTTTCACTCTCTATCCCCTCGGCTTTATTCAGTGAATAATCAAAAACATGAAATTACTGCAAAGCCTCCAAATTATAAGATCTCAAAATCGTCTTTATTCACTACCCCCTTTTCTATCAGACTTTTATCAAACGGCTCCAAAAAAATAAACGAACTCATCACTAATTATGTAGCCTTGTGCTAAAAACAATAACACATACACGTGGATTATCAATTCCTAAAAGTATTAACAATAACAATGATTTTTACTAAACCCGGGGTTAATAAAACACTAATAACAATTAAGATAGAACTCGCTACTAGCAAACAATAGCCCGAATTAATGCCATATTTATCCTAACCAGGATTCTGCACTCTCATATAAATATCTTGTTATCTTACCTTCTTGAACAACAGTTTTGGCATAATACATTTAATGATATTTTTTTACTGACAACGAAACTTTAAATAAAACAACAAAAGAATGCTCTTATCTAGATTATTAACATTGACTGTTGCTATTGTTGGTTCAACAGCTGAATTCCATTTACGTAACCAAGTTATTGTGAATCATGGATATTCTGATATTTCCGATGAAATTTTCGATAATTTGTCTCGTGAAGATGGTGATTTCATCAATTTCAACATTAACAAAGTTCAAATTGCCAATGGGACTGCTTGTGATAAATGTAAAAGCAGAATTATCAATGCCAAAAATTTAGTCGAACAAAACCCTGACAAAGAACATTTGGTCGGTTTATTATTGTTCAAAAATTGTTTAAACACCCAATGGAGAGAAGCTTGTCAATGGACAGATTTTTTCGTTACTACTTCCTCTAGAAATGAACAAAGATTTAATGACGATGGTCCTGATGCTGGTATTTCCTCTATTAGTAATGTCAATTTCTACGATAATGATTTCCTTCAAATAATCAAAAAATTCAACACTTCCAGTGAATATGATTTAGAAACATATTGCTATTTCAAGGGGAACAAAGCTTGTAAATTACCAGCGACTCCAAATGTCACTGAATTGTTTGACCTTGAAAGTTGGTGGCCCAAAAAGGACAGCAAATATGACCTGCCTCCAGTTTACACCAATAATTCAGAAACATTTAATGTTTTACATGCCAGTGATTTCCATATCCAATTAGATTACAAGTTGGGTGCAGAAGGTAACTGTACCCTGGTTCCATGTGGAACTTCTAGTTCATACTCCAAAGATGCACCAGGCAAAACATACAATTTCACAGACTATTACAAGTCGTTCAATAATGATGTATCTGGCAGCGATATATCCTTTTACCCTGATTCCCATTATGATGAAGATGCTAAATTCTCCAAAGGAGACTACTACGATTTCCCTCAATACTTTGGTTGGTCTTTCAATAAAGCACCTGCTACTTCATTTGGAGCATATTTATCGGACGCACCATACTTGCTTGTCAACAATTCTATTGTCGAAATGAAAAAGCTTCATCAAGAAAAGAACTTTGAGTCTATTATTTTCACTGGAGACAGTTTTTCTCACAATGGTGAGCTTGCCAATCCTGACGAATTAAAGTTTTCAGAAGCAGCTATTTTCAACCTGATCAATCATTATTTAAATGGCGTACAAGTTTTCCCTGCATTGGGGAACCATGATACCATGTTCAGATATGCTGAGGTTGCTCCACGTATTTACGTAAGCAATGCTAGTTATTATTGGAATGAAGATTATGTGACTGATCTTTGGGTAAACAATGGTTGGTTTGACAAAAAAGATGCTGATGCAATCAAGACCCATTATACGGGATATTCATTTACTACCAAAAGAGGATTGAAAGTGATTGGACTCAACTCCAATTTTTATTATGGTGACAATCTTTGGAGTTATGGAGAAACTACCACCAAACCAGACAAGTTTGGTATTTGGAAATTTTTAATTGATGAATTGGTTGATAGTGAATCCCATGGTCAAAGAGTTTGGATTTTGGCTCATATTCCTTCAAACAATTACGATGTTTTACCAATTCAATCACATATTTTTGCTGCCATTGTCAAACGGTTTTCCCCTTACACTATAGCCAATTTGTTTTTTGGACACACTCATAGAACACAATATTCTGTCTACTATTCAACAAATGACACCAGCAGGATTGAAGATGCCCTTACAGTGTCATGGGTGAATCCTTCTGTTACTCCATATACTAATTTCAACCCTGGATTTAGATACTATGAAGTTGAGAATGAGAGTTTTAACATTCGTAATTCATTTAGTTACTATTTCGATTTGAACGGGACATTTACCAACAGTGGTAATGAGCCAACATGGAAATTGGAATACTCAGCCAGAGAATCATATGACCCTAAGGGAACTTGGCCAAAAGACGCTCCTCTAAATGGTACTTTCTGGCATTCCTATGTCTCCAAATATTTGTGGAATACCACCGATACCCATTTCAACCAGAAATTTATGAATAACAAGTACAGGCAAAGTCCACTTACTCCAAACTGTACCACTGCCAAAAACGCCCTTGACGACAAATGTTACAACGACAACAATTGTTTCCTTTACTTCTTATCAGACGACAATATTCTTTGTCAAAAGGGGTAGTTTAAAGACTATGGGTAAACTATAAGTATTTGTATACTTCTATCTTTTTATTGTTTTATTCTACTCTCCGTCAAAATTTTTTTCGTGATATTCTTTTCATACTAGTTAACTATATATACATCCTTGACTCTCTTAACCCTGACTCATATCTGCCAATGGGTTAAATGTAGTTGGCGCATCAAATGTGGGATCTTTTGAAGGTATATATACTGAAGACTCACCACGGCCAAAACCACCACCACCACCACCTCCTCCTCTTCCACCTCTAAACCCACCTCTGAAACCACCACCTCGTCCTCTATACCCACCACCTCTTCCACCTCTAAACCCGCCTCTGCCGCGTCCTCTGTAGCCACCACCACTTCGCCCATTATCAAACCCACCGGCAGCAGCTATTTCTTGAGATGCTTGCCCTCCATGTTTACCTCTTCCAAATTGTCTTCCCTCACGGAACCCTGGATCCAAATCAATGGATATACTTTGAGAATCCAAAATGGTGGATTGTAAAAATTTCATAGCATTTAAAGAACCTTGTTCACTTCGATATATCACAAAGCAAAACCCACAAGGAGTTAATTTATTTCTATCTAATCCCATTATGATTCTATCAATAGCACCACATTTCAGAAATAATTCATGTATTTGTTCTTCAGTAGTGAAATGAGATAAATTACCAACATACACTGTTTTCAGCGTCATTGCTCGTTCCAATTCTCCATAATTGTGTCTTGCCTTTCTGATTAAATAAGCTGATGGTTTATCTAGCCTTTCTGCAGAGTTTTTGAAGTTATCTTCAATAAGATTCATCGTTGATTTGTAGTTGTTGATGAGTGGATGGGGCTGTTTTGTTTAGCGTTTTTCTATTTTTTCTACCTGTCAAGAAATTTTTCTTTGCAAAACACTATCAACAATGATGATGTTGGTTACCTCACATTCCCTCTCTGAATAAGTTTTTTTTTTTTTTTTCTAGGGAGAGGGATTTTTAAAAACATTCTCGCTTTTTCAATTATTTGAGAGAAAGGGACTTAAACCAGGTATCAACCTTAAATTAAATTTTATCAACTGCCACCCTTCGTTCCCCTTTACATCAGCTATGTTGAGTAGATTGGGATTTAGTACAGGTATACGATCTATATATAGTGTGCTGGACCAACCATCATTTGTTTCTGAACCATGGGCTATTTATCCTGCTAAACACAAGACCAATGGGAAAATTGTTTCAGTTTTCATTTTTGACAAATCAAGATTTGAAACTCAAGTTAGTAGGTTGCATAGCACTTCTTCAAGTGTGAAAAACCCTAAAGTAGTGATTAGCGAATGTTATGAATTAATAAAATATGAAGTTAGTCAATTAAGTAAATTGAAACATCCACAGTTATTACAAGTTTATGAAGTATTAGAAGAAACCAAATCGAAATTTTTATTTGTTACTGAACCTGTGATTGATAATTTGGTTACAGTGAATCCGAAAGATTTAGATGATTTATCTATTCAAAAGGGGCTTTTACAAATTTCTAAAGGATTACAGTTTTTACATAGTTATGGGTCGATAATCCATTTGAATTTACAACCATCATCAGTTTATATTAATAACCAAGGAGATTGGAAATTAGGTGGGTTTAAATTCTTGCAAAATTTGAATGAAATTTCACCACAAGAGAGGGAAAACTTTTATATATTGAATAATATGTCAGTGGTACCATTTGCAAATTTTAATTTAAATTTCACAGCACCAGAATTGATTATTGATTCTCATACAAAATTGGATTTTGCCAATGATATATGGTCATTAGGTCAATTAATTTATTATTTATATAATCATCAAGATTTATTGATAAATTGTTTTGATGCAAATAGTATTTCTGATTATAAACAAGAATTTCGGAAATTTGAACAAAAATTCTATAATCATAAACCTACTGAATTAAAGTATGTTTTGAAAGATATTCCTACCAAATTATATCCTTTATACCCGCAAATTTTAGCAAGATATCCTCATGATAGAATTACATTGGATCAGTTTATGGATTCGGAATTTTTCAATGGCAGCATTATCAAGGCAATGTGGTTTATTGACGAGTTTTCCACAAAATCAGTAGATGAGAAATTGGTGTTTTTAAAAGGACTATTAGAAGTCGACCAACAACAACCCAATACTTTACCATTAATTTCACAATTTCCTCCATCATTCAGATCTCTGAAATTGTTACCATTATTGATCGATTTATTGACAAATGAATTGAATGTGTTGACAGAATCAGTAATTGATCCTAAAACCGATGTATTGATTTCGGAGTCTTTAACTATTGTTTTGAAGATTTCTGAAACATTGTCAAGTTTGACATTCCAAGATAAAGTATTTGATATTCTTTTCAAAGATAATCCAAGGGATAAAAAGGCACCACAAACATTCACTAAATTAATCAATTCTTCTGTGAGAACTCGCTTGACGTTGATTAACAATTTGGATACTATTCATACAAAATCAAAAGATAAACAATTTGTTCAATTTTTCAAAAGTATTATTGATTTAGTATTAACGATATCTCCTAGAGAAAATGGTCAAATTGAATTACAAATCCAACTACAAGAGAAATTTTTAGGGTTTATACCTCAATTTGTTGATAAACTTGATTTCCCATATATTAAAAACACTTTAGTTCCATTGTTGTGTCAAGTGTTCAAGACAACCACTATTTTATCGACAAAACTAAGTACTATTGATACATTTGAAGGATTAGTGGATAAGAAAATTATTGATAAAATTATTGTCAATGAACAATTATTCCCAATTATGAAAAATTTGAAAAGTAGAGATAAACGAATTGTCACGAAAATGTTAAATTTTTTTTTCAAATTGGCTACAAGTGAACATATTAATTTGGATTTAGAAGCAATTGTTGAATCAATAATTCCTCAAAGTTATTCCCTTGCGTTTGGATGTAATGATTGTAATCAATTGGAATTTAATCAATTTATTAGTATTATCA
This sequence comes from Candida dubliniensis CD36, assembly GCF_000026945.1. NCBI lineage: Eukaryota > Fungi > Ascomycota > Pichiomycetes > Serinales > Debaryomycetaceae > Candida > Candida dubliniensis. Next base: position 1,029,028 of record NC_012860.1, on the reverse strand, counting down.
ATTCTGTGCAGAAGCAATTAGTCGAAAAGAAATTGTCTACTTTATTGAAAACTTCGTCTAATGGATTTTCTAATGGACATAAAGGTGGAAAGAATGAAGCTGTTGCTAATAACAATTTTGAAGCATTGTTGCAAACACAAACAATACATGATGTCCCTGATGAAATTAATGCTCCAAAGGGAAAAGTAATGCAACCAAAGAGAAAATCAGTCCTTAGCACTGCCATCCCCACAAAATCAAATTCTGCCGCATCAACAAATACGACCCAAGTTCGTAATTCGGATACTCTAAGACCAAGACCAAAACCAAGACCAGTTAAGAAACCCACTGAAGGATTAGCATTTGGTGCTACAAATACCCAATCAAATACTACCAATAATAGGCTATTAAACACATTGAATTCTACATTTGACAAAAAACAAGACGATGATGATTTTGATGATTTCCAACTGGCAGCAAGTACTTCTGTATCGGAGTTATCGTCATCAAGAAATGGTACTATAAACTGGCAAGGTGAAGTGAATAAAATGAAAACATTACCAAATACTCCAACAACTGCGGAATCATTCAATGTTTCCAGATCACAATCGCAACCACAAACGAAGAATACTAATTATCCACCTGGATTTAATACAAATATGGTGTTATCTCCGAAATCGTCATCAATTAATACCAATGTCAAATCATCATCCTCAGCATTCAATGGGAATGCCAACAACTCTGATTTACTAGATTTACTATAAGAAATACACGGCATTCACCAAACGACAAAGAATAGCTAGAAATTTGTGTTCTTTGTTTTGTAGTTAAATCCCAAGATCAAATTGTATATAGAGAAAACAAGGAAAAAATTGTCGTACCATAATCATCTGTAAGTAATTTAGTATGTACACACACATCGGAATAGAAGGGACGCATACAAAAATGAAAAAAAAAAAAAAAGCCAATATCTTGGAGAAGAAGAAGATATTTGAAACCGATACTGATGTAATACACAATCAACTTTTAGTAATTGCCATCTGATGATTGGAAGATGGGTTAGGTAGGTTATTTTTCAGTTTGATCTGAAAAATGAATTCTTTTTTATCGTTATTTGATTTGGTTGCTCGTACCTGAAATCAAATTTCGTAGTATGATTTCTATTATAGTACGATTGATTGTTTTGCATTCTTGTAAACGGGAAAAAGAAAATAGAATGGTGTGTGGTGGTGGTTGTTTCCTGATTGGGAGAAATCAGGATCTCGATTCAAAAGGTTTTCATATATCTACATTATCTTGACCAATGAATGTTTATTATGTTATAATCAAAGGGAAGGATTAGTAGTGGATAGCTTGTAGAACGGATATAAAGGCACGGAATATGGAAAGTAGAAGAACTTGCCCCGTGTGAACACCAACTCCATAACCATAGACTAAATGTAACCCGATAATCGGATGGGATAGGATGAGGTGTGGTAGTCGTGGGAGGGCGACAGGGAAAGATTAATGCGAGAAGGAACAAAACCGTAAGGCGACGAACAAAAAAAGAAAAGAAATTTAGACTTTTCTGTCGTTCCCATTTGATTTAGAATTTGTATTATATGTACATCGTTCCCATCGTATACTATCTAAATAAAATCCGATATGCAGGAATTTAATTGTTTGCAATATTATTATTATTTTCATCATCTCTGTCTCTGTCTATCTAAGAACAAATTCATAGAATAAACTACGCGAGAGTCCCACGCATTTACATACAAACTTCCTTTATTAAACTTCCTTCAAACTCTGTTAAGCTTTTTTTTTTTTTTTTCATTCATTTTGATAGATTTTTTTTTTGTTTTCCATTTTGTTTTGAAATTGGAAAACAAAAAAAAAACATTCAATCATAAACATAGTGGAGTGGTGTTACTTTCGTTTAAATATTCATTTGATTTGCTAAAATCTATTTTATCTTATTCATATTTATATATATTCCAACGGTTTGGCTTTAATCCTTGCTAATATTTTTTTTGCTTTTCCTTTTTTATCCCCCTTTATATTTGTTTTTTTTTTTAAGAAAAACTATAGCAAATAATCCTAAGGTCATCGACTCCCCCATCACATAACGTCTTAGTTAAGAGGTACCTTTACAATTTCCCATTTGTCCCCATTTGCTAACCCTAGATCATTATTATCATATCTTGATATTTTAGGACATTCCCTTTCTCATTTTCCCATAGTGCATATAAGTTCATTGTTTCTTTTTTTTTTTTTTTTCATAGTCTTCCTTCAGTTTAGTTAATTCATACCATGGATATCGTACTAGAAATTTGTGACTACTATCTTTTTGATAAAGTTTATGCTGATGTTTTTCCTAAAGATGGTCCTGTTCATGAATATTTGAAACCGGCTATACAATCATTTTCTGAAATAAATTTCCCAAAATTGCAAAATTGGGATTCATTTGATACAAATTCTACTTTGATTTCTTCTAATAATTTCAATATTAGTAATGTTAACCCAGCAACTATTCCAGGTTATTTACTTTCTAAAATTGCTAGTTATCAAGATAAATCAGAGATTTATGGATTAGCCCCTAAGTTTTTCCCAGCTACTGAATTCATTGATACTTCATTTTTATCAAGATCAAACATTTTCAGAGAAGTTTTATCACTTTTCATTATCACGACATTATTTGGTTGGTTATTATATTTCATTGTGGCTTATTTATCATATGTTTTTGTTTTCGATAAGAAGATTTTCAACCATCCAAGATATTTGAAAAATCAAATGTCTTTGGAAATCAAACGTGCCACTTCAGCTATTCCTGTTATGGTTTTATTAACTATTCCATTTTTCTTATTGGAATTGCACGGGTATTCATTCCTTTATGAAGAAATCAATGAATCTACTGGTGGCTATAAAGCCATCTTGTGGCAAATTCCTAAATTCATTCTTTTCACTGATTGCGGTATTTATTTCCTCCATAGATGGTTACATTGGCCTTCTGTTTATAAGGCATTACATAAACCCCATCACAAGTGGATCGTTTGTACTCCATTTGCTTCTCATGCTTTCCATCCAGTCGATGGATTTTTCCAATCTTTGCCTTATCATCTTTATCCTTTATTGTTCCCATTACATAAAGTGTTGTACTTGTTATTGTTTACCTTTGTTAACTTCTGGACCGTTATGATTCATGATGGTAGTTACTGGTCCAATGACCCAGTTGTTAATGGTACTGCTTGTCATACTGTCCATCACTTGTACTTCAACTACAATTATGGTCAATTCACCACTCTTTGGGATAGACTTGGTAACTCGTACAGAAGACCAGACGATTCATTATTTGTTAAAGATCAAAAGAAAGAAGAAGAAAAGAAGATCTGGAAAGAACAAACTAGACAAATGGAGGAAATCAGAGGAGAAGTTGAAGGGAAAGTTGACGACAGAGAATATATTGACCAATAATTGTGATATATTTCTTTTCAACCCCCCATTCAATATTTCCAATTTTGATGATATAGATATTTTGTTTTATTTTTATTTTTATTTTTATTTGATTTTTTAAGTTTAAGTTTGAGTTTAGAATTTGAGATTTGATTAATCTCATTTTATATGTTGTGTATTACAAACTTTCGCTCTTTGAGGTTGGTTGTTATGTTGAAAAAAAGGTAAGATTATAGACAATTTTGGACAATCTTATTATATACCGCTACAGGTAAAGACATTTTTTCCATATTGTAAGTAATTCACAAAATATTTGAAGTATAGTAACAAATATATAGCGTTTATTTATGAAATGGTATTTGATACTTTGGTGTATTGTATTATATAAAAAGAATATGAGAAGTTATATGGATCTGTGGCACGTGTGTGATCTGAAAAAAAATAAAGATTATTTTCTTTATCAACACATTGCAAATCGAAAATAAAATACTAACTACATCAACATAAGTCTTGTTTATGTAGTTTCATGTAAAGTATTGAACAATTCAAATAATTATTACTATAGATTACCAGTTTGTCATTATTTTTATTAATTCCCATTGGTTGATAAGGAAGAAAGGAAAAGAAAAAACACAATGGTAATTCACTACTTAAAAGCTCCAACTGGGATACCATTTTTAAATCTCTGTACAAATTTGGTTTTTTTTTTTTTTTTGGTTTTACAACCCCCAAATACGATTTTTAACTTGAAAATCTCCTTTACTCTAAATCAAACTTTTAATTACATCTTTCTTTAGATATATACAAAAGAGTTATTCATTCTCATCTGCTTTGACAACAGTTACAATTGTACTATCACCACACCACCACCAATCACACCTGGTGATAATAACAACCCAAAAAAAAAAAAAAAAACGCAAAACCAAACAAAGAATATAATAGCCACCATCGAGGCTTTAACTTTGCGGTAATTAAAACAAGAACACAGAACAAAGAAGATAACCCTCGGATCCATTGGCAGGCTGAAAAAAAAAAAAAAAAATATTATATATATAAGACAAAAAAAAAAAGATTCCACGCATTAAAGTATATTAGTCTCCACATATACACTAGCTCTATCTTTTCCCTCCTTTTCCCCCCTGTGAAACTTCATTAGATCTTTCTTAAGATTCAACCACCACTTTATATATATTGGTATGAAATTTGCTGAATCTTTGAAAGAAGGTTTAGTCCCTGAATGGCAGGATCAATATGTGGATTATAAGCAAGGGAAAAAATTGATTAAAAAATGTAAAAAATTACAAGAGGAGTATGCTTTTGATGACACTTTGAAAACCCAAAAGAAAGATATTAACAACACTACTGATGATAGAACCCCTTTAATTACCCCCACAGAGCCTCAACAGGTGTATACTAGTACTGGTGCTATAAATGAATATAATAATGATGATGACGTCGAAGGGGTACCGCCGTTATCAGCTGGTCAATATTCTAACTCGGGGTATAGTCGACGACGGTTATCTATTTTTGCTTCCTCAATGAAATCATCCAACAAAAGAGATGACTATATAAAGGAAAAGAAGAATTTTACCAAATGGTTGAATGAACAACTTATGAAGGTTGATGATTTCTATATTGAAAAGGAACAAGATGTGTATGAACGATTCTTACTTTTACAAGATCAATTATATCAGCTTCGAGATCAAAAGACTCAGCTTATCAAAGAGAAAAATTTCCATGATAATAAGAATCATCCAGTTAAATCTAATGCCGATCATGTTGTCAATAAAGTCAATGATTTTGCTTTCCACACAAAATCCGTCATCAGTAATTTGAATCGATTTGAATTGCCTAGTTTACCGTCATTGAGATTTCTAAAAAAATGGGGTACAAAACGTAAACAAGCCAATCGATTTGAAGACGAGATATCTTTGCAAATTCAAGACAAAGCAGATTTAAATTATGCCGAGAATAGAGTTAGAAATGGGATTGTTGAAATAAGTGAAGGCGCAACCACCAATGATCTGACATCATTAGAGGAATCTGATGGAGAGTCGATCTTCATACCTAATATAACTGCACCACAACCACCACCACCCCAAACTGAAGAACAATTAAGAAAGTCTAGACGACGTGATTATGCCTTACATAAACAGCATTTTGGAGTACCATATTTGTACGCAAGAAAACAATTAAAATCAGCATTACTAGAGCATTATAGAGCATTATCACTATTAAAATCATTTAAAACGATGAATCGAACAGCATTTAGAAAAATCACCAAGAAATATGACAAGGCCTTGAAAACAGAAATTATGCAACCATTTATGCACAAAATTGATACTACATCTTACTTTTTAACTAGTGATTTGTTAGATAAATTAATCAGCCATGTGGAGGAATTGTATATTGTATTTTTTGATTCCACATCCACCGATAGAAAGCATTCATTGGAAAAGTTGAAAACTATTGCTTATGCCATCAATGCTTCAGAAATGAGGCCACCATCATTCTATAAAGAGTTTTTCGTTAGTGGATTATTTCTTGGATTCGGATTGCCCTTGTTTGTGTTGGCACTTTATACAGGATTAGATAAAACTTTAAATGGAGAGATGACAGAAGGTAAATATCTATTACAAATTTGGGCTGGGTTTTTCCTTTTGAATTTAACTTTTATTTTGATTGCAGTTAATTTGGCGATATTTGATAAATTTAAAATCAATTATAGATTTATTTTTGAATTCAATATAGCCACGACGTTAAACTATAAACAATTTTTGGTGCTTCCATCATTTGGATTTGCATTTTTCGCTATTTTGGCATGGTTTAGTTTTAATAATTATTGGCCTCATGATTTTCCTGGGAGAGATTGGCCATGGATATATTTTGCCGTTATGCTAACTATTCTTTTCCTACCAGGGAATATGCTTTATGGTAATAGTAGAAGATGGTTACAGGTTGCTCTTTGGCGATTATTATTGTCTGGACTTTATCCCGTGGAGTTCCGTGATTTCTTTTTAGGTGATATTGTGAGTTCATTGACTTATACTATGGGAAACATTTCGTTTTTCTTTTGTTTGTATTCTCATCATTGGAAGGGGACTTTACCAGGGCAAATGCCATCACAAAACATTTGTGGATCAGATAAATCAAGATTATTGGGATTTTTCAGTACTTTGCCAAGTATATGGAGACTTTTACAATGTATTCGTCGTTATATGGATACTGGTGATTGGTTCCCACATTTAGCAAATCTGTTGAAATATACAATTTCATCAGTATATTATATCACATTAAGTATTTATCGTATCGATAGAAAAACTGAAAATAGGGCAGTGTTTATTGTGTTTGCATCTATGAATTCAATTATTTCATCAATCTGGGATATTGTTATGGACTGGTCATTATTACAATCTGATTCAAAAAATTTTCTATTACGAGATCATTTATTTTATAAAAATCCAAATTATTATTATGCAGCGATGATTGCTGATGTGATTCTTAGATTTCAATGGATTTTCTATGCATTTTTCACTCGACAGATTCAACAATCAGCTGTGACAAGTTTTTGTATCGCCATAGCAGAAATACTTCGAAGATTTATTTGGATACTTTTCCGAATGGAAAATGAACATGCCACTAATGTGATTTTATTTAGAGCTTCGAAAGATACTCCATTGCCTTATGCTGTGTCTAACAAAGTGGAAAAAGCCATTAAGAAATTAGTTGAATTACGTTATTATTCCAAGTTTTCCCAACAACAAGAACCTAGTTTCCAAGATTACACAATGGATTTCCAACCTACCAGTCCTATCAATGTTGGAGCTACTGCATCTACTATTGATACATCAGCAGCTACTGGATATTCTGCACGTGATAGAGATTCACATATAGATGAAGTTTCTGTTCCCATCAGTAGGAAAACTATTGCTAGTACAGAATTGTCACGTCGTAAAAGTACTTTCAAAGTGATTAGTGATCAATTGAATCGAGCTCACATTAAGGATTTTCAACGACGTAAAACCGCATTACAAATTGAAGATGATAGTGATGATGACGAAGATGAAGATGAAGATGAATTAAGTTTGCCACCTCTAAGAAGAACAGCAACAACTGGAGGATCAAGTAGATTGACATCAGTAAGAGAAACTGAAGAAGTTTAAATATGATTGATAAAAAAAAGAGAAAGCAAAATAGGGCGAGAGGTTTTATCATTGGTTGCATTAAAACTGTATATATTTATATTTATATTTATTTATTTATCTATATTTATTATTTACCATTAGATGGTAAATATACACTTTTCGGTGAAAACAATATTTTAATATGTTTTTCCTTATGATTAATTAATTCTAAAAAACCTTTTTCAATTCCATCTTGTAAATGAATTTTCAGAGTAATCAACATTTGCAATTCATCAATAGATATTAAACCATTTTCAATTGCTTGAATTGATTCTTGAAAATCTTTTTTAACGAAACAAATTGATCCTGTTAACATTTTTTCTGAAAGAGTAATTTCCATAGGGTATAATGGAATTGATTTATGAGCCCAAATGGCAACATTTGTAGCACATCCACGAATCTTCAAAGTTTTCAAGCCAGTTTCAAACGTTACTTTAACCCCAGAACAATCATAAGAATATTCATATCCATATCCACCCGGTGATAATTTTTTCAATTCTGCTACACATTGTTCAATTGATTTACCTGTAGGATCAAAAGTAATAACCCCTAATTTTTCAGCCAATTCACGTCTTGCTAATGCTGGTTCACTTAGAACAATTTGTGAAACTTGATTACCTTTCAATGCAAAAATTGTCGTTAATCCAATGGGGCCACCACCTAAAATCAATGCATTGGAGCCAGGTTTAAAATTTGACACTTTAACAGCATGCCAACTAACAGCTATTGGTTGAATTAATGCCGCTATATCCATAGGGATTTTGTCATTATCAAATGCAATAACTTTCAGACTGGCAACAACTAAATACTCAGCACATCCACCATTAGCGAATCCGCAACCAATTAATGAAAGATGATCACAAGCATTATAATTCCCAGAAGTACAACTCGGACAATTGGGTTTGGAAACATCTTCATGTTGAGAATCGAGGTAACGATGTCTGTCTAAACAAGTACCTGTAACTTCAACAACTACTTTATCACCTACTTTAACATTAGTTACATCATCACCAATAGCAATTATTTCACCACTAATTTCATGACCCATTACTTGAATTGATTCCATTTGTGAAATTTCATTCAATTTACCTTTTGGTGGGAAAAAAATTGGTCCATCAGTGTATTCTTTTAAATCAGTACCACAGATCCCACAATAATGAACTTTGATTTTGACATCATCCAGTCGAATGATTTTTGGATCAGGGAAATCAGGATCGTATCGAATATCTCCTCTATCATGATATACAATGGCCTTCATAATGGAATGTACTATAGTATATAGATGGATGAAAAAAACTTATCCCTTAGCTAAACAGCAAGTGGGGGAAAATGACAGTTGTATTTATATTAGTTAGTATTTGTGAAGATTTTTATACTCGATGCCAGGTGGTTTTATCAAATCTTGAAATTTCTTAGCAATCTTTCATTTTGTGTCATAATAAAAAAAAATCCGAGATCTCCTTCGTGTACATCTTAGAATATTTTGTGGTTTCTTTGAATATGTGTTCCATTTAGTTTTTACCTTAACATTGTCTACAATATTTCTTGGAATTATCATGCTAAGAATAATAATATAGAAAGTGTGTTACATTGTTTTTGTCAACTCAATCCACCAAAGAAAAATAATTGTCGGGGGTTCCACTCTACGTTTGGTAGCAACCCCATGATTGGTAGCAACATATTCTACTAGATATTTTTACTTCTTTAACAAAAATTGCACTTCTGTTTTCTACTCCAACGTACCAATAATAACATCTGCTTAACGTAACGTCTTAAACAATTGGCTGTTTAGGAACATAAGGTTCTTTTAAATACTTAATATCTTTTTCAGTTAACTTCAAAACTGTTGCCTTCAAAATATCATCAACCCGTTCAATGGAAGAAAGTCCAACGATTGGATTATATCCTTTACGAATGACTCAAGCAGTAGCAACAACAGCCATACTTACTTTGCAGTCCTTTGCAATTTTTTCAACACGAGAAATAATTTCTTTATCAGCGTCAGTCAATTCATCTAGATGTAATGATGTAAAAGTTTTATCTAACTTGTCTCTTGAATTTTCAGAATTAATATTAACTGGACGAGTCAATACACCTCGTCCAATTGGCAACCAAGGAATTATACCAACTTTACTAACATGATTATCTTGACAAAATGGGATCATAATAATTCTCTTTCTCCCTCTCTATAGATGAAATGATGATAATTTTGCTAAATATTCAAAACTCAACTTTTAACTCAATATTTTCACCAATGCAATGAAATATCCACATAAATTCAGAATTATAAAAATTACATTTCTATGACGCCAGAGACCCCGCAGCCCAAATATCTTGATTCCCAATTCGTATAGACCTCATCTATTCTGTCCTCGTTTAGGCAGCCATTGTATTTCGTTACCATACATTTTTTTTTTTCCACCGAAGTTTTAATTCCGGCCAGTCTTAAATTCTTTTTTGCCTGGCTCGCGCTGCACTCGAGCTATCTTTTTTCGCCTGGGACTGCGCTACACTCTCGCTTTCGTTCGAGTTTTATTTTTTCGCTTCGTGCGCATTCAAACTTTCGGGGTACTCGCCAGAAAACCTAACTAGAGGGACATTTTCTAAAAAAGTACGACATTTCTTATTTCTATGGTTTCCTTTTTGAGAAGTCCCGCACAGTTTTTTTTTTTTTTTTTTTGGAAGGCGTGGGCATGTCTCGATGACTCGTTCTCTTGAGTCATCTTACTCTCTTGTTGACTAACTTTGTGTACCAAAAGAGAATTATTGATTTCGCCATACCAACCAATTAAAAATAAATTATTCGTAATCCTTTTTTTTCTTTTTCTTTTTCTCCCATTAATCTTCATACAATGTCTGTCAAAAGATTTTTCTCCATGACCAAAGCTTTGGCGCTAGCTTCCTCTGCCAGTGGGTTCAACCCCGTGTCAGCATCTAATACTTTATCCAAAGCCAGATCTTCAAAACCTAGATCTGACTGGACCAAGGATGAAATTAGCCAAATTTACAATGCTCCATTGATGGATTTGATTTTCAACGCTCAATTGAAACACCGTGAGTACCAAAACCCTGGTCAAGTCCAATTATGTACTCTTGTTAACATTAAGCAAGGTGGATGTACCGAAAACTGTTCTTACTGTTCTCAATCATCGAAACATGATACTGGAGTTCAAGCTCAAAAACTCGATTTGGATGCTGTTATGGACATTGCTAGAGATGCTAAAGCGCGAGGTGGTACTAGAGTCTGCCTTGGTTCAGCCTGGAGAGATATGCAAGGCAGAAAGTCCGCCTTGGACAAAATCAGTAAAATTGTTAAACAAATCAACGAGGAGTTAAAGTTGGAAACTTGTGTTACTCTCGGAATGATCAACGAAATGCAAGCTAAAATTTTAAAAGAAAATGGTTTGACTGCCTACAACCACAACATTGACACTTCAAGAGAACATTATCCAAACGTTGTCACCACCCGTACATACGACGAAAGATTAGAAACCATCAAAAACGTCCAAAAAGCCGGTATTAAAGCTTGTACCGGTGGTATTCTCGGATTGGGAGAAACCCCACAAGACCATGTTTCGTTTTTGTACACTTTGTCGAACATGAGTCCGCACCCAGAATCATTGCCAATCAACAGATTAGTTCCAATCAAGGGTACTCCAATTGTTAAAGTGTTGGAAAATGCACCAAAGGAAAGACAATTGGAATTCGATGCTATTTTGAGAACTATTGCTACTGCTAGATTGATTATGCCTGAATCCATCATTAGATTGGCCGCCGGTCGATACACCATGAAGGAACACGAACAGTTCTTGTGTTTCATGAGTGGGGTCAATGCTATTTTCACCGGTAAGAGAATGTTGACTACAATGTGTAATGGTTGGGATGAAGATATCGCCATGTTGAAGAAATGGGGTTTGACACCAATGGAAAGTTTTACTAAGTAGGTTGACTAAGAGATCGTGTAATGAATAAAACAGAAAGTGATCCCGAATGCAGACAAGTCTATCGAGTAAATTATTATGTGATTTGGAAATCTCTAAATAAATTCAGCTGTGACAAATCCTCACGGCAGGAAATATATTTAAAACTACTTCTACAGACAATGTACAATCAGGTAAGAAATTCACGAACCCAAACACCTAAATCGACAAACCGACAACGCAACATCGATTTGATTATTCATCACGCCTACCACACCAAGTACACGGATCTCTTTAAATGTTTCTGTGAGAACTGGGTTTTCCAGGTTCCAGTTCTGATAATCTCCAAGTTCCGAACACTTACAGCACAAACCGCCATAAACGTTGGTACGTTCATTAATGAGTTGATTTTAGTAGCCTCTTCGGTAGCTCTTTCTTCTCACATCTACTAGTTTCCTTTTTTCGATTCTTTAATATTTGTATATACATATAGTTTATAAAGGTCTTTTTTCCACCCGTCTTGCTAATGTGATCTTAAACGTGCTTGTAGTTTTAGATGGGCAAAACACTTTGAGGAACAGTTTCAATTAATCAAATCCAACTACAACGCCGACATATATTATTCCCCAGAAGGTTTAGAAAGGGCAACTCAAATCATCGATGTCCATAAATATGCTAAACAAATTGGAAATGCCCGATGGATACAGATACTAGAAAGATTGAAACTTGCGTCCAATGATTTTATTCTCAGAACAACACAAATATTACAAACTGGTAAGTATGCCAATTTCAAAACCTTTGGGTTTGTATGTTACGATGAAACAAAGATCCATAATGTTATTTGGGATATTAGAAAATATTACATCCAAGATTTCTTACTCATACTCAATAATGCTCCCAGGAATAGTTGAATCGGCGAATACCAACGTTACGCAAAGAATGATTTATTTAGATTTTATCTTTCCAGTACCCATGAGTTGGAAATCTGGATCCATGACATTCAATCATCATTGGGAAGTGAGTGATAGTGAATGTTTCAATCAAAGGATTATATTTGGAAAGAATAAATTGGGATAATGTTGGAATATTCAGTTTTCAATTGATAAATGGAATCCCAAAGAATATTTAAACCTTCACGTTAGAGGGGTCTCATTTTGGTGCAGAATTTAAAATTTTTGAGGAAGAAATAAATGGCCAACCAACAACTAATCTTTTCCAAACCTCAAATACATCTTACCTTTGAATTGGGATACAAGGGTGACAAACTCCTTCAGAAAAGAAGCCCCCATTTCAAGTTCTCCATTTTGACAGCCTGCCCGTTTCAAAAATTTTGCTGCTTTTGTTATGCCGGACACTGGCAGTATTTTAAAATAAAGGAATATCAAAAAGCACTTCCAGAAGAAACCACAATAAAACGTTCAAGCTATGATAATAACGTTGAAAATGGTATATTACCTGTTGTTGGTGAAACCCCTCGTGATGAGGACTTTCCCTCTCCTCAATCAATTTTTTTCCAGGTATAGATTTCAAAATTGAAATTCTAATTAAAATCATTAAACTTGCCAGCATAATTTGCAATGAGATTATCCAATCCACCCCATTATGTAGTGGCCAATAGTCACTTTTTAGACGATTTAGCCTAGAAAAAAAAAAGTGGTCAATAGAAAGATTTTTTTCTCCACAAAAATCTTATCACCCTGGGCATGGTCCCTGAAACTATTTTAGTTCAAAATTGACAACAAACTAGTGACCACGGTATTAAAACCAAATTGATCTACAAAGACTATTTGTTTACATATTTTACCTGATTCGAATTGTTCAATCTCTCCTATTTCCCGAACATGTATCAATTATTTTTTCCAGCGAAATTTCGAATCGCTGGCCAACAATACTCCCTAGCAAGCCAACTCATCAGAAGTCGACACTATATAGATATATAGAAGTTATAATAGAAGCCATAATTATTGTTTATCTACAAAACCCCTTATTGCACTGTTCAATTGAAGTATCCGTTTCTTTTAGAATTTATCTTTGTTGGGTCGTCCATTAGATACTCTCTATGCCTGGTCAAACACCGCTATCGTCTAACAAAGACTTCTGGTACTCTACACGCTGCAGGTCCTCTCATATAACAACAATTATAATTATATTAAACTATCTTGCTGGATCTATAGACAGTTAGTAAATCTCTACTCAGATGAAATATCTAGTACAGTCGAACATAACTGTAACGACCACCAGTAGTTGAGTTGACAAGTACTAGGCAGTCCCGGGGTATTAGTGGTAGTTATTATATATATTGACTTTTAGTACTCCCCCTTTTATTTAGTTTTCTATTTAGTGAATACACGATTCTTTCATTATTTCCTCTGTAGCAAAACAGGTTGTGTTTCTTCATAATTTATGCAATCGAACAGTTGACTGCATAAGAGCAATGATGTGGACAAATAATATCGATTGAACGTATTGATTACAACAAAATCACTCCAATTAATGGACTTTGTTTGAATTGGTCTATATGACTTGTTGTACTTAGATTCAGCCTCATGTGAGTTTCTTCTTCCTGATAAGCTTCCACTGCATTTCCAATGATTGTAACGTTCACACGACTCTGCTTTAGTGTCTCATCAATACACATCTGGTTTTTTTTTTTTTTTTTGCTCTCATTTTCCAATCAATCCAATGAAAATTGTTTTTTACTTGATTACCACTTGTACCTTCTACTAACTAATACATTATCACCTCAACAACAACAGGTAAACAATGGTTGACGGATACAAAGAAGTTTCAGAATCATTTGATCGTTCCAAATTTCAACAAAATCCTTATGGTCCTAACCCCGGTGATTATCTTTCCAATGTTGGTAATTTCCAATTGATTGAATCAACTTTAAGAGAAGGTGAACAATTTGCCAATGCCTTTTTCTCTACTGAAACCAAAATTGAAATTGCCAAAGCCTTAGATGATTTTGGTGTTGATTATATTGAATTGACTTCTCCAGTGGCATCAGAACAATCCAGAAAAGATTGTGAAGCCATTTGTAAATTAGGTTTAAAAGCTAAAATATTGACTCACATTAGATGTCATATGGATGATGCTAGAGTTGCCGTTGAAACTGGGGTTGATGGGGTTGATGTGGTTATTGGAACTTCCCAATTTTTAAGACAATATTCTCATGGTAAAGATATGAATTATATTGCTCAAAGTGCTATTGAAGTTATTGAATTTGTTAAATCTAAAGGTATTGAAATTCGTTTCAGTTCAGAAGATTCCTTTAGATCTGATTTGGTTGATTTATTAAACATCTATCGTACTGTTGATAAAATTGGAGTTAACAGAGTTGGTATTGCCGATACTGTTGGTTGCGCTAATCCAAGACAAGTTTATGAATTGGTAAGAACATTGAAATCAGTAGTGAACTGTGACATTGAATGCCATTTCCATAATGATACTGGTTGTGCTATTGCGAACGCCTATACTGCTTTAGAAGGTGGGGCCAGATTGATTGATGTTTCCGTATTGGGGATTGGTGAAAGAAATGGTATTACTCCATTGGGAGGGTTAATGGCCAGAATGATTGCTGCTGATCGTGAATATGTTTTATCTAAATATAAAGTTCACAAATTGAGAGATATTGAAAATTTGGTTGCCGAAGCAGTTCAAGTCAACATTCCCTTCAATAATCCAATTACTGGGTTCTGTGCTTTTACCCATAAAGCTGGTATTCATGCCAAAGCCATTTTGGCCAACCCATCTACTTATGAAATTTTGAGTCCAAGCGATTTTGGTTTAACCAGATATATTCATTTTGCTAATAGATTGACCGGTTGGAATGCCATCAAATCGAGAGTGGATCAATTGAACTTGCATTTAACTGATGAACAATGTAAAGAAGTCACTAACAAGATTAAGAAATTGGGTGATGTCAGACAATTGAATATTGATGATGTGGATTCAATCATTAAAGATTTCCATGCTGATATGTCAACACCACTTTTGAAATCAAATGGAGAGGGAGAACCAGATGTTAAAAAACAAAAAGTTTAAACCAGAGAGTATTTGAAAACATGTACACTCAAAAAAGATATATATAGAAATTCGTTTTGTTTTGTTTTTATTCTCTATTTTGATATATGGAAATACATATATATATATAGAAACAGGTTGAATTGAATTAAGTATGTTTATTTATTGATCTATACGATTATCGTGATGTAAATTATTGAAAGTCACACACATTGACAAGACCCCAAATAATACTGACATGGTGATGCAGGTTTTAAAAGACTGGAAATGCTTACCAGAATTAATGGAAACACCCTGTTTTCTATCAATAATGTATATAACCAATGCTGTTATCAAATTGATAACAGATACAATAGTACAAATATATTCCAATGTAGTGTACATAGTTAATACTTTAATTTAACTTCTTTTGTCTAGTATATATCAAGTTGTTGAGAAAGGAAGGACCGGTGTAGGCAAGTTTCAGGGATGGATTATAATTTCTTAGTTATGCTGTAGAAGTCAAATGCTTTTGTATGTGATAGATATATCTATTCATGGAGTGATAAATAAGAATGAGTTGTGATGATGGAGTAGTAGTTTCTGTAATTTATTATTTAAATTACATTGAATGTAGAATCAAAATATGAAAATTAACCATTCAAAGAAAGAAGGAGGAAGAAAAAAGTAAAAAAAAAAAAAATAAATAATATTGAAATGAAAAATGGACTAATTAACTACGAATGATTCTTTTTTTAGTTTCTTTTTTTCTTCTTCTTTTTTCTAACGTAAATGTATACTTTTTTTCCATTACCAGTAAATGCAATTTAGTGTGATTTCTTGTCTAACAGTTCATTCAAATACATACACCCATGCGCTATTGACATTGATTGTGAATCCTTTACTGGGATTCGGTACTGTATAACAGTAGTATAAACTATAAAGTAGCGAAAGTAATAAATTTGAAACCAATAATCTTGCAACACTACTTTGCATAAATACCACGTTGTAGAAAATGATTTAATTGTCATGGTTTCTTCTACTATTTGGCGCTACCAATTTTACAAAAACTATTACAATTTATTACCAAGGTAGCTTTCCTCTACCTTGTTTTCTTGAAAGACCTGCATAGTCCAACGTGTATACATTAAGAGTAATCAATTACGATTAAAATATGGACTTGCAATGGTTTAATACAAATTCCTAGTGTATAATCTAAGTCGTGTGGTACACAAATCCAACAGGACTAGAAATTGAAAAAAAAAATTAATAAACGCATCTCACACAGCTCTACTCATCGAACACTAATAAAGTCGTTTTAAGAGTTGTTGCAATATAAAACTCTACTCATCCAATGGCAGCATCAGACGCTCATAACAACAATAAAAAAAGGTCAAACAGAAGAAGAAAAAAGAGAAGAACAGAAGATTTTTCCTCTTCAAGTGAATCTTCCTCATCAGAATCATCAGAATCAAGTCACGAAGACTTAGATGACCCAGAAAAAGAAATACCGGAACAAGATATAAACATTGATGATATAGATATTGATTCTGAAACCGAAACCAATACCTTGACAACTGATAATAGTAGTAATAAATTGATACCGCAAGATTTATCAATAACTGAAAAGCAACAATTAAACACCATACCATTCACAAAAACATCGATTTCAAATATTACAAATGATAATCAATTGAAGACCATACCAAATATAAATGAAATTAATAAAAACTTGGATCAAAGGAAAAACCAATTGAATAATGAATTTTTAAAAATTATGACTAATGAATTCGGTGATGATTTAGATGAATTAAGAAAGAAACCAGATTTCTCCGAGAAATCATTGGTAATACTAGCTAAAACTTTACAACTGGGGGTTAATATGTTTGACATTGATGTTTTGAATGGATTAATTCAAGAGAGTGGAAATACAAATACTGAATAGACTTTATACACTACACGTTTTTTAACAGTGAACAACAACATAGTCCTTGTTTTTTTTTTGGTTAGAATCACATTCCAACTACGACTACTCTGTTAAGCATCAGCATGCTACATATTATGCATAACGATGCATTTGACTTGTGGTAGTAAATTGGAGAAATAAAGCAAGACGGTAGGTACAATAAGAAATCAAAACGTGGTGGTGGTGAACAATGATGATGGTACTAAACCTTAAAAATGCCTTTAGTTTCTTTTAGTGTCTTCAATTTGCAACTGTTGTTTTGTAAGATACAAATACGCATTGAAACGTGGATATATAGAAGTAGAAATATAAAACTATACTTATTTGACGAATATTATAAATTTGAATCAATTTCTCAGTCTTCTTGTTTGTAGTCTCTCGTTTATAATAAGATTCTGTATATTTTGTGGAACAACGTGATATAATATTATTCTCGCTTTAGTCTTCCTCCCTTCTTTTGATCCCTCCCCCCAAATTCATTATTGGAAAGCAAACGAATTGCAACATTTAGAGATCATTTGTTTCCTTGTTAAATGGATCAGTAAAGATTAGATTTATTTTTAAATTAAATTGTATTAATTCTGTTTAATCCTTCAACCCTCATTACTTCCTTTTTTAAAATAAAACAACTCACAAGCTCATCATGACTGATGTAGCAAACTCGGAAAACGCGGAGAATGATGTGAACGAACACACCCAACTATTAGAGAGCAACAACAACAACAATACTCAAACAGATATTAGTGTGAATGACACTAATGTAATTTCACCTTCACTGGCAGAATTGGAAGAGCAAAATGGACTACAGGATTATTTGGCAACTCCCCCGACCACACAAGAAACCGATCCATTGTTAGCAACAAATAACAAGTCTCCAAATATAATACATGACAACAGTAATACTGGTAACGTCAATGAAAATAATGATGAGAACAATGATGACGATGACGATGATGACAACATGAGCAGGGTGTTGCGATTAGCCAGAAGGCCAAGTTTCATTTGGGTTTGCTGTTTAGGTATATTAGCATTAATTATTTTCCAATTAACGTTTTTACCTCGTACCTCATTAGCTAGAGATTATAGAAATTGGCATGGTATCCGATTAACCAAAACTGACGTTAAAAGACATTATTTACAAATGACAGGAATAGGTAAATCACAAAACACATTGACAACTGAAGAATATATTGATGGCTTGTTGAAGAATTTTACTCAATTGAATCGTCAGTCGTCATATAATTTAATGTCACAAGATAATTCCAATTTAACTGAATTTGTCATTTCTGGGTTTAAAGATTTGAAGGCATTCCAAACCCAAGTGGTTAAACGTAAAGTTAATATTGGTACACCTGAGAGTTCCAGTGTCAGGTTATTTGATGAACATGGTAAAGTCATTTATGAACCAAGTTTGCTTGAACTTGATTATAATACCCCAGCTTACTTTGCCTTGGGGAATACTGGGAATGCTATTGGAGAATATGTTTTTGTCAATAATGGATATCCAAGTGATTACACTTTATTGTCAGACAGTAATATTGATGTTAAGAATAAGATTGTCGTTATAAAATCAAACTATCACGATAGCAATATCACTATAGGTGAGAAAATAGCTATTGCAGAGTATCATGGTGCAATAGCTGCACTTAGTTATTATGATATCGAGAGTGATTTTGATTTAGTTGGGAATCATAAAGTCAAATCATTGAAGAATGCTATAACAAGAGGTACCTTATTTAACAACACCAAGATCCCAGCAATTCCAGTTAGCCAAAACGAAATCCAGCCTATTTTGGATACTTTATCTGTTTCTAGGGATGGTCCATTTTCACATTGGGACTTTGCACCTACCAGTAGTGGTAAATTTACACTTGAAGTGGATACAACATTTGTAAACTCTGAGGAACCCAAAGAATTCACTAATATCGTTGGAACAATAAAGGGAATAATCAACGATGCTGATATAGTGATTGGTGCCAGACGTGATTCATATGCTTCATCCAATCCACTTTCTGGACATGCTGTTCTATTGGAAATTATGCGATATTATCAGAAGTTGGTTCACGTTGGATGGAAACCATTGCGTAATATAAAATTTGTTTCATGGGATGCGTCATATTTGAATTTATTGGGAGTCGAAAGTTTGACCAATGATACTACTATTTTCAATCCAAAAAGAACTATCGTTGCTTATATAAGTATTGATGGTGATTCTGTTACTGGCAGTAAATTTGCCGTAGATGCTAATGCAGTTTTCAATAGTGTTTTGCGCCGCACTGCAAAATCAATTCCAATCCCTAAGGAATCAGTTTTGTTTAATAACAGAATGAATGAACACGGTATTGACGATAATGATATCTATATAACAGATAACAACCATAACAGAGAAAATGATATTCTCATCGATAACTTTGCTCGCGACGATTTCACTACTTTATATCGTTATTGGTGGAAACAAGATAAGACAAGTATAAACAACAATTTGGGATTACCTATTGATTCATCTGAATCTTTAATATTTCAAAAACATTTAGCTACACCAATAATAAATGTTAGATTTGAAAATGATATTGAACAGGATAAAGCTATTTATATTCCCAACTCGAATTATTATTCTTATGATTGGTTGATTAAGGAAAAAGTTGATGATGATTTATTACTTCATGGACTGTTAATTAGATTTATTGGATTATTAGGAATTTCCTTAACAGAACATGAAGTATATGATTATAAAACCCATGCCTACTTTAAAACCATATCAACGTATTATAAACAATTGAAAGTCGAAACAACGCAATTTTTATCCCAATGGGGTGATTTGGTAGTTCCAAATTATCTTATTTTCAAATCGACAATTTTCCAAGATTTAGACACCAATAACCCTGTGAAATTCCATCAAATAACCCATCAATTTGATAAATTGATGGACCATATTGTTAATCAGACAACAATATTTGATAAATGGAATGAAAATGTTGAGGATGGATTAATGCAAGATTATCCTTGGTATATGTATTATAAGAAATTACAACATTATGCCGAATATAAAGTTTCTAATTATAAATTGGCATATTTGGAAAATGATTTACAATTAAATGATCGTGATTACCTATATTTGAGAACAGGTGAAAATGGGGTTACAATAGATGTACCTAATTATTATTATGATTCTATTATTTATGGAGAACAATCATTTAATGCCCATAAATCAAGTCAAGAATATTTTGATAAAAAATTTTCACATGGTACTTTTACTTATTTATATCAAAGCATACAAAATGAAGATTTTGAATTTACAATTAAATGGTTTGTGATGATTTATGAAAAATTAAATAATATAGATTATAAAATGACATAGAAGATTATAGTTCTAAATTAGGTTTGGTTTCAATATAGTGAATTTTCGTTAATAGTTTTAATATAAAAATAAAGACTCTATTAGAGTAATTGAAATAACGATTGGTGGTCACATACAAAGTTTGGCTGTTGTTTTTCTTATAATTATTTTTTTTTTTTTTTTGGCAACCACTTGGCAACCAATGCAAACTCTTTTCATACAACCATTCGTCAAGAGTTTGAAAACATGGCAAAATGAAAACACACAGACAAACCTACAAGTTTCTCCAAACTTCATAAATTATGGTTTCTAGTTTCAGCCCTTTTTTCTTACTTCTTCATATTCCCTTTTTTGCTTGAAATCATTCTCAGAAATGGAACTAATCAATCAATCTAATAATTCCTTATCAACAGGATTACATACCGCTTGGCTTTTGGCAACATTAGGTTCGAAACCAAGTATTCGATCCAAGTTAGTTAAGAAATCAACGATCAATTACCTTCTGATTCCAGAATTATGTCATGAATTAATCACGTCTACCAGATCGCCCACAACTCATACACAAGATATAGATACCGCTATCGGGGAAACACTTACTACTGGTAATAGTATTCGATATATTTCTAATATCATGCATGGAATTTCCATTCTATATCAAACAAAAATTAATTATTTAATGAATGATTTGATATATATCGAATCACGTCTCAAATGTTACAATTACAACAATCTTAGTGATATTATTGGTTTATCTCCAGATTCGGTAAACCAAACATGCTTAGGAGTTTCAATGAATAGAAAACGCCCAATTCGGTACTTGATTGATGATCCATCATTTAGTATTCATTTAGGGTTAGTGGTTCCATTTATGGAAGAAACTGACGAGATTACAAAGAGAAGAAAATTGGATATTTTACAAAAAGATAATGCTGTTTTCCCCCTTGTAAATGGTAATGGTGGTATTGTTGAGCAATTAAATTTCCATTCTATGACATTTACGTTACAACCTCAACCTGAAGACCCATTTCAAGTTCACGAATCTTCAAGTTTGAGTAATGGTAACAATAATGGTCTTTCACCTGATTTGGAGTTGATTCCTGACTTTGAGTTTAATAATAATGGTGATATTGTTGACAATGAAGGTGAGAATTTATTGTTAGGTACTAGATTTCCAACAAGAGAGTTGGTTCATAATGACGAAGCAGATGTTATGAACATATCATTTGAGGACAATGTTGCACATAGTGCCAATCCAATTGCAATTATACCAAATAATCAAACTAATAGTATTTCCAATGACTTGAATTTTTATACCACTACTGATACATTAGTACCAGTAAATAATGAACACGCTATTCAACAAAATCTTGGTATAAATAAATTACCATTTCGGAAGTTACTCCTCGATAAACATACCCGAATTGATAGTGATTCAATGATTTCATTTGTAATGAACTATGAATCAAGAATGAACACAGTTGATGAACCAACTGAATCTGTGGATAACGTTGTAAATGAACTATATGATGTTGTTAATGCTGTTCCACCTTTTATGAAATTTGTTAATAAGGTAACCTTACCAAGTGTAAACAACAATAATAGCCACAATAATAACAGTGTTGAACAATCATTTTTCACTAGAACAGCTAGTATTTTACAAAAAACAGAAGAAACAGGTAATGAAAATACTGAAGAAGGAAGACAAAATATGGCAGTAAAAAATTATGCTATGGATGAGGAAATAGCAGACCCTAATTTAAATTTTGAAGATGAAGATCATTTTGAATTACCCAGAGAATCAGAGCATATTTTCAATTTAGAATTTGATTATAATGATATCAACCATAGCGAGGAAGAAGATTCAAAGGAGGGAGTAAATTCCACAAAAGTATCGCAACAAAGCACTAATGATTTTAGCATTAGTGACGATAATTTAATAGGTACAGATAATAAATTAAATAAATTCTATCGATATATGAAAGCGAGATCAAATGAATTTGGGAAAACTATTGTTGGGAAATATCACATTTTAAAAACAAATAATGAAAATAATGAACTCCTTTCCTCGCAAACTTCTAGTGATTATCGTCAAACTAAATTTCAAATTCTTGTACCTGATTCAAAGCATGCCATTGAAGTTGGGGAATCGCCAGTTCCAAGAAGAGTTGCTGCTAATGCATTTGCCTGTGTTTTGACTCTAGCAACCAAAAGTTTGATCAAAATTGAAGTAGTACGAGAAACAGATGAATTACAAAAGAGTAATGACATTAATATAATTATGTCTTTGGAATTAAGCTTATAGTATCAAGTCTATTTTGCAACTTTTTTTTTTGCTAGATGTTTGCTATTTATTGAACAAGAAAACACAAAATATATCAAATCTCGGTTGTTGGTGCCAGTCCATTGTTAGAAATGTAACCCGCCTTTGAGAAGAATTAACAATAAACACAATAGAATAATACTAAATTTGTGTGTGTGTTAATACTGTGAAACAAATTAATATTAAATATATAATATATATAAATATAAAAACAAAAACGTCCTTTCTTACTTTCTTTTTTTTTTTGGACTTATTAATACACATTAAAAGAAAAGAAAAGAACTAGAAATTGAACGAAAACGATGAAGACGAGGATGAATGGATGGATGAATGAATCCACAATTGGAATTAAAACAAAATCATACTAACGACAATCAAACAGAATTCTTTTTTTTAAAAAAAAAATCAAAGTTAAAAACAGAATTGCATTAATTAATTATAACAAACAAAATAACAGTACTAGCAAATTAATTGATCAAAATAATTTTCTTCAATAGTAGTATTAAATGATTCAAATTATTGATGTTCGACATTTTCATCGTGTTTGTTGAATTCTTCTTGAGCAGCATCATCAATTTCACCGTGTTCGTGTTCAAGTTCATCTTCATCATATTCATGGTGTAAAGATAAAGTTGGTTTAACAGCAGCGGAATCCAAAGTCCATGAAGCCAAGGCATTTTCAGCATCGATAATGATCTGTTTAGAAGCTTCATAACCATCATAAGCTGGTCTAGTTTCACCAGGAGTAACAGCAGAATCATCCAACAATTCCAACAAGGCTTTACCGTAACCAGCAATTAAGGCGTATTTTTCAGCCAATTCTCTGGTAGCGTCAAATTGATAGTTGAAAGCAGCTTTCAATTGTTCTCTAGTGATATTACTCAATTGAGCTTCAGCAACTAAAGATTCAGCTTCAGCTCTAACCAATTCTTGTTCCAAAACTGGTATTTTTGGTGATTGTGGGTCTTTATATTTCAAATGAGCAATTTCATCAGTGATTTTTTGTTTTCTGTCTCTACTTGGTTGAACAGAACCTTCGATATCTCTAATAGATTTCAAAGTAATTCTGTATTGATCATATTTGTCAATGTATTGGTCTTCCAATTCACCAATTTCGTAAATCAAAACACCCAATTTATCAGTGACATCACTAATATCGTCCTCATTATCTTCACCCCAAGCACTCAATTGCTTAGCAACATCTTTTCTTTCACGTGAAGTAACTTCAACAGCTCTCATAAAGTTCTTTTCCATCTTGATGAATTGAGATAATTTACGAGACAATTCTGGACCAGTGGCACCAGCAGCGGCCTTTCTGATGGTTGAAGATAACCCACCAGAACCAAAAAATTTATTTTTGGTACTTGATGGTGGTGGTGGCGGAGATTGTAATTGTGAAGCAGTTGGTGCTTTTGAAGATCTTAATGAATAAGTTCTATGCATGATAATAAGTTAGATGATATTCAATTGAAGAATTGAAGAAGGGGAAGAAAGGAAAAGAGAAAAGAAAAAAAGGGAAAGAAAAAAAAAAAAGGGAGGAATTATAAGAAATTATAAAAGAAATTTTTGTTGTCGAGGGAATTTCAAGTTAATTTAAATAGTCTTCATAAGTTTAACAAAATTGAAAAGGGAAAGAGAGAGGATTACAAAGGTTGTAAATCTGTTGCTGTTTTTTTGTTGTTTTTTGCTTTGTGACTGATCAATATATTTTCTCCCCCATTATCTTCAATTTCCATCATTGCTATTCTTTTTTTCTATCTAAAAGAGTTAAACAAATTTCTTACTAAAAAAAAAAACAAGAAAAGCAAAGTCTTTCCGAAAACTTTTGAGATTAATTTTACATGTTCTACTTTATATTGAGTGAGTTATTATTAGATTATCTGTATAGGTATTAATGGGAATAAATTTCATATATATGTTTAATTAAATTAAGTAAATAGCAAGTTTAGGGGATGTGTATTGGATGCGGGTGAAGTGAAGTGAAGTGAAGTGAGTGAGTGGAAGCTTGAACACTATCATTGTTAAATTGGAGAAGAAACTTAGAAAAACTCCAGTGATTTATATTACACAAACCCAATTCTTTTTTTGCTGGTGATGGAAAGTGTGTGTGTGTGGGAGAAAAATAAAAGTGTGGATTGTCCATTTGCCTAATTAGGTCGATATAATAATTTGTACCAAGGGACACGCTCGGATTAAATTTCAAGTTCTTCTTCTACTTCTAGTGGAGGTGTTTCCATACTAGGACGGGTTTTTGCTATTTCAAGATTTATAATGTGAAAATTATAAGAAGGAATTTCAGATTTTCAGAGCCGCACAGTTGTTCCGTTATCCAATTAGATGACACTAGCCGCCTCTGAAATATCTCCGAGACCAACTCCTACACCAAGGTCCATTAAAGCTTCTTCTTCTTTATTCAAACTACAAAGACATATCACAATTGATTTAGGAAATATTCTACTCACCATTACGTAATTCAATTACGTTGGGTCCCCATTACAACATTAACTTGGTACAGTTTATTCTCACAACTAAGAGTATCAACACAAAAAAAAAAAGTACACTTTTTTCAAGACGATATAGAATAATTCCATGACCAATTGCATTATTCCATATTACGTCATAGTAACACCATCAATCAACTAAACACAAATTTCAATCCGTAAAAATAAGACAGTTTCTTTTAGAAAAATACATCAGGTTTTCAGGTTAAACTACCTTTAGCAACCGTTAAACACCCCATATCTTTCTTCGAAAAAATACAAAACTTTTATATTACGTCATTGTAGACACTAGTTTTTGTTTTTTTTTTTTCTACTAATAATACACATATACTTATACCTTTTGCTTTTTGGAAACACTATCGGTTCTCTTTTCATCATTCTCACGCTTAATATTCAACTTCAAGTCTCCCAATATTCTATAATAATCTTCTTCCAAAGCTTGATAGGCAGTTTGTAACTTATCTTTCTTGGTGTTATCATCCAATGTGGCTAACCCTTCCTTATTTTTGTCATATAATCTTTTTTTAATAAATATTCTCACATCTTTCTTCGAGATACCAGGATAGCCATGCTTCAACTTGTATAACAATATAATCTCCAACAATCTTGCAAACTGTCTCTTTTCTAATTTCAATGCTCGTCTGGTTTTTTCAACCCACTCCTTGTTTACTTTAGGAGTAACCGCTTTGAAATCAAATTGTTCACTAGCATTTAACCTTTTCAAATCCGCTCTATCTCTTAAATCATCAAAACTTTCGTTCGGATCTTCAACCACTACTTCAATTATATCATCTTTTGCCAACCATTGGTCATATAAATGGGAATAAAATAATTGTCCTAAACCTTGACCTTGGTAAATCGGTAATATTATAAATTGAGAAATCTTAATTCTCAGTTCTTGTTCAGTTGAATCGAATTTTTTGGCTCCAGGATATTTCCAATAATTATAAGCCGTGGTAAATCCAATAATAGAAGGCTCATTGTTATTAGATGCAGATTTATTATCCTTTTCATACAATACATACAAGTTCCATAATTCATCTTTGGCATCAATAAATGATCCTGCTTCAATAAACAACAATACTAATATTTGTAATCGTTGATGTAATTCATATCCATTTTCTGATTTTAAATCAATTTTATATATCTCATACTCCTTATCATCCTCGCTAAATGAATCAATTAATTCACCAGGTATTTTGTATCCATTAACTTTTTCTTCCTTGATTGAATCGACCCATTTCACTTCATCTTTGAAAATTGTCAGTTTAGGTAAGAATTCATCAATGGTTTTTTTAATATCAATAATCTCTGGATCATCAGTTAATTTGGCACTATATTTAATATTCAAAAATGGTTTGAACGTATAATGATCAAAACATAAGAATATATCCAAATCTTGATACCCATAGATTGTTTCTGCGTCACCAAATATTGGATAAGTAAATACAGGTTGGAAATTAACTGCTGCTTCCGAATTGGTGACAAACAATTTCAATGCTTCATTGGATGATGTGGTCCATTGTTCTGGTTGTAATGCTGCTGTAACACTACTTTGGTCTTTTGACAATGACATTGATTGAGTCTTGATGTAATTGTGATACTGTTAAAGAATAGTTTGTTTGTTTATTCAATTGTTTGCTTTGACTTTATGTTTTTTTTTTTTTTCTTCATGCAAACTCTCAAACACAACGACAAATTGAAGCGATTCCACGCGACATCAACAACAAACGTTGACACTTAAATAAGACGACATTAGTCGCATCAACCAATCTATAATTACAGACTCCTTCCAGGACATAATTAAACAACAAGTTATTTACAATAGATTCTTTTTATTATTACAAATACAAATACAAAAAAAAAAAAACTATTTTACAACTTATTCTAAAACAACCACTAGATCACCAGCTTCTACCATATCCCCATTCTTGTGGTAAATTTTAAGCACTTTACCATCTCTTGGTGCATTTACAACCATTTCAGTTTTCATTGCTTCAACAACAATCAATGGTTGATGAGCAGTAACTTTATCTCCAACTTCAACTACTGATTTCCAGAATCTACCAGAATATTCAGAATACACCAATTCAGCATTGTCATCAAATTTTTCATCATCTTGAACTTTAGTCCCCAGTTTTTCTAATTCGCTGTTTGAGATTTGAATCAACCTATTGAATTCTTCTAATTTCTCACCTCCTTGGTTTTGTTGAAATTCTTCAATTGATTTTGAATTTTCTTGAATCCATTCCAAATATTTACCATGATCAAATACTGATTCAACAATATCAACTTTGAATTTACCAGCATTCATTTGTTCAGAAAATGCATCAACTTCTTCTTCAGTAACAGGATAGAATTCTATTTGATCAAATGGACTCAACAACCATGGTTTGGTACTTGGCGAATGTTCACCTAAACTCAATTTATCCCAAATTGGAACCGTTCTCCCAACTAATTGATAACCACCTGGTGATTCCATCGTGTAAATACACATATAATTACCACCAATACCAACAGTACCATTGGGTGTGAAAGTTCTTGAAGGATTGTATTTGGTACCCAATAGTCTATGTCTTGGGTCTAATGGAACAGCACATGGTGCTCCAAGGAAAACATCCCCTAATCCTAAAACCAAAAATCTCGCGGTATATAACATATCTTTAACATCAGTTCTTGTGATTCCATTAATGTTAGCAATAAAATCAACATTGTTTGGTAACCAGGGTGCTTCGCTTCTAATGGTTTCTTGATATCTCTTGACTGCATCTAATGTTTTCTTGTCTTCGAAAGCCATAGGTAATTTAATAATTCTCGAACTCACTTTCCATTTGTTAACGAATATAATTTCCTTTTCATAAGAAACTAAAGTATCCAAAGCTTCCTTTTGGGTGATGTCATCAGTATATTCAACTAACACTGATCTAACTCCAGCAGACAATTCAAAAATACCTTTAGGTTTATATTCTTTCACCATTGCATCCAACTTGTGGATTCTATAAGCTAGATTCAAATCAAGAAGATTGTCCCCGTATTCAACAAGAATATATCTATCACCAGCTTGACGATAGGTTACTTTTGGAGCATTTGAGGACACTTTAAATTGATACAAAATTGGGTTTTCTGGTGCTGATAATGAGACGTTGTCAAGAGGTGTCAAGTCACCCGACAAGTTTTCAATTGCATCATTTTGTTGCTTTTTCAATTTTTTAGCTGATTCATAACTTATTGGGACAAATTGAATTGATTCACCTGGTTTAACTTGGCCAACTTTCCATAATTCTGATTCTGCAACAACTGCTTCACAAACAAATCCTCCTAAGGATGGACCATCGCATGTTAAAATGACTGGTTCGTCACCAGTGAAATTGATAGCACCCATGGAATAAACATAATCGTGGGTGTTTGATGGGTGCAACCCCCCTTCACCACCATCCTTTCTGGCCCATTTAGGTTTTGGTCCAATTAATCTAACCCCAAATCTGTTGGAATTGTAATGCACTTTCCAAGTGGAGGAGAAAAATTCTTCAACTGACTCGGCTTTAAAGAAATCTGGAGATCCATGTGGACCACAAGTAACACCAATCTTCCAAACTTTGTTGTCATAATTTGGAATTAATAATGATGGAACAGGTGTTGGTTGAGAAATAGGACCTGGTAAAGTACAGCTTGTAACATCAGGTTGTCCCAAAAATAAAACATCACCCAATTTTAAAACTCTACCATTGTAACCACCTAAATTACCCAAGGCAAAAGTTGATCTTGAACCCAAGTATTCAACAACATCAACACCACCTCTAATAGCCAAGTAAGCTCTGCAGCCAGTAGACAACTTACCAATATTCAATTTGTCTCCACTTTTGATATTAATTGGTTCCCATTGGTTGACTTCAACTTGATTAACTTCGACTTTGGTTTTACCACCAGTAACAGCAACAACACAATCTTGGTGGAACAAAAGTTTTGGACCATTCAATGTGATTTCAATACCAGGAGATGCAGCATCGTTACCAACAATTTTATTAGCAACTCTAAATGAATATTGATCCATGCAACCTGAAGGAGGAACCCCAATGTGCCAATAACCCCTTCTACCTGGGTAATCTTGGACGGTAGTGTAAGCACCTGGTTGCAAGATTTCAATGGCATGAGGGTTGTAGTCGTACGAATCCAACACTTTGGTGGCAACTGCTGCTTCTTCAAACATTTTCGAATTAGCAATGGATCTCAAATAATCAACATTGGTGATACATCCATAAACAACAGTTTCATTCAATGCTTGACGTAACTTCTTTAAGGCATCATCTCTATCCTTACCATGAACAATGATTTTAGCTAATGTAGGATCATATTCAGCAGAAACAATCGTACCTTTCTCAACCCAAGTATCGATTCTAGCCCATTCTGGGAATTGGACTTCTGTCAATTGACCTGGGGATGGCATGAAACCTTTGACAGGATTTTCAGCATATAATCTAGCTTCCATTGATGCTCCTTTAACTTCAATTTTTTGGTTGAAATCTGGTGGGGTGTCTGCTGCTATCAAAAGCATCCATTCAACTAAATCCAATCCAGTGACCATTTCTGTAATTGGATGCTCAACTTGTAATCTGGCATTCACTTCTAAAAAGTAGAATTCATCTCTTTTAGGATCATAAATATATTCCACGGTACCAGCACATTTATACTTCATAGTTGAACCAAGCGATTCAGCCGCTTTTCTCATTTTACTTCTAGTTTCTTCTGGTAAATTGGGTGCAGGAGTCTCTTCAATGATCTTTTGGTTTCTACGTTGTAAAGAACAATCTCTTTCACCAACAGCAATGGCATTACCGTTACCATCACCTAACATTTGGATTTCAACGTGTCTGGCATTCTCAACAAATCTTTCCAAAAATACTCCTGAGTCACCAAAATAAGATTTTCCTTGATGCTGAACAGTTTCAAAAACCCGTTCAATATCTTTTTCAGAATCGACTTTTTGTAAACCGATACCACCACCACCAGCAGTAGATTTGACCATAATTGGATATTCCAATTTGGCAGCAATTTCTCTGGCTTCTTTGGCATCTTTCACCAAACCTGATCCAGGCACCAAAGGTACGCCCGCCTTTTCAGCAATTTCTCTAGCTGAATGTTTCAATCCCAATTTTCTAATGGCATCACCAGATGGTCCAACAAACACAATTCCTTCTTTACCACAACGATCTGAGAAATCGGCATTTTCGGATAAGAACCCATACCCGGGAATGATTGCTTCAGCACCTGAATCCTTAGCTGCTTTGATAACTTTCTCAATGTTGATATAAGTCTCGGCAGCTGTTGTACCGTGTAATGGAATTGCAACATCTGCCAATAATGAATGTTGAGCATATTTATCTGGGTCTGAGTAAATAGCAATAGATTTGACCCCCAATTTTTTCAAAGTTTTGATTATTCTAACGGCAATTTCTCCTCTATTGGCAACCAAAACAGAATTGAATGGTTTTTTAGATGCACGCAAATGTTCTTGGTATTTTTTCCAACCTCCAAACTCGGTAATGTCAACAGTACCTGGTTGTTTGTAACCAAATTCTTCACAGATAAAAGACTTGCACCATTCACCTGATTTCAATTCAACTGATCCAATACCTAGTGGTTCAGGTACATATTTTATAAATTGTCCGAATTTCTCTTTTGGAATACTATAGGTTTCAACAATTATATGTTCACCAGCAGATTCTACCCTTCTCAATCCAGGTTTGGCAACTGGTCCTGTCTTGGGTAAGGCATACAATTTATAGTTTTTTGAAGTTGTTGTTGATTCAATAAATCGAGCATCTACTTTTTCTAATTGCCAATGTAATTCAAATCCTTTAAGATGGGCTCCAACAACGGCCAATTTAACAGTTTCTTGGGGAATTGATTTTGGTAACAAGTACAATTCATCATGGATGGTAGATGTTTTCTTTTGTGAGACTCCACAAGTACGTAAATTGTCAAGTTTCAAGTAACGACTGGCTAAATCTAATAATGCATAGTCGTTGAACTTGTGTGACAACAATGTGACACCAAAAGGTAATCCATCATTTCTGAATCCTGCGGGGATAGCTAATGCAGACATATCTGCCAAGTTGACAAAGTTGGTATAAGTACCTTGACATGAATTGACTTTAATTGGTTCGTTGGTGACCTCCTCGATTGTTGGATTCAATGGGGCTGTTGGTACAATAATCGCATCGATGCCTTCTAACAATTTGTTGACTCGCTTCACAATCCCTTGTCTTTTGTATTCATACTGGAAACAAGTAGCGGCAGAATAATGCTCTCCGCCTTTTATAATTTTGGTAACTGTTGGATCCAAATCTTTCTCTGGTGGATTTGTAGCAAAGAAATCTTTTACAGCAACATAACGTTCAGCAACCCATGGACCCTCATATAAGCATCTAGCTAATTCCAATAATGGTTCAATGTCCAAAGACACCAATTCACATCCAATTCTCTCAAATTTAGCCACTGCTTCTTTGTATAATTTGGGGTTTTCTTGTTCGCCATACCACAACAAATTGGTTGGAACCACTATTTTGGGGGTTTTACCAAATTTCAATAATGGATTTTCTGGCATTGATCTTGAGAACTCATCATGTTCATCTTCTTGTGCCATGATACTAAACGTAAGTTGTGCATCTTGCAAATTCAATGCAAATATCGAAACACAGTCGAGCGACTTACATGCTGGAACAACCCCTGAACAAGAAAAGACTCCTTTTGTTGGTTTCAATCCAATAAGATTATTCAATGCTGCAGGAACTCTTCCTGATCCAGCAGTGTCGGTACCTAATGCAATTGGAACAATACCTCTGGCAACCACCGAGGCAGATCCGGCTGAAGAGCCACCACTAACGTATTTTGGATTAAATGTATTTGGGGTTATTCCATATGGAGACCTTGTCCCAACTAAACCTGTTGCAAATTGATCTAAATTGGTTTTCCCAATAACTATTGCACCTGCGTCTCTTAGCAATCTAACCGTGGTAGCATCTTTTGAAGGAGAATAAGCAAATGATGGACAGGCTGCTGTGGTTTCAAATGTTTTAGCATCTATATTATCTTTAACAGCTACTGGGACCCCATATAATGGTAAATCTCGTTTGTTTGATTTTGATTGTAAGAATTTCCATTGGTGTTCTAAATTCTCTATGGAAGCTAAGGATATCCAAGCAGGATCTTCTGGAGCGGATTTCTGGGACTTTAATAATTGAGATAATAATTCAAAAGATTCATCTGGAGTTGATTCATAATGAAACTTTTTCCAATCTTCTACTGACCAACCTAAGTGTGACATTGTTTGTAGGATAAATGATTTGTGTCTCTCTGTATATTATTGGTTGGTTCTATGCAATTAATGATAGATGAGACCATAAAAGGATTTCATTTTTTAAAATAGATTTTTAGAGTAATTTGCTACATATTTATGTGGTTTTTTAAAAAAAACTCAGTGTTATGGAGAATTCCGTTAACTAATTATGATAAGGAAATATCTATTACTAGATCAAGAAACTGATAAATTGAAAATTACTTCTCAACGCGAGTAATCGAGATTCTAAAGTCGTGTGGATCACCACAATATTGGGCAAACTCATCTTCGGGCCTTTCCTTGAGATGCCATCGCCGGCCAGTAAATTTAGAGTGGCATTAGACATTTGATTTACAGATTTCACAACATAATTGTAAGGTTGGACCAAATCTCATAACCAGAAGAACGACAGGGTTAGTTCAAATTACAAACATCATTGAAGACAACAGAATGATTCTCACTATGTGTGTGATTTTTTTGGTTGTGATTCATTTATTTGCTTCCAAGAAATTGAGCTTATACCGATAAGCTTTATTCATAGTATTCTTATGATATGCCCCCGCATTCTTACAAATGCATTTCTTTAATGCAATAATGTGTGTGAAATGTGGGTTGTGATAGTGTGTGTGCATAATTTATCAGATTCGGTGATTTAATGTGAGCATAATCGTTGGCCAATCAGAAGTTGTTGATCAATAATCGTAGATGTTCTAAATCTTGTTGCGATAAGAAAAAAATTAACCTTTCTAAACAGGAAAAGGGATTTCTTTGATCAACCAACAGTAACAAAAAAAAAAGCAATCCGATGCCGCATTTATTTCTTATCGGGAGAAAAACAACCACAGTGGACAATAATGTTTTGATTATCACAGTAACATCTTTTGATTTTTTGTTTTATATTTTGCAACAAGCAATAGTGTAGAGATATTTTAAACTTTGGATTTATAGTAAAATGAAAACAGTAATTGTCAATTAAAACCAGAATCTATGTAAACTAAAAGCTGTCTATACAAATTTATCTATCCTTTCTTTTCATCTAATGCATCGTCAATATTTGCTGGGGTGACATATCCATCACCAAATGCTTTCCCATCAACAATTTCATGAGTAACAGCAGTTCTAGATAATTGTGCTTGTAGTTGAGACCTAACAGCATGCATTTCTTCTGGGTGTTCATTTTGCCAAGCTTTTAATTTGTATGTTTGACCAGTCAAATCCCAATAAATGCCTCTGAATGTATGATACAAGTCAGTTCTACTTTCCCAAATGGGGAAAATAATAACTTGAAATGCAGAGTAAAACAACCAAATGATGAAAACAACAACCCAACCAGTGAAGAATTTCTTGGAGAAGATATATTTGGTGCCATATAATGGCATTGGGAAAAGAACCACAAGACAAATAGCAAGTGTGCAACAAACAATACAACAAATCTTGAATGATTTGTTCAAAATCTCTTTTTCTTTTTGATACTGTTCTCTTTCACCTTCAACCAACTGACTGGCAATTACAGAAATCTGGGACTTGACAGGATTAAGCTTCTCTGGATCACTTGAAACAGTACCACCCAATGCTTCAGCTAATTCTTCTTCTTCATCCACACGGGTAATTCTTTGGTCCAACAATTTCCAATCGAAATTCTGCGGTTTGAATACAAACGTGAGAATTGGGACAATAATAAATGGTGTCAATAAGGCAACACAATTACCAGTCAACATAGCATCGTCCTCGAAAGTATTCAAATAAGTAACAGAACCAAATTTTTTCTTGGTGCATACTAACCATGCCATAATGGCCAATGCTGTGGAAATTATTGGAGTAAAAGTTGCGGCATGCCAGTTTTGACGTTTGGATAAAATTGTCAAAGCAGAAGACAACACTGCACCACCAATAATGACACCCATCATTTCGTACAAGTAACCCATTGACACTTTAGCATAGTAAAGACCAATGGCAAACCCAGCCATGGTGTAAGCAAAGATAACTGTTGACAAATGTGACACCCAAATTAATTTTTTACCTGAAGCGTTAGGGTTAATGTAAGTTCTGTAAATATCGTAGGTTGCAATGGTTGACACAGCGATCAATTCAGCACTCATAGCTGAAGTCACTGCCATAAACACCATCAATAATGCCAACACTGCTCCAGCTTTACCCAAAAGGGCACTTGCAGCATTAGGCAAAACTAAACCAGAGGCAACTTCAGCAG
Source organism: Candida dubliniensis CD36 (assembly GCF_000026945.1). NCBI lineage: Eukaryota > Fungi > Ascomycota > Pichiomycetes > Serinales > Debaryomycetaceae > Candida > Candida dubliniensis. The sequence goes on along the minus strand of NC_012860.1, from coordinate 993,839 downwards.
CTGTCATTGGTCTACCCAATGGCCAGTATTCGGTGTGTTCTAATGCCAAAGCGGCGAACCCCATGGTTAAGGAACATAAGGCAGGAATAGCACACCATGCAAGACTTCCAAAGATGTATCCTTTGTAAGTAGACAGCGGGTTGGCAGCAAATGCTTTGTTGAAGTAGCCATTATCTAAAAACACAGTTCCAAAATTCCCAATGATATTGATAACAAAAAACATACCGCCAGATCTAGAATGCATAGTAAAATAGGAGCCACCGGCATTACCTTCTCTTGGATTGGACTCTGCCAACTTGGTAACTATCTCCCAAACTGCTTGTGGTGAACCCAACTTAGGGGATGTGGCCCAAGTGGTAAATGCAAAAACAAAGATAATCACAATCAAAACAACAGTGTGAGCATAATCAGTCAAAAATGTAGCTTTGATACCACCAAAAAGTGTATAGATGACAACTCCTAAAGGCAAAAGCAATATAGCTGCAACAATATTCATTCCGGTCAAGTCATTGACGGTGGCACTTCCACCACTAAGCAACATTGAAGTCACTAAGATATTGGTGACTATTCCCCAAAAAATATAAATAAAATGAGTCGTGGTACCATATCTACCTTTGACAATTTCCAAATAGGTATGTGCTGCTGGAGCACGTTCTCTTGCTTTGATAGCAAGACATGCAAATAACGTGATTTGAACTGTAGCACCCATGGCATAAAAGATCAGTCCACATACTCCATTATTATAGACTTGACTTGTTGATCCATTCAAAGTGGCACTCCATGTCCAACTCAGAACAATACATGCAGCAATTAACCCAGTCTTGACAGATCTACCAGCAGTGGCAAATTCTTCTGCAGTCATGACCTCTTTGTTGTATCTTCTTAAAATATATGTCGTAAGCATCATACCAAATGCAAAGACAAACCCCAAACCAACAACCACAGCATAACCAGCACTCTGTGGTAATGGGACATATGAATCAGTCATATTTGGATTATTGAAATAAATAAGTAGTAAATTTGAAAATGTAAGAAATGTTTTGAAAGAACTTGTAACAAACGACAGTATAATATTCAATTTGATTTGGCTATGATTAATTTTTCAAAAATTCAAAGTATACTGGAGAAGAAAAAGGAAAATACGGCAAGACCCCTAGTAGCCAGCAAAGGGATATCATCTTCAATTTATATGAATTAGTTTGATGAAAATTATTCACTTGGGGTTCTCTTTTTTTTTTTTTTTTTTTAATTTTTGCAGTCATTTAGTCTTATCGTTATCAACAATAAAAATCATCTCAAAATTGTTTCTCCAGATATCGAGAATCTTCATTTCTTTGTTTTCTTTTGTACAGTTTTAGAATATTACTATCAGATTTCCAGACGCTAACATTTCAAATCTGATTTCATTGTTGCCGTGGACAATACCTCTTTCTCATCAGGATTGTCTTTAATTATCTGTAATTTAGCCCGACTTCATAAAAAAAAAAAAAGTGTCACAAACAAAAATGCAGGAATCCAAACTAACGTAACAGGAACTTATCACAACTTTAAAACTATTTGATTTGCCAATCAGAATTAACGTTCCTGATACCTACAACAGGTGACTAAACTTTAAGATTTACTGAATTGCGCTATACCACACTCTTTTCTATTTTCATTCACTTATTAGTTGGCGAGAAAAAACTTCGATGTTTGGTTATCTTACTTGGAAGAATAAAAATTGAAAAGTTATTTGACAACCCAACAGCAATCCTCAAACAAGCATAAAAGTCGTGTTATCAGGGTAAAAACAGGGCCGTCACCGGGCCTATCTAAAAACTCTTTAATAAGTATCAAACACGTACAGGGTTATGAACTTGATCAAATCCCATAGAATGATTGGTAAAACGTTGAAATTGAACGGCATTGAGTATCTGGTGACTCGTTTATCTGTTGTAATTTAGATAACGACAACAAATTAACTCGAAAATTGGGAGATACTTTGATTCAAAAGAACCTGTGTCTATGTCTAAACTAGGCAATTATTGGAATTGCCGCCTGATTACATTTCAGTATAACCAATTATTTTTGATAAGTCCTTAATGGTGTGATAGTAGTTGTACAATTAAATAAATAAAAAAGATAAAGAGAATAATTATATCTATCTAAGGTTTATACGAGATAACAAAAATCTATGTGTTTGGTTGGTTAAAGGGATTTATTTCTCATATCTAACATACAATGCATCGATGAAATGCGGATGTTTGATACCAGGTTGTTTTGCAATCTTGAACCCTTCAACGGCTTCTTCAACTGACCACCCCAATACCTCAATTAAATAACAACAGATTAAAAATCCGGTTCTATTGAACCCATAATGGCAATGAACAGCAATCAATGGCTTTGCTACTGTGTTCTCATGTAAAATATCATTAACAAGTTGTATAAATCTTCGAATCGCACTTTGATCTGGAACTACTTTTGACACAGTAGCACATTTGTAATATTTTATTTTTTCAAATGATTTCGGGCTATAAGGGGGGATATCTGCAGAAATGTCAATTATGGCAATCAAATTCCCCTGCACTTGATTTGATAAATGGTCGTCATAAAATTGTTTTTCTAGAATAGATGGCGAATGGATCGAATCGCTTTCTCTTAAAGTCTTCATTCCCAATAAGGGCGCAATATCTTTGCCTCCGTTTCTGGTGATATTATATGACACAGATTGTATATTCAGCCATTTTTGTTCATTTTTCAACCCCCATTTATCACCTGATACTTTTGCTTTGATTTTCAATACCCATGCAGGAGATAAATGTAAACGTTCCGGGAACTTCAGTTCTATATGATTTAGGATTATTCCACTGATAAATTCAGGTTTCAGTAACAATAATGAATGACCAACGCCCTTGACTTCAATGGCTGACGACACTTTTCTGCCAAAATTGGAAGTCAAAAACTCGTCACATTTATATATTGTCGAAACTGGAGTCATTTGGTCATTGTTCCCGCAAATGAAAACGGTTTTTTCATATACTTGTTTGTCTTCGGGATTGTCATTGAACCGACTAATTGCTGCTATTAAATCTGAGTAAGTTGCCCTTTGAAACCCACTGGCATACTTCAATACAATATCTGAGTTGACATCCAAATTCCATCTGAACTGTCTTAGCTTATTATAAATTGAATTATTTGTTTTTGATAATTGTCTAACAACACTGGAACTATCTAACCCCTCCAATCTATCCCATGTTCTGAAAGAATTGAATAACCAAGGGAAATATGTAAACATTGTAAATAGGCTTAGCAGATTATGAGTATTTTTTGTACTTTGTTGGTTCGTGTTAATGTCATCGACCAATGCTGGTGGTGACAACAAAATTAATCCTTCCACTTTTGATTGGGGTAATTTTTTGGCAAGTTTGATCGAGATATGAGTTCCCATTGAATGTCCTATCAACAAAATCTTTTTGCTCAGAGGGACATTTTGGCTAATAAATTCATACACTATTCTAACTATATTGTCAGTTGAAAAATCCTCCCAATTCATTCTTTGAATACTTGAAGAAATTTTTGATTTATCAGCATCAGAAATCTCCGATATGAACTTAAAGCCATTTTCAAACTTCACCTTTGAGTTTCCAAATCCAGGTAAGTCCAAAGACAAAATTTCCAGACATTGGGATAGTAAACCCATCAACGGTTCAAATTGTGACATTTGTCCTCCTAATCCATGCAAAAAGACAACAATAGGCGATTCTTGCAATTCTTTGCTGACATCCACTTGGTCATCGGGTGATAACTGCTGGTTAGCCTCATTTTTCATAAAATTTACCAAAGGGTGTGGGATGTGAATGGTATTCAAAGATATGGAGTCGATTGATAAAGCTGGTTGAGTGGATAAATCAATCGTAGTAGTTTCACAGTATTTTGCTATCAAGGAACAGTCATTTGCTTCATTACGAAGTACATATTCTTCAAAATTATTAGGATGTCCTAGTACATTGATTTTTATAAATTCTGAAAATTTTTTGTACTTGGTTGATGATTTTTCTTGTTGAGATTGTGATAATGTTGATAATGCCTCAAACCTAGGGGCACCAGTCCCAGTGGAATAACCAGAAGCAGCATTGGTGGCTAATAATTCCTGTGTATCATCAGTGTCTTCTTCCAGCATGTCTTTGTGAATTAAAAAATAAATTGATTAAACTGTTTATTAATTCTGAAGTGGCGACTTTTCTTTTCCACAAATTGAATTGACTAATAAGGCTGTGTGTGGGGGGAAGGAGGAAAAAAAAAGAGAAAAAAGAAAAGGAAAAGCGAGAGGGACAAACAAGATTGGAACAAAAGGTTGAAACGGAATTATTTATAATTGATTGACATATTAAATGATAAGTTGAGAATCCTATAATTATTATTATCAAAATAATGTGTGTAGAAAAAAACGAGGGATATATAATAATAATTATTCAACAAATTGAAATTGTAATTAAACTTTGACACTGTAAAATAAATAGACTTGTAAAACTTATCAAACAAACAACCATGAAAGTGGCATCTCCTGTAAAGAATACTAAACTTGTTATAGATGTTACACCTTCGTTATTCTCGGTATCTGTATGTTTAATTGAGCTTTCTTTAGTTCTCTGAAAGTAGTTTTGGGTTTTAACAAAGTTGGTGAGAAATATTTTACACCAAAAACGTTGTAAAAACTTGACAATTATCTTAATATTAATGATCAACCTATTCTCCCCTTCTTCTTAATGATTACTACCTTCCAACATAATACGGTATATATCAGCAGAGATATCTACTACATACGATTATGTACATAAACAAGATAGCAAAATGTTAACCCCCTAACGTACAGTTAGTTCTTACCATAATGAACGATTCTACTACAACTAGTTACCCAAAAATATCTCAACCATAGCTGGAAAAGAACTTCAATAATGCTTACCTTATAAGAAGATGCATTGATTGATAGAATCTCTTGCAAACTAAAAGATAGTTTAATACGGTGAAGACGGTTGCAGATTAAATCGCGAAATCCCAATTGAGTTCTCAAAACTGAAACGTAATTCATTCTTACCACTAAACCAAAACAAATCATAAAACCAAAAAAAAAAAAAAAAAAAATCAATCTATTGTACACTTTATTTTACTAATCAGATCTATCACAATTATTTTGTTTTCCTTTGGTTTTGGAATTACTTGCTAGTACAAATGTCATCGTCTAAGCCATATTCATTTGTCGGACGAGATTCGTTTGATGATCTAGATAGCTCGTTGGATAAAGCGTTACACAGCGCCACAAACAATTATTTTCATTCTTCTAATAATAGAAGCAACGGCACAAGGAATAATTCACAAAGTTCTGTTAATGCAATAGCTTTAGAAACATTTCGTTCAAGTAATAACTTTGATGAACACAGTGACAGTGTACCATTAATATCTAATTCTAATATCTATTCACGTTTACAGAACCGTTCAATTTCTTCATCATCCACTTCCCTCAATATAGCGGCAAGATCATTTTCATCAAAATTCAAAAAATTTGTTCGAACTTTAGTTGATTTCTTTAAAAATGCAAAAAGGGAGTTGGAACAAGAAAGAATTAGACTTTCTGGAAGTTCAGATTATAGAAACACGGACCATTCCAATGTGGCCGACGAACGATACATATCTGCTAAAACAACAAACTTAAAGGCAAACAATATTTATCCAAGTAACTCCATTTCCAATGCCAAATACAATCCTATAACATTTATTCCAATAATATTGTATGAACAATTCAAGTTTTTCTTCAACTTGTACTTTTTGATAGTGGCGTTATCGCAGATAGTTCCTCAATTGAGAATTGGATATTTATCGTCCTATATTGTACCTTTGGCGTTTGTTTTAACAGTGACAATGATGAAAGAAGCAGGTGACGATATTGCCAGACGTCGTCGTGATAAAGAACAAAACCAAGAATTGTATGAGGTATTGAATCGAAATTCTTCTGATGCATTAAGTATTGAACCCAAACTAGTACCAGCTCTGGGATTACGAGTAGGAGATTTGGTGCGATTACATAAGGATATCCGTATACCGGCGGACATGATTTTGTTGCAATCGTCGGAGCTGACAGGTGAAGTGTTTATAAAAACTGACCAGCTAGATGGTGAAACTGACTGGAAGTTAAGAATTGCATGTGCTGCAACACAAGCGTCACAGAATACTAAACAGATTATTGATTCTGTTTCTGTAATTGTAGGGAACCCTTCAAAATCAATCCATCACTTCAACGGACAGTTGATCTACAAGTCACCTTCGACAACAGGTTCAGCATCCCCAATCTCAAATAATGAAACATATGCATTATCTATTGACCAAACATTATGGGCTAATACAGTTTTGGCCTCCGGAACTGCGGTAGGTATGGTTATTTATACTGGTATTGAAACAAGACAGCTGATGAACACAACTAAAACTGGGGTCAAAACTGGCTTGTTGGAGCTAGAGATAAACGGTCTTTCCAAAATATTGTGTGCTGTTGTTTTTATATTATCGTTAGTATTGGTTTTAGCACATGGGTTTCCCTTGAAATCAGCATGGTATCTCGATATAATGAGATTCTTGATTCTTTTTTCCTCAATTATACCAGTTTCCTTGAGAGTTAATTTAGATTTAGCAAAATCAGTTTATGCTTCTCAAATCCAAAATGATAACTCAATAGCGGGCACCATTGTTAGAACTTCGACCATTCCTGAAGATTTGGGTAGAATCGAATATTTACTTAGCGATAAAACTGGTACTTTAACTCAAAATGATATGGAGTTGAAGAAATTGCATTTAGGAACTGTGAGTTATGCTGGTGATGCTATGGATATTGTTACCGACTACGTCAAAGTATTATTAAAGCATTTGGATTCTGGTCAAAAGAAAAAGGATTTGAGCTCGAGGGTTTGTGAGCTTGTTTTAACGTTGGCTTTGTGCCACAATGTCACACCGACGTATGATGATGAAGGAGATGTCGGTTTTGGTGAAGTAACATACCAAGCTGCTTCACCTGATGAAATTGCTATTGTAAAGTTCTGTGAGCTGGTTGGATTAAAGTTGTACAAACGTGATCGACACTCAATAACATTGCTCCATGTGTACACCAATAAGTTTTTGGAGTTTGAGATATTGTACAATTTCCCATTTAGCTCAGAAACTAAACGAATGGGTATTATTGTGAAAGACAAAAATAGGGAAGATATATGGTTTATGCAGAAAGGTGCTGATACTGTCATGTCAAGTATAGTGAGCTCAAATGATTGGTTGGATGAAGAGACTGGAAATATGGCCCGAGAAGGGTTACGTACTTTGGTCATTGGTAAGAAAAAGATAGGTTCTAAATTATTTAACGACTTTGTCGATGACTATAAGCAAGCTTCGTTGTCAATGCACGACAGAGATAGTGATATGCAAAAGGTCGTCAGCTATTATTTGGAACAAGATTTGGAATTACTTGGTTTGACTGGTGTTGAAGACAGGTTACAACATGATGTTAAAACTTCTATTGAGTTATTACGAAATGCGGGAATAAAGATTTGGATGCTTACTGGTGATAAAGTCGAGACAGCAAAATGTGTGTCCATTAGTGCTCGGTTAATTTCCCGAGGACAATATGTGCATCAAATTACTAAACTTTCTCACCCGGATATGGCGATGAATCAACTAGAATATTTGCGTATTAACACCAATGCATGCTTGTTGATTGATGGAGAATCATTGGGCACTTATATGAAACATTTTTCAGATGATTTTTTCAAAGTAGTGATTAATTTGCCTGCCGTTATTGCGTGTCGCTGTTCACCACAACAAAAAGCAGACGTGGCTGTTGCGATACGAAAAGTTACTGGGAAAAGAGTGTGTTGTATTGGTGACGGTGGTAATGACGTAAGCATGATTCAATGTGCCGATGTGGGTGTTGGTATTGTCGGTAAAGAAGGTAAACAGGCATCTCTTGCTGCTGATTTCAGTATTGATCAATTTTGCTATTTGTCAAAGTTGTTGTTGTGGCACGGAAGAAATTCTTACAAGCGTTCCGCAAAGTTAGGACAGTTTGTTATTCATCGTGGTTTGTTGATATCTGTTGCTCAGGCTGTTTATTCTATCTCATCCAAGTTTGAACCATTGGCTTTATATCAAGGATGGTTGATGGTTGGGTATTCTACAATATATACCATGGCACCTGTCTTTTCACTCACTTTGGATTGTGATGTTGATGAACATTTGACAAAATTGTATCCTGAATTGTACAAGGAGTTAACATTGGGCAAATCCTTATCCTATAAAACGTTTTTCATGTGGGTATTTATTTCGTTATATCAAGGTTGCGTGATTCAATTGCTTTCTCAACGTTTGCAAACATTATTGGACAAGAGGTTTACTGCCATGGTTGCTTTGTCATTTTCATGTTTGATCTACAATGAACTAATTATGGTTGCCATATCTATTAACAAATGGAACAAGATTATGGCCAGCACGATAATTCTTACTTTTTTGGCTTATATTGGGTCAATTCCATTTTTGCTGGAATATTTCAACCTCACTTACGTTAGTTCATTCAGTTATATCTGGCAGGTTGGTTTATTGTTAGTTGTCAGTTTGTTCCCGGTTTGGTTAGTGCAGTACTTAAACAGACGGTTAAGACCACCAAGTTATGCAAAGGTTCAACAAGATTAAGAGATTACCATATATATATATATAGTAAACATAATGTACATTAGTTTATAGAGGGAAACAAATGGTAATACTAACATCAGAACTAGAGCCAATAACATCAATAATAAACGAACAGTACACTAAGGGATATTTTCATCAATTTGCATAAATCTTAAAATAATCATAAACTGATCCTCCTCGTATTGAAAAGCATTTCTAAACTTGATTACATGCTTCCATCTCTTGGAATTCATTCCTTGCAATTCTCTGAATAGTTTATCCCATAAATGGTATCCACCAATCTTTGAGCGAACTTCTTTACTGGTTAAGCTGATTCCAAATTTATCAGCAAAAATAGGTACTTTACCTTGACGTTGTTGATGAGCTGCCCAAATCAAAATGTGTCCAAAATAAGATAATACTGAATAATCCAAATCATTTTGATGAATATCTTTTTTCGATGGTGTCAATTTAGTACGAGTGGTTTCTAAATTAATCTCAGCGTATCCTCCAAATAATTCCAAAACGTTAGGGTATAATTTGGTGGTTTTCTTATAACCAAGTGATTCATACAAGGCAATGTTAATGCACAAAGTTAAAAAAATCTTCTTATTTTCAAAATTGCCAAATAAATCATCTTTATGAGTCGTTACAAACTTGACTGCATTGGCAGCATATTTGGAAACTGACGAAGATGTCATTAAAGTTTTGATTTTGACATCAGACAAATCTGAATGAAGAATTTGCTGATGGGACATTCCAATGATGGTTTTGGTTGGCTGCACCTCGGGTAAATTTTCAGAGTATTTCTTATTGATGGTGCTTTTCACTGATCTTAATTTTATCACAAATGGATTATCTTCTGGTTTTGAAGTGGTCTCTTTAGATGGTGAAGGAGCAGCTGCTGGTGATGGAACTGATGGTGTTGCAGACTCCTCATTTTCACTGGTATTCGACTCCTTTGTTAATTGATTACGTTTCTTTCTTCTTTCCTTTCTCTTTTTATTCTTAAGCTTGCGTTTCAATGCTTCGTCTTCTTCCTCTTCCACTTCGTTATTTAAGGCTTCGTCTACCAATTCTGAGTTGTCAGTGCCATTACTTTTTGAACCAGGCGTTTCATTGTTAATATCCATATCTTTACCATTGGCTATATTCTTATCTTCATCAGTTTTAGCAGCATCTGTTGGTTTGGCTTCTGGTCGAGCTTTATTTTTGAGGTTGTTTCTACTTTTTTTGGATTTTACCTTCTTTGCTGTTTTGTTTACTTGGGTCTCTTCTATTTGCATCGACTCGGTTTCCTTCTTTTTGGGTGATCTCTTAGGTTTCGTTTTTGTTGCTTCTTTGTTTGTATCTATTTGCAAATTAGCATCATTTTGGCCTTCTGAATTTGAAGTTGACGAATCATTTACAACAGTTTTATTGAGTTTTGATTTACTTTTTCTCTTATTCAATCTTGATCTACTTTTTTGCAGCTTGAGTTTGTTCGGTTTCTCATCTTTATTCTTGCCAGTGTCATCTCCATTAGCAACATCTTCGTCACTAGAAAAGTCAAGACCTTCCATATCCTTAGTTACATCAGCCACAGTGAACTTTTTATTTTGAGCTTTAGGCTTTGCTTTATGTTTGGTTCCTGTAGATTTCGAAATTACAACCTCGTCATATTTCGTGGAAACAAATTCAGTCAGTTCCTCATAATTTCCATTCTCTTTATTTGTCAATAAATAGTCCAAATCATTCTCAAACTTTTGTTCTTCGATTATATCGGGTGTAGAGTCGCCTGATGAAGGAGTTGACTCATACAATTGTGATTTGATTTGATTTAAATTGGATTTAGCATCTATTTTCCTCTCTGGTGATGATGCCATCCTCAATTATTAAAGAAGGTTGGTATAAACGAGGGATTATGATGTTAGTGAATAAACAATTCTGAACGATATGATTTGGAAAAGGAAAGAAAAAAATTTTTATAGGAAAACTGTTCAAAAAAAAATTAAAAATAAAAATAGAATAGAATACTTATTTGTGTCAGGACTAAATTTTTCCAAAAACACGAATTTATCAATGAATTTGCAATTTGTATTTTTCTGTGGTCTTTAAATTAATTATGTATGTTTCTTTTTTTTTTTTTTTTTTTTCTCACCTGCCTTCATTATTCTTGTTGTTTCTGAATAGACGACGAGCTAAATTTAAATTCTTAACAAAGAAAGAAAATGCTTATGTTATGGTATGTATTACACGAAACAAACGCCTAAAAAAGGATTACAAAAAGATGAATAAACCCCCATACAAAAAGAAAGTTTGATAAAAACAAATAGAAGAATAATACAATGAGCTTGATTTAAGAAATAGTTGTGAACCCCCCCCTTCTTTTTTACCATTCAGCCTTCTATTTCTGTTTATGTTGATGAGGAGAGGGGCTAGGGTGAGAAGAGTAAAACTTGTAGACACTTTCAATAGCTTCCTTTTTCTTCCTTGTTACAACCAAAAAGCCTTACTTGATACTGATTCTTATAAGATAGAAGAATATTTATTTATAAATATATGTATATATAGTTTTTTTTTTTCACTCTGTTTTTCGTTGTATGAACTCATCTATGAAGAGAATTAATTTTCAAATGCTAATATAGAAACCACAAACTTGGTTACAAAACTTAGAAAGAAGCAACGAATTCTTCGGTGACTTTTCTCAATTTTTCTAATTCATCTTTAGACAATTCACCCTTGGTCTTAATAGCATCCAAGATACCAGCTTCGTTAGATTTCAAGTGACCTAAGAAAGCTTCTTCAAATTCACCAATTCTGTCGAGAGGAACATTGTCCAAGAAACCGTTAACACCAGCGAAAATCAATGGAACTTGTTCTTCGGCAGCCAATGGGTTGTATTGTTTTTGTTTCAATAATTGGGTCAATCTTTCACCTCTGTTCAAGGTTTGTTTAGTAGAAGCATCCAAATCAGAACCAAATTGAGCGAAAGCAGCAACTTCTCTGTATTGAGCCAAGAACAATTTCAAGGAACCAGCAACTTGTTTCATGGCTTTGACTTGAGCAGCAGAACCGACACGAGAGACGGACAAACCGACATTAATAGCTGGTCTGATACCTTTGTAGAACAATTCAGCTTCCAAGAAAATTTGACCATCAGTAATGGAAATAACATTAGTTGGAATATAAGCAGAGACATCACCACCTTGGGTTTCAATAACTGGCAAAGCAGTCAAAGAACCACCACCGTAGGCATCAGACATCTTGGCAGCTCTTTCCAATAATCTGGAATGTAAGTAGAAAACATCACCAGGGTAAGCTTCTCTACCTGGTGGTCTTCTCAACAATAATGACAATTGACGGTAAGCAACAGCTTGTTTGGACAAATCATCGTAGACAATTAAAGCGTGTCTACCATTGTCTCTGAACCATTCACCAATAGCACAAGCAGTGAATGGGGCAATGTATTGCAATGGAGCGGCTTCAGAAGCAGTGGCAGCAACAATAACAGAGTATTTAAGAGCATCGTGTTGTTCCAAAGTTTGGACTAATTGGGCAACAGTGGATCTCTTTTGACCAACAGCAACGTAAACACAGTATAATTTCTTCTTTTCGTCAGAACCATTGTTCCATCTCTTTTGGTTCAAGATAGCATCCAAGGCAACGGCGGTCTTACCAGTTTGACGATCACCAATGATCAATTCTCTTTGACCTCTACCAATTGGGACCAAAGCATCAACAGATTTCAAACCGGTTTGCATTGGTTCGTGGACAGATCTTCTTGGTAAAATACCTGGGGCTTTGACTTGAGCTCTGGAGTAAGCAGCAGCCTTGATTGGACCTTTACCATCAATTGGGTTACCCAAACCATCAACAACTCTACCTAACAATTCTGGACCAATTGGAACGGAAACAATTTGACCAGTTCTTTTGACGGTTTCACCTTCTTTGACCAATCTATCGGAACCGAACAACACAACCCCGACTTGGTCAGCTTCCAAGTTCAAAGCCATACCTTTGGCACCAGAGGAGAATTCAACCAATTCTTCGGCTTGAATGTTGTTTAAACCGTAAATACGAGCAATACCATCCCTAAAAAAACACGAAGTTAGTACGTTTGCTTCTATCATTGATTGTCATTTTTCCTTCTTCCACAACAAGGTGTGTGTCCCCGCGCACAAAAAAAAATCCTCGTCCAATAATATTGAAACAAAATTTTTCAGCGTGGACACAACAAACTATCAAGGGAACGGAGCCATGGAAGACAACATTTGATTTCCAATTGAATCGATACATACCCGACGGATAAAACTCTACCGGTTTCGTTCAAGTTGGCTTCTTCAGAAACACCTCTGATTCTGTCTTCCAAGATTGAAGAAACTTCAGTTGGAGCAGCCTTGGCAGAGGCAAATCTTTGAGCAGTTAATAAAGTTGGACGAGCCTATAAGAATAGAAATGTTAGTATGATACCCCAATTTCTTCTTTTGGATGTTGCTAACAGATGAGTAGGACATAAATGTAGGTTGTAATATTCAATCCATTAATTTCATGCACAACAGCATCCATCAATCCTAAAACCAATTGTTCAATTGTATCATTGAATGCTGTAGCTTTCAATTGCAATGTAATTGATGTACTCAAATATGGTTATTGGAAATAACGTTGCGTTGTATTCGTCTCATTATTTCTGTTGCTTCTTTCCATGTCGAATGGTGTTCAATACATACAACTCTTAAGGATGATCTGGCAGCAATAGTAGCTGTACGAACAGCAGTACGTAAAACAGGACGAGCTGACAACATTTTTCTATAATTTCTTCTTTTTATTGGTGGAGGGATATAAATAGAAGTTGTGAAGAAGAAAGGGAAAAAGTGGAAGAATATATAAATTTTATGTTGAAAAAAAAAATTTGTAGAAATGAAAGAATCTTGGTGCGAGAAAGAAAAAAAAAATGTGTCTTGTTTCTCAATTTTCATTGGCACTTTACCGAACAGAACTCTCTTTCGCGATTTGATTGGTCGACAAAAAACGCTCGATCACGTGCCCTCTAGAGTGGAGTATGGGTAAAATATGGGGGGACAGTAGGAGTCATTTCAAAAAAATTTTGGCAATTGACAGAGGTGTGTTACACTAGTGATAACCATGTAAGCTAATTGAGGGTTATATAAAAAGACAAACAGTAGAGTCACACATTAACTAGTAGTTTACATTACTCTTTTCTTGATTAAAGCAAGAGAAATAACGAGTTCATACAGTCAAGCTCTTAACGCTTTACAATACGCTTCAACTTTAATTCATGAAATTTGGTTCAATTGGAGTCCTAGCAACCATACGATATTAATACTATCCAAAATTAGCTATGTAGACTCATATTACTTTTCCATAAACTACAAGTTGATTACTATAATGGGGATCCCAAGAAGTAGCAGGGAGAGGGAAAAAAAAGCCAAATATGTCAAAGAAAAAGCTCACAACAAAAAAAAATTTTCAGCGATATCAAATTGTTTCTAACTGTACCGGTTTAAAAGTAGTCAGCGATAAATGTTGGGTTCAACTACAAAGAGAATACTAGTTAATAGTTCAAAGAGGCTGATTAGATATAACTCGTCTAATAACAGCAAAAATGGTAGTGATGCCGTCAAATTAAATTTGAGTGATCTTTTTAAGAGAATCGATCAAGTTTCAGCAAAAGCTGCCGAGTTGAAGAACAAGACCGCAAATTCGAGATTATTTGAAGCTGGAAACAAGAGACCTGGTTGGCAAAAAAAAGAAAATAATAATTTTGCCAATAGGACCGTCAGAAATGATTTCAATGAAGGAGGACAGCAACAAATGCCAAGACAACATCAACAACAGCAACAGCAACAGCAACAAAGAGAAGGAAACTCGGAGACTAACTTTCGTGCTCCAAGAAGCAATACGAGACCATCCAGATTTCCAAAGACAGTTGAAGGGGAAAGGGCACCAGCTGCAAGGTTCAATAATAGAGGTAATAGACCTAGTGGATTCAATGATAGATCATTCAAAAGATCTACTCCTAGAAGAAATACCATTGAAGGTAAACCAGAAGTGCGCAAGCCAACAGTAGCCAAACCAATCAAGTCTAAAGAATTGACTGCCGTTCCATTACAACCAAAGGTTATTGCTGAGGATTTCTTTTACGGCAAGGTTCCAAGTATTAATGCTACTGTTGCTTCTAGATTAGCCTCCATTGCCAAATTATCATTAAATGATTCGAAATATCCGTATATGTTGCCAAAAGATGTTATTGCCCAAGCATTTCCAGGGTCAAAGAACAGATTTATTTTGCAGCGGACTTGGAAGATAGACCCAAAGGAAGATGTCTTAAAAGAAAGAGTGCAGACTATTGTGTTAGGACAGACTAAGGACTTGGAGTATAAAGGTAAAAAGACGGAATTGGCCAGTCGTACTCTTCATGATATTAACATTAACCCAAATTTAGACTTAGAACAGAAAGATACTATGTTCAATATTGTTAATGGGTTGACAGATATCAAAACCATTTTCAAAGATGCTCACTGGAAGAAACAAGCAAGTAAATAGAGCAGTTGTTACATTAAGCAAACTTGTACATAGGCTTGATAATACACATCTAACAAAGTGTGAATTTGGTTATACTAAATTTTACGTATTTCGCTCTTTTTTTTTTTAGGGTCAAAAATTGACGAATATTTGTTGAAAAATAGTTTATCTTTTTCAAACCATATATAATTAGATTACAAGGAAAAACGAACTGACCTTGCATAAAAAAATATCCTTCAATTATGACAGGGCCAAAGTTAAACTAGAGCACAGTTTTCAACCCTTTCAAGTAATTAAGGGGGTATTAAAGGAAAAAATCCACAAGACAAAATGTAAAGCAATCAAAAGTGATATGATGATTTTAGATGCACCTTATCAAACAAGCAAATCGAGACAATAAATGCACCTTACAACGCACAATATAGTAGAACAATAGAGGTTGGTTTTTGCTACTATGAGCAAATATAGACAGTGCATGTCCAGGTTTTTTTTTAAAAAATGACTGGCCACTATGCAATCGTGTTGCATTTCAGGAGAAGCAAGAAGTGTGGGGGATTTGAACATCCCATGAACTAAAAAAAAAGGATTGACTGGCAAGTGACCACGATGGTAGAACCACTGTTTCGCCCCAATTGTTTTTTTTTTTTTTTTTTCCTTTTTATCTGCTTTCCAGTCACTATATCAATAAGAGCTATGAGTGGTCAAAGATAGATAATGGGAAAATAATGGCTCTAATTGGATTGTTTTCAAATGCTAAACCATCTTTATTTGACATCCAGAGCGTTTCTCTTCCTCAGTGAAACTTTAAACTTGTATATTAAATTAAATTATACAAACTGTTGATGCTATGAGCACTTTACTGTACTCTTATTATGATGAATAATAAAAACTGACACGAAAACAAAAATACGGACCGATAACCATTTAAAAAAACCTTACACCCATTGATTAAAACAAATAACATTAAAAAAAAAAAACAAAGAAAAAGGCAAAAAAAAAGATCACACTTTTGACAAAGCAATGAACACAAGCAACTGATCAACAACCAGTGTAATTTATAGTCACTTGCCGGAGATTTCACTCACAATTTGGTGAATAATGATCTAGCTGATATCGTGCCTTTTAACAGTTGATTATCAATGGCATTATTATTGGTTTCTTTATAAGATAAAAGGAACGGAACTGTAGTGGAAATAGCCAAATACCCTAATAGTAAAGCAGTGGAAGATTTGGAATGGAACGCACTTGGTCTAGCATAGAGTGAATGCATTATGAATAGGAATGAATAAATTACTAATGATATATTAATACGATGAGATAAATTACAAACGTCTAAACTTGGTATTTCGAGAAGAGGGAAACAGAGAAATATTTATAGTACTGGTTTCATGATTCCATCAACAGATTGCGAAACTGTGGGCTCATGTTATGATATTTTTTTTTTGATTGTACAAGATTTACATGCAACATCTGCTAAAATCAAAAAATTTTTCTATTCAACATTTCCGTTTTTGATTTGTAATTGTATGCGGAAAAAGCAGATAATAATAGTAAGTGGTTACTAATTGTGTGGCTATTGTTCAGCAGAATTTTTTTTTTTTTTTCGTTGTCAATCGAATGATTTTTTTTTTTCGCATTTTTTGTTGGGAAGAAGAAGAGGAGGGAAAAGGGGAAGGAAGAACTCGGAAAGTGTAGCACAAAATTACCCTGTAACCACATCATTACCACCACTCCGGTTGCTTTTCCGAACCGCTCCTATCCTTTTGCATGGTAGAGAGTTGATAATGTGATTCTTTGAAGCACTGTGAACAGTATGTCTCAATTGTCTTATTGCAGATGAGTGAGTGTAAATCAAACATCAACTAAATACAGAAACGAAGAAGTCGCCTTTTCTTTCCTTTTCAGCCTCCTAAAGGCGTATGTGATGTGGCGATAGCCCGACAATGCGATGTGAACTACCGCCACAAATGATTTTCTTACACAAAACCCGATTCCTCGTTTGTAAAACAACTGATGAACTGAGACAACATCTGTTCATCTCCAACATAACTACCACTACTGCTACTACTATCACTTGGATGACCATGCTAAACTTAACCGAAATATATATTCACCTGATTATGGCATTTGACAATGTCTTCATATTATTTCGTTTCATACTTTTGACTTGTTTTATTTTTTTTTCTTTTGTTCTGCGGAGAGGAGATGTACAATGTGAAGGTGAGGTAATTACAGATTTTGTCATTACAACTTAATTCAAGAATGTTAAGAAATTCCTTCCCAATAATCTTTAGTGCTTTGGCTGTGTAATGGAAGTATCTTGTAATTGTTTGAAATTCATCTTTACATCAATTGCTCTTCACTAAACAACTATTTGATAAATGGACCGAATACCGGATGTTTTGATAATAATTTTTCGATGTTTATATTTTCAAAGTTTGAGGAAAACCAATTTCCTAAACTGGATTTCGCCGAAACTAACTTGGTACACGTCTTTCAATTTCATAAATTAATACACGCTACACGTCTACCCGTGTTGCTGAAACCAACCAATCAACTTTGAAATTGTGCCAAGACGATTTTGTATCTCTTTATATAGAATATTGTTGTTGTTGTTGATGATGATGTTGCTGTTTCAATTGATAGAGATGATCTGTTATGGTTCAAATCAATTGCAACCACAAAAGCAAGTGACCGCCTACTAAGAAAAAAGCCTCTATACGATCGTTTAGTAGTCTAGATTCAATTCATTGTCTAGCAAGACAAACTCCTTATAACAACTTTGTGTTGATTGTTGTTCTTATACTTATACTTCGATTAATTTGCATCCCTGAATTCTTCTTATCAAGAACAGTAGCTTCACCGCAAATTAAAACATAACACTTGATATGTAGAAGAAATTTTGACGATCTACACTACCCTCCTCAACAAGAGTTTTGTTTCCTGCTTCTTCTTTTTTTTTTTTTTTCAGTATCAACAAGAATAACAACCCAATGTAGCATTAATTATTCCAACATGTCTTTCGAGATTCTTGCGTTGCCATACTCTTGGATCCACAAGGATTCTGCATCTTCAAGGTTTGAAAATCTAAAACATTTGATCAATGCTTCATACAATAAACCTAGGTACAGATTTGGTATCATTCAATCTCCAAGAATCAAGAATAACAATTCAGTCTTGTCAGATCTAGCAATTGATGCCAAGGATGAGATTTGTATTTACTTGCTACTTGGAAAAGAGGAAAAGTTTGATGATTTGTTTTTCAACGAAGGATATAAACGAGATTTGACTAAAGTTGCAACTACATTCAGTCAAGTTTTTGCTAATGATATTCCAGAACGTTATTATTCGATTTTCAATCTTGAAGATATAAAAACCGCAAAGATCAGTTTTGTCGATAGTGATTTTGAATTTACTGAGGAGGCCTTGAATAGATGTATTGCTAGTGTTGGCTTGAGGTCATTTCATGGCACGGTCAAGCCAGATACCAAAGAGTTTGAATTGACTGCATTCACATCGTTTATGCGGAACACTGCTCCAGTTTTTCTAGACTTTATAATAAACCAATGTCTATTGGATAGTGGAAGATTTGAACAAATATCATTTCAGGGAACCCTTAATGATTTTCGGACAATCATTATACACGCAGACGTGATCAAAGAACATGGGTTAGTTGAGTACTATACAAAAAAGTGTTCTTTCACAAAGTCTTGTCAGGAGGATGTCTTGATCAAAATTGATAATCAACAGAACGTTGAAGATGGGATACTAGAGAAAGGGATACTAGCATCCAAAGATTTTCATCTTTCTTTTTTAGAGAGAGTCATTCATATAGAACCCAAATAGAGGACAGTTGACAATGTATAATCAACAGTTTTTGGTATTAGCTGACCCGTAAAAAAAAAAAATTCTTTGAGCTTCCTTGTACTTGACCTGTGATTACTGACCGATGAGCCATATTAAACTCTATGTTGTTTGGTGGCAACCGCCTTCCCCAGAAATCGGTAGTTGTCAAAAAAAATGAACAGACACACCTAGACTGCGTTAGGTAGTGCCGAGGATAAATATCCTATGACAATGGAAAATGCAACGTATCCAGCCAAAGCAGAGGAGATAGCGGGTAACACCCAGCGGGGAACGTGGTGCGCAATGTCGAGAACAACAGTATATAAATAAGTAGTTTTTCCCAGGTGTAATTTGGGTCAGGTATAGAGGGCGGACGAGGCAGGCAAGAACCCAATTACAACACGTTATAGTAGTAATATATATGTTAACCAAGCTACACGACTATAACCGCTCGCAAGCGCTCACATACAACTTGTCATATTTTGTCCTTTTGTTTTTCCGCCAGCAACATAACCTTTGTTATCGGTTTTTAGTTTCTTGATTTTTCCATTACCATCTTTACCATCGTTATGAAACGTTCTTCTATTATTGGCTTGTTTGTTTTTCAAATCCAGCTTCAGAGTTGGTTGATCAAATGACATCTGAATAGGAAACATATCATTAACAAATCCTGGCTCATTGATAATATCATTAACAACATTATCAGCATTTGGTTCTTCTCCGTCTTTAAAGCGACCAAAATGGTGTGTCAAAGTTTTGACAACGATTGCTTTGTTTTTGAACTTAATCGAGACATTGAGATACCATTGAACAAAGTTCCTTTTGGAATTTAACTTCCGAATAAATTTAGCAGCTTCAGTATTAGGCATAGGTAATTCATTACACCTTTCCCAACATTCACGAGCATCTTTAGCGTTAAGAAGATTGCTCTTAATGTGATCCAAAATCAACCTAATCTCTCCCAGATCAGTGAGTCTCGATGGAGAAGCAGCCTTAAGAATAACAGCCTTTAAAGAATGGCAATTTGGAAACCGTTCAGTGAAGCTTTTGATCTGAGACAATCTCTGCATCAACTTGAACTCAAAATCACGAAGAAAAAACACTTTTTCAACGAGATTATCAGAATCTAACGATCCCACCCGAACTCTATGAAAAGTATAAGCCGGGAAAAGGAAGTTTTGTCTGCTAACAGTTAGATTGGTATCTAAAATATGAGTAATCAACCGACTAAAAGGAGGTTTCGCAAAAGATTTTGCTAACTCACTATTAAAGACGGAATCGAGCACCTGCTCTGTGATGTTCAAAATCATACAGATTCTATCAGTACTAATTAAACTCACTCTAGCAAGACATTGACTATAAGTGACTTCCATATTTTTCTTCAACTCAGCAGGAATCTGATCTACCGACCAACGATTCAAGGGATCATGAACAAGATGGATAGATCCATCAGCTTCATGGCGAGTAAAGATAAAATCACCAATGTTGTCAATATATATGTCAGCAGTTTCAACTGCGACATCTAAAACTAGATTTTGTTTATCGCCCAACATCCTAAGTGATGGGAAATCACCATTGTCAATTGTTTGATGGTTAGTAGTAATATTATTATCTGACATCCCTTTATTAAATAAAGAAAAAACATAAGAAGTCAAGTATGTACTTCTAATCTAAAGAGAAAAATGCGGTATTAACCCAGCCTCTTAAAAGAGTTTCAACTAGATGGGGAAATACTCTAGTATAAATAATCTCTCTTCGTCAAAGGCGATACCCACCACCTTTACTTCATTGGAAGTAAGTAATACCGATGCTGTTGGGCATATATGCCTGCAGTTCTCATATTCCTTCCTTCTCTTGTATCGTCAGGTGATTCAAGTTTTCTAAGCCTTGGTATGTGCTACCAGCTTACGCAAATGCACTTCTGCATGTCGTGCAAATGCTACAATTCGAAAAATCATAATAGAAGCTCGAAGAGGAAGAAAAAGAAAAAATGAACAAAAAAAAAAGTAAACAAACGCAAACACGATATTATATTACTACCAAGTTTTATTAATAATTGGTTTTGTTGATGCAATGTCAAGGTTAGAACAGCAAACTCGATCATACAAGAATATATTACCAAATACATATGTGCCGTACCTTGGACATAAAGTTTTATATAATATTTTGGACAGATTATCCAAGAATTCTATACTCCAATTTATCATCTTATGGACCAAGCTCAAGAACACACAACCAAAACCACCTTCAAAGTACACTCAGCAAGGTTTCAACAAAAAAATCATAAAGGAAGTGAACGAGTTTCGAAAATCAATTAATCGCACCCCGAAACGTAAGCTCATCGACAAAATAATCTTTGAGTATTGGACCCAAGGATTGAATCTACTACAAATATCTCAGATCGACTGCCAGCTTATTGTGGACAAATCAAATAGTACCCAGTCATGGATTTATTCAACTGTAAAGGATATGCATGACAAGATAGTGCCGATCTCGATCAACCCTAGGGAGTTTCTAGATAATTTGGTGAAAAATTTGTCGTCGTTGTACTTGTCATATATTTATATATGCAAACATCCAAAGCTACCGATAATCTTGATCAGGATCCAAGTGTTTGATTTAAATGGAATGGATATTACCGAAAAACCACATATTATATCTCACAAGGCATATTTTTTTGGGATTTTTATTAATTCGCCCCATGTTGTCCATTCCATTAACAACGATGCCATGGTCCACGGCATAGTTATGGAGGCATTCGAGAGAAGTTTACCACAGAGTAAAAACAACTTGCTCAAATTAATCACCCCAGAGAACCAATTCCCTGTGAAATCTATCCAATCAATGCATATTTTAAAAGGGTGCGATCGATTCGGAAACAGCTTAGGTATTTGGACTCCTTATGCTGATGGGACCGTGGACATGTTACCACTTGGAGCAGTCGAGGATCATCAAGTATCCAAAAATGAAGTCAGTGAAGCAGGCGTTGAAAATGAGGCCGGCACAGCCGAAAACATCAACAGTCTAAAGCTTCAACGATTGAAGAAAATTGCAAATCTACGATTCAAAGGATCACTTACAGGTAATAAACAAACTAGCAATGAGCAACCAAAACTTCAACAACAAGACGAGGACACTAACCCTGATCAAGCTGCAAATGAAGGGCATATTAACGATACGGAGTTTGATTCCATTGCTCCAATCCAATACGCAGAATTTATTCTTCGAGAAAAAACAACTGTTGCAAGAACTGAGAAAAGTATCGATGATGATGGAAGAACTAACATTAAGTTTAAAATAACAGGGTCAGATGTGTTTGGAGGTTTGCATGAATTATCTGTGAAATCAACAGAACCAGAGGAAATAATATTAAACCCAGAAGAAGTCCCCAATTGGCTAACAGGTGAAGAAGGTGCCACATTTGGTGAAATCAGAAATGGTAATTTTTATGAAAAGACTAATGGATGACTTTGTCGATGTGCCAACTAACTCCTGTTCCACGCTTCCTGTATTTATCATCATGTATATCTGTATTCATATCATAAGACATATTATTAAATAGAAATTAACACTAATTGTGAAAACAAGCAAAACTAGTTAAAGAGTAAAGTATGAAGCAGTACCAAAAAAAAAAAAAAAAACATGAACAAGTTGCAATAAAACCTATAAACTCCCAAAATTCTTACAAGTCGATGAAATATGCATCTGTGACATCACTGTACTTATGTTTCTTGTAACAGTAATGGCACTTGAAGATATCTATACCCTTTTTCGATAAATGCCAAATACTATCTCTCAATACCAAATGTTGACAATAGTTTAACACAACAGCCTGTGTTGTATAACCATTTTCGGTGATAGGGATTAACTGTTCCCTCGAAACTGGACAAATAAAAATAGGATGATACTTAAATAAAAACCTATTGGAGTCTGGCAATTGAAACGGTAACTCAAAATGATACGTTGCCACAAAATTTTCGACTTGGTTATCAGATATGCTATTTGTCGAGTTCGATACACCAGAACTATCTTCACTTAGTTTGCTCCCGGAAACCAGTTTCAACTTTTTCAATTTCAATTGAATTTGATTATATTTATAAAAACTTGGCAAGTATATATGTCCTGCTAAAACACTTTGGAACAATGACGAATCGTTAGATAATTTCAAATCCTTGCAATATTCCGCAATAAATTCGTTAGCAAGATTGGTGAATAAATTACCACTATCATGAATATTTTCAAAGTTTGCTAACAACTCATATACAAACTTTGCCTCACCCCCATGACCCATACCTCTTTGATTACGTTCATTCTCCATATAAAATCCCTGCTTCATTTTTGTAATAAAACTTTTAACAGTAGTAACCATATGCTTTTTTGAGAAATCATCAAGAGTTTCAGTATCTTTATCTGTTCGGAATAGCAACAATGTCATCAATGGTGATATCTCATTAATGTAATCTTTGAAGAACTTGGAAAAATTGTCTTTTGAATATAAATAAGCTTTGAGTGCATTATCAAGTGTGAAGGATGAATTCTCTCCATTTAGTAAAATTGTAAACTGTAGCATATGAAACTTAAATTCAATATCATAAAAGGAATCATTCTGATCCCAAGATAGATTAATAGATCCAAATGTGTCTGCACTTGTATTCGGTGGCAAAGTTGAATTTTTGGCATTAATGGCTACTCTTTCATTATACTTTTTTTGAAACCATTGAAGTGCCATTGACAAATCATGCCTAGTTATTATATTATCAACTATTTGATTCAAAATCTCAAATTTCTTAAATAGGTCTTGGTCAATAACACTTGACGTGTTTGCAGGCAATTCTTTTAAGACTTCTGGAACAATTTCACACTGACCAGTTTTCAATAAATGAAGAACAATAGCCTTAATAAGTTCTTCTCTATTTTCATTTTTGATTTTCTCCAACTGGCTTGATTTTGAAAGTATTGAATAAGGATCTTTTGATGTTCCCATATTAGATTCTTTACTTATTGTTGATGCATGGCTTTCGTGGTCATCTTTCTGATTATTGTGTGGATAATTGTTTAATAGCAATGGGTAAGTATACGCATCATCCAACTCAATACTAAACTTGGGGTTATTCAAAATATTTTTACTGAATTTGTTATTTGCAGAATTATATGACTTTAATCTGGAAATAGAAGACTTGTACCATTTATCGGATAGTTTCAGTAATTTGTCTACCGAGTCCACTGGTTTATGGTTTGTGTGTTCATTCTGTTGGCTATTCACTTCTTCAATTAGGTCTAATTCTATTAGTCTTAGTTCAGCTAAAAACTCATTGGAATCCTGTAGCAAGTCGTTCAAGCTATCAGTCCCTGACTGATCAAGGTTCGTCACCTCGGTTGATAGGGTGTCTAATAATGCTGTTGTTGTTGTTGTGGTGGTAGTAGTAGTCATATATAATTCTTGACAAAGGGAATCAAAATAACAAGAAAGACAATTAAACTGTTGAAGGGATTGAGTATCTCTATT
This sequence comes from Candida dubliniensis CD36, assembly GCF_000026945.1. Lineage (NCBI taxonomy): Eukaryota > Fungi > Ascomycota > Pichiomycetes > Serinales > Debaryomycetaceae > Candida > Candida dubliniensis. The sequence goes on along the minus strand of NC_012860.1, from coordinate 969,283 downwards.
CCGTCTTTTAAATACAAGAACTACTAGGAGTTATAGATATGGTCGTAATGACAAATCCAGGAGATAACGTATCAAAGGACTTTTTTCCTCTCCGTTTTCTATGTTACTCAGTTTGAACGTGTAAGTCAGGAGGAGACTTTTGATCCACAATTCCGAGCGAGGGGATTGACAAATTGATTGATGTGTATACTTAACCCACCCCTAACAAACTAAATAACAAAGATGTTGAATCCTCTCGGGTTATTGTTCTTGATATTGCATTATAATTATCTATATACTTGACTTACTATAAAGGATGAAGCAAGAGTAAATGCATTATCTGTGGTTGCCATTATCTATTGAAATTTTTATAATCATCACTGTTAAGACTTGCATCTTCAAATGTGTCTAATAAACGACAATCCTCTAGGTAGTCTACATTCATCCATTAATCATAATAAACCTTTCTGCAGCAAATCGCTTTCATATATCCAAATAGTCGGCTTTAACCAATAGTTCTAGAGCCAAATGGGTAGGGATATTAAACTCAGGAATATCCTTACCTTCTGTCACCGAGTCCCTATATTTGTGATGATAGTACAAGTATTCCACAATACATTCCAATATATCACCATCCATGTCTAACTTAATCTTCCCCGTTTTACCTTCTTCAAATCCTTGTGAATTCCTTAACACTGATGAAATCGATGCCACGTCTTTTGAAATCACAAACTTAAAGTTATCCGAGGAAACTAATGTAACAAACTCTGTATTCAAAAGCGACATCTCTATTATAAAAGACCCTGTGTCAAACTATTGTGTTTATCTTGTAGGAGACACGCTATTAGGAAACACTTAAGGAGTTTGAAAATGACAAAAATCGTGTTTTGCCCTATCGATCGAGCAAACCACATACAAAACATTTACAACAAAAAAAAAAAGCGAATGAAATGTACGAAAACATAGCTAAAAGGAATCAAGAACAGTTGTACTTCTTACAGTCTAAATATATATATAACAACCAACTTATCAATGCCATCTAATCCAAGTTTTAATTGGCTGAAACTACAAAATGTATACTATAATATCAGAACATGCTACGATGAATTGAATTGGACAATCGACAATTTATATTCCAACTACCTAGTATCGTTATCTCCTAATGCAACTTTGATAGCTATTGCTTCAAAAAGTGCACCACATCCAAATTTAATTGAAATATACTCGATCAGTGGTCACAAACTATGGTCAGTAGTCTATAATAGTACCCACAATGATTATATTCAGAGTTTTCATTTCACAAGAGATGAGGATTTGATAATAGTTTTGAATAACGGCAAATATAGACATTATTATGACTTGATAGGTAACTTTAATGAGTACAACTTTGTGGAGAATTTAGTCACTATGGATAACATAAGCCAAACACCTAACGGTGCTGATAAAATTGACCCAAATTCAGACAACACTCGAATAATTACCAATTTAGAAAACAACCAAACTGAAGAAATAGTCAAGATAATGGAGGTTAAGACGTGGAATAAATTTTTAGTTGTGCGGCTCGAAAGCAAGCTTATAGTCACAGATTTGGACTCTTTCACGAATTATGCTGTTTCTTTAGCAAGTTATGCTGCTTCGGACTTTGAGTGTTTCAACATTCAAGGAAAGACCGGCACCAAAAAAGCTGTTACTATTCAATTAGGGTATCGTAAAAGTATACTTTCCATTGACGTCGATTTTGATTTAGCAAGCTATGAAATAGTTGATCAAGAATTAACTGATGGACCATTCAGCTCCATTGCGATATCACCTAGTGGACAACTCATTTCATTATTCAACAAACAATTAAAGAAAATATTTGTTATAAGCAACAAATTTGACCAAATATTATTGGATTATGACACTTCAAATGAAAGCAGCGATCCATATCAAGTGCAATGGTGTGGGAACGATGCAATAGTCTTGTCATTTAAGGATGAGATAAAACTAATTGGACCAGGTCAACAATCAATTTCATTTTTTTATGACATAGAAGATGACGATGAATTTGATTTAGATAATTTAATGGTCAAAAAGGACAATAAGAGTTCAGATTATAAAAAATTTGATGATTTACTTTTCACAATTCCTATCTTACAAACTAGCATTGATGGGTTAAGGATTATTACCACCACTAAAGTCCAGTTTTTAAGCAGAGTGCCTGAAACTTGTGTTCAAATGTACCAAGTTGGATCAACAGCCCCCAGTAGTATTTTGGCTGATTGTGTAGACAAATTTTCTGCAAATGCTTCTAAAGCTGACAGCAATATTTCTTTATTGAGAGCAGACAACACGTTGTTAAAGGCTATGGAAGATTGTCTTCAAGTTGCTTTAGAGGAGTTTTCGCCAGATTGGCAGAGAAGAGCTTTAAAGGCAGTATCATTTGGAAAGGTATACTACGATGATTATTTCGATTCTGACAAATTTGTATCTGTCGTTGATAACATTAAAGTCTTGAATCTAATTCGGTCGCCAGAATTGGGTTTGTTTTTAACTTACCAGCAGATCGAGAACATTGGTGGCTGGGAAGAAGTGATAAAAATGCTTTTACGAAGAAACCACCATGACCTAAGTCTAGACATCATTAAGAAATTGAATTTGGGGAATGCCAAACCTTTAGTATATATTCATTGGTGTTGTTATAAGATTAGGAAAGAGTTGGATATGTCTGATATAGATTTATTCAAATTGATCACTGACAAGCTAATTTCCTCTACAAAAAAAGCGAGGGTCAATTATATTTCCACTGATCAAATATCAGAAACTGCACATGAAGAAGGAAGAGAGGAATTGTGTAAATTGTTGCTTCATTTGGAGCCATCAGTCATAAAGAAAATTGGTAAGCTCTTGGATCTTGATGAAGATGAACTAGCATTGCTTAAATCTTTCCAAAACGGGAACTATGATTTGTCTACTTTGATTTTGTTATATTTACAAGATAACTTGACCACATCACAATTTTTTAAAGTATTAAGTCAAACTGAAAGTGTTTCAAAAAAGGAGAACTCGACAAAGCAAGCCATTGAGAAGTTGGACATTGAATTTAAATCAGAATACATACAAGTTACCGGAGACGTTGTTGGTCATGCTTGGGAAGAATCAATAGCAAAGGATTCATCGCCACGTTTACTTGAGACATATCTTAAGCATGAAGACAGGATATACGAATTGAATGTCTTTAAGATACAGCAATTTAAACATGATTCTGACGTGCACAGGGATAACTATTACGAACTGTACAAGTCTGTATTGACTAAATGTATCAATAGGTCAACAAACCAACGTATCTCCAAAGCATTGCAGCGTGAAATTCAAATTTTGGAGTTACAAAAGAAGTTAAGCGATACTTATTTGGCAGATTTTTACCAAGACAAGGCTTTGATGGGAATATTAAAACGGTTGATTGTCATGAATCAAATTAAACCTGCCAAAAAAATTGCTGCAAATTTTCAACTATCAGTGGAAAAATTCTGGTATCTTGTATTAAACACATTAATGGACCGATGTGAATTTGATCAGTTGTACGAGTTTGCTTTTGGTTCGAGTGATCAGACTTCTGGAAATTCCCCAATTGGATTTGAGCCATTTGCTGAATTAGGTTTGCGAAAAAACGCCCCACAAAGTCATATTTCTACATATATCAGAAACTCGACCAAGTACAAATATGAAGAGAGAATATCTATGTTTATCAAAAATGATGATTACGAATCTGCTGCATTAGAGGCATTCAGAAATAAAGACATTGAAATTTTGAAGAGTTTACTTCAAAAGATACCCAATTCTAACCAAGCTGGCACTCAAGTAGTAAATAGTTATATTCAACAGCTTGGCTACTAAAATGAAATAAAAAAACCAAGCAATGGATTGTTTTGTGAATGATGTAGATTTTGATATGAAGTAATTCTCTATTTCCAAACAAAAGCAATGTTTCTGTTTACAATTAATACCAACATACCTGTTCATCAAACGGGACTCTAACGTTATAGAACTCATAAGAAAGCCAATCTACTTTTTGAATTGGGGTTTCGTAGAAGTAGTCATTTATGGTCTTCACGTGACTTACATAAAGTAATCTCTCAATAGAGAAAAACTTTTCTTCTACCACATCATGAACCAATCCTGAAAAATCCTTTACCAAAATATCAGCTTGGACACAAATAGACACGTCTATGCATCACTCTCGTTTTGCATTCTACTATGGACCATTCAGACAAAAAACTACTAACAGCGAATGCCTCAGTGCTAGGGCCATGTTGGGTTCCTATATATGAAAGTCCAGTTGGATTTAGCGTACAACATTTTGAAGCAGCCATGTTGAATATTATCCATCAACCTAATATTAATTCAACAGTTATTATGAGAGCAGATATTTTACGAGAAAACATTTTTGATCCCGATGAAGGGGATACAACATTTACTAGCAAGATCGCAAACGAGATACCAAAATTTCAAACTCATGACGATTCAGAGTTGCTATTGAGAAATTTGAAAGATATCAAAGTGAGACAAATACCAGATATACCCGACATTCAATTCACAATGAGACACGAGATTGTCAGAAGAGTAATTCCCCGAAACCCTTTCAAGGATTACATTATTAACCAGACATGTCTTATGTTGACTGACAACAAAAAGAATAACTTGGTGGTTTACATTCCTCACATAGACTCTGTTGAAGAGACACCATATTATTTGCCGCCAGTTTATGGAATTGGGATACTCTACAATGACTTTAAGGTTTCAGTCCATTATTTGCCCTTTGGTTTTGAGACACCGAACTGCAAAGAGCTCACTTTATTGAAATCCATGACGGAACAGGACAGACCAATCAGAATAGCTTTAAGATTATTGAATACAGCCACTAAACATTCTCAGGGCAGGAAATTAGGTTATGAAAAAAGAGTAAATCATGATTTAGTAGTACCCCAAACCAGCTTTCAAAACCAATATATCACCTTGAAAAAGAAATACCTGGACTATTTCATGAACAATTGGAGCGAGTCTACAGATCCGAGGAAACACGTCTTTGAAGATATCGCCATTGCTGCATTTATAATAGAGTATTGGAAATTAAATGACTTTGAGCCGGAAAAGTTTGAATTTCGAGATTTGGGTTGTGGGAATGGATTGTTAGTGCACATATTGATACTGGAAGGATACAAAGGAAAGGGAATTGATGCCAGAGCAAGAAAATCTTGGGTACTGTATCCCTCTAAAGTACAACAATGTCTTTTGGAACAAATTATTGTTCCACAAATTTTACTAGATCAACAGCCAATGTCCTCAGATATCACTGCTTCAATCTCAAAACAGCAAATATCCACTACAGCAGAGTTCCCCAAAAATACTTTTATTATTGGAAATCATTCAGATGAGTTATCCTGTTGGATTCCCTTGTTAGGGTTTCCTTTTATTGTGATACCGTGCTGCTCTTTTGGTATAAATGGAGTGAGGAAACGGTATCCACCAAGAAAGAATATGGCATTCAAAACACCCCCTTCTACATACAAAACGTTAGTGGACCACGTCGAAGATATAGCACTTATGAATGGCTGGCTAGTACAAAAGGAAATGTTGCGTATTCCAAGTACCAGGAATGCCGCTATTATAAGCTGCGAGAAAATCCCCGTGCTAGCAAATGAACCTGAACATATCAGAAGAATACGCCTATTGGATATAATTGCATTAGAAGGTGGGGCTGATGGTTGGGTTGAGAATTCAATTAACTTAATGAAGAGTGAACCTAAAAAGCACTAAAATGTGCTTTCCTTTTTATTCCTTGGTTGGCAGTAGAAGCTTTGACTTTTGTAATTAGAAGCTTGCCTTGTTGTTGGAGTATATGCAATTGCAGATAGGACAGTTGGACATTATGTCGTGTATTATACAAAAATGTTGATCTGTGTATTGTCTCTCATTTTTTTTTTTTCTGTTTCTTTTTGAAAGTTTCCGCACTCAAACGCCAGAGAAGGACAAATTGTAGATAAACCACGAGCACAACGATTTATCCAGCACTGAACTTCATCCTCAACTTCCCATTAATATAAGCGTTCCTAACAATAATGACAGGCTCATCTTCTCAGTATGTTGATTTTTTTTTTTTTTTGGTTCTGAATTGTTTGCTTTGAACTTGAATACTAACGGAATACCTGCTACGACAGATTTCAGCAACTTGAAAAATTGGGTGAGGGTACTTATGCTACTGTGTACAAGGGAAGAAATAGAGCCACAGGTGCTTTGGTGGCATTAAAGGAAATTAGTCTAGATTCAGAAGAAGGTACACCATCTACTGCCATAAGAGAAATTTCATTAATGAAAGAATTGGACCATGAGAATATTGTCACCTTGTATGATGTGATTCACACTGAAAACAAGTTGACCCTAGTATTTGAATATATGGATAAAGATTTAAAGAAGTATATGGAAGTTCATGGACAACAAGGGGCATTGGACTTGAAAGTTGTTAAATCTTTTATGTTTCAATTGTTGAAAGGAATAATGTTCTGCCATGACAATCGAGTTTTACATCGTGACTTGAAACCACAAAATTTGTTGATTAACAACAAAGGTGAATTGAAATTGGGTGATTTTGGTTTAGCTCGTGCTTTTGGTATTCCATTTAATACCTTTTCGAATGAGGTTGTTACTTTGTGGTATAGGGCCCCGGACGTCTTGTTAGGATCCAGAGCTTATACGACCTCTATTGATATTTGGTCTGCTGGATGTATCTTTGCCGAGATGTGCACCGGCAAACCCTTGTTTCCTGGGACAGCAAATGAAGACCAGTTGATTAAAATTTTTAGATTAATGGGTACTCCAAATGAAAGGACCTGGCCAGGAATAAGCCAGTACACTAATTACAAGAATAACTGGCAAATATTTGTTCCACAAGATTTACGATTAATTGTTCCTAACCTTGACTCCATGGGATTGAATTTATTGCAGAGTTTATTGCAAATGAGACCAGAGTCAAGAATAACTGCTAGACAGGCATTACAGCATCCCTGGTTTCATGAGATAACAATGCCTAATGCAGTACCACAGAATTTAAATGACCCTTACCAACAACAGCAACATCATCTGCATCAACCTATAATTGATCAACAATACTAGTTTAGAAAACTTTGTATATTTAGAATGCATGTTTACAAAATGGTATACTAGATAAGATGAATAAGAATAACACAAATCTTTCTGAAAAAAAAAAAAAAACAGATAAAAAAGAAAGAAGCTCTATAAGTTAACCAAATCTATGTAGTATATCGTAATCGGGATTGTCGTCATACTTTCTTAGTAAATCTATCAAGCAAATACTTTTAAGTTGCATTGCCTCAATCCATAACTGTCTTCGTTCCTCATTGTTGTGATCATGGGCAAAAAAATACTCTACCAAAGTCTCTACCATCTGAAATATCTTATTGATTGCATCTGCTATGTCTATTTTGATATCAAAGAGCAAAGGGTGATCCTTGCTATTATAATGAGCAAATAGTCTGAACAGCGTGATAATCGCTTCAGTAAATTTATATTGTGGGTTATTGCAGGCGCACACATAATCAACCAAGCCCGCAAGTTGTAACCAATTCAAAACTTGATACTTATGAGGGGATTCCAATACTTCTGATAGGCTTATAATGATTCGCGGCCCGTCCATTTTTCCAAATTTGTAGAAACGTCTTAAATAGCTCAAAGTATCGTAGTGACGTTTTGAATAAATCGACTTTGTAAACAAAAGCTCGGGTATTTTAGATCTACCAGGAGCTTCTTCCTCAATTACTTCGAATCCCTCGTTGAAGTTAATAAACCCCTCCGAAATCTTAATAAACCTGTCATTAGTACATGACAGGAATCCTTCTGTTGGCAAATTTTCGTCCTCAAAATATTGGAAATGTGGGTTCAAGTCATATTCGGGTTCATCAAATAAAGACTGTTGAATACTTTCAATGTCAAAAGTCACAGATGTCTCAATCAATCCATTTTCTATCTCGCTCAACAATCTTTTCAAGTTGTCACCCATTTCATTGAATTTTAGTCGCAAAAATTTCAACCTCAGTTTTTGCAATAATGTGATCTCCGACATTGATCTTATGGACAATAGTCCCTGTCCCATTGTTTCTCTCTCTTGGTTTAATCTATAAAGTACCTGACTTGATACAAATTTAAAATTCAATATATCAACCAACAATGCATGGCGATTTTGATTGAACAGCTGTACTGTAGATTCCACAATTGCCAAATTTCGACGTAGCCGATTGTAGTATGAACTCCTCGTGTATTCCGGATGATGCTGCTGAATAGTCTCAAGTTTGCTTGTATAATACTTTGATTTCATTTGAAGACATTGGTGATTTATTCTTATGTTCAAGTCAAAAAGGAAGTAACTATTCACCATGGACTTGAAAAGGGGATAATTATAAACAGGTTCTACTTGTATATCACCATTGAATCGAAGAATGGAGTTCATGTGTTTTTCAACTAAGGGTAGATTGTTTTCATATGGTCCAACGTATACAAATATTTTATGAATAATCTCCACTGGTAATGTAGCTAGTGAACACACTTTTGGAATAGCTGGAGCATACTGTCGTGGGGATAAGGAAGGAGACACTCTAGGTATTTTAGCAGGTAAGGGTGAATTACTCCGCAGTTTTCTTTTCCTTAAAGATTTTCCTGGATCAATAAATCCCATAACATTTGAAACAAAGCAACAACAAAATAGTATAAATTGCAAAGAGTATAAGGAAATTGAACTCTAACAATTTTAAGTTCTCAAGCTGTTTCTGTCATTTTTTTTTTTAGAGCAACTTATATTGTGCGATGGGCTCAACGCGTTAATGAGAGAAAAAATTGAAGCACAGATTTAAGATAGCGCGGTATCTTTTTGTCCTGTAGTGTACCTAATGACTTACAAGTATGAGCAGGTTTCCCCTTCATAGAACTTTACTTATAAATTGTGTATCAAAAACTGTTTTCAAAATATAAATAATGTTGAATAGTTACTATTTGCTTATAAACTCAATATACATATTTAAATAGACTTTAGACATCAAACGACGGATCATCTCAAATGAATCCCATGTTTTGTATTTTTTATTTTTTCAAATTTTTTTCTTTACTAAATTACACTTCTACCCTTCAAGATTAAGCTTTGGCTTTGGATTCCTTGAATTGATCTTCAGTAACACCTTGACCCATAGCAGCGGTGGAGGTAACACCACCACTAACCATCTTCAACAAACCATCAATGTAGGTGGCACCAGACCATTTTTGATGCTTAACAACTTCCACACCTTTTTCGATTTCTGGTTGTTGAACAGTTTGACCATAAGCTCTCATACCGATTTGAGAGTATTGGTTAGAGAAATCGTCAACAGCCAAGGCAGTGGTGTGCAAACCGGCCAAGGTGATGAATTGCCACACGTAACCTAATTTACCCAATCTCTTGATATAAGTTTCTTGTTCATCAGCTGGCATGGCCTTGTTCCAGTTGAAAGATGGAGACAAGTTGTAAGCCAACCATTGATCTGGAACAGCAGCTTTAACACCGTCAGCAAACTCTTTAGCTTGAGCATAATCTGGTAAGGCAGATTCCATCCAAATCAAATCAGCATAAGGAGCAAAAGCTCTACCTCTCATGACGGCACATTGAGTACCACCTTGGTATCTGTAGTAACCTTCTCTGGCTCTGGCAACATCCCAGTTGAAGTAAATATCTTTACCAGTCAATTCCTTGGCCAATTTCTTAGCTTCTTTGTGAGAAGTGTGAGACAATGGGTTTACTTTATCAGTGAATTTTTTGATCAAAGCATCTTTGTTAGAGTAGTTACCGCTCTTGATTTCATCGATAACAGCTTCGTGGAACAATTTTAAGCCGGCTTTTTTGGTCCATTCAGCTTCAATAGCAGCTAATTTATCACCGTAGATACCCTTAGATTCAGCTTCAGCCATCAATGCAGCTAAATCACCAGCTTCTGGGTTTGTGGCACCAATGATAAAGTAATGGTCTCTGTGGTCGATGGTGGAGGTAATCAAGGTAGCAGCTTCAGAGTCTGTTCTGGCAACGGCCAACAAGTTGGATCCAAAAATATCAGCAGAAGCTCTAATGGCAACCAATCTGTTAATGTGTTCTTGGACTGGGACTAACACTTTACCAGCCATATGGCCACATTTCTTGGTACCTGGAGCTTGATCTTCAATATGGATACCAGCAGCACCTCTTTCAATAAACATCTTGGTTAATTTGATGATAGCAGTGATACCACCATGACCAGTATCGGCATCAGCAATGATTGGTCTCAAGAAGTCAATGTATGGGGTTTTGGCTCTTTCTTCTTTAGATAAAGTCAATCTTTCTTCTCTTTGTTTTCTGTCATGGAACAACTGAGCAAACCACAAATGTTCAACCTTGTTTGGGACGGTATCCATAGGATAATCAGCCAAATCTGGAGATGGTTCATTAGAAGTGGAGGCGGTAGAAGAACATTGCCATCCGGAAACGTAAATAGAGTCCAAGTATTTGGCCATTTGAGCAACGTGGATTGGGTCTAAAGCACCAAAAGTAAAAGAAACAGTCTTATCAGCATCATGTTTTTCCAACAATTTGAACAATTTGTCGGCTTGTTGAGATGATGGATGGTTGATTTTCAAGGTTCCTCTTTTCTTAGCAATGTCTTCAGCAGAATAGATTCTCTTGGTCTTTCTCCATCTTGGTTCGGACCACCATTTTTTGATTTCAGCAACTTCTTTTTGGAAGTCAGCTTCTTCTTTTTGAATGTCAACAGGAGTGTAAGGCATGATAGTTAAAATATTAATATTTATTCTTTGGTTGATTGAAGAATAAAAAGTATTATTAGAAATAATAGAGGAAAAAGAAAAAGAAAAAGGGTATTAAAAAAAGAATAAAATTTGGCAAAGGAGAAACTTGGCAATATTTATAGCAAAGTTGTTGACCACTTGAAGTAAAGACTCATTTTATTTTTTTTAGTACTTTTTTTGGGTCAAAGTTGTAATCGGACAATGTGAAACTATTTGGCAAGATAATACTAACATTTCCCCAGATTTTTTTTTGATTTTTTTTTTTTTTTTCACTCGCAATCTTCCACTGATCCTATGTTTCATGCAGGACTGTAAAATCTTGTATCCTCGGATAGATGGAATTGCTTATTTTTTTTTCTTTCTTTATCTTATTTTATTTAAATGAAAAAAAGACTTACAATTTATCATTCAAAGTTTGACCATTTATGTTGATTAATGTAAAGTGGAAATGCTTTTTACTTATAGTAAGTGTAGGGTTTGGTAGGCAATCAAACTGAAAAAATGGGGTCAAACTTTATCATGTGAACACCCTCATTCTTTCAAATTCCTCTGAATTTTGAATGTGTTAATTCTGTTTTTTTTTTTTTTTTTTTTCTTTTGTTCGACGGGGCCGACATCGAAATAGAGCACAAAACTCCGAGGCATAACTAAGAAAATAAATTGGCAAAAAACATATAACACCGACAAAACTGCCTGATTAGGCAAGTCTTGTAACTTTTTTTTTTTCATTCAAAATAATAAAATTTGAGTGCATGTAAACTATCCTGGGGTCAAACGGAATGACGTTTGTAGTAAAAATTGCTTTGTGGTGAATTTCAATAAATCAATTCAATGTTTCGTTTAAGATTTATTTGTTTGAACAACCCAAGAGATAGGTCTATTGCCAGATTCTTTTTGCCCTTGGATTGAAAAACGAAAGTAACAGATTATATTATCGATATATAAATATACAGACCTCCCCGTAACCATTTTGGTTAGATTTGGTTTTGTGCTTTTTTATGACGGTGATTCATAGTCATACACGCATTGTCGTTTGACATATACATTCGGACCTATACTTCCTACACGAAGAATCGATTACTATCTATTCAGATTTGGGCTTTTTCGTCTTGTCATCGTTGGAGTCCTGTTTTTTTCTTTTTCTAACCATACCAGATAAATCATTAACCACAGGTTTTGTTTCTTCAGGTTTTTGTTTCTTTTTCACCATGGTTTGAAGATTGTTAACTATAGCTGCCCCTGCACTTTGTTCACTGCCAGATGCCTCCTCACCCAAAATCCCTTTAATTATATCCAACTGTTGTTTCTTTATTTCTTCTGAAGGATCTTTTAACAAATCTTGATACTTTTCCCTCATCTCATCAATAATTTCTTGGTTATCCTTCTTTCTAGAGTCGTCTTTTTCAGTTTGGTTTCTTCTTTCAACAGATTCAATTGCCAATTTCATTTGCTCAGCAGCATTTTTTCTCAGACTGGAATCGTCAGATTGGAATTCCAAAGCCAAAGCTAATTTGTAATGCGATTCAGATATTAAAGACGATGAATCTGAAAATAGTTCTAGTCTCAAGTCTAAACATTTTCTCAAATCTTCAGCTGCTTGATTAAAGTTCTCTGCCTCCAATGACACTTCTCCTAGAATATCATACGTTTCTGATAATTTTTTTAACGCCACTACATAGTCGTTGTTACTTTCTTCCGTGTCTTGTGCCAAATATGGTGGCTTCAAATCCCCTTTATCCAAAGACTCAAGTTTCTCTTCAAACAAGGCTCTGGCCAAATCCAACAATTCCCAAGCAACCTCAAAATCGCTTTTGTTCGCATCATCATCATTATTTTCGTCTTCATTTGGTTCATCTTTTTCTTCGCCTTGCTCTTGGAAAACATTTGCATCGCCATCTTCTTCATCTCCATCTCCATCAGCGTAGAATTGGAAAGTATCATCGGTTTTATCTGTTTCTGGTTTACTATCTTCCTCTTTTGATTCACTATTTTCGTTTTCTAAGTCTTGCTCAGCAGGCTTTCCACCAAACACTTCTGATTTACTTACACCACTTTGAAAAACTGCTTTACCGTATAGAAACAACAAATCTGCGTCTTCATTACCTTGATGAGTTTTGGAATACTCTTCGCATGCTTCCCCATACTTCTCGGATGCAAGCTCAAAATCCTTGGATGAATAAGCCCTGGACCCTTCTGAAATTAGCTTGGCTATTTCCGGTGAATAGTTAGACATTATTGATGTGAGTTTGGTCAGTAAAGACTTGTTGGTTGTTGAGTAGATCTTTTTTTTTTTGTATTTGTATTTGTTTTCTGTTTTTTTTTTTTTGGTTTGATTACCTCACGTCTTTACATTTAACCTAAATTCGGCGCGATTGCGCGACCATTATTGTTAAATAATGTAAAACCAGAATCTGAAGTTCTTAACCTTAACTTAGAATACATGGCTGAAGAATATTTCGTACATCTCTCTTGTAGTTTTCTCCGTGCTAGTTTAAGCATATTTTTTTTTGTTTTTTCTTAAATTAACATTGAAAAACTATTATGCTAAACAGTTTTTCTATTACTGTTTTCGAGGCTATAAACTGGTTCTAACTCACGTGACCAAGTTTATAAATATGTAGCAGCCAAAAAAAAAAAGAAAAAAAAAAAGTAGATGATCTCTACAAGTCAGCCTCTTTCTTACAATTTTGCTGGAGCACCTGCAGACTCTGTAAGTACTTGGATGTTGCATCATGTGTAACACCAACTATGTATAGTATGATTTGCTTTGCGGTCCTGAAGTCATGAATTAGCCGAAAAAAAAAAAACAAGAAAAACCGATGAACGATCAGCAATCTTTGGTAAGGTTTGTAAACTTGAACATGATAAAGTACACGACAATTTATAAGAACAACAAAAATCAGTAAACTTCCAATTCTTGTTGATATACGTATAATTGCAATATTTCTTTTTTTTTTTTTTTTTTTGATATTCCTACCTAAGAAACTGAGACTGATCGTACTTACTAGTCACTGTTCAATTGAAGAATATCACTGTATTGAATTTGCTAATTTTAAACACTTTTCCCTTTTATTTGAAGAATAATTTTTGTGCATTTGAGGGTTTACAGTCTCGTTTTCTTCGTATTTGCTTTTATTTATTATTTGCTATCACAATTATTGTATTAATACTGTATTATCATTCCCTAAGAGAAACTAATAAAGACGATGTCTCATCAACCAAATAAAAGAACACTAAGACGAAAACCCCCACCTATAGAGGATTCGACCCCATTTAGTATTTATCAAAATCTAGCATCTAATCCTCAACAATACTCAGACTTTCAACATGCATTGTCAAAGTCACCACCCATTCAAGTAAATACATTTATTCAATCTTCACCACCCAATTACACCCAGCTGCCTCCGAGTGCACCACCACCGCCCATACCAGCTCAACAACCAGAATATACCCTGCAGATAGGGACATTTTCTGAAATGGCATCTACTCCAGTGGATCAAGCGAATTATAATGTTTCAGTAAGTCTGGAGTATCCTATTGACGAGTCTTTTATATCAATGAGTGGCTCGCCAAAGCCGAAGGGCCCCAAACAAATATGGGAATATGAAGACGATAGTATCATTTCACAGCCTATAGAATATGTTCGGCATGCTTCAATAAATAGTACGGACTACAAATCAAGACCAAGAGGGTACCAGCAGATGTCTACAACATCACAATCTGCACCTCTAGATAATATACCATATCCATTGGAGGATTTTCTGCCTATTGAAGCCAATTCTTCTGCTACAACAGCTCCGTATCCAACACAGAACTTTGAAGATTCAATTAACGACTATTTTGAAGACGATTATGATTATACTTTTGAAGATGATTCCCCATCCCAAATGCAAGCGCACCAGAGTGTTGAAAAATATGGAAATGGTGTTTCACCTCGAATTAATGATGTTCCTGATTTGACTTCCAAGCGAAGTCTGTTACAGCTGTCGCAAAGCGTGAATAACCTGTGGCAGTCACATTCTCAAACTAATCTGATTCATTCAGGTGCTAATCTGGCCGGTATTCAAGGACAATTTCCCGTGTCTGCACCGCCTTTTTTGGAATCACCTCCAAGACCTAATCTTCGACAGTTGGCAACAAGGAATTCTCAGAATTTCCCCCCACCTCCAAATCAAGGAATAGACTATGTACTGGATCTGTCATATAGCAGATCTCCATCTCCAACAAGACGAACAATTGATAGAACAAAGACTGTTTCACTGGGGTTTACTTATGCTGAAAGCGAGTATATAGAATACTTTTCAGAAGGATATAACGAATTTTCTGTTCAACATGGTCCAAGTTCAAGATGGAACTCTGTTAACTCCAATGCAACATACACGCCAGAAAACTTGTTCTGGGATGATGGGTACCAGTTGTCAAGTGAATCACCAGCTACTGAATATTTTGATTATTCAATGTTGCCCGAATTGCCAAGCGTCAAGCCTTTACCTAAATCACCATCATACTTCCCTGATGAGGTGCTTGCTCTGAAACAGCAACAAGAGCTACCCTCGTTACCACTAGAACTACCCGATTTGCCATTTAGTTCAGCGTTTTTGCAGTCACAGCATTTTGAAATTTGCTCGAAGATTTGGTCGCTTTCCGCACTTTTCAATTGGTGTTTGAAGCTAAGAATATGGTTGAACAATCTGACTATTTCTAAAACAGAGTTGAAAAAGGCATTGGGTGGCTTATTAGCTTTTCATCGACGTGACGTACCATTGGATGTGGTATCAAACAATGCAGCAGCTGCGTTTGAGAATTTTGTTCTGAGCGGCGCTATTGAAGTTATAGAAGACGTTGAAGCTCAGGGAAGCGATAAAACTTTGATTGTTATGAATGAAAATGTATATTTAAACGGAGTTTTGCCATTGCTTACTGAATGCTACTCAAATTTTCAACATACTAAAGAGGTTGAGCAGTCTAACATGACATGTTATTCGACATGTTGCACCTTAAGCAAATCGATGAATTTGGAGCGGAAGATGCGAAATACAAACATTAAAGATATTGTACTAGAACATGATTGGACTAGTCATTGGCATTTAACAGTGGAAGATCTTAAAACTTTGAATCATGCCACAAGCAAGCAGCAGTCTCTCATATTTGATCTAATGAGATATGAGCAAACATTTATTCAAAGGGCTGATTGCTTTGTGGAAGTTGTTGCTCCTGAGTTCATTAAAGCAGCAAAGAGTTATTTTGGTCAGAACAGCGAGAAGATATCGAGATTTGAACAGGATATTATAAGTGCAGGAAAACAAATAGTCAATATTCACAGGACGGTGCTATTTGAGCCTTTATTGAAAATTCTAATTGCAGAAGGGAAGTTCATCAAGAATTTGGTTGGTATAGGGCAAACTTATAGTGATTGGGCATTTGAAATCAAGCCACCTTTAATTAAGTACATGAGTTGCATGCCAATGATTGAGGAACTTCTTGGAATTGAAACAATAAAGGCATATATTGACAATCGTATTAGTGCCTTGCCTAGGGTGAGGGATTTGAAGGTGAATGTCGGAATTTTGTTTATAAGCACTTTTAATTCTAGGTATATGCAGTTACCATTGCAATTGGAAGATATTTATAAAAAGTTTGACGTTAATGATCCAGAGCATATATCCATGCTTAAAGCAGCTAATGATATCAGGAAATTAGGGGTAAGAATAAACGATTCCAAAAAGCTGGCAGATAATAACTATGCAATATCTGTAATAAAGGACCAGTTATTATGGAAAAGTGGAGTGACCCAAATTAATTTGAATTTGAATTCTCCAAATCGAAAATTTGTTTGTCGTGGTGACTTGACAAGAAAAAGCGTTTTGTCGAAGCTTCAAACATCGAACATCAATCATATTATATTACTTGATAACTATGTGCTACTTACTGATCGGGCAAGAAATAGACGTGGAGGGTTGGCTTACAAAATTTTAGAAGATCCAATTCCTGTTGAGTATTTGATTGTGGAAGAAAAAGTGGTTTCGTCGAGTACATTGCTTCCTAACCAGAATGCATTGACCACCACTCAACTGGGTGTGGCTGATGCTGAGACTGACGACAACGATGCATTTCAATTAAAATTAAGGTATGCTGGTAGAACAAGAAGAGCTTATACTTTCTCATGTGGGACAGAAAGAGAAATTAGAGATTGGATAAACTATTTTATTGCTGCCAAATCAGCTTTATGCAAGCGGTTGGCACAATCCAACCCTTACCGAGTTGTCCTGGTGTCAAATACTGTATTTGGTTATGAGAATAGTCATCGTGTTACCAAGCTTCAATTACTTGCACGTTATGATCCTATTTATGACATTTGCCAAGATTCAGTGGAAAAGACCAAGAAATTGAATCTTTGGAGTGATTTATATAATCCAAGGTTAGCTCACAATCGTATTGTTTTTAGCAAATTGCAGTGTATGTGCTGGTTTGAATATAAGGGATGCAAGTACAACCTAGTTGCTCTTGAAGCTGGGTTGTATATGTGTGAGGCGAAAGGTAGATGGAAAAAGATTATAGGTGGTGACAATTACGTTCAAATGCAAGTAGATTCGCAGATTGGTATTGTGGTGGTGTTGACCGAAAAGCAATTGGGTTACTATCCTATACATCAGATTTTGAATGTTTACAACGAAACGAAAGTGAACTTGACTTGTATTCCTTTATCGAAGGACACGGTATTGTTTTTTGAGATGGGTCGTCATAAGAATGTGAAAATGTTATTTTATGCTAAGAAGAAGACAAATGGCAGTATTCATTTCAAGGTTATGATTCCGCAAATAGATAACGGAGGCATTTTTAGTAGGTTCAAAGACCATGCCAGATTTTATATAGAAGCCGAATGTTTTGGGATATCAATATTCAATTCGTCCTTTGCTGTTCATACTGATAAAGGATTTGAGATCTTAACGTTGGATAAATTGATTCCAAGTTCAGTCCCTGAATTACCGCCCCCTGTTGAAACGGAAAAAAAGAAAGCCGATCCTTATGCAACAAGGAAAAACAAGCCTACTTCCCTGGTGGAAACCATTCGAATGCTTATCAATGCCAAATATAAACCGATGGGGATGTATAAATTGAATAACAATAAAGAATTCCTTTTGGTTTACAAAGAATATGCCATATTTATAAACAAGCATGGTAAACCTTCACGAGATTTTATTATTCATTTTAGGGCCCATCATGTTTATTTTGAAAACAATTATTTATTTGTGGTCAATGATCAATTGATTGAAGTGTGGCATATAGGTGACCATCCCAAAAAAGCCCAAGTAATTATTGGAAAAGACATAAAGCATTTGGGGCAAAATGGGTTTTCTATGGCTAACCCGTTAGTGCCCGGATTACAATTAGTTTTTCGTTTAGTAGAGTAGACAAATCGATGCTGTTGTATATTAGTTTTTGTTGGTTACAATAATGGTTTAGTGTTTGGTTTGTAAAGGAAATATACATAATTGTTTTGAACTCACTTGTTATACATTATTCGTCATTGCTGTGCTATTTGAAGCACGTCGTCTCTCATAATAAATGATAAAAATCGTCAAGTTGCAGCAATCACAGGGGGCTATAGCCCCGTAATTTTTGATTTACAGAGGCGTCGGCTGATCAATGCCATTTTCCTTTGTATTGCTCAGCCAATGAAATTTAACCCTTCAAGGCACAAGGACCTGAAAACTCTCTTCGTGTAAACAACAACTATCCTCTCTTCTGTGTCCGTTCTTTTTAAATTCTTTTTATCGAAATTGAAAGATACACAATTGGTGGTGAACTTAAAAGTGTCTACTTTTTAGAGGTAGTATGTATCCAACATTGTATTGAACTATAGCTAAAAAGTAGGTGGTTTGCCAATTAGATTTACATAATCATAGTTTGTGGTGTTGGATTAGAATAATATACAGAACGTGTAACTTTTTTCTTGGTTTCGGCGTTGTAGATCAGATTGCAGAACACATGTTACACAAAACCGGTGTATGATGATAATGAATGAATACAAGAGATTGTTTGATCGTTCCTATTGTTGAATTTCTTTCAATCGGAACGAACAAACTGTATTGATGTTCGGATCATTCATTGATTCAAAAAAAAGTTTAAAAGGAAGACTCGCTTAGTAAAATAACAACTATAATTGTAAAGCATTTATTTCAAGTTTGCAAGAGAACCGAAAATAGAAATTAGAAAAAAAAAAAAAAAGAAAGTGAATCAAACGTTGCTGTATATTACTCAAGCCCACATTGCTAAGAAAAAAAAAAATAAAAAAGAAAATATTGCATTTGTTTGCACAATAGTTTGTGGTCTTGTTAGATGATTAACAAGGTGACAAATTGCTATATTTTCCTAGAGATTCACAAAATGATATGATATTTAATAATGATAGATTCTCTTAATTTTGTTTTGATTAACTTGTCTTTGGCTCTTGCTACTAAATCCCTTTTAGACTTATTTTATAGAGATATGCAAACTCTAAAATAGTTTGAATGAATATGAATATGGGTGTCAAAAGAGTTCGTTGGGTTGAACCACCAGCCACAAACATAGATGAAGCCGTCATAAAAACTCCGATTCAGAAGACTGACTCACCTGTAAAACCTAAATTGAAAGTACCTAGAAAAAAGTCATTTCCATTTTCATCGGAAGAAGACAACAAGAATGTGGAATATCAAGAAGGTCTCAATAAGACAGAGGAGATTCCAGGTCTATTACGTGATTACTTTATTTGCGTCATGAAAAATGTGTTTAGAATAATAAAAATGTTATTCAATAATCAAATAGTGGTAGGGTTTACGAACTTTCTTATATCCGTTATTGCATTTATAGCTATTACAGCACTCAGGACTATTGCAACTGTTGGTAAGTTCTTAATAGATTTTAATTTTTCATTGTTTTTTGAAAGCTGTGTGTTTCTACTAGAAGAGCATGAAATATATTTCACCACTGATCTAAGCCTCAAACGTTCAAATTGCAAGTTCAACAAAAAGCATGGCACAACTACCACCGACAAATAAGGTATCGGTATCATGATTTGGTTTGTATTATGAGTGCTATCTGAATGCCGATCTTGTATACAGAGAACCTTACTGCATAGATATATATGTTTGCTATGTATAATAAAAAATTATCTATAGTATTTGCGGATTTCACAGTTTTTCCGGTTTCAACAAGATTAACAAATGGTTCATTAAATATTGAATCCGTAAGCTTTCAGTGGAACCATGTGGAATTGCTTATGTATATGAAAATAACAGCACATACTTGATGGCTCTCTCAACATCTTCCACTTTGGGCTAAAGGGATCAATAATTGAATAAGAACAAGAAAAATATGTTTATCTAGAATTATCATCAGCCTCGGTCACCACAGAACAATGAAAAGTGGAGATACTCTACCAACGGAAAAAAAAAAATAAAAAACAGAGGAAATGTACTTTACCCCATACTCATCAGCAAACCTAAATATGCAAAGCGAAAAATTAAAAGATAAATACATAAATAAGTAATCAAATCTATCTTATTTCAACATTCTTTTTTTTTTTTTTTCTAATTTTTTTTTATTATCCTCAATTCTACTACTATATTATATATTACGAAAATGGTCGATTTTAATGTCAATGGGAAAATTGCTGTTGTAACTGGTGGCACTCGTGGTTTGGGTTTATACTGTGCTGAGGCTTTGTTATTGAACGGTGCCTCCACTGTGGTTATTACATCAAGAAAGGCAAAAGCTTGTGAAGAAGCTCAAAAGTATTTAGAAAAACTTGCCAAAGACAACAACAAGAATTGTAAAGTTATTTCGTATCCAGCTGACATTGCTGTTGAGGAAGAATGTGAAAAATTCTACGCTGAAATAGCCAAACAAGTCGACAAAGTTGACATTTTAGTTGCCAACGCTGGTGCTTCTTGGGGTGCTCCATTAGAAGACCATCCAGTATCAGCAGTGAAAAAAGTCCTCAACTTGAATGTTGTTGCCGTTTACCACACCATCAAGTTATTCACTCCATTGTTGGAAAAAGCTGGTACTAAAGAGGATCCTTCTAGATTGATACTTATGTCCTCGGTCATTAGTTACTCGACTAACGATATGGTCGGTGTATACGGTTATTTGTCGTCCAAAGCCGCAGTATCTCATTTGGGAAGAAACTTGTCTGTTCAATTTGCCCCAAGACATATTAATGTAAATTCAATTGCCCCGGGTTTTTTCCCATCGAAGATGGCCAATGGTTTGATCGAAGCTGCTGGTGAAGCCTTGACATCAACCAACCCAAGAGGTAGATTGGGTGAAAAGGAAGATATCCAATCTTTGTTGATCTTCTTGTGTTCAAAACAGTCCAATTATGTGAATGGTACCATTGTTCCTCTTGATGGAGGAGCACATAATAACCAACCAGCTGCTCATTTTTAGATGCTGTATGTATTTTATAGGAAAATTGAATAATTTGCTATTACTGTAATGTGTCTTCTAGAACCAAACTGAATATTTTTTTTGCTTTTGCTTTTTTTTTTTTTTCTTTCTAAACTCCGGTTGGTGGAGATGGCCCTATCCGCCTACTACTACTGGGCTTCTATATGGTGGTGGTCGCATGGAAGCTTTTATCCACGGAATATTTGCGATAATGTAGGACAAAAGTGTGTTCCGGTCTTACAAAGTACAACATTTTTAGTATAAAGATGGAAGCCCATATAGCGCAGGCATGCTTTGAATGGGATCTACGAAGGCGATGAGGATTTAAATTGGGATATTTTTGGTCTAATTTTTAAAACTGTGATTACTATTTTAAAATTTTTTTACTTCACTTTAGTTGCTTTCTTTTCTTTAAGTTTCTTATAGAAATCAACCTATCTATATTCGAGTTATATTATACTTATCATGTCTCACGTTTCAATTGTAACTGGTGCTTCCAGAGGTATGTATTAGAAACCACTATCAATGATGTTTAGAATTATAAAGTGAAGTCCAATACTAACTCTAGTAAAGGTATTGGTAAGGCCATTGCTCAAATTCTTTTGAAAAACCCATCTTCAAAAGTTGTGATTGTTGCTAGATCTCAAGCTCCATTGGAATCTTTCCAAAAGCAACACGGCTCAGATAGAGTAGCATTTGTCGCTGGTGATATTACTGACCCAGCTACTTCTAAGAAAGCTGTTGAGACTGCTATTTCCAACTTTGGTCAATTAAATGCTGTCATTGCTAATGCCGGTGTGTTGGATCCAATAGGTCCAATAGAAAACACATCTGTTGATCAATGGAAACGATTGTATGACATTAACGTATTTTCTGTAGTTGAGTTAATCAAACACAGTTTGCCACATTTAAAGAAAACTAACGGTAAAGTCATTGGTGTTTCTTCAATTGCTGCCTTCACAGCTTTCAACGGTTGGTATGCTTATGGTTCTTCTAAAGCTGCATTGAACCATTTGATGTTCTCTTTGGCTTCTGAAGAAAAAGATATCCAAGCCATTGCTGTTGCTCCAGGTGTCGTTGACACTGAAATGCAAAATGACATTAGAGAAAAATTTGGCAAAAATATGAAGGAAGAAGCTTTCCAGCAATTTGTTGATTTACACAAGAATGAAAAGTTGGTTTCTCCAGAAGAACCAGGTACAGTTTATGCTAACTTGGCCTTGAAGGGTTGGTCAGAAGATTTGAACGGGAAATACTTAGATTTTGATGATGCCCTTCTTAAAGACTATCAAATGTAGACAAAAGCTATCCTTATAGAACTATAGGTATTGTATTTACTGCTTTTTCATTCTGTTAGATATATGTTCGAGCAACTTTTCACTCTAGAAAGAATGTATTGCGCAAAATCCGACTTCGTTCTCCAAAACTTATTTTTCTGTGGATGAGAATAAATTGGCTTTCTAAACTAGTAATTCTTCTTCTTCTTCATTCAATCTGTGATGTCTCATGTATCTATAATTACCGGTGCCTCAAGAGGTATGTTGTATCAATTGTATATTACTAAATTATTAGAGTGAGTCAAGTTATTAACATCTGCTTTTAGGTATTGGCAAAGCAATTGCAGAAGTACTTTTGAAAGATCCTAATACAAAAGTTATTGCTGTGGCAAGAACAGAAGCACCACTAAAAGTACTTGCAAACACTTATGGCTCAGATAGAGTCGGGTTTGTTGCTGGTGATATTACAGACCCAGAAACTTCCAAAAAAGCGGTTGAGTTGGCAGTTTCTAAATTTGGACAATTGAACTCGATAATTGCAAACGCTGGTGTTTTGGAACCTGTTGGTCCTATTGAATCAACCTCTGTTGATGAATGGAAAAGGTTGTATGATATCAATTTGTTTGCTGTTGTTGAATTAATTAAGCTCAGTTTGCCGCATTTGAAGAAAGTTAATGGTAAGGTTGTTGCTGTTTCTTCTGGAGCAGCCACAAAAGCTTACAGTGGATGGTACGCATATGGTTCATCTAAGGCAGCTTTAAACCATTTAATTTTGTCCTTGGCTAGTGATGAGAAAGATATTCAAGCTATTTCCATTGCTCCAGGTGTAGTGAACACTGAGATGCAAACTGATATTAGAGAGAAATTTGGGAAGAATATGACACCAGAAGGTTTGCAAAGGTTTATTGAATTACACGAAAATAAACAATTGGCTCCACCTGAAGAGCCAGGAACCGTATATGCAAAATTGGCCTTGCAAGGATGGCCAGAGGATTTGAATGGTAAATTTTTAAGATACAATGACGAGATCCTTAAGGCTTATCAATTATAAATATGGGGATTCAAACATTATGTGGTTAAACTTTAAGAGTTTTGTTGGTGTAAAAATTGTAGATCCGTTATAGAATAATGAAGTATATTTGATTTATTTGCAATGTTTTGGTGTACTAGTTGTTGTTGTTGTAGATTCTTTTTCGTGCAAAGCAACCCAGTTCTTAATCGTGAGTTCTTTTTCGTAGAATAATTGCAATTTATTGGCACTAAAAATTCAACAGTGACGATAAATCACGAAAAAAAAAAAATGAAATCAAAAATTTCATTAAGATTTTCATTACATCATTAACAACCTGAAACGTTCACCAATTGTCTTTTTTTTTTTTTCTTCAACAATGCTTTCAAGACAAGTTTTAGCAGGTAGGCAAATTGCTAGTGGTTTTGCTAGACAAAAAGCTATATCACAATGTTTCAAAAGATTCAATTCAAGCAAGACCAATTCCACACCTCCACCAAAATACTCCAAAGGAAAACTTCTTGCGGTATTGGGTACTTTAGCTATTGGTTCAACCGTTGCTGCTTCTTTCTACAACAAGGAGACACCTAAATCTGCATTTGAACCCAGTGAATCAGGTGATAAACCAGAGTTTTCTGAAGGTAAAGTTTCAGTCATTTTTGTTTTGGGTGGACCAGGATCTGGAAAGGGCACCCAATCAGACAAATTAGTCAAGGAAAAGGGATTTGTTCATTTGTCAGCTGGAGATTTGTTAAGAGCTGAACAGAATAGACCAGGCTCCAAATATGGTGAACTTATTGCCAAATATATCAGAGAAGGTGAAATTGTTCCCCAAGAGGTAACTGTTGCTTTGTTGAAACAGGCCATCAAAGAAAACTATGAACAGGGGAAAACAAAGTTCTTGGTTGACGGTTTCCCTAGAAAGATGGATCAAGCATTGACTTTTGAAAATACCATCGCCAAGTCTGCATTTACATTATTTTTTGAATGTCCTGAACAGGTAATGTTAGAAAGATTATTAGAAAGAGGCAAAACAAGTGGAAGAACTGATGACAACATTGAAAGTATCAAAAAGAGATTCAAGACATTCATCGACACTTCCATGCCAGTTGTCGATTACTTTGACAAACAGGGGAAAGTCGTTAAGGTTAGATGCGATCAACCAATAGATGTTGTCGCCAACCAGGTTAAAGAAGCATTGAAGACAAGAGGCATTTAGACACCCAAGTAATCATCACTTGAATAGATATATAGTTGAAATTCATCTGGTAATAGATATTAAGGTAGTGTAAAATTCCCAAAACTTCTCTCTTTTGTATCTTCTTGATCAACACAGGAATTTTCATTGCTGCCTTTTGTCATCAACTGAATCTAGTTCTTTTGCAGTGGTATATCATCATCATGGCATCTACATCAACTGGCTTACCACCTAATTGGACAATTAGAGTGTCTAGAACACACAACAAAGAGTATTTCTTGAATCAATCTACCAATGAGTCGTCTTGGGATCCGCCTTATGGTACTGACAAAGAAGTATTGAATCCATACATCGCAAAATTAAAAAACAACGGGTACAAGCCACTTGTGAATGAAGATGGGCAGGTGAGAGTTTCTCATTTGTTGATCAAGAATAATCAATCAAGAAAACCCAAATCATGGAAGTCGCCGGATGGGATAACCAGAACTAGAGACGAATCTATACAGATATTAAAGAAACATTTGGAAAGAATATTGAGTGGTGAGGTTAAACTAAGCGAATTGGCAACTACTGAAAGTGACTGTAGCTCCCATGACAGAGGTGGTGATTTAGGGTTTTTTAGCAAAGGACAAATGCAACCACCGTTCGAAGAAGCCGCATTTAATTTGCATGTTGGAGAAGTCAGTAATATAATTGAAACCAACAGTGGTGTTCACATCCTCCAAAGAACAGGGTAAACCAAGATATTGAGTTTTATGAAAATTGGAAAGTCGAGACTAGTTGTATAGATTTGGTAAACAAAACGAAAGTTCAAAAATGTCAAATTATACATGAATCGTAGAGTGAACATCTTATAAGGAACACGGCGTTTAGAATAGTAATTAGAATTATTCAATTCATCGGAACCGTTTCCCGTCACTAGTTTTGTACATTTGAACCCATCTGGTCCAGTGGCTTCAAATAATACTTTACAAAGAGACAGGTTTTCTCTTTTTGCCTTATTCTCTCTCGTGTTTTTTTTGCCGTTTGAAAACCTTCTTTTGTAACTACTTTCTTTCCTTCGCCTTTGCTTACTTTAGGCAAATTTCTGTGAGAAAGTATCCTACGGTTGTAGGAAGCCTAGAACCTCCAAAGTGAAAAAAAAAAAAAAAAAAAAAAAGGTAAGACTGTTGCGTGATACCAATACTTGTAGACAAACTTCTGTTGGCGAAAAGAAAAAGAATTGGATTGGATAACCTACCTCTCTAGCCATTAGGGTTACATTATAGCTGTATATTTTGTATCATGTTTTCCAGTGTTCGAAAAGGCGTTATTTCAAGTACCGGTAAGTATAGACCCAACCTATACTACGGCATCACTATTTTGAACATTAACAAATCTTTTTTTTCGAAAAATTCACATACACACGACACTGTAGGCAAAACCCCAAATTCCGTGAACAAAAATACAAATAGACACACTGTCCCCTTCCACAAAATATCCAACTCAGCTTTTTCTTCAATTGGACAAAAACTAAGCTATTCATCGATGTGTCGTCATTCCAGTTTTTCAGACAACTCTGCATCTGTTGTCACTCAAGAAAGAGAAGTTTTACCAACAAATGTCAAGCCATTGCATTACGATTTAACCATCGAACCAATCTTTGAGAATTTCACTTTCAAAGGAGAAGAAACCATTGACTTTCAAGTCAATGAGAAAACCAATTTCATCACCTTAAACTCTTTGGAAATTGAAGTTCAAGAAGCCAAGATTGATGGTAAAGCTGTTACTGATATTAGCTTTGATGCCAACAAGCAAACTGTTACTTTCAAATTTGAAGATTACTTGACTGTTGACTCAATTGCTAAATTATACATCAAATTTACTGGTGAATTAAATGACAAGATGGCCGGTTTTTACAGAGCTTCTTACCAAGAAGACGGTAAGACCAAATACATGGCAACTACTCAAATGGAGCCTACTGATTGTCGTAGAGCATTTCCTTCTTATGATGAACCTGCAGCAAAGTCCAAATTCACTATTTCATTGATTGCTGATAAAGATTTGGTTTGTTTATCCAACTCATCAGAAAAGGAAACTGTTTCTCTTGATGGTAACAAGAAGAAGGTTACTTTCCAAACTACCCCATTAATGTCTACTTACCTTGTAGCATTTATTGTTGGTGACTTGAGATACATCTCAAACGACAGCTACAGAGTTCCAATTCGTGTTTACTCGACCCCGGGAACTGAACATTTAGGGGAATACTCCGCCAACATTGCTGCCCAAACTTTGAAATTTTTTGATCAACAATTTGGTATTGATTATCCATACGACAAATTGGATATGGTTGCCGTGCCAAGTTTCAGTGCAGGGGCCATGGAAAATTGTGGACTTGTTACATTCAGAACCGCTGACTTGTTGATTGATGCCGAGAATACTAATGTGAACACCAAACAAAGAGTCACAGAAGTTGTGATGCACGAATTAGCTCATCAATGGTTTGGTGACTTGGTTACTATGGAATTTTGGGACGGTTTGTGGTTGAATGAAGGGTTTGCAACCTGGATGTCTTGGTACGCTTGTAACTCCTTGTACCCAGACTGGAAAGTTTGGGAATCATATGTTTCTGATTCGTTGCAACATGCCTTGACATTGGATGCTTTGAGAGCTTCTCACCCAATTGAAGTTCCTGTTAAAAGAGCTGATGAAATCAACCAGATCTTTGACGCTATTTCTTACTCAAAAGGTTCTTCTTTGTTAAGAATGATTTCCAAATGGTTAGGCGAAGACGTTTTCGTTAAAGGTGTATCCAACTACTTGAAAAAACACAAGTGGGGCAATACCAAAACATCTGATTTATGGGAAGCCTTGAGTGAAGCTTCTGGCGAAGATGTTGTTAAAGTTATGGATATCTGGACTAAGAACATTGGGTTCCCAATTGTGAAAGTAGAAGAGATTGGCAATGGTGAAATCAAAGTTACTCAAAATCGATTCTTGGCCACAGGTGATGTCAAAGAAAACGAAGATCAAACTTTGTACCCAGTATTTTTGGGATTGAAAACTAGTGAAGGTGTTGATGAATCCCTGGTGTTAGAAACAAGATCCAAGACAATTAAACTTCCAACCTCTGATGACTTTTTCAAAATCAACGGTGACCAAAGTGGTATCTACAGAACTGCATATGAGCCAGCCCGTTGGACTAAATTGGGTAAAGCTGGTGTCGAAGGTAAGCTTTCAGTTGAAGATCGTGTTGGTTTAGTTGCTGATGCTGGCTCTTTGGCTTCTTCTGGGTTTATTGAAACATCAAGCTTGTTGGACTTGGTGAAATCTTGGTCTAAAGAAAGCAACTATGTTGTTTGGAATGAAATTTTGACCAGAATTGGATCAATTAAAGCTGCTCTTATGTTTGAAGATGAAGCAACCAAGAAAGCTTTGGAAGTTTTCACTAGAGATTTGATAAGCGAAAAATTAAAGGAAACCGGTTGGGAATTCAGTGCTGATGACTCTTTTGCTGACCAACAATTGAAATCTTCATTGTTTGCTTCTGCTGCAAATGCAGAAGACCCTGAAGCTGTTGCTTTTGCTAAAGAAGCTTTTGCTAAATTTGTTTCTGGGGACAAAAAGGCTATTCATCCAAACTTGAGAGCTTCCATTTTCAACACCAACGCTAAATATG
This sequence comes from Candida dubliniensis CD36, assembly GCF_000026945.1. Classification (NCBI taxonomy): domain Eukaryota; kingdom Fungi; phylum Ascomycota; class Pichiomycetes; order Serinales; family Debaryomycetaceae; genus Candida; species Candida dubliniensis. The sequence continues at coordinate 940,877 of NC_012860.1, read as the reverse complement.
GTGATGAAAAAACATTTGACGAATTGTACCAAATCTACAGAAACCCACTGTCAGTTGAAGAAAAGATTGCTGCTTTAAGATCATTTGGTAGATTTACCAAACCAGAGATTTTGGACAAAGTCACAGGTTTGTTATTGCAAACAGATATTGTTAAGCAACAAGATATTTATATCCCTATGCAAGGCTTGAGAGCCCATAAATTAGGTGTTGAAAAATTGTGGACTTGGTTATCTCAAAACTGGGATCAAATTTACATTTTGTTACCTCCTGGATTATCAATGTTAGGATCAGTAGTCACTTTGGCCACTTCTGGTTTCACTAAAGAAGAACAGAAGAAAAAAGTCGAAGAATTCTTTGCACAAAAGGATAATAAAGGTTATGACCAGAGTTTGGCTCAATCGTTAGATATCATTACAGCTAAGACGAAATGGACCGATCGTGACGCCAAATCCATCTATGAATGGCTTGAAGTAAACGGCTATACTAAATAATCAAATCGATAAGTTGTTTATGTGTAAATCAATATATGTTTATAATCTGTTATTTTTTTGTTAATCTATGTATGGATAGTAGTAAGTTTATCTAAGCACAATTGATGAAAGTTTTGCGTTGTCATGTCTGGTGTATTTGAAATGGAAAACGGGCCTGCATCATTTGGTAGCATTTAGATTATTTTTTAGTGTCAAGAAACAGAAAAAAAAAAAAGTGATATTTGTAAAGAGAGAGAGAAAAAAGTTCAAAAATTTTGAGATGATCTTCTCTTCTCTCTCTAATTTAATTAATTCATCCTACAACTCAGACAAATAGTATTATGGATGAAGAAAGCATTAACAACAAAGAAGTGGTGGTGGAATCTATGGATGTGAAACAAGATTCTGGGAAGAATCAAGATGATGGTTTAGATCACAAAACATTATTTATTCGTTCTATACCGTTTGATGCCACTTCTGAAGAATTGTCAGAATATTTTTCACAATTTGTACCTGTTAAACATGCTGTCATAGTCACTGACAATGAAGGAAAAAGCAGAGGATTTGGGTTTGTTTCATTTACTTTGGATGAAGATTGTTTGACTGCATTAGTTGAAAGTAGAAAGACAAAATTTAAAGACCGTCTTTTGAGGGTTGATGTTGCCAAAAGAAGGGATAGAAAACAACAAGAAGGTAGTGATCGACAAGAAAAGGCTCCCGTGGCACCAATTGAGAAAAGAAGAGCAAGATTGATTATTCGTAATTTACCTTGGTCTTGTAAAAAACCCGATGAGTTGAAAAAAATCTTCAGTAAATATGGTGCTGTATTTGATGCATATATTCCCAAGAAAAAAGGTGGACAGATGTGTGGGTTTGCCTTTGTTATTATGAAGAAAAAATCAGCTGCTGAAAAGGCAGTTGAAGGTTGTCAAGGATTAAAGATTAATGGTAGAGAAGTTGCAGTAGATTTTGCTGTTGAAAAATCAAAATGGGAACAAATGAAAGAAGAAGAAGAAGAAGAAGACGACGATGAGAGTGATGAGGAAGAAGAAGAAGCAGATTCCACAAACAAAGATGACAATGATCAAAATGAAGAAGAAGAGGGAGATGATGATGAATCTGATAATGATGATGCTAGTTCAGATTTCGATGAATTGAATGAAGTAAACTCTGACAAAGAATTGGACGGATCGGACGAGGAAATTGAAGAACCAGAGAAAAAGGAAGAGTCACTGCATCCAAAAAAGAAAAGTAATAGACAAGAACCATTTTCAATTTTTATACGTAATATTCCATACGATGCTGATGCTGAATCTTTAAAAGAGCATTTCAGTACATTTGGATCTGTGAAATATGCTTTACCAGTGGTTGATAAAGAAACTGGATTGTCGAAAGGCTCAGCATTCGTGGCATTTGCTAAAGAAGACGCTTACTTAGACTGTCTTGAGAACGCTCCAACCGTTGCATCTACTTCTATGTTGATTGCAGACGATGTGTCTCCAGCATATGTATATCAAGGTAGAATTTTGTCAATCGCTTCAGCTGTTGATAGAGATTCGGCTAGTAAATTAGCTGATAGAAATTTGCTAAAGAGAAAAGAAGCTCTAGGTAAAGCACCTGGTGAAAAGGATAGAAGAAACTTATTTTTATTAAATGAAGGTAGAATCACTGAAAATTCAAAACTTGCTCAATATATCTCAAAAACAGATTTGGAATTGAGAGAAAAATCATACAAATTGAGAACCCAACAGTTGAAGAAAAATCCTACTTTACATTTATCATTGACGAGATTGGCAATAAGAAACTTGCCTAGAGCTATGAATGCTAAGGCATTAAAAGCCTTGGGAAGAAAAGCGGTTGTTCAATTTGCTACTGAGGTGAAAGAAAACAAGAGACAGCCACTTTCAAAAGAAGAAGTCAACAGATCTGTCAAATTTAAACAGTCAATTAATGGAGGTGAGGTTGAGGAAGAGATTGCTAAGTCAAAGAATTCAAAACATAAAGGTGTTGTCAAGCAGGCCAAAGTTATCATGGAAGTCAAAGGATCAGGTGAAACCGGTCGTAGTAGAGGTTATGGTTTTATAGAGTTTAGAGATCATAAAGCTGCTTTAATGGGATTGAGATGGTTAAATGCTCACGAAGTGTCCATACCCGAAATTTTGGAAGGTTTGACAGAAGAAGAAAAGAAGCTAGCTGAGTTAGAGGGTTTAAACAAAAGAAGACTAATTGTTGAATTTGCTATTGAGAATGCTCAAGTTGTTAAAAGGAGAAGAGAGAAAGAAATGATTGCTCGTAACCAGAATAAAGAAAATAGCAAAAAAAGAAAAAGAGATGATGAAGACAACGATGAAACAGAACGTACTTCAAAGGGTAAAAAATCTGGGGCATCATCTGATAGGAAACAAAAGAAAGCTAGAAAGGGTTCTCAAAAGAAAGGTAACATGAATAAAGGTGCACCAAAATCAGAGGAGCTGCAAAAAGAACTGACAAATAAATCTGGTCTTTCAGAAAACGTGAAAAAGATCATTGGTTTAAAAAGAAAGAGAAGAAAGTCAAAGAAGTAAAGTGAAAATAAAACAAATATGTATATCTATATTGGTAAATAATTTGTACTAAAAATATGATATAGAACTATTGTACAAAACTCATTAATAGTATAAAGATTTAAAACTTGGGCCAGATCATTTACATAATTACCTTGGTGAAACAATTAAGCATCTCATTAATGGTATTTGTATTGTTTGGAACAAAATGGATTAATAAAATAATGACAAAAATAAAAAGCAAAAATATTTGGGAAATAAATAAAGACAGTAACAACATTAAGATCTTGACATTAAAGGTAGAACAAAAAAAAAACTAGCAAAGGCATTTCTTAAAATTTCTTTTCTTCTAATTTTCATTTTTTTTAAAAAAAAATTCATTTTATTCTTTTTAGTCGGTTTATAAGTGTAAGTCCATCTTTTGATCTATATTATATAATGTATGGGTAAAGCATTCAGCATCATTAAGGGACAATAAAAAAAGATATAAATATAAAAATCATTCATCATTCGTTACAAAAAATAATCACTTCTTTGTTGTTTGTTGGCATTGTTCTTGGCTGATAAGTCGCCATCTTGAACTGCACTGAATATCTTGAAATTAGGTTCTAAGTCTTCATCAACTTGCATAACACTGGCAACATTCCCACATCTATAACAGTAATTTGGGGCAGACCATACTGTGACAACATCTTTTTCTTTAAAATGGTAACGAAACCCTTCCATTACCAACTGGTGTGCTCTGGCAATTAATTGCAAATTGTTAATGTGATTGAATTCTCGCGACACTTTTGAGCCAAACAACCATCCCGCACCTCTAGGCGAGACTGCCCAGGTGTCAATGTTGTCTGGATCTGACCACACCAAGTCACAGAAACCTCCTTCGTGTGGGACTTCTTGAGCTCTAGATAATACTCTTATCTGGTCCAACATTCTTATTTCGGGAGATAATCCACCATGCACACATAAAATTTTGCCATCTATTATAGCTGCTAAAGTTAAGAAATCAAAAACCTGACAACAATATTTCCAAACAGTAGTTGAACCGTATTTTGTTAAACATTCTTCATAAAACCCATAAACTTGGGTGATTTGTCTTGATTCGTGATTTCCTCTTACCAAGGTAATTCTGTGTGGATATTTGACTTTTAAAACCATTAATAAAGTAAACGTTTCCAAGGAAAAATAACCACGATCGACGTAGTCCCCTAAGAAAATAAAATTGGTTTGATTGTCATCTGAAGGTAAACCTCCAGCAGTTCTAAACAATTCCAATAAATCATGAAATTGTCCATGTATGTCACCACACACTGTCACTGGAGATTGTACAGGTTGGATATTAGATTCTTCCATTAACAATTCTTTGACCAATTCACACAATTGTTTCATATCGGATTCTGATAATGAAATACAATTTTTTATCTGTTCCAACCACTGATCTGGACCTCTTTCTCCCATGATTTGCTATATTTAGGTATTTTATAAAGTCTATAGTATCTTAAATATATGAATAATTGTAATAAAATGTAAAACCTTTGCTGAACCCAGGAATATGTTCACTGTTTTTATTTTATTTTATTTTTTTTTTGCCACGGCAGTAATAACACTATTAGTGAATGTGAAAGATAGTAGAAAAATATTTCTGTCGTTCAGTCTCAAAATCTCTGGTATAACTTTCTTAAAACCTATTTGAATATATTTTAAGGTAGTTCGATGTAAAATTTGAACTTGAATTCAAACTATTGTTGACTAACAATCTTTAAAAAAAAAAAAAATTTCTTTTTGATGTTCGATATAGGGTGAAATCGTTCAAACACATTCTCACATAGAAGAAGAAGCAGGAGAAAAAAAAAAGACTAGTACATTGTCATAGGTTGTAATCTTTCCCACGACTTTAATTGAACTGTTTCCAGTGCAACAATATCAAAAAAAAAAAAAAAAAAAATTAAAAAAATTTTTAGCATTGAATAATTCGATTAACAGAAGCCGAACAAAAAACATATTCATACAATGCTTTCATCATTGAGGTTATCAAGCATAAGGGTTGTTAATGGTGGCTCAATACGATTTGTTAGCTCGACTACTCCAAAACTAAATGAAGAGTTATCCGTCGATACATCCAGTAAACCAAAAATTGATGATATGAAGAGTAAAACTTCATGGAACGAATCATATGCATCAGAATCATCAATACAAGTTAATTTGAATGAAAATTTGAACAAAATAACCGAAAATATATCAGCATCTGATCCACCTATTTACGTATCGCCTAACTTGCACAGACATTTCACAATGGGTGATACATATAACCCCTTTGATTTCAGTATGAACAGATTTGATATGGAAAAGAAAATGAAAACCACCAAGAAGTTATCAGATCCATTTGAAAAGTCAGGAATCGATCCAAAGAATTTGTATTTGATGCCAGAGATTTTATCCAAATTTTTAACCTCAACTGGTCAAATATTACCCCGTCACTTAACAGGTTGTAATGCTAAGAATCAAAAGAGACTATCCATGGCTATAGAATATGCAAGAAGTTTAGGATTGTTATCTTCACAGCATAGACATGCCAGATACATGCCAACAAGAAATTTGTAATCTAAACCAGACCCAAAAGTATCAAGATCATATTTACACCCATATCTAGTTTTGGAGTTGTCTCTTTTTTTGTTTGTTTGTTTGTTTGTATATGTCTATGTGTCCATTTGATGCAAATATAGTTTGTAAATAGAAATATTATATAATATTATATAATAATAATAGTCAATAGGAAAAACCAGTGGAATGCACAGTTTCACCCAGTAAACTAACACTATTACTGGGGTCACTCGTTTTAACCAATAGAATTGAAATATTTCTATGTGCAGGTATGGGCTGAATTATTTTTTTTTTTTTTTCTTACGTTCCAGAGAGAAAAAGAGAGAATGAAAGAAAGAGAGAGAATTGAACTATGTGAGCGTTTTCAACTTCAGTCACCAAAATTTTGAAAGTGGGTTTTTAAATTTTTGTTCTCCTCATAAACACCACTTCTTTTCTTTATACAATTAACTATTTATAAATCATTTATCCAATTATGTTGTCACAAATTGCTAGATCATCTGTTAGAGGCGTCAGATTATTTTCTACTTCCAGAGTTGCTTTAACTGAAGGAGCCATTCCTCAATCCAAAGATGCTTTCTCCGAAAAAGAAAGAGCCCAAGAAAATGTTTACATTAAGAAACACGAAGCTGCTCAATTGAAGAAATTGAAAGAAAAATTACAAAAACAACAAGAAACCATTGATAAATTGGAAAAAGAATTGGATGAGCACAAGAACAGTAAATAAATGTGAGGGATAACATTGCATTTTGCCAACTCCCATGAAGCAGTGCTGATTTCGGGAAACAAGAACTTCAAACTAGTCAACTGGAATGTATTGTTGAATGAGAGTTGTATTTATTACATATTTGAGTAGTTTTGCATGTTTATCTGGCTATTTTTTGTCTTTTCATGGTTCAATATAAGTACATATTCCATTTTTGTTATGAGAATAACAGCATCGATATTTCTGTAGAATAAGAATCTTTTTTTGAGACTATTGTGTTATTATATGGATTCATGGCGACAATATAACTAAGAGGAAATCCACTTTTGGGACATATTGTTAATCAACTCCTATAGAAAGATTGTTTATTCCACTTGCCACAGTGTTTAGATCCATACATTCCGAGAAACGGATAATGGATAACTATGTGGTTTATACTAGAAGAAGTTTCTATATAAACTTATTTTCTTTCATCAAACACTGAAATAAATGTTGATACTTCATGCTTATTATGAAAGAATAATAAAGTGCATTGTTGGTGCATTTGGGGAAGGTATAGTTGCGAAACCAAAAACAAAGGCAAGGGGGGTGACACAAGAATAATTCATAATTAGAAGATAAAACACGTCTCTGTAACAACGTGTAGCAACTGGAATAAACTTCGAATCATCAAAATTACCAAACAATGACAACGTTAAGAAAAACACTCACAATTTGTAGAGGTTATTTTCTTTACCCTGTTAGAGTTTGCTCCACGATTTAAATACGAAAATAATCGAGTACACAACAAGCCCACAGAAAAAGGAAAAAGAAAGCACGGTATTGGAGTTTGTCCGATCATTGACATGTCCTTTTCTAGGGGAATTTATCATCTCTCGGAGTATCAATTGATCATTTCTAGAGTCTAATGAAATAGGAAATAGATCAAAGCCGGTAATAGATTTAACCACAACGCAAAACGAAAAAAAAAAAAAAAAAAAAAGAATGAAAGTTACTTTTATGTAATTGCCTAATTTGGAAAAGTGCTTGAAGACTAAAATTTTTCTATCAACTGGCATTGTGCATATGATAGGACACCATAATAAGAAGAATGGAGATTCCTCTCCGACCGTTTTGTAAATCTATTAATTCTCAAAAAAATACAGTGATACCCTAAACCTTTTTCTTTCTCTTCGTCTTGTTCTTGAAAGGTTCAAATTCAATCCTACAAAGTTTTGCTAGCAGTTTCTCATTTGGTAGTTTTAGGGTGTTAGTGTTAGTGTTAGTGTAAGTGTTTTTTGTGTCTTGTTCTTCCCTTATCTCATCAAACTACTATTCCTTAAACTTCTTATTTGAAACAAGTATTGCAGTACTACGATGCTTAATCTATTTGGTAAAAAGTCTCATCAGGAAGTTCCTCCAATCAAATCTCAACACAAATCAAAGCCAAAAACCCCAAAGAATTCACCTAAAGTTCATCATTCCCCTAAATTTATCCTGACACTGGATTCCACCAAGGGAATAGTCTATAATTCAACCAGAATATCACGACCTAATGGTGTTGGGAGTACTAGTACTTTGGGAAGTTTGTCACCTACAGCTGAGTTTGTTACGTCACAAGTATCAAAGTCTTATGTAGATCAAAATAAAAAAAGACAATCATCACCCACCAACCATAGACATGATGCAAATATTCCAGCAAAAGTAACAACAGGTGGCTCTTTGGAGCATCCTAATGGGAAATCAAAACCTAGTATACAACATAAAAAGAAAAAGAAAGCTGGAGAAAGAGTGGTTACAAGGACTCGTCCAATGAGAAAGAATTATCGTGATAGAAGAAATAGTGTATCATCTAGAGAGTCATTAATATCAAGAGAACAGCGGAATAAACAAAATAGACACAAAGCAAAACCGCATCAGGAAGTACCTAGAAATACAAGTGTACAAGTAGTTCCATCTGTTCCAGTTCCTAATAACCTACCATATCCAATACACGATATCATGGATACTAGCTTTGGATCACATTATGAAGACACTATTGAAGATCATGAAGAAGAAGAAGAAGGGGATGAAATGCCTTCTGGGTTTGAAGAAGTAAACAGGCGATCAGTTTCACCTCAAAACAAGCAACAGATCAATGTTCTCAATGCCACACGTAACGAAGTTCTGGAATCAAATCCTAGTGCATTAGATGGAAGTAACAATAATTCTAGAGATTGCAGAAATTTTACAGAACGCAATAATAGAAATTTAGCCGTCCAGCAAGTGGGGGCAGTAGACAGCAATCACAACCAGTCATCGTTAGAATCACAGAGAGTTGAAGCTGTAGCATGTATATTGGAGAGAACAGGGAGTCTGGCTAGAGATAGCAGACGTGCAAGAAGAGCTAGAGAATTGAGACGACTGGCTAGTATTCGTGAAATCGAGCACTTGCAGCCATCATCGTCATCAATTAATGGATCTAGAAACCTGTCAAATAAGAATACTGGTCGCACCACCAATGGAAGAAATAATAAAAGCATCACTATTGCTACCACTGACGTCAATTCCCCGCAAATGCATTCTCATGCAAGTCAAAGCAACTACAATATTCCCACTCCGGACTTTAATGTCGCCGAACTGATAATACCAAATCAAGTTGGAAGGCAGTCACAGTCACGTCAACCAACAGATGTATCCATACAGGAGGAAACAACAACCTTAGCAACTCCAATATCGCAACAGCAATCACAATCACAATCTAGATTACAACAAACAAGAAATGCTATAATAGATAGATTAAACAGTAGAATAGATGCCTCAATGTTTCCAATTGATTTGATAGACCCACCACCTTTGGATGAGTATTCCACTGATGATAGTAATCATCACCATCACCACCAACACTACAACAACGGTCATGACATGAATAATGAACAGTGGGGTCATTCTCCACCTTATCGAGAGAATTTACATAAGAGAGTTGATTTGATATCTTTTGACCCTCGATATTCGATACCAGTGTTAAGAATAAATAAACGATTAGTCAAGAATTCAACAAATTTACATAAAATAATTCGGAAATTGATTAAATTACAGATTGTTCCTGAAGATGTTAATTTATGGGATATTAATAAAGTTGATGATGGTGAATTTTATAATGTTTTACCAAGTTTATTGATGAATGAAATGGAAGTAAGTGATCAACGTCAACACCAAGAACAACAGAGACAACAACAGGAAGATTATGAAAATGAATTACAACGAGCACTTGCCATATCATTAGAAGAAGAAAATCAACGAGAAATGTTTCGAGGGTTTCGATACCAAAAATCAAGTACTAATCGAGTCATTGAACAAATTGTCCAATCACCAGATGTTGATTTGAATCATGGACGATTTGTTGATGCCAGTGAAGTACCATTACATGAGGAACCACTGCAAACACAAGAAGGACTGAGTTCACAACGGGACTTACTTAGAGGGTTTAGGTATAACCAATCAAGAGCAAGTAGAGCCGCTATGAATGGATTAATTGAAACATCCATGCTTGCCAATAATACTGTGAATGAGAATGAGAATGAACAAGAAGAAAATGGGGATGAGTTTATTGATGTTGATGAAGCAATCCATAGTTGGAGATTGCACGACCTGCAAGAGAATCAATCAAATAATCATAGAAGATTGTCACCGCCTCATTTTAAATATTTACAACCTCATCAAAGTCATTCCTCTGCTTCATCGTTTATGACTGCTTATTAAACTAACAAAAAAAAGAAAAAAAAAAAAAAAAAAGTTGGTGCCAGAGATTAAGTTGAAAGTTATTGTATTGTATTGTATATAGTTTGTGTATGATAATGTAATAATTTGTGTGAGATTGATTGAACTGTAGAATGGATTTGGGATCTTAGATCTTTTGTTCTTGTTTTTGTCAAATCGTCCACAATAATTTTTTTTTTTTTTAGCTTGGTCAGTTTTGTTCTTGATAAAATAAACCTTAACGATCAAACGATCTTAACGAAGCAAAATAGAAGGAAGGAAATTGACAAACCATCATTATCAATAATTGCGGTAAGGAAGGAAGAAAAAAAATAAAAAAAAAACAAAATTAGGTTTTACACATTTGAAAGTAAAATACTAAATAAACAAAAAGACAACAGGGTACAATAAATCCGATTCCTATAAAACTGGGCACCATAAATGTTCATATAATAATTCACAGATACACCTTCATTATGTTAAAATTCTTACCTGAAGATTATCGACCATATTTAGCCTATCTTCCTGATTTACAAGCATGTGTCAATCTTTTCATGACATTCACTCCCTTGTTTTCTTATGGATCCACATGTTATAGTATTCATAAGCGACAAACATCAATGGGGTTTTCTATTGATATATGTTGTACCATGTTCATGGCATCGATTTTACGGATATATTATTATTTTTGTTCTCCTTATGAACCAACTCTACTACGTCAATCAATAATTATGATTTTGATTCAAACATTATTATTAAAAGTCAGTTTATATTATCGTCCAAATAATTATGATCCAGAATTATTAACACCAATGCCATTACTTGAAAATGAATTGAATATGAGAGTACCGAGAAGATTAAGTAGTGCTACTCTTGAGCATCAACTGTATTGGCTGGGTGATTGGTTTAGTTCTTTAGGAAAATTGACATTTGATATTATAAAATATGTTTCTGGTTATTTTGTTGCTTACTTCAATTATGGGTTAAGATTTTTCGATGTTTATTATCGTCGGCCATTATCGTTTTGGCAATGGAAATTAGAAGCTAATTATTGGTGGTTTGTTATAGGGTTTTCTACGGTTTTCGGAATCACTACATTGATTTTCCACGAAAATGTCACGTACAGTAATATTATTGGGGTATTAGGATTATTTATTGAAAGTTTATTGCCATTACCACAAATATTATTATTGAATCGATTACAACTGGTGAAAAATTTTAAAGTGATCTTATTGTTGAGTTGGTTAGGTGGAGATTGTACCAAAATTTCATATTTGTTGTTTGGTACTGATAATATCCTGATTATTTTCATTGTGGCTGGATTATTTCAAATGAGTTTGGATATTTATATTGCATTCCAATATTTACAATTCAAATATTTCACAACAAGTAAAAATTTGAATGATGGTGGTATTTTACATAGAAAAAACCCACTGATTGATGATGTTGTAAATGATTTGGTGTCGATATCGTCAGAAATCGAATTGGATATATTAGAAAAGGGACTGAAAGATATTCCCAAAAATCAAACTAATTCTTCAAGGTCAAGATCGAGATCATCTACTCTTGCATAAATCATAGAATATATGCTCACATGTACATATTACATCCATGCACATTAACAAATAGAGCTAATTAAATTATAGATTCTGTATATATATATATATATATATATGTGTATATATTTAATGTTTATAAAAATAAGAAAGTAGAGTACAAAGTATCGTGAAAATACTATGTACATGTATTAGGTATGGATATTAAAAACTATATATGTTTGTTTCTATGTCAGAATATGACAATAAAAATAAGAATGAATAAACCGAAAGTAACCATTGATTAAGATACTTTATAAAAATAAAATTAACCCGTCATCGAAAAAGAAAAAAAAAAAGAAAACAGAAAGGCCAAAAACATAAGCAAGCTAATCTCTTTCTTATACTGGAATGTATTCAACATTTTCCTTGGCTTCATTGATTAAATCTAATGCTTCTTGTCCAACTAAACCATGCTTTATTTTTATGTGTCTTGATAAGGCGTCACCTCTAGAAAATGTTTTCTCTTTACCATTACCAGGTCCACCATTTAATCTACCTTCACAAATTACACATCTGAATATTTTCTTCATAGATGCATGGATGGTGTCTTGATGTCTGATCAAATCGTATGGACGTGAAAACTGTTTGTTACATGGTTCACCAGTAGATGGATTAATCAAGTTACATTGATGGTTTGGATTGTTGAGGGTTATTTCTGCTCCAGATATGCCATGTGAATGTTTCTTTGACTTTGTGGTTGACAAATTCTCTTTCGGAGATTTAGATTCTTTCTTGCCTGTTTTTGAATGCTTCTTGTTAACTTCTTCTTCTTCACCAGCGGTAGCACCAGCTATTTGATTCTCGTCTTCCATATCAATCATCATATCATCAGAATCTTGATCTTGAGAAGCTGGTGAAATGGCTGCCGGTGATACTTCCTTTGGTTGATCAAATACTGTCTCCAGTTCACTATTACTGTTAACATCACTTATAGTTTCATCGATATTGTTATTACTCTCGGTATTGAGGCCATTAGTAATACTGATGTTGTCGCCAGGACCTTCATAATTATTAAATGTTGGATATCCATCAAAACCGTTATTGTTCATCAAATAATCGTCAAAATCTTCGTCAACTTGGAAATAGTTATCACCCTCATCATCAGAAACATCCTCTTCAATTTGTTCATCATCATCATCTAAAAACAAATAATCATTCTCATAGCCTGGAATAATATCGTTAGCAAATTCCGGAGACTCCGATTCTGTTAAAAATAACTCGTTGCTGTTTGGTGGGATGACCAAAGATGAATCCAAAGAACAATCAGTTACAATATGACCAGGAGATATATCTGGGTTATACAACAAATAATCTTCGTCAAAATGCTTTTTTCTATTTGATGATCCACCGATACCACCGATATCATTAAGTAAAGTAATCTTTCTCCTTCTCCTCGTTGGGAATGCTTGTGGTAAAGGAGTCTTATTGGCTTGTTGCTGTCGTTGTTGTTCCTGTTGCGATATTGGTTGTTGTGGATGTGGTAGTTGTGATTGTTGTTCTTGAGCTCTGATAAACGAGTCTGGATTACCATAATCATTAAATGGATTCACCGGGTTTTCGTGTACTTGTTGAACGTAAATATCATCTGCATTTTCAAAAGCTTGGTCTTGTTGCTGTTGCGATTTCAAATGATCTATATAATCTTGTGATGCCAATTGTTCTAAAAACGAATCGGGTATATTGAGAACATTACCCAAATTATTCGCGTTATTAAATGTAGTAGCAGATAAATTGGGCGAGGAGTTTATGGAGTTTCTGTTGGAAGCGTGATTATAGTTCATGTTGGAGTTCATATTGAATGGTGTATTGTTGTATTGATTGAAAGTGTTGTGATTTGTATTACTCATCAAGTTTGCTGTACCACTAGGGAAACTCGTCATAGAATTTGGAGACGAAGGTGATTGATACAATTCTTCGTCCATTATGTCAGTGATAGTTCTCTTCAATTGTGGTAATATAGCTAATGAAGTCATCTAATGGGTATAAAAATTAATAAATGTGTAAGTTTAAAAGTAAAAAAGTAACCAATAAAGGGGATAAAAGAAAAAAAAAGAAAGTGGTGTTTAAATCAAAGATATTTTATTTCTTTATATTTTTTTTTGGGTATTGATATAGTTCTCATATGCAAAGTTGTATAATGGGTAATCAAATTTGTGTGTGTGTGTGTGTGTGTGAGTTGTGTGTTGTCTTTAAGAAAGTGTGGTTTTCTCTTTTCTTTTTTTTTTTTTTTTTTTTCCTCCTCTTCCTGCTGCTACTGTTGTTGTTATTGATGCTACTGTTAATGCTGCTCCTCTTTCTTCTCCTGGTTGTTTTAAATTGTTTATTTTGGGTACGAAGATAAACAGAATAATGAGTAATGATGATGATGTGTACAAAAATGACAAACAAAGATTATTAATATGCTCCTGCATATATATGACATTCCGAAATCTTCTATTCTCTTCCATCACTAACAAACTTTTCTTTCTTTCTTTCTTTCTTTTTGTCTTTACCAGTTCTGCTCTTTATTCCGTTTCGGTTTATAGTATAAATTATTTTGTAATTCTCCGACAATTGAGGAGAGAAGGTGTGTTGTTGTCATACATAATAAAATTTGATTTATTAACAAATTACAAAAAAAAAAAAAAGAAACGGGTCCGCTTTGATATTACTTATTAATCTTCTAGAGTCTACGGGTTTGGTTTATAACATTTAATTCTTCTAGTGCTGTGCTAGAAAACATAATGAATGATCAAGGACGGGTGTCAAAACTGTTATCCGCAGAAATTTCCCAGATAAGAAATAACTCGGAGGTTAAAATAAATTTGAAACAAATGCACTTCATAAATTCTCCTTTTTTTTTTGTAGTGTCTTCTTCCTCCTTTTTTTTTTTTTTTCTGCTATGTTTGTTGTTCTTTGAAATCGTCATTCCACATTCATCTAGTTTATGAACCCCTCTCTTCCATTAGGTATGGTTTGCTCTTTTACTGATGAATGTGCAATTTCTCCAATTCCAACAGTTTCCACAACAAATTATCTAACTAGACTTACCTACATATCCTTGGAAGTCATTTAATCTCATCGTATATAGAGTTTTTGTACGTTTCTCATGTTGGGCTAATTTTGTCATATTTCCACGATCTAGATTCATAAGCGAGTTTGTGTCTGCAACAAACAACTCAAACAGCATTTTAAAAAGCCCATATTAAAATTGAATGACCCAATTTCACATCATCTTTACTAACAAGAAAAAAAAAAAAAAAAAAAAAAAAAAAAGAGAGAGATCGATGTACATACAAACAAAAAAAGGGGGGGATTGTTACAACCCTAATTACTTTCCCTAGATCATAAGAGATATACTAAGAAAGTGGGAACTTTTACTACTACTAACTCATACTATTCTATGGTAACATCTATCTATAATTGCTCTCTTTTATTTTCTTGACTTGTTTTGAGCACGGCTTTAATTTGCAACCAATAAACAACCTACTCTGTGATAGGATTGTCAAACAACTACTTGGTGTGTCTGTGACACTATGTAACATTGTGCAAGCAAATAGTTACTCTTAATATTGTTGTTGTTTGCTGTCTCGGAGTATAACTTCCGTTAAATACAGCAAGAATACCTTGATAGTAATTTGTTTGTGCAATTGAACTTACTATCCGCTTCCCGCACTTGCACCTGGAATTTTCGTTGTAATAAAAAGTTAATTATTGCTAATATTAGGGGTCGTACTAATAGTAATATCCGCCTTATCGGATTTATCCTTTTGATACAGGTCAGAGTATTGTAATATTTATTGGAGTAAGAGGGGTGGGGGGGAGGTTCCATGGATGATCTCACTATTCAGTTAGACACCCGTGTCTTTCGGTATATACTATTTGACTTCTCTATAAACAAAATCTCAAGCATTATAATAGTTCCACTTTAAACCCACACAAATAACTCAAACGTGTCACCTTTTGCTTCCATCTAATCCTATAGTTTTTCATCTGTTTGTCCTTTTCTTTCAAGACCTTCCATTTTCACTTTGGCAATTCCCTTTTCTGCCTTTTCTTGATCCAAATAATAATAAGGCTTGATTAATTCACCTCTATCATTCAATTCAAACACCAATGGTATCCCTGTGGGGACATTAATCTTTGATATATCATCATCACTGACATGGTTAAGATATTTGATCAAACTTCTAACAATTGATCCATGGGTCACTATCAAAACAGTTTTATTTAATTGAATCATTTGATTGTCTAATATTTCATATTTGAAAAATGGAATCAATCTTTCCATTACCATCAGTAATGATTCTCCTCGAGGTAATATATCTTTATTTAATATATCATTGTATTTTTCATCAATTGATTTATCTTGACCATATTCTATTAAAGGTGGTAATCCATGATAATTTCTTCTAATATATTGGAATTTCTCTTTATCTTTCCCCAATTCAACAAACACTTCATGTTTATCTCTTCCTTGATATTGACCGTAATGTCGTTCATTCAATCTCCAAGTTTTAATATGATCAATCCATGGTTTCTGTAACACTTCTAAAATTGTCAATCCAGTTTCTATAGACCGCATTAATTTCGAAGTATATAAAATATCAGGATCAAGATGGTTTCTTTTAATTAATTCTCCAGCATAAATTGCTTCTTGTTTGCCCTTTTGTGATAATGGAATATCAATCCATCCACAGAATTTATTTTCTTGATTCCATTGTGATTCACCATGTCTTAGAATTATTAATTTATGAACGGCCATAATGATTGATTAATGATTCAATTACTCAAAATAAAAAAATAAAAAAAGAAAGAAAGAAAGTAAGAAAGTAAAGAAAATGTTTTTGAAGGATGGGATGATTATAACATTTAATGTTGACATCATGAGAGTGAATAAGATAACGTATGGTGAGAACCGAAAAAAAAAAAAATAATAATAATTATAGAAGCTGCCCATTGGGACGAATGCGGCTTTCATTTTTGCCCGAAAGGCACGATAAAAGCAAGGAGAGGAACGAACGAACAAAAGAAATCACATTGAATATATAATAATTGCAGCCATGCTAAACTCTTCATGTACCTCCTTAAATAAACTGTAGATATTTCTCGTTTTTCACTGGATACACAAAAAGATGATAAGTAATTAGATAATATGATTTGGCTGATCTGTTATCGCAACAGGGACACGTTGTGTATAATCTTGGTTTGCTATCACTACTTTAAAACAATTATAAAATCACAACTTTATATCACATACCCTCCCACATGTTGAACTTTATTAATGATTAATATTTTTCGGCATACATGTGTTTGTTTTATTTCAAAATATGATAGATCATTAGATTATTTTTATGTTTGCTGAATTTGGTTTACCTTTCAAGCAACTTTAAATGTATTAGGAAACACATGGATCCAAAAAGAGTTGTAATTGTATGGATGATTCTGCGGGAATTTGTGTGCTTCATTAATGGGTTTAAACGCTATGACATCAGAACCAGATTCCATAAAACAATGGAGCTTGATCAACTAAAATACCGATTATACCGGTGTTAATACTGTTGGTTTCTTTTTTTTAATCTGGGTTGTACTATGTGTGTGAAACTCTTAAAAAAAAATGTAACATTGTAGTAAATTTGAGAATCCTGATGTAACATCAAATGGCGACACATAACATAACTGTGACAGTGAAAAAGAAAAGAAAAACTAAGCAAAACAAGGAATACACCATTAGTAATTAGGTCTGATTGCAAAACTGACAACAACAAAAGATATACAAACCAATAGGTTTTAATTGATATAAATATGAGTTGAATTTCCCATTAATTCTATACCCAGATTGTCTTCTTGTATTTTTTGTTTGTATATTGTATTTTGTTTATATTCTTTTTTTCTTGTAGTTTCTCTCTTAGCTCTTTTTACAACTACCCACACGAACTAATCTGATACCAAGTATCGCCAAGAACTTACCGCCAATCAATACTGAACCCCTGCCCACAGACAAATTACACTCGCATTATTTAATTAGGACTAACCAAGAGAAAAAGAAAAAAAAAGCACAAGAAGTGTATTTACAAAAACGTGACACGTGAGAAAAACTCAGAAAAAAAAACAAATATGAATCCTGTTACTACTATCATCACTAACTTTAACAATTCTCAATTACAAACACCACCAACTTCACCAGTTACTTTTGATAAGTATTACGCTCACTTTAATATTCAATTAGAACAATCCAAATTAATGCCTCAACCATCAAAAATAAAAAATGGTGACCCATTTACTTGGTCCGATATACAGTTTATTATTAAATCCAATCAATTAGAGATATTTGCTCGATCACGACAACAAACAATAAAATATCATAAATTCAAACAATGGTTGAAAGATAATGAATTAAGTATAAATGATTATTTGTTAGATTATGAATTGCATTGGAATGAACTGGATTTAAGAGAACAAAAACATGAATATATTCCCGATAAAGAATATTCAATTGAATATCCGGAAGATTTAATATTCCATAACTCAAATGATATCTCAATCTTGTATAATAAATTCCCATACTATTTTGAACCTAATGTCAAACATATTTGTATTTGGTCGAAATTGAAAATCCCTGTTGATAAAAATAGTCAAGTTGGTGATATTTCTGATATGACAAAGAAATTAATTAATAAATACCTTGAGAAAACATTTGTTGCTAAAGGTATATCATGGGATCAAATTGTATGGTTTAAAAATTGGTTGAGTTTACAAAGTGTCAGATCAATTAGTCATATTCATGTGATATTAAAAGATGTTGATGATAAGTTTATTGATGAATTGATTTCCAGTGGGTGTAGTGAAGTATTAACTTTAGATGATTATAGAAATTTAGAATAGAATTGTTTGTATTTTCTACTTTGTGCTCTAATTGAAAATTTGTAAACTGCTTAGATTTTGAGGGGAGGGGGGATGTGGCGCTATTGATATTGCATTGATGGTAGTATGCATTATTATTATTATTATTAATAATTGATAGTTTAAACGGTATGTGTCATGGAAATCTATTTGGTTGATGATGATGTCATTATTGACCAGAAAATCTAGTACATTCTAGCATGTACTAGAAAAAGACGAGATGAATATGTATGTATGTGTGTGTGTGTGAGAGAAACCCAAAAGAAAAAAAAAAAAAAAAAAAAAAACAGAGAGAGAATAAAATTTGTTCTATGATGTTCCAAATTGTTCCATGCAAGTCCAAATTGGTAGAACAAAAAAAATTTTGCAACGATTTAAAATTTTTCGACAAAGAGATAAATCAACAACAACCATCAATATTTTTCATATAAAAAATTTCTAAAATCCCAATTGTAAATTTTTTTTTTTGGTTTAGTCTTCTTTTCTCTTTTTTTTTTTTTTTCCTTTTTTGTTTAATTTAATTCAATTGATAAATTAACTAATAATTAATCATGTCTAAAGCTGTTGGTATTGATTTAGGTACTACCTACTCCTGTGTCGCTCATTTCGCTAATGATAGAGTCGAAATTA
Source organism: Candida dubliniensis CD36 (assembly GCF_000026945.1). NCBI lineage: Eukaryota > Fungi > Ascomycota > Pichiomycetes > Serinales > Debaryomycetaceae > Candida > Candida dubliniensis. The sequence goes on along the minus strand of NC_012860.1, from coordinate 921,730 downwards.
TTGCTAATGACCAAGGTAACAGAACTACACCATCTTTCGTTGCCTTCACCGATACTGAAAGATTGATTGGTGATGCTGCTAAAAATCAAGCTGCTATGAACCCAGCTAACACTGTTTTCGATGCCAAACGTTTAATTGGTAGAAAATTCGATGATCATGAAGTTCAAGGTGATATCAAACATTTCCCATTCAAAGTCGTTGACAAAGGTAGTAAACCAATGATTCAAGTTGAATACAAAGGTGAAACCAAAACTTTCTCCCCTGAAGAAATCTCATCTATGATTTTGGGTAAAATGAAGGAAACTGCTGAAGGTTTCTTGGGTACCACTGTTAAAGATGCTGTTGTCACTGTTCCAGCTTACTTCAATGATTCCCAAAGACAAGCTACCAAAGATGCTGGTACCATTGCTGGTTTAAATGTTATGAGAATCATTAACGAACCAACCGCTGCTGCCATTGCTTACGGTTTGGACAAGAAATCTGAAGCTGAAAAGAATGTTTTGATTTTCGATTTGGGTGGTGGTACTTTTGATGTTTCATTATTGTCTATTGAAGATGGTATTTTTGAAGTTAAAGCCACTGCTGGTGATACTCATTTGGGTGGTGAAGATTTTGATAACAGATTAGTCAACTTCTTTATCCAAGAATTCAAGAGAAAAAACAAGAAAGATATCTCCACTAACCAAAGAGCTTTAAGAAGATTGAGAACTGCTTGTGAAAGAGCCAAGAGAACTTTATCTTCTTCTGCTCAAACCTCAATTGAAATTGATTCTTTATATGAAGGTATTGATTTCTATACTTCAATCACCAGAGCTAGATTCGAAGAATTGTGTGCTGACTTGTTCAGATCTACTTTGGAACCAGTTGACAAAGTCTTGTCTGATGCCAAGATTGATAAATCTAAAGTTGATGAAATTGTTTTGGTTGGTGGTTCTACCAGAATTCCAAAAGTTCAAAAATTAGTTTCTGATTACTTTAACGGTAAAGAACCAAACAGATCAATCAACCCAGATGAAGCTGTTGCTTATGGTGCTGCTGTCCAAGCTGCCATCTTGTCTGGTGACACTTCTTCCAAGACTCAAGACTTGTTGTTGTTGGATGTTGCTCCATTGTCATTAGGTATTGAAACTGCTGGTGGTATCATGACCAAATTGATTCCAAGAAACTCCACTATTCCAACTAAGAAATCCGAAACTTTCTCCACTTATGCTGACAACCAACCAGGTGTATTGATTCAAGTGTTTGAAGGTGAAAGAGCTCAAACTAAAGACAACAACTTGTTGGGTAAATTTGAATTATCTGGTATTCCACCAGCTCCAAGAGGTGTTCCACAAATTGAAGTCACATTTGATATTGATGCTAATGGTATTTTGAATGTTTCTGCTTTAGAAAAAGGTACTGGTAAAACTCAAAAGATTACTATTACTAATGATAAAGGTAGATTATCTAAAGAAGAAATTGAGAAAATGGTTAGTGAAGCTGAAAAATTCAAAGAAGAAGATGAAAAAGAAGCTTCTAGAGTTCAAGCCAAAAATCAATTGGAATCTTATGCTTATTCTTTGAAAAATACTTTAAGTGAAGAACAATTTAAATCTAAATTGGATGCTTCAGAAATTGAAGAAGTCACTAAAGCAGCTGATGAAACTATTTCTTGGTTAGATTCCAATCAAACTGCTACTCAAGAAGAATTTGCTGATCAACAAAAAGAATTAGAATCTAAAGCTAATCCAATCATGACTAAAGCTTATCAAGCTGGTGCTACTCCTTCTGGTGCTGCTCCAGGTGGTGCTGCTCCAGGTGGTTTCCCAGGTGGTGCTGCCCCAGAACCATCTAACGATGGTCCAACTGTTGAAGAAGTTGATTAGATGTATTAATAATGGATAATATTAGAAAATATTTATTATAATGTAATACTTTATAGACAGTAATAAAACGTATAATATATTAATTGAGATACAATTAACTTGTCATTGATGTAATAAATATTTTTTAGTATAAGTGGTAAGGGTAATTTCTATTAATTATTAATGTTGTTGTGGGGTTAAGAACAGTTGTTCTCCGTGGAAAAAAAAGAAAAAAAAAAAAAAGAGAAAAGAAAGCAGAGTAGGTGTATTATACTCAGGAAAGTGTGATTTGTAATGTTAATTTCCCCGGATAACTAACTTCTGGTGTAGTAGTAGTAGTAGTAGTAGTAGTAGTAGTACCACACAATATGTATAACTACTAATTATATTAGTTGAAGAAATGTTTTTGGTGGGGGGGGAATGGAAATGGGAGAATAATTTCAAGTAAAATTCTCTTTTAGATTTTGCGTCTTTGTATGTATGTTATCTTTTTAGGAAATATTGTCGGAGTTTTGAACAACAAGAACAAGGAAAACAAAAAAAAAAAAAGAAGTCAAGAATTGGGAAAGACTTCCGTTTACCCCAGATTTTAAACTATACTTTATCTACTATTTTTTTTTTTTTGGTTTAGTAGTAATTTGCTGGATTGTGATTGGATATCGGAGTTCATAAAAGTGGGAAAGATCCGGAAACAATACTATAAAAACCAAAAATTACTTGTTAGTTAGTTAATTCTGTTCGGAGTAAAGCAACAATTTAAGTATGGTTGAAAATACGTTTGACTCTTGTGACAGTTAACTTCTCCCAGGAAAGTGCTAGTACTACTAACGCACAGAGAGAACTTTCCAGTTATTAAATGTAGAATTATATCAATAACCACACCAATACATGGTGCCGTGTAAATAATCAAGAAGCATTGTATATTTCCAAAGGAGATTAGAGATTAGGATAATTCTTGTTGTCAATTGAGCAAATCTTGATAGATAAACCGTTTTGTGATTGCATATATATATATATATATATTGTCAGTCTAGTTGGATTCTTGGCTGTAGGTTTGTTGAACACGACCTTTGGTTCCTAAGTTCAACAAAAAAAAAAAAAAAAAAAAAACTGGGTGAGAAATTTTACAATATAAAAACCTCATAGAATTCGCCCAACATTTCAATAAATTGTTTATTAATTTTGTGAATTTGAATAAATTTTTCAATTTAATTTAATTATTTATTAGATATATCCTTCTTCTTCTTCTTCTTTTTTTTTTTCTTTTCCATTTCAATTCTTGAATTTTTTTTTGTTTTCAAAATCAATTTAATTATTCCAGAGATTATATTATTATCAAGTATGTATGTTAATGCAATTTTGGAAGTAAAGTTTTCACCAACGTGAGAGAGAGAGGAAAAAAAAAAAAACTCCGAAAAATTATATTAATAATCATTCACTAAAGAAAAAAAAAAACGGTTAGAGGAGGGGTAGCGGAATATTTACTTCCACCACTACCACCATCACCACCACCAAAAAAAAAAGGCAATTCTTTTCCACCCAACAAAAAATATATATATATACATAATATAAACTATATTTGAATTATATTGGGTAATTGTTATCTTATTAGACAATACACAGTGGAAGATTTTTTTTTTTTGTTGACATCACACTACTACTATTATTATGCAAGCCTCGTCCTAATTTACCCAACCAACCAACCAAACAACCCTAACAACCCTAACTACCCTCTATTTACTCCTTTCATATTGGTCTTGTCCAGTATGAATTGATTGGTTTAAATTTGATTAAGGCGACCCAAAAAAAAAAAAAAATGACTCATTATCAATGCAAATCGATTGGTACACGATTTTTGATATTGCCGTTGTTGTTCTTGTTGTTGTTCTTGTTGTTCTTGTTTTAGATCTTTGAAGATTTGCCATGATCTGTGTTATATTATAAAGAGTTGGAGGAACCAGCCCCACCCCATTTGGTCCTGATATTTTTTTTTTTTTTAAAACTGATGGGTTTCAATTGAATGCAAATTAGTTATTTGTTGTTGTTGTTGGTTACTCATATGACGAGAAATTCTTGTTCTTTTTTCTTTTTTGCCGTTAACAAATTGAGAATAAGAATAATAATGCCAAAATCTTGTTTACGATTTTGTGATATTTTGACGTTTTGAGTTTGTTTAAAGAAATAATAATTAATAAAATTCTTCTTCACCTCATAAGAATACTCAGCTCGGAAAAAAAAAAAGGAACTTTACACACTCCAACAGCACCACCACGATAGTTAAAAATTTTTCAAATTGGGTTTTCTTTTTTTTTTTTTTTTTTTTTCAATTTATACTATTTATTTCTTTCTTTCACATTACTGTTTACTCAATTATAAATAAGGGGGTAGAAGAAAGATCATTTTATTCATTCAAATAGTTTCTCACACATTAACAGAGATCCCTTTTATTAATTTCCTTAGTCAATAATTTTTCAGTTTTTTTTTTTGTTGTTGTTTTTGGGTCTCTATTGCGTGATATTTATTTTTTTTTTTTTTACTTCTTTCAATAATCTATTCAATTAGTATACTAACTGATTTCTTTTCCTTATTATTTATTATCTACAGTGACTCCTACTGCAATGCCAACAGAACAAACTCATAATATCGTTCATGAAGCCAATGGGGTTAAATTAAGACAAACCCCTAAAGAATTCTTTGAAAGACAACCAAACAAAGGTCATATCCATGATGTCAATCAATACAAACAAATGTATGAAGAATCTATTAAAGATCCTCAAGGATTTTTCGGTCCATTGGCTAAAGAATTATTATCTTGGGATCATGATTTCCATACTGTCAAATCGGGTACTTTACAAAATGGTGATGCCGCTTGGTTTTTAGGTGGTGAATTGAATGCTTGTTATAATTGTGTTGATAGACATGCATTTGCTAATCCAAATAAACCAGCTCTTATTTGTGAAGCTGATGAAGATAAAGATTCTTTTGTATTGACTTACGGTGATTTGTTAAGAGAAGTTTCAAAAGTGGCTGGAGTTTTACAATCTTGGGGGGTCAAGAAAGGTGATACGGTTGCAGTTTATTTACCAATGAATGCTCAAGCCATTATTGCCATGTTGGCTATTGCTAGATTAGGAGCTGCTCATTCCGTCATTTTTGCTGGATTCTCTGCTGGTTCTATTAAAGATAGAGTCAATGATGCCAGTTGTAAAGCTCTTATCACTTGTGATGAAGGTAAAAGAGGTGGTAGAACCACTAACATTAAGAAATTATGTGATGAAGCTTTAATTGATTGTCCAACTGTTGAAAAAGTTTTGGTTTATAAAAGAACTAATAACCCTGAAATTAAATTAACTGAAGGTAGAGATTATTATTGGGATGTTGAAACTGCCAAATTCCCAGGGTATTTACCACCAGTTTCAGTCAATTCTGAAGATCCTTTGTTCTTATTATATACTTCTGGTTCTACTGGTACTCCAAAGGGAGTTGTCCATTCTACTGCTGGTTATTTATTAGGAGCTGCTCTTTCTACTAAATATATTTTTGATATCCATCCAGAAGATATTTTATTTACTGCTGGTGATGTTGGTTGGATTACTGGTCACACTTATGCCTTGTATGGACCATTGTTATTAGGTGTTCCAACAATTATTTTTGAAGGTACTCCAGCTTATCCCGATTATGGAAGATTCTGGCATATTGTTGAAAAACACAAGGCTACTCATTTCTATGTTGCTCCAACTGCTTTAAGATTATTACGTAAAGCTGGTGAACAAGAAATTGCTAAATATGATTTGAGTTCATTAAGAACTTTAGGTTCTGTTGGTGAACCAATTTCTCCAGATATTTGGGAATGGTATAATGAATTTGTTGGTAAAAATCAATGTCATATTTCTGATACTTATTGGCAAACTGAATCTGGTTCCCATTTAATTGCTCCATTGGCTGGTGTTGTTCCAAACAAACCAGGGTCGGCCTCTTATCCATTCTTTGGTATTGATGCTGCATTGATTGATCCAGTTAGTGGGGTTGAAATTAAAGGTAATGATGTTGAAGGGGTTTTGGTTGTCAAAGACCATTGGCCATCAATGGCAAGAACTGTCTACAAAAATCATACCAAATATATGGATACCTACATGAATCCATATCCAGGATTTTATTTCACTGGTGATGGGGCTGCTAGAGACCATGATGGATATTATTGGATCAGAGGTAGAGTTGATGATGTTGTTAATGTTAGTGGTCATAGATTATCCACTGCTGAAATTGAAGCAGCTTTAATTGAAGACAAGAAAGTTAGTGAAGCTGCTGTTGTTGGTATTCATGATGATATCACTGGTCAAGCTGTCATTGCATATGTTGCTTTGAAAGAAGGAAATGATGAAGAAGATTCTGATGAATTAAGAAAAGAATTGGTTTTACAAGTTAGAAAAACTATTGGTCCATTTGCGGCACCAAAATCTGTTATAATCGTTCAAGATTTACCAAAAACTAGATCTGGTAAGATTATGAGAAGAATTTTAAGAAAAGTTAGTTCTAATGAAGCTGATCAATTGGGTGATATTACAACTTTATCTAATCCACAATCAGTTGACGGTATAATTTCTGCTTTTGGTGCTCAATTCGGTAAGAAATAAAATTGAATCTGTATATACATATAGAGAGATATATATAATTCGAATAAAATAAAATATAGAATAGAAGTATGGTTGATTTTCATACCTATATAAAAGTATCCAAACTTGTATTTATGAAAGAAAGCAAGAAAGCAAGAAAGAAAGAACCTTTATTCTTCTTCTTCTATGTTGCACGAGATTTTCATTTCTTTCGTTTTTTTTTTTTCGTTTTTTTTTTTTCGATTTTTCAAGACACGCATGAATTCTTCATCATCGTCATCACTTTAGTACCAATGATCATGATGATGATATTGTGGAAACTACTACGTTTATTCATTATTATAAAATCCATTCAACTAATTATAATTTATTTTTCTCCATGTCAATTTGATACTTCATCTGAATTAATCATTGAAAATTTACCCATAACAACAACAACAACAACAACAACAAATTTTCCCATCATCATCACTACCATATTAAATAAATTGATAGTTTGGGATTCAGTTTATTTCAATGATTTATTTATTAATCCTATTCAATTTGAACATCAATTTGTATTTTGTCCTGGTTGGATCCAATTGATCAAATTCTTTAGTAGTATTAGTAGTAGTAACAACAACAACAACAACAGTTATTACACGGCTCAATTAATAAGTATAATTATATCCAATTTATGTCATTTTGCCTCAGTGGTGGTATTATATTATTTAACTAAAGAAATGGATATGAAATTTGGATTAATGAGTAGTTTATTAATGATTATATCACCAGCAGGAATATTTTTAACTACTAATTATAGTGAGAATTTAAGTAATTTATTAACATTATTGATGTTTTATACATATTATAAATCAATGAATTTTAATGATATTAAACAACCAAGTAATAAATCCATAATTAATATTTTTATTTATATTCTTAGTGGTATAATTTGTGCCATAAATTTCACTATTAGAGCCAATGGATTATTTTTAGGAATGATTTATCTTTTCGATTTATATCATTTCATACAAAATAAATCTCCATTACAAATTATTTTATCTATTATTACCGGATCATTCTTATTTTTAACATTTTTAATGACAAATATTTATCATTATATAAAATTTTGTCCTGGTCGAAATGAATGGTGTAATAATATTTTCCCAAGTTTATTTCAATTTGCTCAATATCATTATTGGAATGTAGGATTTTTAAAATATTGGACTATTAATAATATCCCAAATTTTTTATTAGTATTACCAATATTATTATTTAATATTTATTCATTAAATTATATGTATCAAGAATTACCTAAAAATAGAAAATTATTACCATTAATTGTTATAAATGGATTAATAATTATTGGTGGTACATTTTTTTGGAATATTCAAATATTAAATCGAATAACTAGTTTTTCTCCATTGATTTATTGGACATTAGCTTATAATTTGAATATGAATATGAATATGAATAAATTTTGGAGTAAATATGTTATTGGTTATTGTATATTATGGAATTTTATTCAAACAGGATTATTTGCAGCATTTTTACCTCCAGCATAAAAGTAAATGATAATTAATTGATATAATATATGAATAATGATGATAAAGATGGTATGTGTGATTTATTTTACTTGATAGGGGAACAGTTGGAGATTATTGAGGTCAGTTGGTACACGACTTTATTTTACGGCTGCAAATTTTTTCCAGAAACAGAAAAATGATACGGAGAGGAAAGGAAAGGAGAGAGAGAATTAAAGGCAAGAACACTAATCACACTGGTGTATTGGTTAGATTTGATTTAAAGATAAACTTTTTCTATAATGTATAACCTCTAGAAATATATATATATATATATATATACCTATGTATCTACCTATGTACGTGGGACGATGTGAAGAGTTTTTGTAAAATTAATTTTTATGTATTCAACTTTCTTTGGCAAATCTCAAAATCACCATGAATGTTACTATTGAAGAATCATCAGGAATTCTTAGATCTCTTGGGGTTAATAACTTAATTCTATTATCAATTCCAATAGTTGCTATACTTTTATATCTTTCATATTTTCAAAATCCAAACAAAAATACAAAACCAACTTTTGCTTCTTCTTCTTCTTCTTCTTCTGCCAAAGAATATAAAATAGCTGATAGACCATTAGGATATTGGAAACCTGATTATTCATTCAAGACACCTATTCCTCCAGCATTTCCAAATTGGGATTTTGAAAAAACTAGACCAATACCATATCGAGCATTTAGACATAAATATAATGTTACTATGGGAATAAGAAGTATGAATTGGGATTCATGGATTGAATTAGATAATGAATGGAAATTTTATCATGATTTGAAATTAAAACGATTACAAGAAAAAGAATCAGATTTATCGGGAATATCTGATTCATCTAAAGCTTATGAAGCTAGTTGGGAATTATTACAAGAATTATGTCAATATTTACCTGCTAGATATCCTAATATGTTTAAATTTGAAAATCAAATTATGACAATTTTACCTACTGATGAAAAATATGATTTAAAAGATAAATCAAATTTAAATCCTATTATTACCGCTGCTAAATTGGTTCAAGATGATCTTGCCATTATGATAGAAAAAGAAGATGGGAATTATTATTTAGATTCTGGTTGTATTTGTCTTGCTGGGTTTTGGAGATTAAAAGATAAATTTGGTATGAAATTAGATGATATTCATAAAAGTGGTGATGTACCTCAATATGATAAACAATTAAAATCTGGGATGAATAAATTTTTCCGAAGATTAACAGTTAATTCTCCTGTGGTTCGTAATAATTATTTTATTCAAACTGATAATAATTTGGATTGGTCAAATTCTATTGGATCAGAAACGGAAGAAAAAATCGGTTGGTATACTGCTAAAGAATCTGATGATGTCAATAAATTATATTTTAGAAGTGAACGACAAAGTTTAAGAAGATTACCTATTAGTGGAGCAATTGTGTTTACTATAAGAACTTATTTTCTTCCCGTTACACAATTATGTGAAGAACCTTATATCCCGAGAAGATTATTGAATGGTATCCAGAGTTGGAGTGAAGATGTTGGTGAATATAAAGGGTTCCATATTTTCAAAGATGCCTTGTTGCCATATTTGGAGAAAAAAGCTTTAGAACAAGAAGCAAATGGATTGGATCCTACGAAAGAACCACAAGTATATCCATTTTAAATAAGTAGTAGTAGTAGTAGTAATATATATGTTCTGATTCTAATCAATCAATCAAATAAAAAAAAATACGAAAGAGCAAATCATTTTAAACAAGCTCGTAATCCCCAAAATTATAGCTAGTTAGTTGTTTGGAACTGGACACTTTCTTGGGGTTGCGGATTTCTTTGCAATTTTGTAAATAACAAACTTGGTAGCACAGCTTATCTACAAAATCAAAATTTTTGGAATTTTAAAAACTAAAATACATTAACTTATTTAATAAAGAAAAAAAAAGGAGATACCTAAATAATACAAAAGAATTAAAAAACAATAATCCATAAAAAAAAACACCCGCCACGAGCTTAAACCTAAGATCTTTCACCTCTCAATCTTCTAGCTAATTGCATATCTTTCTTTTGGATGGTAACTCTCTTGGCATGGATAGCACACAAGTTAGTGTCTTCGAATAAACCAACCAAATAAGCTTCAACAGCTTCTTGTAAAGCACCAATAGCAGATGATTGGAATCTCAAATCAGTTTTGAAATCTTGAGCAATTTCTCTGACTAATCTTTGGAATGGTAATTTTCTGATTAACAATTCAGTGGATTTTTGGAATCTTCTAATTTCTCTCAAGGCAACAGTACCTGGCTTATATCTGTGTGGTTTTTTGACACCACCAGTAGATGGAGCAGATTTTCTAGCAGCTTTAGAAGCTAATTGTTTTCTTGGGGCTTTACCACCGGTGGATTTTCTAGCAGTTTGTTTAGTTCTAGCCATTGTAAATGTTGATATAAAATGTATAGAAGATACGAAAAAAGAAAAGAAAAGAAAATTAAAAGATGTTATACAAGATGAGAATTAGAATATTTTAAATAGTTTCTGATCTTATTCTGTTCAAATGTTTGTTTGTTTGTTTTTTGATTTCAAGTTTTGGTGTTGTTTTGGTAATATCATGGTTTTGTGGTGTATTGAGAGGAAAAGAAGAAGAAGAAGAGAGAAGAGACCAAAAAAGAAAAGTAAGAGCGTATATGTGTGGTTTCCCGTTCTCAGATTTACCGAGTAATGAAATGACGCCAAAAAAAAAAGAGAAAATGGTTTTGTTTGTGCGGAGAAACGAAACAAAAGAAGACAAAGAGAGGAAGGAATGTGGTTCCTTTTTTTTTTTCCTGTCCGGCCGGCCGCTCCCATCATGCGACAAGAAAACTCTTTAGTCGCGCATAAAAGACAAAATAGTTTTCCTTTCTCTCTCTTCTCTTCTCTCTCTCTCTTGTCTCGCTTCCTCTCGCTTCCTCTCTACTTACTTTAACTTAGTGTAAGGAACCATCATCATCAAATTCCATTTCTTTTTCTTTTTCTCCAAGAGAACTCCTCCTCCTACTCCGTTATTGTTTAACTTCTTTTAGTCTCTCTTCTTCTTTTTCTCTTTCTCTCTTTCTCTCTCTCTCCTTGTTTCGTTCTTCAATTTTAATCACATTTTCCACGACTTCCTTGATTAAAGTAGGAAACCTCACAATTTTATTCAACATTATATTTTGAAAAGGAGAAAAACATAAATAGATCAACAAGTCTTTAAACAGGATTTTATTTTTTTTTTTTTTTTTTTGGTTTATCCTTTTTTTCTTTCTTTCTTTCTTTTTCTATAAACAGATTTAGTTGTTACAACTTTATTTTTATTAAATATCTACAAAATAAATCAATTAATCAAAAATGTCTGGAACTGGTAGAGGAAAAGGTGGTAAAGGTTTAGGAAAAGGTGGTGCTAAACGTCACAGAAAGATTTTAAGAGATAACATTCAAGGTATTACAAAACCAGCTATTAGAAGATTGGCTAGAAGAGGTGGTGTTAAACGTATTTCTGCTTTGATTTATGAAGAAGTTAGAGTTGTTTTGAAACAATTTTTGGAAAATGTTATTAGAGATGCTGTTACTTACACTGAACATGCTAAAAGAAAAACTGTCACTTCATTGGATGTTGTTTATGCTTTGAAGAGACAAGGTAGAACCTTGTATGGTTTCGGTGGTTAAAAACTTGGGGTTGTATTTCTTATTGTCTTTTTTAGTTCATTTTCTTTATTGTATAGTATTAATTTAAGAAGTTTTTTTATAACGTTTTTGAAAATGTTTATTTCAGTTGTAATTTGTGGAAGGGGGGGAGAACTAAGGTTCTAGTTTTTAGTGGCCAAGTCAGTTGGCTAGTATTGTATGCTAAAATATATGCTTCATTTCACTATATATTAATATATTTACATCCAGAATAATAATTAGTTGTAAAATCAATCAAAACTAACACTTAATTCACATTCGGATTTTGATGTAATTCTACAAAGTTGGCAAATCCTACACTTCTTTGTTGTTTAATCTTTCATTTCTTCATCTTTATCGTTCTCCTTTTTACCTAATTCTCTAACACCATTTAAAAAACTTTCAACACCTTCTCCTTTATAATCATATTTCAAACTTTGTGACATCAAATATCCTGCTCCTGAATTGCTTCTTAACAGTTCACTAAGTTTTTGTTCACATTGTTGGAAAAATCCACTACGTACCACTTCCATAATTTGACTCTTTGTAGGGTTTGAACCAATTGATTGAGGAAGATAATCACCATACATCTCTTTTAATTGTTCTAAAGATAATTTATCAAGATGAGAATCAATAGATTCAATATCCAAAACAGAAGAAATATTCCCAATTGGTAATCTAAATTTGGGTTCTTGACTAAATGATAGTTAGTATAACTATACTACAATTCCAATCAAAAATAATATTGTTTCAACTTTATTTGATATATTTTATATAGCTATCAAATTAACTATACTTACGCCTTTATTGATTCTTCTTCTTTCTTGATTCCTTTGTTTTCTTCTTCAACTTCTTCTTCTTCTTCTTCTTCTTCATTAACACTTATTAAATCAACAATATCTTGAATTATTTTTTGATCCTTTTCAGTCAATTTATCTAATTGATCTATATCTCCAACATCTTGTAACCAATATAAATATTTAGCACCAGAACTTAAAAATGTTAAAGCAAATACTCTTCCAGTATTACAAGATTTTATATGTTTAATAGTAACATCCCCAGGTATTAATAAAAATTCATCTTTTTCTATATTACCAGGAGTAGCTTGAGTCAGATCTTGTTTTGGTGTCCATGTGAAATCTAAAAATTCAGGTTCTTCACTACTTGGTTTTATTGATATAACTCCTTTATGTTGTAATGGAGTACAACGATTGGTTTCTTCATCGTATTGTACCTTACCAGCATGAAATTTTAAGGATTTAGATGATGTCATGATTTAATATATATGCAATTGATGAAGTTGTTGTTGTTGGTTGTTGATAACTATGTGTGTGTGTGTGTGTGTGCGTTCCTTTTTGATGTATTTTACGCCACTAGATGAACAAAAAACCTCCAAACAAGAAAGAAAGGAAAAGAAAAAAAAAAATGTTAGTGTGTTTGAGGAGGCAAAACGAAAAACTGTTAAAGCACAGTCAGTTATACTACTTTGAAATCAGTACACTACCAAACAAAAAAAAAATCAGAAGCAACGGAAATAAAAATAAAATTGTTTGTGGAAGTATAACATGATAAAATCCCAACTATTGTTTCCCCATATTGGAAAAACAACAATACCACAAATTAGACATCTCAATTCATATAAAAATGGCATTCCCACCAGAAGATATAACACAAATTGTATTGGAAATAGCCACGATATTACGAACGAGAAAGCAAACATTGGCAGTTTCTGAAGCTGCTTGTGGTGGTTTAATATCAGCTTATTTAGTATCAGTACCTGGGGCATCGGATTTTTATATTGGTGGAAAATTATTATATTCAATGAAAACAAGATTAAAACTTTCTGGTTGGTCTGAAAATGAAATAAATAATTATATGGGACCTAGTGAACAAGTTGCTTTAAAATTGGCTCGAACTACAAAATATGAATTAGGTTCTACATTTGTATTATCAGAAACTGGATTTGCTGGACCTTCAACTGCTTTACATTTGAAAAAAAAAAATGATGATGATGATGATGATGATGATGATATAAAACATGATAATGAATCTGATGGTGTGGGGACAGTGTATATAGGATTATCGGGTCCCAATGGTGATTCATCAACTAATTATCATACCGGTAAAAGTGATAGAAATGTAAATATGAGTGAATTTGCAAAATTAGGTTTACAATTCTTGCTAGAACAATTGCAACTACAAAAATAAGTAAAAATATGTATTATCAATATTACAATATTACAATTGTTTATTTGTTTGTTGGTTGGTTTTTTTTTTTATTATTTCTCTTTCAAAGCAACGTCGTGTGTTTATTCAAGTTAGATTATTTGATGGCATATAGTATGGTATATATATATATATATATATATATTTCAATGTTGGTGATAGTTTAGATTTAATATTTTTGTAAAAATTTAGTGAAAATTACACAAGAAAATTTATCAAATAAGTCCTTAGCACAACAATACAAGCTACCATGTGTTGGGGTTTTCCCCAATTTGACCAATCCAATACTTTAAACATAACCAGTTAGTTCTAATGATATAAAGGAGGTGGAACCTAATCAAAACGCAATCATTTTACTTGTAGAAAATCCATTCGTGGTGTGTTAAAATTCTTATTTTCAAGTTGAGTCACGTGAACAAAACTGTTATTTTTCAAAGGGCCCTCCCTCCCTCCGAAAATCGAGGACAAACGCGGGTTTGAGAAGAAGAAATTAAATATTGTTTATAAAGAATTGTTTTAACGAAGAATTGTTGTTTGGTCAAATTACACGTATTTTGACACACAACACACACATTTACAAAATAGAAATATAAACAAATCAAATCAACACCAGAAGTTAAACAACAGGATACAATTAAAAAAAAAAAACAATACACGAAAGATATTTCTCTATTTTTATGAGAATTTTTCTTCTTCTTCTTTTTTTTTTTTAAATATATTTAATTTTGGGAAAAACAACCAACCAAACCTTTAATCAATCCTTTTATTGCAGAATCTAATTCATATAAGATTATTCATTAAATAGAATTAATTTTTATCCTGTTAGTATTCTCACAATTAGTTCAAACAATTTTTTTTTTTTTAGTTTTTTTGTTGTTGTTGTTCCTTTTTTTTTTTTTACACGCCAAAGTTCCAGTCGTCAAATTACAGGTTTTTAAAACACACAACTAAAGATGGCTGCAGGTATGTCTACTACTACTACTAGTACTACTAGTAATGTTGATGATCTACTATTGATCAATCATTTATGGCAAGGAATATACTAACAATTTGTTCTTTTTTTTTTTTTCTTTCAATATAGTTGATCATTCTACCACTGGAGAAATAGTTCCACAAAATATAAAAATCATTAAAAAAGTATTAAATGGTTATGTTGGGTTTGCCAATTTACCAAAGCAATGGCACAGAAAATCTATTAGAAGAGGATTCAGTTTAAACATTATGGCCATTGGTGAAAGTGGATTGGGTAAAGCCACTTTAATTAATACTTTATTTAACCGTGATATTATAATCCTGCAACATGATTCAGATGAATTTGATGAAGGTGAAGAAGAAGATGTTTCGGTCAAGATTAAATCGACCCAAGCAGAAATTGAAGAAGATGGTGTCAAATTGAAAGTAAGTGTTATTACTGCTCCTGGGTTTGGTGAATCAATCAATAATGTTGAGGCTTGGAAACCAATTGTTGATGAGATCAATAGTAGATTTGATTCTTATTTAGAAGCTGAATCAAGAATTAACAGAACTGCTGTTGTTGACAATAGAGTTCATGCTTTTCTTTATTTTATTGAACCAACTGGTCATTCATTAAGAGCATTGGATATTGCCTTGATGAAACAAGTTCATGAAAAAGTTAATTTGATTCCCGTTATTGCTAAATCTGATACTTTGACTGATGAAGAAATTTTAGAATTCAAACATAGGATATTAGCTGATATTAGTCATCAAGGAATCAAAATTTTTAAACCCACTGATTTTGAATATGATGAAGAAGAATCTGCCAATACTAGACTGATTATAGACAGTTTCCCATTTGCCGTTGTTGGCTCAACCAAAGAAGTTCAAACTCCTGATGGCCGTTTAGTTAGAGGAAGAAAATATCCATGGGGGGTTATTGAAGTTGATAATGAAAATCATAATGATTTTGTTAAATTACGCCAATTATTGGTTAGAAACTTTTTAGAAGAATTAAAAGAACATACTGCTAATGTTTTATATGAAAATTATAGAACTGAAAAGTTGAAAAGAATGGGTATTGAACAAGATAATACTGTTTTCAGAGAATTTGATCCTGCTGCTAAACAAGAAGAAGAAAGAGCTTTACACGAAGCTAAATTAGCCAAGATGGAAGCAGAAATGAAACTGGTTTTCCAACAAAAAGTGAGTGAAAAGGAAAAGAAATTACAAAGATCTGAAGCTGATTTATTTGCTAGACATAAAGAAATGAAAGATAAATTGACTAAACAGATTAAATTATTAGAAGAGAAAAAAGCTCAATTAGAAAAACAAAAATTGTTACCACAAGACCCACCAGTACAACCAGCTCCACAAAAGAGTCGTAAAGGATTTTTACGTTAGATATAGCTAAATAGTATGTAACTTAATTTAGGTTTATCTGTTTTGTTTGTTTGTTTGTTTGTTTAATTTGATATTGTGATGTTCTAAGAATCAATTCTGTTTGTGTGTGTGTGTGGGTGTGTGGGTGTGTGGGTGTGTGGGTGTGTGTGTGTGGGTGTGTGTGTTTTTAAAAGGTTTGGGTCTTTGCAAATCTCCCTAGTAGACAGGGGGTCGGGTGGTAGTAGGAATAAAATATCGAAAACTTGAAGTCAGACCAACCGCCCTTTTACGCCTTGACAACATTGAATATTACTTTCTTTTTTTTTTTTTTTTTTTTTTTTTTTTTTTTTTTGGCTGGTGAAATAATCACAAGATGATAATAATATAATTGTGGTAAATCAAGCCACTTACTTTACTTTAGTTTACTTTATTACAAACTGAATTCTTCAAGATAAAACCGTTTCAAAGGGGGTAAAAAGGGGGGGAGGGGGAGGAAGGGGTCAAGGCTAATCATTATAATTCTCACATTTGCTTTGCTAATTGGTAAAGCAACAACAGATTTTGGTTGGAGAAGAATTTGCAGTATTTAGTTGAATTGCTACAAGAGAGAATAGTTGGAGGAGGTAGTAAGATTTAAAATCAAAATCTTGTGACTGAATTTAAGTATATTACATATAACCAGCTAAAAAAAAAAAAAAAAAAAAAGAACTAAACCAGAATGAAATTTAGTTGATGTGGCGGATGAAATATGAAATATGAAATATGAAAGATGAAAGATGAAAGATGAAATTTTGTTTCTTGTAGGTGTGTCGAGTAAAAACTCATGATAGTAGAAGAAGAGGAAACAAAAAAAAATAAAATCAACAACAACAAAACTAGAAAAGCTTAAAATTGAATCCTCTCTTCTTTTTTTTTTTTTGTTTGCTTTTTGTTCTTTCTATTTCCAAAAAAAAAAAAACCCTTTTCTATCACTACCTCTTTTTTCTATTTTCTATTTTCTATTTTAATTCATCAATTCATTGATACTTTCTTTATTTATCTCAATTGAAATTAATTTCAATAATGACTGAAGAAAAGAAGAAAGTTGCTACTGCTCCTTCTCCAGCAATTAAATTTGATCAAGAAAAATTACTTCAAACAGTTCAAACTTTACAATTTGGTTGGTTTATTGGTAATGTTCTTACATTATTAGGATTTTTCTTATTTACATTATCTTATTTTGGTATTTTACCTGATATTGGATTTATATGGTATTTAATTTCATTATTAGGAGCATTAATTTCATTTGGAATTTTACTTGTTCAATTTATTCAAAAAAATGGGTTTAAATTACCTCTTTTAATTAAAGATGATAATTTCCATTATTTTTTATTAGCAATTTTTTTAATTGCTTTAAGAGCTTATGTATGGATAACTTTAATACCATTTGTTATTTTTTCAAGTTTCCATGTTTTAAATTATGTTAATACTCATTTATTACCAATTGTGGGATTAGAAAATAATCCAATTTCTAAACATATTACTAATTTTGTCAATAAAAATAATCTTGCTTCTATTCAAATTGCTAGTGGTATTGAATTACTCACTATTATTTGGTTATTCCTTAGAGTGATCACATTTAGAAAAAGATCATTAACACCATTTTTAGTTTTCCTTATTTTTTTGAAGAAAAGACATGAAGTTTCTCCATTCACAAGAAAATATTTTGATTTTTTTGGTACTCAAGGTGATTCTGCTGTTGCTGCTATAAATAATCCCGTGGTTAATGATGTTTGGGGTCATGTTAAAACTGCATTCAGAACCATTGACCTGTTTAAATTGGTTCATGATCGAACCAAAGATGAAGATAAGGCCAAATGAATTGGGGCTCCAATAGAGGAGGCTAAGAAAGAAGCAAAGAAAGAGGAGAAAAAAAAAGAAGAAAATAAAGAAGAAGAAGAAGTTAAAGAAGTTAAAGAAGAAGTTAAAGAAGAACCTAAAAAAGAAGAGGAACCCAAGAAAGAAGAACCAAAAGAGGAACCCAAAAAAGAAGAAGAACCAAAAGCTACGGCCGCCCCACCTCCACATCCAAAAAAAGTCGGTAGATTAAAGAGATTAAAGAGAGCCATAAAAGATGGTCTTGATGAATTTGATTGAGATTGAAAAGAAATAACACATTCTACTTATTTAATTATTTATATTTATGATGCCTTTTCCCCTTCCCCAGATTTCTCCTTTTTATTTTTATTTTTATTTGATTGTTTTTTTGTTTTTTAGTCCTATCTCTATTGTCGGTCTTTTATTTTAGTAGTTTAATTTTTTTTTTTTTATAAACTACTTTTTTGAAATTGTGGAAATCTCTTCTCCCCCACCACCCCCCCTCAATCCATTCCACACTTGTCCCTGTTTCTATTGCCATGGTGTTTGACTGCATTATCATTAGTTTTCTTTATTTGTTTTTTGTAGCCTTCAGAATAAAATGTTACTGGAAAAAAAAAAAGAAAAAAAAAAGTCTACCATAATTCAAACTCGTTGTAAGAAATTCTAACACGGGAAAAAAAAAAAAAAAAAACAATAACAAGAAGACGAAAAAGAAAAAAAAAAAAAAATCCGACCCACCAACCCACCAACATAACTTGTCATATAGCTTACTATTACAAAACAATTCATGTTATCCAAACGACTAATTTCTTATACCAATTTATTCCCACGTCTGAGAAAATATAAACTTATTATATATATTATCATATGTTTAATATTAATAATTCTGGGATTAATAGGATATTTGTATAGTATACCGATTGTTTCACCAGATCAACCTCAATGTGATATGGTTTGGATGTCTCCATCTTATGCAAAAATACGAGCTTTTGATGAATCACATAGTAAATATGCATCAAAATATAATCTTTATTTATATCGTGAACAAGATATTGATAAAATGCCTAATGAAAATGAAGGTTTTACTTCATTAGATGGAGTACCAGCATTATTTATTCATGGTAATGCTGGTAGTTTTGAACAAGTTAGATCTATAGCTGCTCGTTGTTCAGAAATGTATTATAATGATGAAGGAAATATATTTAAAAATAAATATCCTCATGCTCGAAATATTGATTTTTTCACAGTTGATTTTAATGAAGAATTGAGTGCTTTTAAAGGATTACGTGATCAAGTTGAATATGTTACTGAAGCTATTTCATTTATTAGTGATTTATATCCTGAAAATCCTCATAAAAATATTATTTTAATTGGTCATTCAATGGGTGGACTTGTAGCAAGAATAGCAGCAGCTTCAACACATGATAATAATAATAATAATAACAATAATAATGTAAATATTATTCTTACATTAGCAACTCCTCATTCTGATCCATTCCCATGGTTACCAAAAACATCAAATTTCCCTGATGAAATAGGTTTAATTTCAATTTATCTGCTGGTTGATTTAATGGTACCTCCACTGGTAGTAACACCTAAAAGTAAAAGTGATTATTTTTTCAGTGTTGATGCAGCAAAATTATTTGGATTACCTATAGATCATCAAGGAATAGTATGGTGTGGTCAATTGAGAGAAAAATTATCAGAAGCTTTAATTGGTATTAGTGGATTAATTACTTTACAAGATAAAATGAAAGTTTTCAAAAAAATATTTGATAAAGATAAAGAAATTGGTCCAACACCAATATTTGGATTAGCAAAATTGAAATTGAAATTATTACAAAGTTGGGTACATTTATTAAGTTTAACAATTTTTGGATTGAAATGGACAATGATTGTTTTGATAATAATTCAATTACGTAAAGTATATATAAAATTTACCAACCCACCAACACCAACACCAGTACCATCACACTAGAAATTTTAATAGAGTATTTATCAATATATATAATTAACAATAACAATAACAATAACAATAACAATAACAATAACGATACTTCCTCTTTTGATTAATAATATAACTTCACTACATGTTTTTTTTTTTTTTTTTTCAATCATTTAAAACTTTAAACTAATGTACAATTTTCAAAAAAGAAAAATACCTATATTAATATACAAAATAAAACACAATATTTGGAGAAATAAACCATTCTTTTCTTTTCTTTTCATGACAAAACATCTCTCTAATTAGAAGCAGAAGAGTATTTAGTAACAGCTCTAGTACCTTCAGAAACAGCATGTTTAGCCAATTCACCTGGTAAGATCAATCTAACAGCAGTTTGAATTTCTCTAGCAGAAATGGTAGATTTTTTATTATAAGCAGCCAATTTAGAAGCTTCAGAAGCAATTCTTTCAAAAATATCATTAACAAATGAATTCATAATAGACATAGCTTTTTGAGAAATACCAGTATCTGGATGAGTTTGTTTTAAGACTTTATAAATATATGAAGAATAAGTTTCTTTTCTAGTTTTAGTTCTCTTTTTAGCACCATCAGTTGAAGCGGTTTTTTTAGCAGCTGGTTTCTTTTCAGCTGGAGCTTTAGAAGCTGGTTTCTTTTCTGCTTTTGGAGCCATTTTTGGATTATAATATGGATTGATTAATAAAATAAAGTAATGATAAGTAAATAAATAAAATAAAAAAGAAAGAAAGAAAGAAAGAAGAATATATTAATCTTTTAAAAGTTTTTTTTTTTGAAAGTGGAAGGAATTCCTAATCTATTTAAGTGCTTTTTTTTTTTAGCTTAGTTAATCTGTTTGTTTGTTTGAATTTGTTTTGATTTTTGATTTTTGATGTTATTGTATTTTGTGTTCTTGTCACGTGTATCTGATGTTATGTTCTCTCTCTTCTTCTTGTTCTTGTTCTTCTCTCTTCTCCTGTTGTTGTTGTTGTTGTTGTTTTCTCTCTCTCTCTCTTTCTCTCTTCTTGTACCACTTATTTTTTTTTTTTTTCTCGTGTTAGTGGTGGGCGCGCCCTGAAAGAGAGAACGAGAGAGAAGGAGAGAACGAGAAGCAGAACAGGCACGAGAAGGAGAAAGTGAAAAATGTGCACGCGAGTTTTCTCTCTCTTTTTTTTTTTTTTCTCCTCATAGCAAATTTGAGCACGCAAGAATATGCCACTAACAATCAAAATGATAAATGGTAGAGTGGGTAGCGTGCGTTAGTGTGGGTAGTGGGTCTAAATACAAAAATTTCCTTAACATTTGGGAAACCACAAGCCAAAAAATAAAGTGGTTTTAAATAGATCATCATTTCCTCTATTTTTCTTTCTTTTATTTTAATCTTTTTTTCTTCTTTTTCTTAAGATTTCATTTTTAATATCAAATCAAATTAAATATATATCATTAACTATAACAATGTCAGGTGGTAAAGGTAAAGCCGGTTCTTCAGAAAAAGCTTCAACTTCTAGATCAGCTAAAGCTGGTTTGACTTTCCCAGTCGGTAGAGTTCACAGATTATTAAGAAAAGGTAACTATGCTCAAAGAATTGGTTCTGGTGCTCCAGTGTATTTGACTTCAGTTTTGGAATATTTGGCTGCTGAAATTTTAGAATTGGCCGGTAATGCTGCTAGAGATAACAAGAAATCTAGAATTATCCCAAGACATTTACAATTGGCCATCAGAAATGATGAAGAATTGAACAAATTGTTGGGTGATGTCACTATTGCTCAAGGTGGTGTCTTACCAAACATTCATCAATCATTATTACCAGCTAAGAAAGCTAAAGCAGGTGCTGCTTCTCAAGAATTGTAAACAAGGGGAGGGATAATTATACTTCAATTGTATTTTGTATTTTTAGCTAACTTTATGTTTTTTTTTGTTTATTTCTTAGTTTAATGTTTGCAGGTATATATGTAAACTTAGTGTATATTATTAAATGATTTTATTATAGTATTTTGGATAATATTTGTTATTAGAAAAGTAAATTGGAATTAATATTGGTAGTTGTGTTGTTATTGTTGTAATGCTCTTCCTCCTTCCCCCCGCCCCCCCTACTCATTTTGTTTTCCGGTTTCTCGTACTATTGGAAAAAGTGGAACAACAACAAACACAACACAACACAACACAACACAACACCAATTCAAATTTCACTTATATCATTCACATTATTACTAGATATATACTTTTACTCATGAAGCTTATATTTATAGACAATAATCCATTGATTGTCAAATGTTGGAAACATCATTATCAAGTATTATCAAACATCTATAAAGAATACAATTTTCAATGTCACCATAATATCAAATTCAGTTTTTATAATCATACCATTGAACATATGGTACAAACCTACAAGTTTAATACTGGTAAAACCTCTATAGTGACACCAGCAAACTCTTTAAATTATATGGGTGGTGGATTTGATTTACATCTTTTAAATGCTATATTACTTGGAACTAATCAAACATTTAAACATCTTGAAAATATAATTCAAAATTATCAATTACAAAGATTTCAAGGATATTTAGTTCCCAATCAAATATATAAAATCAATTTAACTGATTTATCTGAATTTGATTATACTTCTTCTATAGTTTATAAAAATTGGAATTTAACTGAAATAATAGAAATCCCAACTATGGTTGTACCGGAGAAAATCCATTCAATATCTCATTTATTTGATTCTATATGGAATTTAATGAGTAATATTAATTTTGAAAAGGGAAACATATTGGTATTACCAGGTATTGGCACAGGATATGGTAATTTGAATGAATATGAATCTACTAAAATAATGTTATTTGCCATATTTTTATATAATTTATCATTTACAATAGAAGAAAAACCATCAAGATTAGATCAATTAAAAAAATCTTTATTGATTTTATTTTTCTTTAATAAAGATTATCGGAAACTTGAAAATCATAATGATATAGAAGAATTAGAAACTTATGTCATTAGTGATTATGGACAAAATTTAAATCTTGTTAATGGAACTGTTATGGAATTGGAACAAGTGTTCAAATGTATTAGGTGGTGAATAGAAATTTTTTTTTTTAACCTTGTTTATTCTGGGATTTAGATAGTCATATATAATAGATTTTTGTTGTGATAATATAGTATTGCCAATGATATACATCCATACATGATAAAGAACTTCCGGGTATCCGAGTCGTTTTAATGAAGCAGTATTTCAGGCACCACTAGCTAGCTACCATGATAGAGACAAGAAAAAAAAAAAAAAAAAAAGAAAGAAAAAGGGCGACCAACACAAACAAAAAAAACAAAAACAAACTTTGTACATATTCTTTTTTACAACCAAATAGATAACAACCATGACTACTACTACTACTACTGCTACTGAAGTTCCATTATCATATACTCTTGGATTTATTCGTTGTAAAGACAATAACAAAATTTTATTATTGAATAGAAACAAATCACCTTGGATGGGATTATATAATGGAGTAGGTGGTAAATTACAATCAGGTGAATCTGCTTTAGATTGTATGATCCGTGAAGCTAATGAAGAAACTGGATTACATTTAACTAATTTCATAAATAGAGGTATTATGACTTGGAATATAAATTATAGTGATAAAGTTACATCACATCAACAACCAAGTATTGGAGGATTATATTTATTTACTGCTGATATATCAATTGAACAATATGAACAATATCGAACTCCTTTGATTTATAATGATGAAGGAATATTAGATTGGAAAAATATGGAATGGATATTACATCAAAATAATTTTGGAATTGTAGATAATATTAAAATAATATTACAATATCTTTTCGATAGTAAAGAACAAGATTTATTTATTGTGAAATATAATGATCATCATTTAATTAGTTGTGTTTATCTTCCCAATGAAAATCCCCTATACAAAGAACAAGTATAGATTTTTGGGGTAAAATCCTTTTATTTGTGAGTGTTTTGTATAAATTTTTGTTTTAATATATATGTAATCAATAGAGACTATAAAATATCTTTTAGACAATATTTGGTGCTACATTTTTGGCGTGATATGGTTCATCGAGATATTTAATATCCTCTTCAGTCAAATCAACATTGTAGATACCAACTAATTCTTCAGCTTGAACAAATTTAGAAACTCCAGCAATTGGAATCACACCTTTGGCCATACACCAAGCTAAAGAGATTTGCATCATTGAAGCATTATATTTGACACTTAATTCTTCAACTCTATCAACAATAATCTTATCTGCTTCTCTAACATTATCCAATCCAAAAACACTAGCCCATTGTTTATTCTCTAAGAATTTTTGAGTCTTTTCCGAATTGTAAGGACGACATAATACACCACTAGAATTTGGAGACCATGGAATTAATCCAATACCATGTTTTTTACAATAATCATTTAATTCTCTGTCGTCTTCACGGTACAATAAGGAGTAATGGCTCTGCATAGAAATAAATTGATGCCAACCATTGGCTTTAGCTACATTTTGCAACTCAATAAACTCCCAAGTTTTCATTGATGAAGCACCAATGTATCTCGTCAACCCTTTTTCAACAACATCATTCAATGAACGCATAATCTCTTCATAGGTGACTTCATGGTCCAAACGATGAATTTGTAAAACATCAATATAAGTACCCAAACGTTTGACAGATGCTTCAGCTGCAGCCAAAATATGTTTTCTACTTAACCCTTTACCATTCATAAAATCAATTGGATCAACTTCACCCCAACCTTCTTCAGTAGAATCTTTGACTGGGAAATAACATTTAGTTAAAATAACAATTTTTTCACGTGGGATATTATATTTCTTAATAAATAAACCTAATAATTCTTCAGATTTCCCATTCGAGTAAGCATCAGCGGTATCAAAAGTACGAAATCCATTATCATAACAAAATTTCAAAATCCTTAAGCATTCATCGATGTCACCATTTGAACCCATCCAATTGGAACCTAATCTCATGACTCCGACAGCAACGGTATTGACTTTTAAACCAGATTTACCTAATCTGGTGACCATTTTTGATTTATCAATAGACATTTTTAGTTGGGTTTTTTGCTTTTGCTTTTGCTTTTGTTTTTGCTTTTTGTAAATTGTTAATGAATTAAGAAGTGGAGAATATCATTATTAAAGAATTGTATAACTTTATATATATTTCTGTTGAAAGGATAGGAGGATGAAGGGTGATGGGCGATGGGTGATGGGTGATTTTTTGGGCCGAACTTTTTGATGGTAATCTCGGTGATTTCCTAATGGGTATATTTTTTCTGAATGCCGAGAACTATTTTCTCGGGATTATTATATTAAAATTTTTCCTGGAAAAACCCTTGCCTCATTTAATAAATTCTACAGGAATAACAAAATAATAATAATAATAAAACGTATGATTTTTGATAGCAACTATAAAAGTGAATTAACACACACATAATGGTAGGCTCAATTTTAGGAACATTTAATAACTTTAACCGAAAACTTTCCAACTAAAAACATCAGACAAAAAGTCCGAAGTAACTTCTTTTACAAAAATCTAAACATTTGAAAAAAAAAAAAACAACCCCCATTTTGGAAATGATTTAAAATTATATATTGGTCAAAACATTGATTTGGGTTATTTCTCTATGTAGTCCAAAGACGAGCAGTTCCATCAGCACCAGCACTAAATAACCAAGGTTGTTTTGGATGCCAAATTAAATCCAATATTCCAATTTGATTAATAATTTTATGACCAGTTAATTTTTTCAAAGGTACTAATAAAGGATTTGTCATTAAATCATCATATACTGTACCATGGAAAATATGAATATTACCATCATCAGAAGCACTAGCAAATAATGGTAAATTACCTTTATGAAATTTTATTGATCTAACGGCTTTTTCATGATATCTTAAAGTCTTGTAAGGAGTTGAACTTAAATCTAAATCATGCCATAAAACTCTTTTATCATAAGAACAAGCTAATAAATTATCACCACGAGGATGAATATCAATTGATGATAATAATCTTACTCCTGGCATTAATTTTTTCAATAATATTTGTTGAGATAAATCATAAATTTTAATTTGACGTTGTGAAGCAACAAATAATTGAGGTTTAAATGGATGAAATTTAACATCCATTATAATTCCTTTTGATTTTTTAAATGGTGATTGAGATAAATGTTTAGAAACTTGATGAATTAAAACGGCAGTATTTTTACTATCGGGAGAAACTGTAACAAAATAATCACCTTTTCTATGCCATGAAATTTTTTTAATTGTTTTACGACATTGAATAATTGCTGAAATACCCATAGCTGCTTGTTCAGAATTTGGTGGATACCATTTAGCAACTTCTTTCTTTGATTCAACAGATGTTGCATTTTCTTCTTCCAGTTCTGCATCTTCTGCATCTTCTGCATCTTCATCATCTTGGGTTGAAATTTTGAGATCTTTCTTTTTATTACCAAATGTATCATAACCCCAACCACTTTCAATTCTTAATTTACCAGTATTTTCAATATCAAAACCAAAAATTGGTGGGACAATTAAATAAATATTTTCTCCAACACAAACTGATAAAATCCCACTATTAGAATCAGGATTCCATTCTAAACTTTCAATATGATCTTCATGATTAATTTCTTTATTAATTAATATTATTTTGAAAACTTGTCTACCAGTTAAAACTTCCCATATTCTAACACTACCATCATCTGATCCAGTAGCTAACCAAATACCTTGAGGATCAATTGATATAGTTCTAATTTTATTAGTATGACCTTGATAAATAGTAGAACAACGAATTGGAAATGGTCGTAAATCTTTTGGTGAAGGTAAATCTGGAATCAAACTATCAGGATCAATATTTAATTTATTATGACGAATTCTAGGAGCTAAATATAAATCTAAAGATCTTTCAAATCTTTCTCTAATTGATTCTTTATAACCAGGTACTTGTCTTAATGAATTATATTTTTGAGGTAAAAAATTTCTTTCTCTATCAATAGGAGATTGTTTTAACCAATTAGATTTTTCTTCTTCAGTTAAAAGATATTCTTCTGGAGGATTATAACTTTCTTCATTAGTTGGTGGTGGTAATTTGGGGGCTCTTAAATTCATAATATGATCAGGTATTTCAATTTCATCTTGCCAAAGATCAAAATTAAATTGATCATCTTCTTTTGCTTGTTGTTGAACTTTATTTGGAGGAATAATTCTACCTTCTCTAATGGCTCTAACTATTTTCATAATTCTTTTAGCTTCATGTTTTGAAGGAATAAATCTTCTTTTCGGTTCAGGAATTGCAGTTAATGGCATAATTTCTTCATCTTTAGTAAACCAATCAATTAAAGGTTCATATGGATTAATATTTTCATCAGTATTTTCTTGTTGTTGAATTTTTCTAATTAATTCTAATTCTTCATCAGTTAATTTTAATGAATTACCAGTATTCTGATCTAATAATCCTGTCCAACCTTCAGGTAAATCAATTGATTCTAATAATTGATCTAATGCTGATCCTTTTGCTGGTCTCATAATTCTTTTACCATTAATATCATAACCAATATGAGGCATTTCATCATAAGCAGAAATTGGAATATTACCAATAGTATTAAAATTTTCAACATCACTATCATCACTATCATATTTAGGTTCAATTTCTGGTTTTAAAATTCTTATTGATCCATCAGAAAATTTTGAAATTGAGTTAATGGTTTTAGGATCAGAAACTGATAATGATTTAATATTAATTCCTGATAATTCATCTTCTTTTGGTTCATCAGAAAAATCTTCCGAATCATAATCACTTGGATCTTCTTCTTCACCTAATAATTGATTAAGTTCTTCTTCAGAATCGATAGGGTTTTCTCCTGCAGAATCATCATCACCATCACTATTGTTTTCTTGGGATTGTTGTTCATCTTCTTCATCTTCATCGTCTTCACTTGCATCAATCAATCCTTCAACATTTAACTCATCTTCTGAAGATTCATCATTGGAGTGAGCCTCTTCCTCTTCTTGTTGAACTGGTTTTCTTTTTCTCAGTATTGGGGCTTGGTTTTTTTTCTCCACCACCACTACAGTATCTTTCTTAATACCACTCTTAGCCATGATTGATGATTAATTTGTTAAATATTATATTATATTGAATGAAATGAGATTGAGAATAGGGTTATAAGTAAAGTAAAGTAAAGTAAAGAAATTTTTTTTTGTTTTTTTTTTTGTTTGAACAATCTCATCGCTTCTCTTTTTGATTAAATTATTTCATTATTTCGCATCAAGAAGAATAAAATTGTAACTTAAAAATAATTATTAACTAATCACTTCTTTCAATCATATGAATACAATTAAACAAATAAATCAAATAAATCAAAAAGAATTAATTTCAAATACATCATATAAATCATCATGGCATTATGATTATCGTGATAC
Organism: Candida dubliniensis CD36; assembly: GCF_000026945.1. NCBI lineage: Eukaryota > Fungi > Ascomycota > Pichiomycetes > Serinales > Debaryomycetaceae > Candida > Candida dubliniensis. Next base: position 893,254 of record NC_012860.1, on the reverse strand, counting down.
AAATTATTTATATATTGGTAATATTCCATTTAATTTAACTGAAAAAGATATAATTAAAATATTTAGTCAATATGGAATTCCAACTCATATTAATTTAATTAAAGATAAAGATAAAGATAAAGATAAAGATAAACAAGAAACTGAGAAGAAATATCATAGAGGATTTGGATTTTTAAAATATTCTAATTTTAAAAGTTGTATATTAGCTATTGATAATTTTAATGGAATAAAATTAGGTGATCGATATTTAAAAGTTGATCATAATTATTATAAATTACGTAATGATGAAAATGAAGATGATTATTTGATTGATTATAATAATGAGATTATGATGAAAGTTAATGAAGAAGAAGAAGAATTGATTGAAAATAATAAAGAAATTAAATTAATTAAAGGGAAAGGGGAAGATAAACAAGAGAAGGATGAAGAGAAGGATGAATTTAAAGATCCAATGGCTCAATTTTTAACAAAGAAAGAAGCGAAAGAAGAAGAAGAAGAAAAAGTAGATGATGATTTTAAAGATCCTATGGAACAATTTATCAAAGATAAAAAGGCAAAAAATCATAAACATAAATCATCTCATCGATCTTCTGGTCGATCATCTCATAGACATAGATCATCTCATCATCATCAATACAAATCAAAAGATCGTGAAAAAAAGTCCTACAAGATAAAATAAGGAAGAATTGTTCAATATATACAACATATATTTAATTCTTTTTAATACTATGATCAAAATAATAATCTATAAATTTATTTTTTGAATCAATATTTAAATCTTGACTTATTGAAGTTAAAGAATTCAATTCAAAAGAATTTCTAATTTTAGAAATATTAAATTCATTATCAAATTTATAAATTTTATAATGTATAATTTTAGGAGATAAATTTGTTAATAGTTCGAAAAAATATTGTAATTTAGTAGTAATATGAGGTATTGGTAAAGTGAAATAATTTGGTTTTAATTTCACAATCAATGATTTAATAATAAAATTATCATTAAATGAATATTTAGAATTTAATTTAATAAATGGTAAAATTGATTTATTATTTGATGGAGTTCCTTCTAAAAATAAAAACACAATTTTGTTTTGTAATTTTGATAAATCTTGGATTAATTTCCCACCATCATTATAATTAAAAGTATAATTAAATAATCCTAATGGTGAATATTGATATAAATCACCTGATTTATTAGGAATTAAAAGAACAATTTTAGAATTATTACCACTTAATAAAGAAAGAAAATAACCATCTAATGGAGTAATATAATTTGTAATGATTAAATCACCTTTTTGAGGTTTATATTTAATTAATTTATCAATTTGTGATTTTTTAATACCATCAACAGTAAATTCAATTCTATTAAATCCAAATAAAATTGTTAAAATAAATTTTAATATAAAATTTAATCCAGTAATTGTATAAATCAAATAAGTAATAATGAAAAATGGTAATTTAATTAAAAATATTGGTGATTTTGATGCTACTGATAAAATGATATTATTTTGAAATGTTGGTAATTTTTGAGGCATAAATGGAGAAATACCAGTTCCTTTATCTCTCCAACTTGAAAACTTTTCCATAATGATAATGATGATAATGAAGTGGAAGTAATTATTGGGGGGGGGGGGGGATTATGAATATGTTGATGTCAAATAGGTCCGGTTTTTTTTTTTTTTTTTTTTCACCATTTTTTTTTCTCCCAACCCAACCCAACTCAATCCAACAATATCATCATCATACTCATACTTTTGACATTCATATGATGTACATGTTCTTTGAATATACTTACAACTAAAGCAGTTGTAGAACACCCGTAACAGACATATCTTCAAATATTTCGACAATTAAATTGGAAACAGCCAATTTGACAATCCATGCCGATTTAGCAACTCACTGTAGAACTCTATAATTGTTGACCAATTAGCCAAACAGAATGATATATAGGATATACACATAGATTTAAACAAGTTTGTAATACTCTAATCATGGAAAATCATGGATTAAAGATTAGACAACATCAAATGTTCTATAGTGTATGTAAGTTGTCAATTTTTACAGTATATATATATATTTTGGTATTTTTTTTTTTTTTTTTGCAACACCACCACCTACTGGTTGTCTAATTTAATACAGTCAATACCAAATATTCCAAAAACGAATCTCCAAATTTTACAAATTGATCATAAAATAAATCCATTAATCACATTATAGAGAAATATATCATCACAAGCTGATTCAAGGGAAATTCAGGAATTTGTTTATCAAATTAACTCCATATTATAAGAATATAAGACGGATAATTAAGGGAGGTGTTACACGTGGACTTCCTCTCTTTTGTTTATAATTTTTTCCCGGTTTCAAAACTTTTACATTTTGATCTATTTAACTGATTCGAATAGTTACAAATAAAGATTATCAACTGAATAGAATAGAATAGAATTGAAAGAAAGAAAGGTTGTTATAAAAAGTATCAATTAGATTAGAGAAATGTTAGACAGAGACATTTGATTTGATTTGATTGAGGTTAAAGTGAAAATTTAAATGATATATAATAGTGTTAAGAGGGAGGAGTATATAATCTTCCCCCCACGTTATTGACTTACAGGTATGATTGATTGATTGAGTGATTGAGTGATTGTTTGTTTGTTTTTGGATTGTCTCAAATGGGAAAGAAAGGAAGAAAGAAAAATAATTAATTGTTGATCAATCAATCAACCAATAATATTTCATTTCATTATAGAAGTTAAATATACTAAGTATAAGGTTGTAAGTAGTTTCCAATACAAGTTCTTTTGACATATCTTCAAATATATATATATATATATATATATATATATATAGTTATCAACAATTCAATTCAATTCAATGCTATAATATAAACTTAATGTTGTTAAAGTGGGTTAGGTATTGATTGGGGGGTGGCCACAGTTTGTTGAAATGTAAAAGAGTCTCTGTTACCTCCGACATGACTGCATATAATATTGTTGTTAATTGTTTGTTTGTTGATTATTTTTGACCCAACCAAAAGAAAAACGTTGGGTGGGTGCAGTGGGTGGAGTGGAAGGGGTGGAGGGAGAATTTTCTATATGATTCTCTTAATAAAGGCAACGAGAGAGACAGAGAGACAGAGAGACAGAGAACCAACCAACTTGTCATGCACATTTTTTTTTTTTTCTTTCCATAACTTTTACTCCATTTCTTTCTTTCTTCCTTTCTTCTATTTTTGAATCAAACTCAATTCTTCTTTTTATCAATTGAATATTTAAACAATGGCTCCAGCTGCTTATTCTGACTTATCTAAAGCTTCCAACGATTTAATCAATAAAGATTTTTATCATTTATCAACTGCTGCTGTTGATGTTAAAACCGTGGCTCCTAATGGTGTCACTTTTACTGTTAAAGGTAAAACTACTAAAGATGATACCATTAGTGCTTCTGTTGATGCTAAATATTTAGATAAAGCTACTGGTTTAACTTTGACTCAAGGTTGGAACAATGCTAATGCTTTAAATACCAAAATTGAATTATCAGAATTATTGACTCCAGGTTTAAAAGGTGAATTGGATACTTCAGTTGTCCCTAATGGTGCTAGAAATGCTAAATTGAATTTTTTTTATCAACAATCTGCTGTTAATGCCAGATTATTCTTTGATTTATTAAAAGGTCCAATTGCTACTGCCGATTTAGTTGTTGCTCATGATGGATTCACTGCTGGTGCTGAATTAGGTTATGACATTTCTTCTGCTAAAGTTAATAAATATTCTGTTGGTGTTGGTTATGCCAACTTAAATTATGGTTTAGCTGCTACTGCCACTTCTAATTTATCAGTATTTTCCGCTGCTTATTTCCATAAAGTTTCTCCATTAGTTCAAGTTGGTGCTAAAGCTACTTGGGATTCAGTTAAATCTTCTAATGTTAATGTTGAATTTGCTACTAAATATGCTTTAGATAATACTTCATTCATTAAAGCCAAGATTGCTGATTCTGGTTTGACTGCTTTATCTTATACTCAAGAATTAAGACCAGGAGTTAAATTAGGTTTGGGTGCTTCTTTTGATGCTTTGAAATTGGCTGAACCAGTTCATAAATTAGGATTCTCCTTATCTTTTGCTGCTTAAAATAACTTGACCTAAATTAAAATAAAAAAAAAAAACAATAATTTTAGTTTTAGTCGATTGAAATAAATCCTCCTCCCCCATAAAAAAATCAAAAGGAATTATTCTACATTTTTATTTTGTCTTCTTTGTTAGTATTTATTGTATTGTTTCCTTCCCTCCCCCTCTCCCCTTGTTTTAAGTATATGATTATATTACTATAATTTGAAAGTAGAAACAAATAATACATATTTTATAGTATTTATTAACAAGGAGGATTTGTCTTTAACATAGCACTGCAAAGGATACTTTGTTGTCTAAATCATCTCTCTTTCTCCCCCATAGAAAGGAAAATTAAATTCTCTTTAACGCACACACATACACAGATGATGATGATGATGGTTGGTTGGGGGAAAAAAAAAAAAAAAAACAACCAACCAACAAACCAACTAACCAACAACCAACAACTATAGACTTCTTCTTTAATTAGATCCACATATATATATATTGATTATGACATCTAAAGAACTAACACCTATACCTACAGGAACTAATGTTCCCACTAATGGTTCAAACTCACCAACATCAACTTCAACATCAACATCAAAACCAATAATGCCATCAATAGTTCAAATATCTCGTCCATTTTTCAGTCATAAAGAAATTTCTTATTTACATAATCAAACCATATCAGATAATCTTAAACCTCATTATACCAATATTAAGAATAAAATATTTCAATTTTTATTTCAAATTATTAAACAATTAAAATTCCCATTACGAGTATTAGCAACAGCAATGAATTATTATCAACGATATTATTTATTCAATAAATTTGAAATTAATAATGGAATTTTTGAATTTTCTGATGATCCTTATACAATATCTATGACTTGTTTATTTTTAGCAAGTAAAGTTGAAGATTGTATTAAACGATTAAAAGATATTCAAATTGTTGGGAATAAATTAAGAGATATTGATGATAATAATAATAATAAAATTATTGAATCAAATGGTTTATCATATATTGAACAACAAAGGAAACATATTTTATCAATTGAATATAAATTATTACAAATTATTAAATTTGATTTTAATAATGGTCCAATTACTATAAGAACTAATGTTGATAATTTATTAATTCAATTTTGTAAAAATATGAAAGTTAATTATAAATTATCAATTTTAGCTTGGTTAATTAATTTTGATATAATGTCTACTCCTTTAAGTTTAGTTGTACCTCCTCATTGTATTGCTTTGGCTATTATAATTATAAGTTTGAATTTAAATCCAATAGAAATTAATTTACACCATGAACCATTACTACCAAATGAAAATTGTTTGTCTGCTCAAGAAATATTACAATCAATTGATAGTGATGATTTCCAATGTCCAGAAATTTTAGTTAATGAAGCAATAATTTATATTTTAGATTATTATATTCATCAATATCAAATATCAATTTTAAATGTTTATTTACCATCAATTGATTCAGAATCTAATAAAGAACAAATTTATAAATTTATGAAATTAAAATCAGAATTTAATGATGTTAAAATAATGGATGAAATTAGTTGTACACCTAAATTAAATGAAACTGATGAATATTTAAAAAAATGGGATTATACAATTAGTTCAAAAGGTTCAACTAGATTTATGTTAAGTAATAAAAGAAGAAGATTTAATAAAGAATTACAAAAATGATATTCATATTATTCATATTATTCATATTTATAACTAACTGATGTACCTATTTGATGAATATCAGTACTAAATGAAGTAAATTTAACATTATCAATATTATTACCATGTAATATTTTCCCATCACCTTGAGTATCACACCATTCAATTGGAATTGAAGTATTAGGATCGGTATATACTAACACATTAAATGTATATCCTTCACCATCAGTATCAGTATCACTATCTTTTAAAACTGGTAAATATGAAACCAGACTAGTAATTTGACGTATAATTGCTCTTATTTCTTTTTGTATTTCTTGACGAGATTTTCCTTCATTATTATTATTATTATTATTATTATCATCATCATCATCACCATTTTCAATTGGGGGTTCTTTAGTTTCAATATTGAATTCCCATCGTTCAACAGTTTCTAAATTTGATTTAGATATAATAACAACAACAAATTTTGTCAATTTTGAACCATAAATCCATTTTTTAATTTGTTTCATAATATTATTAATATATTTTTGTACTTCATAATCATCATTTATAACCATTGGTAAATCATATTTTTTTATAGTTATAAAATCTTCTTGAGGATAAATACCTCGTTGATATAATATTGAATTTAAAGCAAATTCAAAATAATCACAAACTATTTTCAGTGATCCTTTAAGAGCTAATTTAGATGATGGTTGTAATGATGATGATGATGATGGCATGATAGGTAGGTAGGTTAAGTATGAATAAGAATTTGAATAGAGTTGTTGTTGTTGTTGTTGTTGTTGTTGTTACGAAACAAAACAAATTGTAACTTGAGATTTGATTTGATTTTATCACGAACAAAAAAATTGTTGATTCTTTCTTTCTCTCCCTGATCAACTTTTTTTTAAACCTTTTTCTCTTTATTCAATACATCTATATATATATATAGAAACTCACCATCTAAACATACTTACAATGGTAAGTAATAGCTTATATTATTAATCAATTCTTATTACAATTTATTACTATACTAACATTGAATGTGTTTTTGTTATTATTAGCAACATGGGATTAAACGAGTCAAATTATCTGAAGAAGCAAAACGATTAAAATTACAAAAAGATCAAATTAAAATTGAAAATTATCGTCAATTAACTAATGAAATATTTAATTTAAGAAATAATGGGAATTATTCTGATAAAGCATTAATTAAAACTAATGAATTATTAATTATAAATCCGGAATTTTATACTATATGGAATTATCGTCGAGAAATATTAATTAATAATTATTCAAACAATAAAGAAATTTATGAAGATATTCTTAATCAAGATTTAAATTTTGTTCTTATTCAATTAAAAAAATTTCCTAAATGTTATTGGATTTGGAATCATCGTCGTTGGTTATTATTTGAATTAGTTAAACTTGATAAAATTAATTGGAATTATGAATTTTCAATTATTTGTAAATTATTAGATTTAGATCAAAGAAATTTTCATGGTTGGCATTATCGAAGATTTATAATTGAAAATATGGAATTACAATATGAAAACAATTTAATTAAAAAATTGGAAATTAATTTAAATGAATTTAATTATACAACTTTAAAAATTGAAAAAGATTTTCTGAATTTTTCTGCATGGCATAATCGAAGTAAATTAATTCCTAAAATATATAATTTACTTCAACAACAACAACAACAACAACAACAGAATCAAAATGAAAAAATTGTTGATAATTTGCCCGGTAGTATAGAATTATTTAAAGATCCAATATTATTATTAAATAATGATTTAGAAATGATTAAAACTGGAATTTATATGAGTCCTGAAGATACTTCAGTTTGGTTATATTTATATTGGTTATTAACTGATGATCTTTTCATTAAAGCTTTTAAATCATCAAATGATTATATGAATATCTTAAATGAACAATTACAATTAATTAATGAAGTTAATGAAATGGAAAAAGAAGATACTGGTAAAGATAATATTGGATGTTTGAAAACTATGATTTTTATTAATACATTAATTCAAAAACAAAACCAAAACCAAAACCAAAACCAAAACCAAAATAATCAAATATTAACTGAACAAATTAAAAATTATTTAATTAAATTAATTGAAATTGATCCACTTCGGAAAAATAAATATTTACAACAACTTTCTGGTAAAGCTCCAATTTTCACCATAGAAAATGTTTTGAAAATTGAAAATATTTAAGATTCATGATTCAAGTACTGATTTGTAAATACCGAGAATAATTTAGATAATATACCAAACAAACCAAAACATGAATATATGATTTACTCAATTCCTATATACATTAAATACTTTAGCTTTTCTAAGTTTCATTTAATGCAAAATATCTTGAAAATCCACTTTCAAAATCATCACCTTCACCTCTAGCAAATCTCTCTTCCATCAAGGCAACTCTAGCTTCCTTTGCCTGTGCTAATGTCATTGGCCAAGACGACGAGTTGTCTCCCTTTAAATCTAAAATTTGTTGTTTTAAATTTCCAGGAAACAAATAATCTAAACTAGAATCATCCCACCATTCTTTTTGTTGAGGTGGAACTTTATCAGTAGTAATGACATTATGATTATATGGATCAACAATGAAAAAACAAAGGATTTTCCTATGACCAGGCTTGGTTTTATCTTTTAATTCAAAAGGATCAACATAATGTTGAAACATATTGGGGAACACAATAATTCTATTTTTTTCAACTTCAATTCCTCCAATTTCTCTAACCATAAGATCATCTCCATGAAATCCAAAAATTGTTTCTATATAAAATCTATCATCTCGTTCATAACAAGGATCATCAAATCCGGTTCTAAAAGAAAGTCTTGATTCAGTAATATTCTCAACATCATAATAATACAATACGGTGGCTACAATATCTTCATTGATCGCACCTTCAACATGCCATGATCCACCAGCATAAACAGGGTTTTCTGGCGTAAGTTCAATATTTGCCAATTTCACAATAACTTTCAAATTATCAAACATGGTGGCGAGATCAATTGGTTTATCAAAAACTGGGGCTTGTTCCCATTTAGGAATAAATTCACGAAGATATTTCAGTTTATCTTTTTCAAATGCCTCCATCTTTTCCCAATCATAATCATGACCTGTTTCCTCGGCTTCACGTTCCAATTCTGCATCTAATTCTTCACGATCTTTATCATACTCGTCAGTGTAAGCATCACTGCCTCCTGGAATTGGAATACGAATAAACTCTTGTGATGCATATCGAGTCAATACACAATTCAAACCAGGAATAGCGGCATTGAAAATATCACCAATTGAATCATACAAATCTTTATATTTGATAGGATGTAAATTATTGATATAAGAACCAAATTCAAATTTCCCATTAGAATTCTTAGTCATGAGAGCCGGAATCCATTGGAATTTTTTAGATACTCCAGATGGATCAACACCAGCTTTTGCATACTCGATTTCTTCTCCATATTTAATAATTTCTAATTGACCATTTTTTAAAACTGGAGTTTTATCATATTGAACAATGTATAAAGAAGGATGAACCAAATCAATAACTTGATTGTTGGACCCTAGATGATAATAATCGAAATCATTCCCAAATGATTCCATTAATTTTTGAACTCCATTGATGAAACTCTTTTTCAATGACTCATTGATAGCACCATCTGAGAATACAATTCTGTAATCACAACCAATTTGAAACGTATTTAAATCTTTTTCCACATCTTCATACCATTGTAATTCCTTAAAGACATAATCAATTATTTGATCTAAATATCTGGTTTTGGATTTATCTTGATATTGTTGTTTAATTCCCTGTTTCCATTTAACAACAATCTCATCATTCTTGTATTTAATCTTCCAATCTGGTTTTTTTCTAATTGAATTAGAGATTTCAACTGTCAACCATTCATCTAGGCATCTTGGTTGAGGACCAGAATCAGAAAAAGCAGTCCACCATGGATGCTTAAATGGAGACCTAATTCTTTGAGATTCAGCGCGTCTTCTTCTTTCTTCAAACTCCAAATTATGTGAATCATTATCTTCTTCCTCATCATCTTCCCCTTCTTCTTTTCCAGTTATGATGAAAGTAGTTATTGGAATTGGCATATTGAATTAAGAATAATTATGAGTATTTGAAAAACTATATCAATGTTTTTGTTGATTCGACGCCCCTCCACTTCTTATCACATCAATAACAAACAAATAAACAAAAGAAGATTGAATTTTATAATCATATCATATTTATTTCTTGGCTTGACTCTCCACCACCACCACCATTGGGGATTTTAAGGTTTTAGTTTAATTTCAAATCAGGAAAATGCACGTGCAAAAAAAACAAAATGAAAAGTTTCAAAGATCAAATAATATTGAAAATATTCCAATTAAATGGATTTAATATAACCAAAGTTTTTGAAGGGACATTCAGATCAAGAGGCATTTTATTGATATTATATTTGTAGTTTTGTTGACAAATGGTAGAACAAAATTTTTTTTGTTAAGTTCGTATAGTATCAGTCTTCTTACAAAGACTGTAGCTAGCACTGTAAGACCAGGATCAGACTGCTAACTAAGATTTCTGGAACCACACGGCACTACAATGCACAAATTATCCCGATAAACTTTGAATAAACTTTTTTATTGGATACTTTAGGAATAATAATAACTTACAAGACAAGACCAGACAAGCTTAAGAAATAGCATGCAATGGGTACTCATTACTAATGGAATAGAACCAACAACATTCTTGAAATGGAAGTTCCCATTATTGCTTAGAGATATGTTTATTAGTAGTAAGTCATAAACATGGAGTTGTTAGTATGGTGGCAATTTTTGGAGTATATTTAAAACCTTTGTCTTTTTGTATTAATATATTTTTCATATTTTGAAATTAAATTTGCAACTAAAAAAAAAAAAAAAACAACCAACATTTAGGAATAAACTTTTTTTGTTACTCAATCAATATTGAATATAAAAACTATATATATTTTTTTTTAGTATCTCCAAATTAATGATTTTCTTTTTTTTTTTCTATCTTTTAATTAAAAATAATTTCCTAACCATATATTATAATGCCCAATCTATAATTAAAAGACAAAACTGAAACAATAATCATCAATTAAATCTGGCAGAGAAGTAGCCACATTGATTAATATGAAATATGAAACAAATGCACCACATATTCACTTCATTACACATTGTTCTGCAAGTGACATCGTGGCCAATGATTGGATTGACAGGTTAAACTATACAGAAGAACATCGTAGAATAGTTATATATAACATGCATATTCATTGTTTCAAATGCAGTTTATTTATGCACGTCATGAATAATTTCCTCTTTAGTATCGCTAAGGAACCATGTTAAAAATCAACTCAAACGATAAACTATTTTGCACCACTTTACAATGTTAAAAAAAAGAAAAAAAAACCCTTTAGGTTCTTCCCTACCCCCCCCAAAAAAAAAAAAAATAACTGAAATCTAAAGCCATACTTTTACCAAGAACTCGTTTCTTTTTAGTAATAAATTAACTGTAAAGAAATGATTTCCCCCATTTCAGTATTAGTTTTGTAAAATAAAAAAAAAAAAAAGAAGATTATTTGTTACCCAATTTGGCTGCAAAAGGAATTTTGTTGTGAACATTTTAGGTGGTATACTAACCATACCTATGAATAGATAGTAATGGCTATTTGTTTGAATCAAAATTTTCAGTAATATGGAATCTATTTCAAATGTAGAAACATATAAATACATTCTAATAGTTTTTGATAAAATACCATTCAATCAGTTTTTTTCATTTTTTTCATTTCCATATATCAACAACAACAATCACAAAACAAATTATCAATTAACTAAATCATAATAAAATGAAATTTTCTTTAGCTTTATTAACTGCTACTATTGCTACTATTGTTGCTTCTGCTCCTACTCAATATTCTGGTCAAACTATTGATGGTGATCAAGTTGTTGAAATCCCAGACTCAGCTGTTGAAGCCTATTTCCCAATTGATGATGAATTAACTCCAGTTTTTGGAGAAATTGATAATAAACCAGTTATTTTAATTGTTAATGGTACTACTCTTACTTCTGGTGCTTACAATGAAAAAAGAGATGCTAACGCTGATGCCAGATTTAGACTTACTAACTTTGGATACTTTGAACCAGGTAAAAGAGATGCCAACGCTGATGCCAAATTTAAACTTACTAACTTTGGATACTTTGAACCAGGTAAAAGAGATGCCAACGCTGATGCCAAATTTAAACTTACTAACTTTGGATACTTTGAACCAGGTAAAAGAGATGCTAATGCTGAAGCAGGTTTCAGACTTACTAATTTTGGTTATTTTGAACCCGGAAAATAAATGAACAGCATACTGGCTTATACTTCCTTGTTTAGATGCTAACTGTCTTTATTATTATTATTATTATTATTATTATTATTATTATTATTATTATTACTGAAATCCATTATTAAATAGGAAAATTGAAAGCATCCTTTTTTTTTATTATTATGTATGTACTTTTCAATATATTTTCTAACTTGAATTAAATTCTACATAGTTTTGTTTTCAACAAGTTGTAGAAAAAACTCACCTTTACAAAAAATAAATCAGAATTCAAACAAATCCAAACAATTCCCAAAACATAAGGTTGTGGCAAGTTAGTAATAAACTGGTTTAAGGATTGTTAAATTGTTATTGTTATGCAATATTTAAAGTTCTTTCTTCCATTCTTTACAAAACAAACTATTCTTTACAAATAGTGGACAATAAAAAAAAAAAGTTAAATTCTATCTTTTACATTTGTGTATCATTTTCAATTCTCCTACTCTATAATGTCATATTTGATAATACTTTAAACATCAATTAAGAACAACACACTCATGAACCTTAAGCCGGTGATATACCTCCTATCGTTTCATTTAATCTAAGCTTCTTTGTTGGTCAAAATCAATTTGCAGCCTAAATTATAAAGTGCCTGCATATAAGCGTGCTTTTTTTTTTCAGAATTTTTTTTTTCTCCTTTCATACACGCCCATACTAAAGCACATTCTTTCTGAGAAGAGCATCGAATTCTAAACAACATTAATTATTCACTTCTTTAATAATAACATAATTTCCCACGGCAAATTCCAACCAATCAATACTATAAAATATGGGTAAAACTAAATCTAGAGGGAGAAGAGCTGAAAAGAAGAGTAAAAAAAATGAACCAGAGTTTAATGAAGATGTTTCAAATTTAGATTCAGATGCAACTTTTGCAAACCATGAATCATCATCAACTTCTGGTATTCCTAATACATTCTTTGGACTTGTGGATAACAATGAATTAGATTATTTTAAACAAGCTGAATCTACATTAAATATTAATGCATTTGAAAGCGAAGAAGAAAGACAAGGTTTTATAAATTCCGTATTAGAAGAAGCTCAAGGTAAAGAATTGAAATTGGTGACTAATCAAATTTGTTCTAAATTAATGGAAAGATTAATTTTATTTGCCAATTATAATCAATTGAAGAAAATTTTTAAACAATTCCAAAATCATTTTGTTTCTTTAGCATTTCATAAATATGCATCGCACGTGTTAGAGACATTACTTGTTAGATCAGCAGCTTTAATCGAAAAGGAATTAACTCAAACAGACGAAGAACAATTACAATTACAAGAAGAAAAAGAAGAAGAAGACAAAGACAGTATCAATGATGTGCCAATGGAAGACTTATTTATAAGTATGCTTAATGAATTTAAGCCTCATTTGACTACTATGATAGATCATCTGTATGCCTCACATGTTTTGAGACTCTTAATATTGATTCTCGCTGGGAAAGAATTACCATCATCAATAACTTCAAATTCAACTTTAAGATCGAAAAAATCCAAAATTGCCAGAAAAATGATTGAAATAAAAGATAATGAAGATTTTGATCGTGCTTTCCAAACTCCACAATCATTCAAAAATGAATTACGGGCATATTGTCAAACAATAATTGCAGGATTAGACACGAAATCAGCTAGAGAATTAAGTATTCATAAAATTGGATCGCCTGTATTACAATTATTGATTCAAGTTGAAGGGTTAGTTGATCGTGAACGTTCCTTTTGGCATCTTATATTTGCTAAAGATCTGGAAGGTAAAGATTCGGTAGAAGAATCATTTGTTGAATACTTGTTATCTGATTCAGTTGGATCACATTTCTTAGAATCTATTATTAAAAATGATGGTGCTCGTCCAAAATATATTGAGAGATTATATAAACTATACATGAAGGATAGAGTATTGAAATTGGCTAAAAGATCAACCACTGGAGTGTACATTATTCAAGCGTTATTGTTTAAATTGAAACCAGTAGAGGTTGAATATATTTTAGATCAAATTATTCCTGAATTAGCAGAATTGATATCTATTGCCGATAATCAAAACTTAGATTTGGCCAATAAATTAATTGATGCATCGATTTCTCGTGGCAATTATAGACGTGATGAAATAATAAATCAATTATTTATCAAATTTGCTCCAAATTATGATATTGAAAACCCTTCTGACAATACATCTACGGAATTCATAGAAAATATCTTACAATTGACTGGTTCGACATTAGGTAACACAAGAGATGATTGGCCAACGGCAGAAGAAAGAAAGCGTGCGTTATTTTTAGAAAAATTAATGGAATACGATTATAAGTTTGTTATATGCACATGGTTTAACTTTATGGCTTTACCAATTGAAAGATTTGTTCAAATGTGTTTCCATGGGGTGTTTTGTCATGTTGTTGAAAAAGCATTGATTGTTGAACCTGAAGAACCGAAAACTATTCAAATTTTAAGGAAAAGATTACTAAATATTTTCCAAAGTCAAATTGTTGGCCTTGCATGCAATTCATATGGATCTCATATCGTTGATACTTTATGGAATTTTACTGTATTGTTACCAATGTACAAGGATAGAATAGCTTCAGAATTATTAAGCGAGTCTCATAAAGTTAAAGAAAGTACTTATGGTAGATTAGTCTGGAAAAATTGGGGAATGGAATTGTTTGTTCGTAAAAAATATGATTGGAAAGCTTTGATCAAACAACAAGAACAAGAATATTATGGAGAAACTGAAGATTCCACTGAAAAAAGAGCTAAGAAACCAATAGAATTGAAAATGGAAAGATTAGCTGAAGAGAAAAGACGTCAAGAAGAAATGGCTGAAAGAGCTCAAAGTGGATATACAAAACGTAAATTGGAAGAAGCTACGGGAACAGGTTCTGAAAAGAAACAAAAACTCAGAGGACGTAGACGTTAAACATAAAAATGGCCTTACAGTAATATATATATATGTATATGTACAAGTATATTAATAATCTATGTGCATTGTTACTATAATCTAGATCTTTGTAGTTATAAAGTATTCATTAAGTGTTGCCTCTTTGACTCCCGTAGGACTCTCTACTACTGGATCAACTCCTGATTGATTCTTTGGAAATGCTATTACATCTCTAATACTGGGGGATCCTACTAACATGGCACACAATCTATCGAATCCTAATGCCAAACCAGCATGTGGTGGACAACCCATACTCAATGCTTTCAATAAATGACCAAACAATTGTTGGAAATTTGAAATTTGCAAAATCTCTTCAAAAATGTATTGTTGCAATGCAGGATCGTGTATTCTTCTTGAACCACCACCAACTTCAACTCCATTTATGACCAAATCATAATGTTCACCATGAACCTTCAAAGGATTAGTCTCTAGCAAATCGTAATCTTCAATCTTGGCCATAGTGAATGGATGATGTGTGGATTCAAATTTTTTAAAATTATAAAGTGGGTATTTTGGTTTCAAGTTTTCTTGAGTGGCACTAGAAATTAGTGAAGATTCTTCCACTGGGTTAAATAATGGGAAATTAACAACCCAAGATCCAACAACCATATCATTGCGATCATAATCAACGCTTAATTGGCCATTTTCAATAATAGGACGCTGCCATTTATGTGGGAATTCTTCTATTGCCAACTGTCTGAATTTACCTAATGGCGTTGGATTTTCATATGGGAACTGTGCTCTTGTAGATACAGCAAGAATATCACCTGGTTGTAAATTTAACAATTCTTGCAATTTACTTTCATCAAATTTGTCTGTAGTAGCTATAATATTTGCATCAATCAATTTCTTGAAATAACTGAATGTATCATCGTTCTTTTGTATTGCCCATACATAAGGTCTTCTAGATGAAAAGTTATGATCATCAATAAAAGTTTTAGGTAACTTATATTTCCCGGAAGAAGCATCAAAAGCTTCCTTCAAAACACAAACTTCGACAACTGGGAAATCAGCATTTTCTTTAGCAACAAAAATATCTTCAAGACTTATGAATGACAAGTTTGATCTTAAATCAGGTTTGTCAATTCCATATTTCACCAAGGCATCAATATAGTTTAATTTATTAAATTGTAAAGATTTACCAGCCTCAGCAAGATCAACTTTTTCCAAAAATCCTTCATCATTGACTTTATAAGTTGGTTTACCACCAACTTTATTCCAAACATTATGAATCACATCCTCCACAACAATTCCAACTTGATCAGAATTATTTACAAAACTCATTTCCAAATCAATTTGAGTGAATTCAGGTTGTCTGTCTGATCGTAAATCTTCATCTCTAAAACATTTAGCAACTTGGAAATATCGAGTAAACCCAGAACTCATCAAGATTTGTTTATATTGTTGAGGTGATTGTGGTAATGCATAAAATTTATTAAAAGATCTTGTTGGAACCAAAAATTCTCGTGCCCCCTCCGGAGTTGACTTGAATAATAATGGAGTTTCAATTTCAACAAAATCATGGTTTTCAATAAATATGTTTCGAATAACTTTTGCTGCTTCACTCCTTAATCTTAAAGACTTTTGATAGTATGGTGTTCTTAATTGTAAATATCTAAATTGAGGAGGGATATTCTGAGGACTATTATGTTTCAATTTATCTAATTGGGCAGCATCTAAATTAGATGAATTTAATATTTGGAAATCTTCCACAACCAATTCCCATTGTTGATCTTTACCCATTTTGGATTCTTTAGGTTGAACAAAACCAGTCACACTAACAGAATCTTCCACAGTCAATTTTTTCATCAATTCAAATATAGATGGTTCGGTATATTTCGGAGTTGCCAACAATTGGATTTCATCACCATTGGTATCTCTTAAAAATGCAAATCCTAAAGCAGGCCTTATTCTTGACTTTCTATGTACATGTCCATTTAATGTTACTTTAGTTTGTTGTTTATTTAAATAGTTTTCAATATTGGAATCGATTGATTTTATGGTATGAGTAGCTAAGGGGAAATCAAATTTTGCTAAAGTTGATGCTTTATCAGGGAGGGTGGAAATGTATCTAACACCATTTTGTTGTATTTTCGATAGTATTTTAAGCATAACTAATGTGTGATCTAGAATAGCTGAAGAAAAGAGAGAATCACCGTATTATGTGTTTACTGAAAAACTTGGCTATTGGATTGGTTAAAGTACACACACACACACACACACTAAACAAATTTTTATGCGATAGACACAAGTAATAACATTGCATACATTGTTAGCGTATAACCCTCACTTCAACAAAACTGGATTTTGATAATGAGCTAAACTGGATTCAGTAGTTTTTAACATATTACGATTCATGCAATTGGCTGTGTTTCCCAAAAAGAACTTTTCGGAGGTTCATCACGTGAAGTACTTTTGTTCAACTAAACAGAACCAAAGGACAACAACTGAAACAAATCGAAATGGTTCTACGATGTACATAGCTACAAAGAAACAAGAAATCGTACCATACTGGCAGATGAAAGGTTGAGTTGCTATTGCGTGTTAAGGTAGCTTTTCGGACACTTTCCAAATCTGAACAACATCGGATATACGAGACTACTAGATTTGGCAATAACCAGTTATAATAGGTTTCCCCGGAACGAATCCCCCCTAGACGAAGTTACCAAGGGAGCACAACACAGAATCTGAATGCGGAGTTTTAATTGCTTTCCGATATGTCTTTTAAGCGAATGTTACTCATGGCCAACACGACACCACACCATTATTAACACTTCAATGCTAGTATAAATAAAGGATGATATTCCTTCCACCACAAATATACCAACTTGTTCAGTCCTATTTTAATTCTTTAACTACAATTAATTACAACCAAACGTAAATCTATATCAATTAAGAATGTCTATCGATAAATCCAAATTAGTCACCCGATTAGGTAAATCAGGTTTGAAAGTCAATACTGTTATTGTTGGTACTATGAGATTAGGTTCCACCTGGATGGGATTCAATGGCGATATTGATGAGTGTTTAAAGATTTTAAAGTTCTGCTATGACAATGGGTTCCGTACTTTTGATACCGCTGATACTTACTCCAACGGTAAATCCGAAGAATTGTTGGGATTGTTTATTAAGAAGTACAATATTCCTCGTGAAAGAATTGTTATTTTAACCAAGTGTCATTTCCCTGTAAATGAATCAGATGATAAAGATTGGAAAGATGCTGACCCAATTGATTTTATGAATGGTAAGGGGTTAAGCAGAAAACACATATTGGCTGCTGTTGAGGCTTCCGTTAAACGTTTAGGTACTTATATTGATGTTTTACAGATCCATCGTTTAGACCATGGAGTTACATATGAAGAAATCATGCACTCCTTAAATGATGTTGTTGAACGGGGGTTAACAAGGTATATCGGTGCTTCATCTATGAAAACTTGGGAATTTGTTGAGTTGCAAAATGTTGCTAAAGCAAACGGTTGGCATCAATTTATTTCCATGCAAAGTCACTATTCTTTATTGTATCGTGAAGACGACAGAGAATTGAATGAATACTGCAAGAAAAATGGCATTGGATTGATCCCATGGTCACCAAATGCCAGCGGTGTATTATGCCGTCCATTTGATTCTGAAAAGACTCAAAAATTTTTAGAGAACAAATGGTGGGCAAGCATGTTTGGGTTAGGGGATACCACTGAAATTGACAAGACAATTGTTGGTAGAGTTGAGGAATTGAGTGTCAAGTATAATGCATCTATGACGCAGATTTCATTGGCATGGTGTCTCGCAAAAGGTGTCATTCCGATTGCTGGGGTATCTAAATTTGCTCAAGCAGAAGAGTTAGTTGGTATTTTTAATGTCAACTTAACGGAGGAGGATATCAAATATCTTGATGCACCATACCATGCCAAAAATGTAGCACCATGTACTGAATAGGTTTATCAAATAGCGGAATTATTTTAGTAGTTTATATATGTTTTTCTTCCAAATATCAATTACATGAGAAGTATATAAAAGTAGATCTCATTTCAATTAAACAAAAACAAAATATAAATCACAACTTAATTGAACAATAGTGTTTTCGTAACAACTACATACAATCAATTTAAAAGATAAGAAAGAACCTGAAAGACTCCTCGTTTCCTCAATTTAATAGTTTTCAGTACAACCAACAATTAGGATAGTGATTAAATTTAGAAGAAATGGAGGTCAATAATTGGAGATATCGTGTTACAGTCTAATATGAGTAGAGGCGATGAACCAAAAAATAAATGGAATCGCTAACTTTACTTACTGCAACTGGATTTCACACCAGAAGTTGGCCTTAAAACAGTTTGTATACTTACATCAATTCAAGTAAAATTGACTTGTCGTGGAATGTCATTAACTGTTGTGAGAGGTTAGGTATTACAGTATACCAAACATTCAAGCTTTGTGCTAGTATACATGATTTGATTGGTATTAGAGGCAGTACAACAGTTTGAATGATAATATCCTTTCTGTATCCTATGTATAAGAAAGAAGGAAAAACGGGAACATTAGAACAATAAATGCTCCGATAACCACCACCACAAGATATGGAATGCCTTATGGGAAGAAGAAATAACGCCTATACTTACTCCGAGATTAGTACGTGGGCAGAGGTCAGAACAAACCCCTGTGGCTATGTGTGTCTCAGTGGCTAATAGTTTTGGTTTCGGAAAATTACCAAATTAAGAAATCACCGTATAAATCTTGTCAAGTTTTGTCGAGCTTGCTACCCCCCTTATTCTATAGATTTGACTATAAATAGGAATGAAAAATCTGTCGTCAATGGAAACATAGTTTTAATTCTCATGATCAAGAACAACTACAAACAAATACAACTACAACTTCACCTTATCTAAAAAAAAAAAAATGTCTATCGATAAATCAAAAATGGTCACCAGATTAGGTAAATCTGGTTTGAAAGTCAATACTGTTGCTATTGGTACCATGAGATTGGGATCTAATTGGAGAGGGTTTAATGGTGATATTGATGAATGTTTGAAAATTTTGAAATTTTGTTACGATAATGGATTCCGTACTTTTGATACCGCTGATACTTACTCGAATGGTAAGTCGGAAGAATTATTAGGGTTATTCATCAAAAAATATAATATTCCTCGTGAAAGAATTGTTATTTTGACAAAATGTTACTTCTCAGTCAAAGATGATGCTGAAGACAGTACCCTCGAAATTGATCCAATTGATTTTATGAATGGTAAAGGATTAAGTAGGAAACATATATTAGCAGCAGCTGAGGCATCTGTTAAACGTTTGGGTACATACATTGATGTCTTACAAATTCATCGTTTGGATCGTAATGTTACGTACGAAGAAATTATGCGTTCTTTGAATGACGTTGTTGAACAGGGGTTAACAAGGTATATCGGTGCTTCATCTATGAAAACTTGGGAATTTGTTGAGTTGCAAAATGTAGCTAAAGCAAATGGTTGGCATCAATTCATTTCTATGCAAAGCCACTATTCATTGTTATATCGTGAAGATGAAAGGGAATTGAATGACTATTGTAAGAAGAATGGTATTGGATTAATTCCTTGGTCTCCAAACGGTGGTGGCGTTTTGTGTCGTCCATTTGATGCGGAAAAAACCAAACAATTTTTGGACAACAAGCAATGGTCAAGTTTGTTTGGATTAGACAATGCTAGAGAAGCAGATAGGATTATTGTTAATAGAGTTGAAGAATTGAGCCTTAAGTACAATGCGTCTATGATGCAAGTTTCTTTGGCTTGGTGTATGGCCAAAGGTGTGATCCCAATTGCCGGTGTCTCCAAATTTGCTCAAGCTGAAGAGTTAGTTGGTATTTACAATGTTAATTTAACTGAGGAAGATATTAAATATCTTGAAGAGCCTTACCATGCTAAAGACTTGGCAAGGGTCAGTGAGTAAATTTATAGTATAGTATAGGTTTGTTCATAGTTTGTGCTTATTATTTTTAGATATACATGTATACTGTGCTACCTTAAATCAGAGTGAGATTATATCAAAACCCAAAAGTTACCGTTATTATGTCACTTGCACAATTTATATTGAACTTGAAATTCAATGATTGACAGTATAATCATCTGATAGGGAGAGAAAACAGTAACGAGATGCAAATTTTACAGATTTTTATTATTTATCGCAGTAAATGATTTGAACATTTGTCAGGTATTAGCAGAATTATACTATTGTCTAAATATGGCTACTGACTTTGTAAGAATGGTTTCAACCAAAGCGTGGTGTCATTTTATTTATTAAAACAGAGTCAACCTCAAAAATAGAGTTACTTCAACACAGCGATATAAAATAAATTTTTAAAGAATCTATTAGGAAATAGCTGAATATAGAAATTCTTACCATAACGACTTGTCAGTTACTAACATTTCTGGCGGGAAGAAGGAAAGAAAGAAAGTGAAAACATGTTCCGATAACTGTTTGGTTTATAGATGGTTTTAAATTAGGGGAGAAATAAAATCTAACCGTGCCGTTTTCCGGAAATTTGCATTCGGGTGCGGGGGATTTGATGCACAGGAGAAAACCGATCCCGTATGGTAATATTTCTGTCGGAAATATACAGAATAGGAAATCGCCGAATAAACTTTAAAGTTTTGTCAAATTTCCTTCTGCCCCGTGTTGATCCCTTTTTTCAATATCTAAAAAGTATAAAAATAGGGGCAGAAGAACATAACCCTTTTTTGCAATAGAAATATTATCAATTCTTTTTTATTCCTATAAAGAATAAACAACAAACACAGAGTATTCTCCTTTTTCAACCATTTTTTTTTTTTACAACTTAAATCAACAAAATATGTCAATTGATAAATCCAAATTAGTTACTAGATTAGGTAAATCTGGTTTAAAAGTTAATACCATTGCTATTGGTACTATGAGATTAGGTTCAAACTGGATGGGATTTAATGGTGATATTGATGAATGTTTACAAATTTTGAAATTTTGCTATGATAATGGATTCCGTACTTTTGATACTGCTGATGCTTATTCTAATGGTAAATCTGAAGAATTGTTAGGTTTATTTATTAAGAAATATGACATTCCACGTGAAAGAATTGTTATTTTAACTAAATGTTATTTCCCAGTCAAAGATTCTACTGAAGAAGGTATGGGTGAGGTTGATGAAGTTGATTTTATGAATGGCAAAGGATTAAGTAGAAAACATATTTTGGCTGCAGCTGAAGCATCTGTCAAACGATTGGGTACTTATATTGATGTGTTGCAAATTCATCGTTTGGATCGTGACGTTACATATGAAGAAATCATGCACTCCTTAAATGATGTTGTTGAACAAGGGTTAACAAGATATATCGGTGCATCCTCGATGAAGACATGGGAGTTTATTGAATTGCAGAACGTTGCTAAAGCCAATGGATGGCACCAATTCATTTCTATGCAAAGTCATTATTCATTGTTATACCGTGAAGACGACAGAGAATTAAACGATTATTGTAAAAAACACGGTATTGGTTTAATCCCATGGTCTCCAAATGCCGGGGGTATGTTATGTCGTCCATTTGATTCTGATAAAAATAAACAATTTTTAGAAAACAAACAATGGGCAGGAATTTTTGGTTTGAGTAATGTCAATGAAAATGATAAAGCTATTGTCAACAGAGTTGAAGAGTTGAGTATCAAATATAATGCTTCAATGATGCAAGTCTCTTTAGCTTGGTGTATTGCTAAAGGAGTTGTCCCAATTGCTGGTGTTTCCAAGTTTGCTCAAGCTGAAGAATTAGTTGGTATTTACAAAGTTAATTTGACTGAAGAGGATATTAAATATCTTGATGAACCTTACCATGCTAAAGATTTAGCACCACTTATTGAATAAGTTTAATATACGAAAAAACAATAATTAGTTCATTTTTTTAGTGTTGTTGTGAAGTGTGCTGAACACAAGGTATTATGTAGGATTGGGTTTTGTGGCAAGCTTGTGGTTGTGGCTATAATTCCTTGAAGCGGCGTTCTGAGAGATCAGCGAGCTTTTGTACCGAAGTACACACTGTAGACTCATTCTACAAACGAGTGAGGGCGGCGGGTTATCACCTATGGCACTGAATTTCTGTACTATAAGTATCTCAGGAATTCCTAAGAAAAAAAGTTTTGTTAGAAAATGTGTTACTACTGTCAATTTGTTCCTTGAACTTACACACAATTCTAACTTACTGTTATCGTTGATAAACCTTAGTTAATTAACGAGATCGAACACTATCGAAATAGTGTAATAGAGTGTAGAAAGTCATATCTGATATTGGGCTACAGTGAAATATATATTATAGATTTGTTAATACATATTACAATTTATTATTATAATTTCATCTAATTTTAGTGTTGACTAGTCACCCACATTATTAAATAGATTAGAAGTCAAAAGCGATAACCATTTCGCTTCTTCAAGCTCTAGATTTTTTTTAATTTATTAACTAGCAATGTCTGGACGAACCAGAAACAGCGAAGTTAATCGGAGCGAATCCGTTGTCAATCCAACTGAACCAGTCTCAAATGAGATGGCAAATGTTGTTGACCTGCCAGTTGATCCAGAAAGATTAATTGATGACGATGCCCTGGTAATCGATTCTCAAAATAATAGTGAACTGACTACTAAGGAAGCTATTGCGGGAGTGGACTATGATCCGTTGGAAAAATATCCAATCGACAAATTACCAGAAATCGAAAAACAGAAGTTACGTGCTCTGTACGAAACAGGCATGGATGAGCTTAATCTGATTTCTCAAGATAGGATGACATTTTTGAAGCAATGGGCTGAAGAAGAGGTAGAATTCATTTGGAATGTCCAAGCAACAAACGAATTGAAGAACCCTCCATTCTCCCAATTGTTAGATCATGTCTTGACCCTCAGTATTGCTGTCAGTAAAGAGACTTTTGTCAATCTAGAGTTGATGTTTCATAAAACAATCATCACTTACGGTAGAACAAAATCTCCAGTTGAAAAAAATCTTCTTTAGTCAATGTTTTGAAATAAAACTTGTCCTGCTCTTAAAGAGTCTTAAAAGATTTCCTGAAAATTACAATCAGGTGACCTCCTTGAAAGAGATCTTAATTAGAGTTGAGCAGTCGTCTATTCTTAATGATCAAGAATGCATTAAAAAACTCTTGAAAGAGTTAAAAGTTAATTTTATGCATTCACCTAACGTTACCGAGTTGGGTAGAAGAGTTCAATCTACTACTCATTGTGCTGGAAGTTTACTGAAATTTTTTGGTCAAGTGAACCATAACAATTCGTTCACCATTTGGTATTTGCTTGCTGGTGATAAGGCACCCAATCGAAATGCGGTCACCAAATCATTAGTCAAATTGTACGGAGATTTTAAAAACGGTAAATCCACAAATTTTGATACCTTCCTCAGTGAATTTCGTTCTGAAACTGGTATCTTACAGGATCTCCACCCTCAAAAGATTTGCAGCATCCAGTCAATCAATGGCAAAGGAAAAGAAAAACCAAGTAAATAGGAACTTCAAACTTCCAACAAATCAGCTAATACATATAAAACTGATGGCAATCAAGGGCGCAAGAGAACTTCTAAATATAAGAAAAATCTGAAGAAGAAAGCTAAGTACAATCCTGATAAAAGTACTAGTTCTCAAACCCCATCTGATTAGGGATTAGGTGGCTCCTCTAAGAGTGACACCGACCCATTAGCTAGAATTTCAAACATCTTGGGTGCTTATGAAATCAGTGGAAAAGAACCAATTAAAAATAACATTATCTTTGACTCTGGGGCTAGTGTTTCGGTTGTTGGTCATAATAATTTATTAGATGATATGGTTGTTGACGAAAGTATGTCTTTCGTTACTGCTGGTGGAAAGGTACTTAAATCGTCAGCTAAAGGAAAATTGGATTTGTATATTGGACATAATTATATATTAACAATTGAAAACGTTTATTATATTGATGATCTCACCACAAATCTTATCTCTTTAAGTGACATCACAAAGTTTGGACATAGAGCCATCTTCGAAGGCGTAAGCCTTAGTCTTGAAAAGGACAACTCTAAGCATCTAATTGTTGCTGAATTTGATCCGGAAACAAGATTATATATTGGTATTTCAGGTATAGTTCCTTCATTGGTCGAAACCAAAGAAAGGAACAAGTGTGTGAAAAATAAAACAAGAACAAATTTGGAATGTGATATTCTTGCTGTAAAGCAACTTGTTGATTTAAAATTTCCACAATACATAGCGAATAGCAATGACAAGAAAGATCTTTTCTACTATCACTTACAAACAAACCACATGAGTTTGCGGGCATTAGATCAACTAATTGATCAAGGAAAAATTTCTGCGAAACGGAACGGTCCAGAAGCAAGAAATAAAGTACTGAATTGCATACATTGTAAGGCAGTGAATAGCAAAAAAGATATCACACAATAGAACCTCGCAAAGAGTAGCTGTAAGAAGGTTACAGAGAATTCATCTGGACACATTGGGTCCGTTTAGAGTGAATGGTTTGAAATACTATATCATTACTTTGTAATTGGCCATCACCACCCATGGAAGCAGCCGTAGCAGGAGTAGTAGGAGTAGACATAGTGAAACTTGACAGAGTTAAAGGTAGATTGTTGTAAAAGTATAGTATAGAATATTAAGGTGATACCCTATACTGAATATATTTAGAACGTTAGTTCTTCAACAGTTAGTGGCTAGTCTAAAGGGAATTCTGCAGTACTTATAATTCCCTTCCTCTTTCTAACACACTCTTCACATTATGATTAATCCCCGCTCTTGTGGACAAGTGCCGAGGATTAACACACCAGTTAGTTAAGTCTCTTCCTATATATTCTATTTCACACGTGAATCACAATAACATATTAATTTATTATATTCAGTTTAACCCCTCAGTGTAATAACTTTCAGCTGTGGGGATTCGTCTTTGTGCTTGCATTACTTATATCACAACATACTTTAATAGATGAATTCTCTGGTTTTATGATATGTGTGATCTCTGATACTCGAAGTATTCAGCTTTCTTTACTCAGGGAATTAAAGATTATGAATAATCAATTCCCGGGTGAATTTGTTGCAAATTTCCGCTCGGATAATGCAAGAGAGCTACCAGACAGACAACTGTTACTGGAGCTTGGTATTAGAAAGGAAGAAATTCCTGCCTATATATACCCCAGCTATGAATGGGAGAGCTGAAACTTATAACAAGTTTATACTCAAACAACTCAAGTTGGTCGTATTGAATTTTCCGGATAGGTTATTTGACCTCCTTTCGCTATTTAATGAAATCATAGCTTATTGTGTTTATATGTACATTGATATCTTTATGTGCATTATATGCGTGTATTACATTGAACTAAAAGATTCGTTACTGTTGTTGTTTTGAAAAATTTTACTTGTAAGATTATTACCAACAATAACCAAAAAAAAAAAAAATAAAATTACTATGGTGATAGATCAACAACAAAGGTTGTGTTTAACGATCTTTGGATGGTGATTGAAGTACTACTTATATTAAAACATAAAACAAGCTTTAACAAGGCTTATAGATTACCCTGTCAAATGAATAATGAACTGGAGACGGCAGAAACACAAAAACCTATTGTTGCTGTTGTTGTTGTTGTAGTAGTTGAATCACTTCATTGTCTTTTAGTGATGGTTGTGGTATTAGCATTGCTGTAATTACACAAATTCCGTCTTTCTAGTCTATTTTTCAAAAGATAAACAATAGAATTTCCAAACCAAGAAGATTGTTGCTCATGATTTATATTGAACTTCAGTTTTTTTTGAAGTAATATCATTTACAGAGTAAAAGTTATTTAATTAATTGTAAAAAGAAGATAATCAATTATAAGAAGAATTTAAGATTGTCAAGTATTATTATGAGTCGGGGAAGTTTAACCAGGGCGGGGGGGGGGGCGTCAAGAACAAGAACAAAGGTTAGGGGCGAAGGCAAAGGCGAAGGCGAAGGCGCGGGACGAGGACAAGTACAAGTAAAAAGTGGCACAGTTTATTAATCTTTATCTTTGTTTTGTTCGCCCCCTTAATTTGCTGTTTCCTCTTATTATTTAATTTTTTGAGCGCGATCACACGCAAGGGAAAAATTTTTTTTTTTTTTTTTTTAAAAAATTTCTTTTAATGAAAGATTTGATAATTATCCCACCCTCTAATGTTATACAAATCTATATTATATTATATTATATAATATAATAGAAATCCTATATCCACAGATTATTCTTTTTTTATTTATTTATTTTTTTCATTCCCACTTATTTTATATCCACATATATATATATTGCTTTATAAGAAGAAGAAGAAAGGTTTTTTTATTCAGCAATGATCAGCATTATTAGTCTTCGGAAAAGAAAATTAGTTTCTATTCTAGCGATTTTCACCATATTTATTATTCTGAGTTCAATTATTGGATATTATAATGGACATCATCATATAATTAAAATAGTGGAAAATTATACTCCTGAAGATTTTTCAAATTCTATAACTTCATTAACCAATAAATTTGATTTTTCATATTTACCTGGATTTAAAGGAATTTCCAACAGCAATAATAACAAAACTAGTAATGATTCATTAGATGATCTTGATATTAATGGGTTTACATTAATTCCAGGTAATGTAAAATTCAAATTTTTAAATAAAGGTAATAAAAAAGGTACACCTGAACAAATTCTTCATCAAAATATGAAAGATTATAAAGAATTATTAGGATCTAATCCTATTGGTCAACCTAAAGATGCTATATTAGTTCCGCCGCCACCTCCAGAAGAATTACCTAGTTATAAAAGAGCTAATGCCACTATTTTATCATTAGTACGTAATAATGAATTACAATCAATTGGGATTAGTATTAAACGATTACAAAAAAAATTTAATAGTAAATATAATTATCCTTATACTTTTTTAAATGATGAACCATTTACTGATCGATTTAAACAACGAATTTTAAAATTTACTGGTAATGCTCCAGTTGAATTTATTCAAATCAAACCTGAATATTGGGAAAAACCATCATTTATAGATACTGTTAAAGAATCAAAAGAAATGGAAATTATGTTTAAACATGATGTTGCTTACGCCAAAAAACAATCTTATCATAATATGTGTCGATTTTATCTGAGTCAATTTTATAAAATTCCTGAATTGGCTAAATATAAATATTATTGGCGAGTTGAACCTCATGTTAATTTTTTCACTGATATTAATTATGATGTTTTCAAATATATGGAAACCACAGGGAAAATTTATGGATTTACTATTAATTTATATGATAATGAAGAATCAGTGAAAACTCTTTGGCCAGAAACTATTAAATATTTAAATCAAGGGGATAATTATAAATATATTAACCCTAAGGGATCATTTCAATGGTTATTAGAAGATTTACAAAATCCTAAAAAAACTAAATTTGCTGGAGGTTATTCAACTTGTCATTTTTGGTCAAATTTTGAAATTGGTGATTTTGATTTTTTCCGTAATGAAGCTTATGATAATTGGGTTAAATATCTTGATTCTACTGGGAAATTCTATTATGAACGTTGGGGGGATGCCCCAGTACATTCAATTGGAGTTAGTTTATTTGCTGATAAAGATAAAATTCATTTTTTTAAAGATATTGGTTATGATCATGATCCTTATACAAATTGTCCAAATACTGAAACTACTCAAATGTGTGAAATTGCAAAATTTAGTAGATGGGAACATTTATATGATCAAAATTGTTTAATGAATTGGCTTCATCATGATCAACCAAAAGATGTTTATTAAGAAAGAAGTAATATAGAAGTAGAGAAGTATTTGATTTATTATTATTATCATTATTATTATTATTATTATTATTTTTTTTTTTTTTTTTCATGAAATACATATGTTGTTATTATATAAATATAAATATGAATATAAATACAAGTCTCTATACTAAATGTTTTAAAAATTTATATAGTTCCTCTAACTAAATATATTATATCACCAGTTTTAAAAACAGTTGATTTTAAAGATGTAATTATCAATTTTGGTTCTCCATCAACATCATCTTTACCATTATTTTCTAATTTAAAAATATTTAATTTCTCCAGTGATTCATTAGTAATATTATTATTATTTTGAATATGTAAATTATCAGCAATTGAATCAAGTGATCTTCCAACAACCCAATTTTTCGATATAAATATCGGTTTTTTATCTTTATCAATTGATATTGATAAATCAGGATTTTTCACATAAATACACCAAATATATATTCTATCATTAATTTTAATTTTATTATCACCTTTAGCATTTTTTTTTAAATTAGCAATATCAATAAATTTATTATTATTATTAGAAGTTGATTTACCAAATAATTTTGAAATTGAATTCAATCCATTGACACTGTTTTTGTTCTTGTTCATCTTTTGAGTGGTTAAGAATTTTTGAAATTTCTTAAATGCATTAGATCCAATAGCCACATCTCCAACTCTGAATTGAGTTTCTTTAATAGTAGTTGGTCGTTTTGGATTAATTGAATTCAATTTCGCTTCTAATTTCCGTTTATCAGCTTCTCGATCTGGGAATAAACTTTTGGAAGAAATACTAGTATTATTATAATTATTATTACCCGATTCAGGACTAGATGATCTAGATGATGAATGATGTTGATTGAAAAATTTATCTTTACCAATACATTGATGTTGTTCAATAGTTCGATGTTGAGAACAAAATGTTTTTTCACAAAATTCACATATAAAAGGTAAAAAATCTAATTGATTACAATATTGACAATTTTTCCCAATATTTATTAATCCTTGTTCATCTTGATTTGGTTGTTGAGATTTATCAATAAATAAATTAGTTACACCAGACGATGATGACATATTGTGTGAAAAAGAAAAAAAAAAAGGAAAATTTAATAATTACTATGATTTAAAGGAACAAAGTTTATAAGGAATTCAAACTGATATTTATAGTAATTCTTTATTGAATAGTTTGATTTATAATCAAAATCAAATTAAGTAGGTTATGTGTATTATGTGGATATTAGGACGATGGCGGTGGCAAAAAGAATAATGTTTCTAAAGAACTGCAAAAACAAAAAACAAAAAACAAAAAACAAAAAACTCGCCTGACATAAAATTGTCGATTTCTTTCATTCGGAATTTTTAACTTAAATTAAATAATAACACAGAGTCACGTGATACTATATACCTTTTTTTTTTTTTTTTCATTCTATCAATCTTTCTATGAAGATGTAACCTACCTAACAATATTCACACATTCTTTGTAAAACGGGGTAGGCATTTTACTTACTTGATTTCATCTTAATACAGGTCTTTAACATTACATTAAAGGGAGGGTAAGTTTATATTCCAAAAAGATCAACTTTAAATACATATATTAATAACTTTCTCAACCCTTCCCTCTTCTTTTGCCAGTAATCATATCCACAGTTATAACCCCCGCCCCTACCCCTGTCAGAAGTTTAACTTAATCGATTTAAAGAATATTGTAATCGAGTTTTTTTATCTCTTAAAAATCGTAATTGATGAAGTTTATTAGCATCATAACCATTTTTATGTCTATTGATTAATAAATTATCAATATCCACATCACTTAATCCACTACTATTAAAATTCTTCCTTCCCCTTACTCTTCCTCCTCCTCCTTCTTCATCATCATCATCACCATCATGATCATTTCCATTACTTTTTCTTTGATAATTTTTCAATCGAACATTAATTAATTTTAATTTATTAGTTAAAGTAGTTTTATTAGTTTGTAATCTAATTAATTCATCTTCTAATTTATTTAATTGTTGATTTAATTGAGGTGTAATATTTCTTGTAAAATTTGATTTAGCATCATTTAAATCTAATTCAGGAATTAAATCAAATACTTTATTGGTGGATAATATTTTAATTAATCTAGTACTATCTTGTAATGTTTCATCTAATAGTTTATTTGATTGTTGTAATATTTTGATTGATTGACGTAATGAATCAGTACAATTGTCTAAATTATTAAATCTTTGATTCTGCTGTGGTAGTTCTTGTTGTGCCATATTGGCTGTATGTATGTATATATATGCGTAGAGTGAATTTCTTAACGGTGAAGAATATGCTTAACTAAAACATATAGAATTAATCTGATGTTGTATGGTTTGTTTTGATTTTGATTTTGATTTTGGTGTTGTTTTTTTTTTTTCTCTCTTCTTTCTTCCTTCTTCGTAAATCAAACACAAAGTCTTTCCAATATGAGACAACAAGTTCAACTAGTATTTATCAATGCTTTAAAAACTTCAAACACAAGAAAAAAGATTTTACCTATTTAATAAAAGTGAATTACCAAGAATTCAACTTGGAATTGAGTAATCTGTTAAATTCTTTACTAGAAAGATGGGCCTTGACACTGAATAAAGAAAAAAAAAATGAAATATAAATAAGTAATTCTACAGTAATTACATCCTTAACAAATTTACGGTATTGAGTGATAAGCCCATAGGTCATCATATTAAGTAAAAGCTTCACGTAGCCTGTTGTTGTTAATAGATGGGAAGTATAAGGAAAGAAGAAGAAGAAGAAGAAGAAAAATTGTTAATTGGTAGCGCCCCATCTTTCCCTTTTGACGACGACAAGAGCAAGAAAGAAATCAACAACAACAACACACGCGTGAGAGAGAGACATTTTTGTTCACACTTTCTTTCCCCCTTATGATTTCCTGTATATTAATACTTGTGTCACATGTCGTCTAATGTCGTTTGTTCATAACTTCAAACACAGCACATTGACACACACACACACTCACTCACTCAACACTTACACATACTTACTTCTAACAATACACAATACAATACGATACAACCCTTGCTAGTATTTAATTACTTACTTAGTTACTTACTAACTAACCACATCAGAAGTTTGACAGATACATACACTAGTACTAGCACTAATATTGAACAAGAAAACAAGAGATCAATAACTCACCTATTTCAATTTTTTAGTGTTGAATTTATATTTTATATTCTTGTTGCTTTAAATCTTTGATTTCTTTGATTCTAATTTCAATAAATTTACTTCAACCACCACCACCACCACCACCCCATCCTACACATCTTTCAATTATACTTTGTTTGTGGAAAAAGAATTTAATTTCTAATTTGGATTTAAATTTCTCTCTTTTTCCCGATCCATTCAAACATTGATACAATCAAATTTTTTACAACAAAGAAGAAATTACAAAAAAAAAAAAAAAAAAGAATCACCAATCCTAATCCTAATCCTAATCTAATATAATCCCGTTTAACGGTGAAAAAGAAATAAGAATTAAGGCTCGACTCAAGAATCCTTTTGATATTAATCAAAGTAACTAGTTTAGCACCCCCTCCTCCTCCTCCTCTCCCTTTGTTCACTGGAAAATATAATACCAATCAAATGACAGATATCCCTATAGCTCTTGATAATTCCCAATTACTTAATAACAATAATAATCTTAATCCATCAAATCATCACAACCACAATCATCATCACCATCATCTTCTGAAACAAAATTCACTGCTGACAATACAAAAATCTTCTTCTTCTTCTTCGGAACAACAACAGCCATTTCCTAATTTAGAAACAAAGAAAAATGGAATGATCTACATCAAGAATTCACAAAGTTTAAGGAATGGAACAAAAGTATCTAATAAATTACCTCGATCTACTAGTAATAGTAGTAGTAATATTGGATTAAATTCTACCACTTCAAACACCAATGTTGATGTCAAATCATCTACAGCAGCATTAGGTAGAAAACGATCAAATTCACAATCACAAGTGGTATCTATTCCTGCAAAACCAAAATTTACCACAGCTTCAATGTCCCGTGATCCATCAAAAGGAGGGTCTCTGCTGCTACAGTCACTGACGTCAAGAAGTGGCAACAGTGGCCACAGTGGCAGTAATGGTTCTTCATCAATAAACCCTCACAAACGTAATCAAATTCAATATTATGTTACCCTTGTACCATTAAATGATACATTTATTAAAAAACACCTCCCGGTGGCAACATATCCTGAAACAACAAAATTGGGTAGACCAACTGGTACTAAACATAAACCTGATGTAACTAATGGATATTTTGATTCTCGAGTATTGAGTAGAAATCATGCTCAAATTTATATTGATCCTAAAAATGGCAAATTAATGATACAAGATTTAGGTTCATCTAATGGAACTTATTTAAATGAAGTTAGATTATCACAAGATCCTACAGAAATTAAAGTTGGAGATATGATTTGTCTTGGATTTAATGTACAAGCTGAATCTACTCATAAACAAATAAGTTTAAGAATTGAAAATTTGAATGTTATATCTACTCAATTGGAAACTAATAATAATGGGAATTTTTTCATTAATGGGAATGAACAATTGGATACACCTGAATTTAAACGATTATCATTTATTGAAGATATTGCTCGACAAGTTGAAAAAATTGAATTTGATAAAGATGATTCTATGATATCAAAAGAATCTCATGAAATTCAAAATAATTTAACATTTGATAATGCTTTATTTTCTGATATTAATCCCAATATAGAGGACAATTTATTGGGACTTTATTCAATGATGAATTCAGGTATTTATAATAATTCTCAAATCACTAGTACAACAACATTAGAGAATATAATCAATGTATTAGTACTTAATTTATCTCGAATTAAACAACAAAATTCATCATTAAATAGTTTATCGACATTTTTGGAAAATTATTATTATAATATAAATCAATTAAATCAAGATTATTTGGATCAACAATTTCAAAAAAAATTACTGAAAATCGAACAAGAATTAATTAAAGAACAAACTAATCATCAAAAATCAAAAGATCGATTTAAAAATTTGGAATTAGAATCAAATAAAAAATTGGATTTACTTAATAGAAAATTTAAATCTATGGAAAGAGATCGAGATAATTTAAAAAATTCTTTAAATGAATTGAAATTAAAATATGAAAATTTGGAAAATGATAATAATTTAAGTAAAGAAACAATTGAAATTTTAAATCGAGAGAAATTAGATTTACAAGAAGCACTTGATGAAATGACACGTCAACAACAACAACAACAAGAGAAAGAGAAAGAGAAAGAGAAAGAGAAAGAAAGGGAAGTACTTAAATTGAATGGGAATAAATCAAAAGAACTTTTAAATGATGAACTGGTTGTTAGTGAAGCTATTAATGGATTCATTAAAGATTTATCTCGAACTCCATCAGTTCGTGATAATATGAAGAATTTAGAATCTTCTGGAACAATAAATAGAGATACCATTAAATTAACCCCACCAGTATCAGACAATGAAGAAGATAATGAAGAAGATGATGATAATGATGATGAAGAAGAAGGTGTGATTAGTTTACCAAGTTCTCCTAGTTTATTACAACGTAATGGTTCTAAACTTAAACATACTCAAAAGAAGAAAGGCAGCAATGGTGATAATGATGACCATCATGATATTGAATCAATAGATTCTTTTTCTCATTCACAACAACATTATGATAAGTCTTCTATTAGTCCAATTATATCAGATTTTGAATCTATTGTTGCTACCAATTCCATGATTATAAATTCTCCAGAAAAGCAACAACAAGAAGTTGAACCATTTCCAAAAGTTGAAAATCAAAGTTGTAATGGACTGCCAATAAAGAAATCATCAATCCAATCAAACGAAAACTTTCAAGATAATAATAATAATAATAATAATAATAATAATAATAATTGTAATCAAGGGAAATGTCATAATTTATTTAATAAAATATTTCTGAATCAACAACAACAACAACAAATGGGGAATAAGAAGAAGAAGAATAATAATAGTAATACACAAAAAACAATAGAAGCTTTTAATGAAATTGATAAACAAAAATTACAAACAGTTGTAATAGCTATGTCAGCTATGATTATAGGATATTATTTACAAAGATTAACTAACTAAACAACTAAAGAGCAAATTATTGATATCAACCTTCTGGTTAAGGTTATTTAAAGGGTTTAAGAAATAGAAATAGAAATAGGATTAATTATAGTAACAGTTATATATATATATATACATACAATTAATCAATCAATCTTGATGTAGTAGCTGGTAAATCTAACTTCTGGTGTATTAATTGGGGATCCGATTTTTTTACTGTCTCATGGCGTGCTCTGGTTTTTTCTTCTCTGTCCTAATTTTTCTGAGAATCGTTTTATACAAACTCGTTGCAACAACACCAAAAATCAACCACTAATAACCACCAACACATTATCATCAATCCAATTCCATTCCTTCTTAGACCATGTCATTAACGATAGAAGATATACCAAAAATCTTACTAGATACCAATAAATATAATTATTTATCAGAATTATTGACATTAGATCAATCATTATCATATAATGAATTAACCATTCATCAACAACAATTATTTAATACATTAGAATTATTTACATTTGGTAATTATCAACAATATTTAAAGTATAAAGATAAATATATTGAATTAGATGGATCTTTATTAAATAAATTATTGGAATTAACTCTAATAACCATTAATTTTGAAAATATTAATCAAACTATAAATTATCAAGATATTAAAGATATTTATGGTATAGATATAATCAATAACAACAACAACAACAACCATCATCATCACCATGAGAAATTGATTTCATTAATAATTAAATTAAATTTTCAAAAAATTATCAATATAAAAATCAATGATATTGAAAATAAATTAATTATTAATAGAGGAATTGAAAAACATTTGCTACGAGATATTTATAATAGTAATAAAATTAATTATAAATTGAAAATATTGAATGAATTAAATGATATTAATATTAGATCTGTTAATATTGCTAAAAATTATTTACGAAATTGGATTAATGAAAAATTAATCCCATTGAAAAATGAATTTGAAAAAAAATTATTAGTTGAAAGTAACGAATCTATTGAAAAGAATGAACCTAATAATAGTAATACTAGTAATAGTAGTAGTAGTGATATGAAAAGTACAAGGAAAAGAAAAGTTTCAGATAATGTTTAAAGTATAAAAAAAAAAAAAAAGGTTTTGGATTACCTTCATTGATTTGAAAACTTATATCAGAGAAGAATTAAAATTAAAATTCCTTTTATATATATATATATATCAATTTATATTTATTATCAATAAATAAAATAAAAAAAAAAAACAATGAAAGTCTAACATATCATAAAGTATCAACTTCTTCTTCGTTTTTTTTTTTTTCATTCATGCGTTAATTCACTCTTGTTCTGTTTCATTTCATTGCTCTTTCTACTATCACTTCTTTACTTTCTCCTTTATTTATGCTTTCCAAAGTTTTGAAATAATATTAGAAACCCCACCTTCTTTAGTTTCAATTTGATAAATCCCATAACCAGCAATACCAGTACCAAAAGTCAATAAATACATGGCATAATTATGTAAAGATCCATAAACTCTTTTAGGAATATAATCTATAATACAACTTTGGAATCCAGTATAACAATGAAATAATAATAATGCTGACATTGATGAATCAAGTAAAGTTGAAGCACCACCACCAGCAATAAATGGTGATAAAACTAATGGTAACATACCAATAGCAACAATTCTTTCACTAGTCCAATGTAATGAACCTTCTAATTTATGTGGTGGTGGTGGAACATACGCATCATTAACAGTACCAACAATATAACCTGGTGGTTGAGGAATGGTTTTAATTCCTCTAATGTTGGTTAATAATAATGGTCTAATGATATTATTAGAACTAGAAGAAATTAATGATGATTTAAATAATGTGGTGGTTAAACCAATACGTGAATAAGCTGAAATCATCTTTGTTATGTATTTTCCCTTTATATGGTTTCCTAGTCTATAGAAAGTAGGTGGATGATGAAAGTGTGGTGGTGGTGGTGGTGAGGTTGTGTGTTGAAGTTTGAAGTTTTTTCTCTTTAGTAATTAGTTTGTTAGTTAGTTAGTTAGTGTGGGAGGATTAGTTTCAATTTCAACTTGATTGGTTGATACTTATATACAGGAAACACACTACTACGCACTACACACACAAAATATATTAACCGATCTTGGCCGAACTGACTTCTTCTTCTTCTTCTTCTTCCGATAACTTCCCGGGATCAATTACAAGTCTATTTGGCAAGGGGATAAAACCATTGATTTCTATTTTCATCATCTTCATCTTCAAATTCATCTAATTCTTTAACTCTTGATCTTGGTTCAAATCTATCTCTTAATCCTTTTTCTACTAATCCAATTGGTGTACGTAAATAAATAGTTTTACTAATTCTTTTCATGACTCTTTCATACCAAGGAATATCAAATCGTTTACGAATTTCATATATGGAAACATCATGTTTTAATTGTTGACATCGTTTAATATCATTTGATTTCCGTAAATTATTATACATAATTTCAAGATTATTTAAAACATTTAATAAAATAGGACCAAATTTAGGATCAGAATATCGATCATAATATAATTCTTGTAAAATTTGTTCTGATAAATTAATTGCTTTATCTTTATGACCTTTAACCCACATGATTTCACTAATATGAGCTTTTATAGTATTAATCATTCCAATTAAATTGGCTCGATCAACATTGAAAAGTGGATATGTGGCTTGATTAGCTTGATTAGATTCAATTTTCAGTCTAATTGTTTGTAATGATCTTAATTCAGATAAATAAATTTGTAATGATTGATTCAATAATTCCGGGTTGAATTTGTTTTTATTTGATTGTTGTTGAGATAATTTAGCTAAATTAGATGCTAAATCATTTAAACAATTAATTAATTCATCAGATATTTTAGAATTTTCCAATAAGATATAATTATTATCAATTTGCATAGATTTATTAGTTTCAGTCAACATTTCAATTGATCTTTGTAAAATAGATATCTTTTTCGTAATATCAGGAGTAATTTTGGCTAATACTCGACTACTACTAGATAATTTTTCAGCATCACCTAATTTGAAAAATATAAAATCATCATTAACAATTCTTGTCAACATTTTAATAGCAACATCTAATTCTCCTTTTGATAATAAACATTTACTATATCTTAAAATCATATCAATATAAAAATTAATAAATTTGATCGATTTATTATGAATTAAAAAATCAGTAGATAATATAGGGACATCATATCGATTATCAAATTTACTTTCATCAATTGTAGTATTCTCTGTTGTTCCTTCTAATTCTTGTTTGGCTAAATCAATTAATAATCTTCGATAATGTTTTGTGGCATGTCTTGGTGCTTCACATACATCATCTTTATTAATGGCCATAACAGCATTAATATGATCATCTAATGATAATTCAAAGGGAATATTTTGTCGTTGATTGGCATCACTATATAATAAATAACACAGACCAAAACAAACAATAAGTAATCCACAATAAACACCAGTTAATATTTGTAATGTGAATTTAACTGGACCTAAATTGGTTGTTTTCGTTGACATCAAATTCCGTGATTGAATTAATCTATGTGATATGATTTGTGTTGTTGTTGTTGTTGTTGTTGTAGGTTTTGTAATAAATGAAAAAGGTCTAGAAATAATTCCAGGCTTTAATGTTTGCAAAACATTACTAGACTTGTATAAGACTGGACGTATTCGAAACATGAGGTTAATAGGATTCAAATAGGTTGTTGATAAGGCTGTTGTATGAATTTGATAAATCAAAAATTTTTTTTTTTTTTTCCCAGCCTTCATATATATTTTCATTTGAGTAACAATCATTATTTTTCAATACAATTAGCCTTACTTTTATACTTTGATCCCCTTGTTCCAACTATATATTCTCATGGTATCACCATCTAGTCCTGAATCAAATGATGATGATTTAACTAATGCGGGCTCTACTATTACATCCGCCACTTCAACTTCAACAACAACTACTACTACATCTCCAACAAAATCATCATTTGATGATTATCAAACTGTCATCATCGATACGAATACCAATATCAAGAAGAATAACCCCATCACTATCACCACAATATGAAGAATCTACGGTAACAACTCCTACAACTACAACCATAACCACGACTCAACAGCAACAGCAACAACTACAATTACGAAAACTGTCATTATTACTGGCTTCAAAAATGGCACAAGATAAGACTGATAAACAAATGTCATTTATACATAGATTTATAACTAATTGGTTAATAATGGATCCTAATCTAATATCTCAATATACCAATACCAATAACCAATCAACAACTCAACAATTTAGAAATTATCAAATTGAAAATCAAGGACATCTGAATTTCATTTATTTTTTAGGTGGTCGATTACATACTATTAAAACTAAATATCCAATTAATTTAATCACTTTAAGTTTAATATTAATACCAGGGATATTATATATTATATTTGAATTATCATGGCAATGGAAGAATTTTTCACCAATTATAGTAATTATATTTTTATATATTTGGATAATTTCAATTTGTCAATTTTTCAAATTATCAACTGGTGATTCTGGGAAATTACCGAAAAACATTCATCTACCGAAAAAATTAATAATCAATAATGATAATGATAATGGGAATAGTTATAAAGTGATGGAACCACCTGATGAATATTTCAATACTGTAACATTACCCTATTGGAAAAAGAAGAATAATGACAAAGCAAAAACTTTTGATGCTTCTCATGGAATACAAGTGAAATATTGTAGTACTTGTCATATTTGGAGACCTTCAAGAACTAGTCATTGTAATACTTGTCAACAATGTATATTAAATCATGATCATCATTGTATTTTTTTAAATAATTGCATTGGTCAACGTAATTATAAATTTTTCCTTTGGTTTTTATTATATATGGTTATTGCTTGTTTATATTTATTAATCATTTCCATATTACAATTATGTCATTATAAATTTGTTTCACAACAACAACAACAACAACAACAACAACAACAGACCAAAATAACTAATTTCCATCAATCAATCAAAACACACCCAGTAAGTTTATTATTATTGATTTATTCATGTTTGGCAATTTGGTATCCAAGTTTATTATTAGCATTCCATATTTTTTTAACAAGTCAAAATATAACTACTAGAGAATATCTTAATTTTGTTTATAAAAAGAAACCAGATTTTACAGATTCTGGATTTGTTAATGTTTATAATACTCATTCAATTTGGAAGAATTTATATATTAATTGGTTAGGTAAATCAATTGGAGTTAGTTTAACTTTCCCAAGAGATGTTTATCAACAAGGGGATATAAGATTTGCCAATATTGAACCATTAGGTTCATTTAGCAATTAATAGGATAGTAATTGAAAAGTTATATTAAGATATTTAAAGTAATTAGTTATAACAACTATATATGGGAAAGAGTTTGCAATGTATTGTTTTTTTTTTTTTTTTTTGGCAACTTTCCAATCTTTAGCATTAAAATGACATACTAGGAGAAATCATTTAATATATAATACGAATACCTATCCAATTTTCATACTATGAAATGAATCAATAAACTATTCTTTAATTATCTTGACATATAATGTATATCAGGACTTTTCTTGTTAATCAAAATCCTAATACCAATGTCGGTGTTAACTCATATTCAATTATCTTTCAATTGTCAACTTCAGTACAACTTAAATAAGACCCACCTTCTAATAGTAGTAGATTTAAATTCAACTCTATTAATCGTCAAGCTGTTTAGATTAAAAAAGTATTGATGAGTAAATCACGTGACTGTGGTGTAGTAATAATTACAATACTCAATTTGGTAAGAGGCGCACGCTAAATTTTTTAAACTTCAATTGTGTATGCATTGAAAAGTATATACACACATACATATAAATATATCCTTATTATTATTACATATTTAAAGTTATTAACATTATTGACGAAAGAGATCCGTTACAAGTTATTTAGCAATCAACCAATCTAGTCACACTCATACTCATACCTATTTATTTATTTATTTATTAATCTTTCTAATTACAAAATTTTATAGACAAATTTCAAGTTCATATGGAATATATATGAGTCAACAATACCACTAAGAATTATCCATATTCATCATACCCACATATTTAACATAATAAAAAGGAGGGAAATAATATTCAAATATGCAACGACGAATAAGATTTCGACGACTGATTCAAGATTCTACTGATCAACAACAACAACAACAACAACAACGGATGGGAGTATCACGACGATCAACTCTGAATAGACTAAACTCCCCTACATCATTAACACCTACCACTACTACTACTACTTTTCCATCAAGTGTTGATCCTATTACTGTTATAAGAAGTAATACTAGAGGTTCTTTAGCCCCTAATACTAATAACCTTATCCGTGCTGATGATGATGATGGTGATGATGACAACACTATTTATGCAACAACAACAACAACGCAACCATTACATCGATCAAATACGACAACTTATACATCACATTTTGCTCGACCGAAAGTAACAACAATATTAAGTTTACCGCAAAAATTATTACGATGGATATATTCAATATCATTAATTTTAATCACTTTATTAGTATTATTATTAATTAGTGTTACTATTCTTGATGTTGTTATTCAAACATTAGATTCACCATCTGATCTGGCAATTAAAACATTTACGGTTTTAGGAGCTTGTGGATTTTTTATACTTATATCAATAATTATTTATTTTGTTCGACTTTATCAATTACGAGTTTCAATTAATAATATTCCAAATAAATCATTATATATCCCATTTGAAAATGATTTTGCTAATGATACAATTTTCCATTATATCGATGATAAATTAAAATATTGTCATGAAATTAAATTTAAAAGTGGTCCTTTACAAAATACTACTTGTATTATTAATCATCCTGGATTATCACCACCAGAATATATTATGAAAAGAAATTCTCAATGTTTAATAAATATGAATAAAAATTTATTTTCTCCATTGAAAAATAACCATAAAGAATCAATTAATCAAATCAATGAAAATGATAGTAATAATATCATTGGTGAAGGAACATTATTACCACCTAATATTCATTATGAAGATGTAATTCGAAGTTTTGGAGATAAATTTTATACTGGGAAAATATTTACTAATGATTCATTACCTATTGAATTATCAATTGAAGAAATTATTATTTATTTAACTAATCAATTTTTTGATTCAAATAAAAATTTTCAAAATAATCCTAATATTAATAAATTAATTTTATTATATGAAAAATTCCGATTTAGTAATGAATTAATAAATCAAAGAGAATTAATTGAATTTATGATTGAATTTGATAAATTTGGTCAAATGTGTCAAAATGATTATCAAATTAAATTACCAAGATCAATAAGTCATAGTCGTAATAATAGTACTAATAAATTAAGAAAATTAAGTAGATTAAGTGGCAAATTTAGTGGATTTGACTTATCTGATTATAGTAGTACAGCATTATTTGATGATGATGATGACGAGGTGGGAGCGGACTACAATCAAGAATATGATAGTGAATATGACGATGATGATGAAAGTTATGATGATGATGATGATGATGATGATGATGTTGATGACAATAGTTCTTCTAATAATCCATTTCAACATTATAAAGTTGAAAGTAAATATTTTGAAAAGGCAACAAATAGTGATGATGATGATAATAATAATAATGGTAACTTGGAAACTTCTTCTTCATTGAATATTACTCATAATAGAGGGTTACATCATCAAAGTAGTTTTAGTAGTTCCAAATCGGTGATTAGAAATAAGTTGGCATTAGGAAATCGTTCATTATTATTGAAAAATGATTCTCATGGTAGTAGTAGTACTACTACTACTAAAAGAAGCAAACAACAACAACAACAACAACACGATGTTATGGGGGAAGATAATTATGATGAAGAATATTATCAATTACTGAGAAGACAAAGTGGATATATCACTGATTCTGAAAATGAAGATTATGAATTGGATTCTATAAATAATAATAAAGATGAAGAAGAAGAAGAAGATGAAGAAGAAGAAGAAGAAGAAGATGATGATAATTATGATGATCAACAACAATTTTATCAATTTAGAACAGGACAAAGAATAGTACCGGAAATTACTATAAATCAAGAAATTAATCAACAACAAGAAAGAAGATCAAGTAATGATGATAGTATTAAACGTTTATCTCCTACAAGTAGCATTAAAAGGCATTTCAGTTAAAAGAGTAAAAAAAAAAAAAAGAATAAAATAATTATTTGTGAAATCTTTATTAATGGTAATAATAATTACAAGTATACATATATATATTCAATAACAGTAAAAAAACAGCATTAGTAGGTAAATAGATAAATAGGTAAATAGGTAAATAGGTATTTAATTTAATTTAATTTTGTCTAGGTTTTGTAATTCCATCATGAATAAAATAATATACAATTGTTCCATCATCATTAATAATAGCAATAATTATTCTTTTAGGTCGATAACCTATAATTGTTTTAATGATTTTAAACCAATGATTTATTTCTCCAACTGTTAATTTCAGTTGATCTTGATTTTGATTTTGATTTTGAAGTTGGGTTTGGGTTTGGGTTTGGGTTTGGTGATGAATTAATCGTCGAGGTATTATCCATTCTATGTCCGTTTCCAGTTGTAGTTGATTGATATTTTCTATTTTATCATCCTTATTGTCTATTTCAATTTGTTTGGGATTATTTAATGATTTAAGAATTGGAGTGGCTGGAGTAATATTAATATTATCACTAGGTATTAATGGTTCTGGAGGATACCCTGATAAAAATTCTAAATCATCATGTTTATAAACTGTAACATTATTCCAATAATTATAATGAATTAAATTCAATCGTACTTGATCAAGAATTGATGTTTCAAATGGTGATTGCTTTATTGTTGATGATGATGATGATGTTGTTGTTGTTTGTGATGTCATTCTTTCGTTTAATTTGAGGAAAAAAATTCGATGATTTAATTAATTGAGTTATATTGGTTGTTTATATATATATATATCATTAGTTATATCTAAATTACCAACAACAAGAATATCTTTAAAATATTTTATTATATGATTGATGATTTTGAATTCTAAACTGTGATAGGTTTTTTTTTTTTTTTTTTCTCAATCTCAATCTCAGTCTCATCATCATCATCATCATTATCTGTGAAGATACTTTTTTTTTTTTTTTACTTTTTTCAATATTCATTCCAAACCACAAAAGAAGAGTTTCATCACATATGATTCTACAATATTAATTTAAATTTTAATGTGTGTGTGTGTGTGTGTGCTGATTTTTGACATATTCACCAAAAAGAAACTAAATAAACTAAATGAAATTATATAAAAAAAGAAAGAAAGAAATAATTATAGAATTATAGAATTGAAATTGAAAAATAAAAATAAAAATAAAAATAAAAACCCATCAAGATCAAAAATTAACCAATAAAAAGAATATCCTTCTAAATATGATAATATAGATTATGTTGTTCTTCAACAAATAAATGAACCACTATAATCAAATAATAGTATCAAATCAAAAAATCAAAAAAATCAAGTCAATTGATAATAATATTTTTTTTTTTGCAATCATACCAATATATACCAAAATAAAGAAGAATAAAAAAAAACTGAAGAATTGAAAAATCAAAAATCAAATACCCAAATGAAGATGATGATGATGATTAATTATGCACACATTTTAACAATTTCATTTAATTTAGTTTCAATTTCAATTATTAACCATTAACCATTAACCATTAACCATTTAATAATCTGAATACTTGTTTCCGAATTTTTTCTTTTTATGTTCATCTTTATCTTTATCATTATCTTTATTTTCATTTTCATGTTCTTCTCT
Source organism: Candida dubliniensis CD36 (assembly GCF_000026945.1). Classification (NCBI taxonomy): domain Eukaryota; kingdom Fungi; phylum Ascomycota; class Pichiomycetes; order Serinales; family Debaryomycetaceae; genus Candida; species Candida dubliniensis. The sequence goes on along the minus strand of NC_012860.1, from coordinate 848,301 downwards.
TTCATTAAATTCAGCCTTTTTTTTTTTTTTATCAGATTTCAAAATAATAAGTTCACTCCTCAGAACATTGTTCACCAATAGATTTATTATAAAGTTTATATAAACCTTTATCATCAACTTTATAATGCCAGAATTTGATTTCATGATTAAGAGCCAAATAATAATTACCTTCAATGTAAACAATAGAAAATCCTTCCTTTATGTAAGGCATCCTTTTTTTTTTTTTTTTTTGATGGGTTATCAAATTGGAATTGATGATTAGCAACAATTTCACCAATAGCATGTCTTTCATCTCTTAAAACACCATTTCTTAAAGTGATGGGCAAATCACAATTATCTTTATAAAGTTCACAGAATGGGTAATTACAACGTTCAACTTTTTTGCAATCATCATCACTATAGCCACCACGTTTGTAGTTTCTATAACCCTTCTTTTTTCTCTTGCAATCATCATCACAGTTATCATCATCATCATTGTTATGTTTATTTTCATTGAATCTATTTGGACGTCTGTGTTTTTTGCAATCATCATCATCATCATCACCATGACATTTATCATCATCATTATTGAATTCAAAAACATCATAACAATTTCTGCATTTAGAAGCATCATAAGTTTCTCTACAACCATGGAATAATTGATCATCATCTATTTCATAAACAATATCTAAATCAACATCACATTTATCTCCCCCCCCCCCCACCACTACCACCACTACCACCACCAATTTTTACCTTTATGTTTCAATTCTTTAACAGGCTAAACCAAATTTCCAATCAAAAGTATCGAAATCACATTCAAATCTTTTTTTTTTTTTTCACCTCTAGAAACACCTTCATCACGGGAAACATAACCAGCACTGACAATAGTCAAAAGTAGCTAAAGATAAAGTAGCAATTGAAAATTTCATAATGATTAATTAATTGATTGATTGATTAAGTAGTGATGAAAAGAAAAAAAAGAAAAAAAAACTGAATATTTGGAAGAACTTTCGATGTTTATTTATAGTTTTTATTTCAGTATGTGCTGTAATTGTTGTTATTGAGGGGAGAAGGGGGCGGGAGGCGGGAGAGCTGGTTTTATAGGTAAGTCATAGTAATTGATTTGTTATGTGGTTGGTGTGTATTGATGGTTGAACAACTAATAATAAGTATCACAGTATAAGAATTGGAGATTTCTTTGCCTTGGGCTGCTAAAAGAAAAAAAAAAATATTTGTTAGTAGCAATTAAGGTCGTGTGTAATGGGGCTAAAAATGTGTGTGTGTGTGTGTGTTCTTTTTTTTTTTTTTTTTTTTTGCGGCCAAGCTTTTTGTCGTGTAGTGGATAGTTATCTTTTAAATATGCTATATTTGGTACTATCACACGACAGAGAATCAGTTGAAAGAATAATTACGTTTGTTGGTAAATCGCTTATAAAAGAAGAAGAATTGTTATTAAAGAGAAAGTGTTGAATTAGTTAAAAAGGATTTAAGTGTGTGTGAATGTGTGAGTGAATAGAATAATTGGTACACATACGCACGATAAGGTTGAATTCTATTTAAGTAAAGAAAATCTAGAAAATTAATTATTTAGTTTAAAATGGACCTCATGCAAGTTTAGAATAGAGGTATCTCGAAGACTTATACTTAGTCACTGTGTCCATTATTACACATAAATCCAATAGCATTGATTTACTACTTTTTAGCCAACCACCAGAAACTACGTGAGTATTCACATTGTACGTGAATCAGTACCGTAAATATCATTGTCATTTAAATTAAATAGCGCTACATTGTGACACTTTTCCAATTAAAATTGATTTGGTAGGTGAATGGGTGGGTTGGTAAATGGGTAAGTGGGTGAGAGGTTGATTGGTTGGTTGGTTGATTGGTTGGTTGGTTGGTTGGTTGGTTGAGGATTTTAATGATTATTAGCAAACTGAGGTAATGGTGATTAAACACACAACCACACAACTATAAACACTTGCTTAATCAAGAACTAGAAAATTGGTGTGGTTCCATTGAAATAAAATTCACTCAAAAGCCTCTAAAATGACAATTCAATTGAAGTATAAAAATGTCAAAGAAAAAAAATAAAAGAAAAAAAAAAGAAAGAAGTACAATTAATGAAAAAATTTATATAATTTCAAATATTACTTATATTTAGGGAGGAATATAACCTTCACCTACCCCCACCACTTAAACACTTAAACACTATATATATATATATATTTAAGAAGATTTAGGGATGAGTGTTTTTTTTTTGGGGGTTATAATACATTTCAACCACCAAATTGTTATACATTAAAGTAATAAATTGTGCAACAAATTTATAATCCTTATTTACTTCCAAGGAATATTTGGGGGTGGGGGAAGGGGAGGAAGGTGGGGGGTATTCGTTGTATAATACAAGTAATTACATTTCTTTGAAGTTAATACAAATAGAAGAAATAGAAGAAATAGGTGTTGTTATACAAAGTGGGGGGGGGGGGAGGTTTAATAACAAAAATTTACAAATTTCATTAAATTGGATTGGGAAGTAGTAAAAGGGGGAAAGGAATTTCTTTTTCTTTACTTTTGGTTAAAAGACCTTTTATTATGTTTTTGCAATTGTATTCTTAATTTATGTTTCCAATTTTTTGTTTTTCAAGTTATAATATCTAATCTAAATCTAATCCAATCGATTCTAGACTTTATTTATCATTTTTGGTCTTGTTCAGTCTCAAACACTAATTAAACATAAACATAAATAATATAAAAATTTCCAACAATCAATACCGCAATTTAATCCATTTCAACAATATTGGGGGAGGAGGGGAGGGGGAGGGAAGGGGGGGCATTGTTAAGAAAATAATCATTACACAAATAGTTTATTAAAGAAGTAAAGAAGTGTAAACGTTTTTGGTATAGGTAAGTAGGTAAGTAGATAGGTAGGTGTTTATTTATTTATTTATTTATGTGTTTCAAAGATAAATTATATGTTTTGCTTTGTGTGTTTGATTATCTTTGAAAATATATAAGCAGTGATTCAATTCCTTTTATATTGATGATTCTAATTGGGTAATAAAATGAAATAAAATAAGATAAATAAGATAAACTAATTATAAAATATATATGAAGATTATCTTGGTTTTTTTTTTTTTTTTTGTTTTTAAGATAAATATGTAATATATGTAAAATTTAAAATAAATTTAAAACATTAATAATAATCTAAATTATTAGTTTATAATTATTAAATTTGTATTTAAATCTTTTTTTTTTTTTTGATAATTGAATAAGTTAAATAAGTTAAATAAGTTAAATAAGTTTCACAAGTTTCACAAGTTTCAGATTCAATTATGTCATTTGAAATACAGATTGAATTTTTTTTTTTTAGTAGATGCAAAAAATTTTGTTTAAAATTATTGCTTTCTTTTATTTATTGCTTTCTTTTATTTTTTTTATTTTTTTATTTTCATTTTAAAAACCCCCTTTTAGGTTAAAATAGATTGGATCTTGGACCACATTAGGGGGGGGGGGAATATTAAGAATGTTTTTATTGCTGGGTTATAGTTAATATTCAATAATAATAATAATAATAATAATAATAATAATAATAATAATAATAATAATAACTGTTGCAAATTTACTGAATTTAATTAACTAATTAATTGATTAATTGATTAATTGATTAATTGCTGGGTTTCTCTTCCTTTATTGAGCTCTTATCAGCCGGTATTGATTTATATCTCAAATCAAATACCTTTCTAAATTTCAAAGTTTTATTCATATTTGCTTATTGGGATAAATAAATATATATAAATATATATAAATATATGTCACGGGAAAATGACTCATTATGACCATTCCTGGTTAACACACTACTATTACGATGGCGTACTAGCGCAGCCTCCTGGTTATACTATAAATACGGGTGCTCGCCGCCTCTACTTACGTAGTTCTATACTTTCACTCTTCATACGACTATCCACCTTTTCCCCTAATACACGTGCCTAAAGGACTTATGCCCTGTAAGGCCTATGACATGGAGCCCAACCTTCCTGCGAACCCTGAATATTTCATCGCTGCCCACTTGTCGTATCCAGCATGTTTATTCACCTTCCTTGGATACCTCATTCACTTATTGTTAAGCGTGGTTCAGTTCATCGATTTTCAAACTGTTATTTGCTGTTCCATGGTTTACATTTATTGCCGCTCTAAGCAACCACTTATGAAAGAACATGTCTCATCCTTTTCTGTTGGAGCTGCTAAACGTCCGTTTTCCAATATGAGAAATGTTTCGGTCTATTTGCTTAATTTTGTTGACCATTTTTCTCACAACGATGCTTCAAAACAGATTCCTATTTTCCAACCCCGAACAAGTTTTTTTTCACAATGTTGTAATTTCTTTCCAAAGGCTATCAAATCTTGCTGTTCCGTTTTTATGTCACTGTCGAATAATCCTTATAAATTTCCAGCTGTCGATATGGATAAGTCCCCAGTTGTCATTTTAAATTCGATTGGTCCTGCTTTACATTCGGTGCCTTTTAATTCCCAAATTCTCAAGGTTTCCTTATTTTCATCTGTAACGGACAAGATTCATGAACGCCTGCTTAATCTTATTGATAATTCTACTACCTTTTATTCCTTGACTGAATTTAAGATTTGGTTACTCAAACAGCTGAAACCTTCCAAGAAGTTCAAGCCGTCAAAAGCTCAATCTGAAGCTTATTTTGTTAGACAAGTCAATATCTCCTTGGGCCAAGTATTTAATTCACCGGTCGCCCTCAATTTCCATGACGCTCAACTACAGCTATTTAGATGGGCTCATTTGCCTTACTTACTGGGTGTTCAAGCTGCCATGCTATTACCACTTCTTCAGAATTCATTATGGTCTTCTCAACCTTGGCTTTCTAATGCCGCTATTCAAATATTAAACAAATTTCCTACTATTGATTTCCATGAGTTGCTCTTTAAGTTAGGTCAGACTCCTTTGTGCGTGCCACATGATTTCCCTTGCAATCCACGTCCCAAATACTCCATTTCTAAACAGAGTAGAGGAAGACGGAGAGATTCAGGTATCACTAAATGTTCTATTTCGGCCGACAATGTAGCTACCTCACCTGGTCCTACTCCAGCTAAGAACTTTAATGGGACGTATAGGAGATTGATTGATAAAAATGATATTATTCCTCAGAATGATAATACTGTTCAAGTCATTCCAACCAAATCTATTGCTAATAATGATGCTATTGTTGCACCCACTCCATTTACACCTATTATTGATAAGGATTACATTGGTGCACTTACATCATCTGCTAATACTACCCATAAGGATTCTATTGTGACTCTTCCTTCAGCTGATATTACTTTCCTAGCAATTCCTACTTTATCAGAGTGTATTGTCGAAGGTACTTCCAATGATCCTGTCACTTCATCTATTATTCCTAATAGATTCAATTTTCCAACTATTTTACATGTTTCCCAAAATTTCTCAGAGGTTGTTTCCAAGTTATCGTCTGTTTTCTTTCTGATTTGTCATCTGTCCACAGACAAACTTGAACTCTTTCTTGAAATTTCACACATTTGTTTTTCCTCCATTTTGATTTTTCCTATTTTTTGTTTCTCCTTCTTACAGGATTTTCTCAATACTCATGTTGCTTCTGCCGCTGATATTGGTTTTCAATCTAGCATGTCCAATGCTTTCCTATTTGGTATACAGTCTGGCTTTACCATTCGCTCTCGTTTCTTTGTTTGGGAGGTGGGAAGTGTAGACCGTACCGTTCATAAGGCTCTCGAAACGGCTCATGCTAAAATTACTACTACTGATGATACTTCTCGTAACGATCTTGATACCAAGCTTAATGTTAGAGTTCCTATTATTTGTCAATATCCACATGTTCCGGACGTGGTATTGAAGTCTTTGCGCTCACACTTGACAAGCAAGTTCATTGGTCATTATGAAGTATTCAAAGAGTACTTGCCGCGAGTATGCCTTTTATAGAGTATACCCATTGGTGTTGCTTTTGAAGAGAATCGGTGTCACGGGAAAATGACTCATTCTGACCATTCCTGGTTAACACACTACTATTCCTGATTATACTATAAATACGGGTGCTCGCCGCCTCTACTTACGTAGTTCTATACTTTCACTCTTCATACGACTATCCACCTTTTCCCCTAATACACGTGCCTAAAGGACTTATGCCCTGTAAGGCCTATGACAATATATATATATATATATAAAACCAATTACATACTATTGATCGACATATTAAATTATAATTTATGATTAATAATGATTGCAAGACCTTTTTTTTTTTTTTTTTTTTTTTTTGCCCATTTCCATTAATCAATCAATAAATCAATCAATCAATCAATCAATCAATTGCTGTTGTTGTTTCATGTTTCAATAAAGAGGCTTAATTATTATTTCATGTCAATCAATAATACGTTAATTGCGCTTTTATATGAAAATCAATATTTAATAAGTTGATTGATTTATTTATTTATTTATTTACTTACTTATGTTAATTTTTTTTTTTTTATTCTTTTATTCTTTTCTAACAAGAACAATTGTTCTTGTTTAAGTAAAACTACTAGTTATATTACCTAAAAGTTTCAACTGAACTGGATGTTATTATTATACTCGATATACATGGTATACACTGAAGAAGAAGAAATAGAAGAAGAAGAAGAAGAACAGTAGAATTTAATCCAATACAACAACCACAATCAGAATTAATATATATTTTCTTGGTAAATTAATCAGTGTGATTTTATTTAATGATAAATTATTATTATTATTGTTATTATTGATTGGAAAATAATATTGAAAGATTTGAATTTTCTTGTTCAATTTACAAATTATTCATCCATTCATTCATTCATCCATTCATTCATCCATCATTCATTGATTTATTTATTTATTGATTCATTCATTGATTTATTTATTGATTGATTTTGAAAATTTTAAAAATTGTTGAACTTAATTGATTCTATAATGAGTTTAATTGAATCCTTTTATTTTTGTGATGTTTGTGATGTTTGTGATGTTTGTGATGTTTGTGATGTTTGTGATTTTTGTGATTTTTGTGATTAATTACTAGAAATTAATTTAAATTTTAGTATTATATAATATGTTTTCCTAATTGAGTTAAATTAACAAAAATTTTTTCTTTTTTTATTTTTTTTTTTTTTTTTTTGGTTATCTATTCTATTCTTTTAATATCAAATCTCCCTTTCACCATCAACATCAACATCAACATCAACATCTTCTTCTTCTTCTTCTTTATTTTGAAAAATCTATGGATTAAAATCTATTTACCTTTGATAAATAACATTTTAAACCTATATTAAGCTTCAATGAAATAACAAAATTGAATTAAATTAAATGAAAATTAAATGAAAATATTCTAATCTATGCAAGTAATACTAATAATACGTCTACCCCCTTAGGTCTAGAAAGAAAGAAAGAAAGAAAAAAAAAAGCATTCCCGTACTATTACTACTACTACTACTACTACTACTACTACTACTATTACTACTACTACTACGATTGCTTGTTATTTTAATAATAAGTATTACATTTAGATCCAGATCCAGATCTAGATCTAGATCTAGATCAACCAAGAAAAGAAAATTGAGGCGAAGAGATGTGTGTGGAATAATTGAGGCGATCAACTTACATGATTAAAATTTTTAATCATACAATACACAATGCACAATAACACCACAACAACAACAACCAAGCAACAACCAAACAACTAAGTAAGCAACTAAGTAAGCAATATCATTATTATTATTATTATTATTATTACCATAAATTAGAAATTATTGTGGTTTATTTATTGTGGTTTATTTGCTTATTCTATTGAAATTAATAGTATCTATATGATGATGACAAACAATAATTTGTGTAAGAATTTATTAATCTATATATAAATATTTTTATAACTTGTTTTTTTTTTGATTGAGTTATTACACTACTAATGGTAATATTGAACTTTTGTTTAATCTAACTAAAAAACCCCGCCTTATAATTTTTTTCTCCAATTGTTTGCAACTTTCCAATTGTTTAATGGCAATGTACTACAACTACAACTACAACTACAACTACAATGAAAAATAATAAATAAAAAGGCAATGGAATGGAATTGATATATATATATATATATATATATTGAAAGGGAGAAATAAGATTAATTTTTGTTACTGTTTAGTATTTATTATACGTTGTTGTTTGTTGTTGTTAAGTACTGTTTTGATCTTCCCCATACAAACAACCACAAACAACCACAACTACAAAACAACCACAACCACAAAACAACCACAAAACAACTACATGTCAAGTAAGTACAAAATCAAATAAATAAAAAAAAAAAGAAAAAATAGAAAAAAAGTTGATTTTGTTCTAATACCATTCCCGTTGGGGTACTACGGTACTACGATGGTTTTAGTTGTTATGGATGGTAGTACAACAATTGAAATTGTAAAATTGGCACGGGTTATAAATTTATCCGACGCCATTAATGTCAAATTTCTGACACCAACATTGCAAGAAAGAAAGAAAGAAAGAAAGAAAGAAAGAAAGAAAGAAAGGGAAACCAAATTCTTTCTTTCTTTCCTTTTTTTTGGGGGGGGCTGAGGGGGGCGGAGGGTGAAGAGAGGTCAGTTCATAATATTAATTATTATTGATCAACTTAATCAATATGTCTAGATATACAGAGAAGAAATACCAATTCAATTTAGAGATTTACATATATATATATAAATATACTTTATTATTTTGGTCTCTCTATATACATCAATTTAATTAAGTCATGAAATGAATTTCGGTATTTATCATTTATTTGAGGTGAATTGTAATACTAATATTATACCTTTTTTTTTTTTTCAACTTATATATCAATTGTTGATCCAAATATGACAGAATAATAATATGCGTTTACTTCAAAGAAATTGAAAGAAATCTAAACAACTCAACTAAAAAAGTTCTTAATTAGAGAAATGGTATGAAATTTAAAAGATTTTATAAGGAGTAGACAGGGTAAAGTAAGGGTGTAAAGTAAGGGTAAAGTAAGGGTAAAGTAAGGGTAAAATAAGGGTAAAATAAGGGTGTAAAGAATAATAAACCCACCTTCCCTTTATCATTATTATTATCATTATTCTTAGTATTATTATTATTATTCTTAGTATTAGTATTGTTGAGAAATGAATAATAATAATGATCAATAATAAGACATTTCATAAGGGGTTCAATCCAATCAATGTGTTCAATCAATGTGTTGGAAAGAAACAAAAAAAAAAAAGTGGTCTCATTAATTAATTTCTTGAATATTACTCTTTTTTTTTTTTATTTGATTGATTGATTGATTGCCAAAATTTTAATGAAATAGAAATATAATATGAAGAAGAAATACATACATATATATATCTTCAAAACCCCTTCTCCTCCCCTCCTCCCTCTCCCTCTCCCTCCCTTTCCAATTTCTCCTTTTTCTGAAACCGTTACTGTATTTGATTGAAGTTTGTGGAAATTGAGAAAAACAAAAAGAGAGTAAAACAACGATCTACAAAATAATACCAATATCAATAATAATAATACCAATAATAATACCAATATCAATAATAATAATAATAATAATAATAATAATACCAATAATAATACCAATCCATGGTAATAACTATTCTGGAATGAAATCTTACGATTTATTTTATTTTTTTTTTTTGTCCCCCCTCCCCCAAAAACAATCAATCAAAGTATAGATTTATGATTTTGTTACTGTTTATTCCTCTTTCCTGCTGCTGTATGTCAAAAAAGACAAACTCTTAAACAACAACAACAAGAACAGAAAGATTTTCCAAATCTAAATATCGTCAATATTATAATGACACTATTCCAAATGAATAAATTGGTTTCCTCCCCCCTCCCCCCTCTATATATATTGTTCCACAAACCTTGATAGGAAAAAAAAAAAATAAAAAAAAATTTGAAGATACTGGTACCATATCATATATTGCTTATTATAGGAGAGGAGAGGCGAAGAGAAGGAAGATTCGGTTGTTAAGTCGCTAAATTGAATAACAATTATAGAAGAAATATATAAAAAGAAAGAAGAAGAAGAAGAAGAAGAAGAATAAAATACGACTATAAAGAATATCAATTGACAAAGAAGAATAGGAGTAAGAGTAAGAATAAGAATAAGAATAAGAAAAATGAAAATGTAACAAAAAAAAAAAAAAAATTGGCTGATAATTTTTTCTCCCATATTATTAATACTAATATCATTGGATGATTATATTGACATGTATTGGTTAGAAGAAGAAGAAGAAGAAGAAGAAGAAAAAAAAAAAAGGTTACTAACTTAATCAAATTAGGAATAATATCTTACTATTATTAATAGCATAGGTGATGATTATCAACAATCTTCCACCACACATCAACCCTCCTGACCTGACGTGTTCTGAGCTGACGTGTTCTGTTCTGACGTGTTCTGTCCTGTCCTGGTAATCTTACCTATAACCATCTAACATTACATTGATACTAATTAGTAGAGGAGTTGAATATTTGATAAGTGGAATTAGAACAATGACTTTGGGATGCGTTTGTTTTCTTTCCCCCCCCCTTCCCATTTTTGGTAGGTTTTTTTTTTTTTTTGAACTATTGTTTTAATGAATATTCGGTAAAATATGCAAAATAAAGCAATATTTTGCACCCTTGCAAATAAAAAAAAAAAGAAAGAAGAAAAAAAAAAAACAATAAAAAAAAATAGAATGGTTGGTTGGTTAGTTAGTTGGTTGGGTGGTTAAGTTAAGTTAAGTTAAGCAGAGTTGACAGTTTCAGTTTCATCTGTACCTAAACTTAAGATATAATACAAAAGCAAGAATTGGCGAAAGACACTTTTATTCCATTCCGAGATTTGGTGATAATTGCCGGATGCACTTTTGAAGTTTAATATCATTATATGAATATTAATATTAATATGGATTTGATTTGATTTGATTTGATTTATTAAGTATATATTATATTATATTATAATGAAAAACTTTAATAAAAATTTGCAACTTTTCCAATTATTAAGAATAACGTATTATATTATATTATATTATATTATGTTGCTTGTTTTTTTTTTTTTTTTTTATTTTATTTTTATTTTTATTTTTTTTAATTTGCATTTATCACATATCAAGACTAGATAGTGTAATATATATTAACAATAATAGTAACAATCTTTAAACGAGTAAATTATCAATATATTGGGTTCTATTGAAAATTACTATTGGATCATATTGGGTTTTTTAAACAATATAATAATTAAAAACAAAGAAATATTTATTAGCGGTAAACAACAACAGTAACAACAACAACAATAACAATAAGAAGAAGAAAAAGAAGAAAAAGAAGAAGAAAAAGAGATAACATTTGAAAATTTACTGGGAATAACTAATAATAACAATTTAATAATATAACCGAGATTAAATTAGTCGACAATTATTTGATTTAATAGAAATTTAATCTAATAAACCCTATAATGGTCAATTATTAGTATTATTAGTATTATTTATTTTTAATTTATTTTTGACAAAAAAAAAGGAAAAGGATTCCGAGTAAGTAATTAATAGAAGCCTTATTATGAAACAATAGAATGACGAATATTAAGAATATTAAGAAAGAAAAGTTTTCTTGAAGATTAATTGATGAGTTTAATTAGTATTAGATTTGTTTTTAGATTAATCAATGAAAGGAATAAACGAAACCAAACGAAACGAAACGAATCGAAACGAAACCAAACGAAACGATTGGAATAAACAACTAACATGAATTATCAATATCATAATCAATATCAATATCATTATCTCTGTCTTCCAAAAAAAAAAAAACTCCACCAATAATAATAATAATAATAATAATAAGATAAACCGAAAGACACAGAAGATATATATATATATATATCACAAGAATCAAAATCAATAATAGTAATAATAAAATGGAATATTAACAATGAAAGAATATTTAAGTAAGAAAAAAAGGTATATTGTTGAAAGAGAAATTGTCAAACGATGGGAAAGTAAACAGTGAACAGTGAACAGTGAACAGTGAATAGTGTGTTACAAAAAAAAAAGAAATTTTTTTCTTTTTATTCAAATTTTCATCTTAAAAATCAGAAATAAACCATCCACAAAAAAAAACAACAACAACAACAACAACTATTTCTTAATAATCATCTTATAAAGATAGTTAGTTAGTTAGTTAGTTAGCTAGCTACTTAGTTAGTTGGTCAGGTTATTGTTATTCATGGGAGGAAGAACTACTAACATAAAGTTGTTGAATATATATATATATATAAGGGGGTTTCAATCAAAAAGGGTTTTTTAATAGTGTAATAAGAAGGTAATGGGAATTGATTGACAATACCTACCTATTTGAATCATTGGTTAAGTTTAATTAAACAATAATAATAATATTCCTATTAATAATTATTAGTATTGTTAGATTTGTAATAACTAACATAATATTTATACCATCTTACATATAATAACTAAAGAACAATAGCATTAATAATAATAGTATTAATATTGAATGTGATAAATAATGGATGTCCATATGCATATCCATATGCATATACATATGCATGTCCATATGCTTATTGTATATTGTATATTGTGTTGTATGTAATGCAAGGTTTAATAATTGACTAAAAGTGATACACCAGAAGTTAAATTTGTTACTAAAACTAAATTCATTAAACTCTTCTTACTTTTGCTTTTGCTTTTGCTTTTCAATCATTTGAATCAAACAAGTCAAATTTATTTGGTTACTCTATTTTGTTGTTTTAGCTTAATTTGGCATATTATTATTATTATACATTATTATTACATTATATTGTTTTAACATTTATTGATAATACTTTTTACACAAATCTTGTTATTCTTCTTCTTCTTACCTCCACTTCTTCTTCTAACCATCACCCCCCCCTTCTAAAGAAAAAAAAAAAACAGAAAACTATATAAATCAACTCAATATTCCTTTAATTTCATTTTCTATTTCTAAATATTTATTCTAGATTTTCATTCTTTCATTCTTTCTATCTTTGTTTCTTATTTTAAACTTTATTATCAATCTCAAACTTATCGTCATCCTCCTCCTTTTCCTCCTCCTTTTCCTCCTTATCAACATGAGTACAACATTTAGATATTCTGGTGCTTCTGATTTCCATCAACCATTAGGGTCCTCTAATAAAAATAATGTTTTTGGAAGAAACAATTCTACCATTTCTTCTACAAATTCATTAATATCAAATAATTCTGATACTGGTACCGACACCACCACCACAACCACAAGCACCACCACTACCAACAATGTCAAACGTATGCATTCATCATTAATTAGTAAATACAATAGTAATCGTTCAACAATTTTCACTAATGATACTGATTCTTTATCTAGTTTCATTTCTTATGATACTAGTAATAATTCCACCATTGCTAGTTCAATATCACCAAATTCTCCAGCAAATCATCATTCTTATTCAACTAAACATCAATTACCTCCTTATATGATGAATAAATCTCCTCAATATATTCATCAATCAACATCTCGTCATAGTAATCTTAATCATAATAATAATACTTTTCTTTATAATACTTATAGTAATCATAGTAATAATAGTCATCAACAACAACAAATTTTAAATGAAGATTTAGTGACATTAAATAGTTCTATGGATAATTTAGAAGATGGATTTTATAAATTGATTAGACTAGATACAAGAATTTCATTTGAATCATATTATGTTGAACAAAGACAAGATCAATATAAAGTTAAATTACAATTGAATAAACATCAAATTGATTTACTTAGATATACTTGGAATCAAATGTTATTAGAAGAAAGTAATGAAGAAGAAGAAGAAGAAGAAGAAGAAAGAGATGGAAATGGAGATGAAGATGATATTGAAGAAAATGTTAATGCTTATTATTCAAATAATGATAATAATATACCTGGAGCATTTCCTACTGGATTTGCTAATAGTCGAAGAAAAATCATTAAAAGAAAATCAACTCGTAATGTTAATGGTAATGGTAGTAATACTAATACAATGACTAGACTTGATTCTACAACAATTGCATCATCATTATTTTGTCGACAATTATATTTTAATTTATTAAGTAAAGATCAAACATTAGAAAAAATGTTCCCCTCGATTAAACATCAAGCAGCTAATATGGCAGGAATTTTATCATTAACTATATCTCAATTAGAAAATTTATCAAATTTAGATGAATATTTATCTAAATTAGGTAAATTACATTCAAGAATTTTAAATATTGAAGAATGTCATTTTAAATTAATGGGTGAAGCATTTGTTCAAACTTTTCAAGAAAGATTTGGATCAAAATTTACTAAAGAATTGGAAAATTTATGGATTAAATTATATTTATATATTGCTAATACTTTATTACAAACAGGTATTGATCCAATATTAAAATTGACTCGTTATGAACTGAATGGTAGTTTTACAACTTCAACTAATATTGATTTAACTAATGGTGATAGTATAATTCTTGATGATAATATTAGTATTAATGATGATAATATTAGTGTTAGTAATATTCTTGATCCAAAACATCTTCAACAACATCAACAAAATCATCCACGATCTTATAATTCTTCATTTAATCAAGATGATAATGATAATGATAATGATAATGGTAATGGTAATGGTAATAATGGTGTTCATCCAACTACAAATACTGTGGTGCTTACTAAATCAAATATACTGATTATTGAAAGTGTAACACCTCATCATCAACAACAACAACAACAACAAAAGAATAATAATTCTGGATCTTCAAATATTGCAACTTCTTCAAAGAAGACTAAATTCAGTATTAGAAAGAAGAAAAAGGAAAATTGTGTGGTTATGTAAAAGAAAAAGAAGAAAAAGAAGAACAAGAACAAGAACAAGAAGAAGAAAAAGAAGAACAAGAACAAGAACAAGAAGAAGAAAAAGAAGAACAAGAACAAGAAGAACAAGAACAAGAACAAGAAGTACAAGAAAATGGGGAGCGGACACTGGAGAGAGGTATCCTGTAATTGTTAATATGATTTATAACAGTATATAGTACCAAATATTATTTATTTATTTCCAAGGAAAATGAATTTGATCGTAGGCTAGCTAGCTAACTGGTTGGTTGGTTAGTTGGTTGGTTAGCTCTTAGAATTCTGTCTTTTTTTTATTATTATTATTATTGCTTTTGTATATTAATTGGATGATTATAAGACCCAACTCAAAAAAAAAATTAAAAAATGGGGTTCTGTGTTTCAAATTTACATATCTATTGTTATGATTACTATTATTATTATTGTTGTTGTTGTTGTTGTTGGGGATATAAGCTTTCTCTTTCTCTTTCTTCTTCCCTGCTCTTCCCTGCTCTTCCTCCATATTGTATACCATGCATTTACATATCGTTGTTGTTTGTGGTTGTTTTTTTTTTTCTTGTTTTATCCTTTATTGTGTATGCTTTTTTTTTTTTTATTTTGTTTCAGAATTTTTGACGATCATTCTTGAAGAATGACAAAACTGGAAACTTGAAAAATAACAATGAGTATAGTAGTCTCTCGAATCGATTAATCAATATCTATATGTCTATGTCTATGTGTTATCTCCCCCTCCCCACCTCCCTACCTCCCCCCCTCCCTCCACATTCACAAATTTCAATTCTTTATCTTATTTATTTTATTGTTAGGATCTATTATTAATAACATTTCTAGTTAATTTTATTAGTATTGGTAGATAGATAGTAAGAAAATTACTATCCTTTTCTTCTTGTTTGTTTAGTGTATTGAGAATGGGACTAAAGACGAAAAAGCAAGATATCTCTTTTTCTTTTTCAGATTAGTTTGATACAACTAAAATTAAAACTAAAATTTAAACTAGAAAGATTAGTTTAGTTTAATAATCTATTTCACTAATTACTTTACTTTATAGTTCAATTGAAAGGGAGGAGGAATAACTGAAGCAAAAAAAAAAAAAAAAAAGAAAAACAACAACAACAACAACACATAGTTCATCAAACTTGACAATTTTATGGTTTGTAAAAGATCCATAATTTGCTTTTATTTGCATGTAAAGCTTCCCCCCCCATTGTAAACGCAATATTGAATTAAACGATATATTTATCAAAGTCATGATTGTCAAAAAATCCAGAAGAAAGTTAGATAAATAGTCGATTTTTTTTTTTTTATTTTAAAGTTCAACATCGTTATTCGTTATTCGTTATTTGTTATCGTTATCGTTATCGCTATTGGTTGTTGTTGTTGTTGTTGTTGTTGTTGTTGTTGTTGTTTTTGCAATAATAAATCTTCGTCAAGTATCACTGTTTTTTTTTTTTACGTTTAAATTTGTTTCTGTTTATCATAATCGATAATAAATTTCTTGATAATTTCTTCTTGATAACCGAGTTAAACTTTTCCTTTCTTGGCCATGTTTCCTAATTGCGTTGTTTCTTGTGTGTAAACCGGTTATTCATTAGCCGAGTCATACTACTATTAATTGCAAATCCATTATTGGTTTGTATAACAATTGTTTTTTTATGTGACAATCTTCTCTCTTTCACAATACTAACTGTAAATGAAGATTGATTCAGCCTCACTAAATTAATAGTAGTTGAATTGATTTACCTCTTAAATTCCACCCCGTTTGAAAAAAAAAAAAAAAAAAAAAAAACTGTTGCCACTCTAAATACCGTCAAATGCATTATCATTATGAATCAAATTGCTCTATCAATGATTCAAAGCCCTTAAATAGTCTTTTAATCTTTAACGATTAGTGTTAATAGTCTTGTATGGGGGAGGTTCTCCAAACAAAGTTTCATAATCACCACCAGAACCCTCTCTCTCCCCAAACAGACAAAAGACGCGTCGTGCAAAAGAATATAGAAAAATAAAAATTGTTGAAAACTCTGATTGATCACGTGCACAGTCTTAAGACGCGTTTTCTCTTTTGGATCTTCTTTTACAACCAAATGTCAATGTATAGTGATGTGTATACCTAGATCTATAGGGAACAATCAATCATTGACATTATTATACTATTAATGTTTGATTGGCACTAGTAAGACTCGTCTTTTTTCGTTGCCAATCAGGGGAGGAATTTTCCATGCATGGTTTTATGTATGTGTGTAATGAGGTGGTGGTTCCTACCGAAAGGAGTAAAATGGCTGCAGTGGTGGCGCTAGGCAGGCGCGTCCCTGAAGTCTTGGTAGGTAAGAAGAAGAAGATGACGACGACGAGAAAAGGCTAAGCGTGTATAAATGGAAAAAAAAAAAAAAAAAAAAAAGAAGAGAAACACGAAAACGAAAACGAAAATGGAAAAAAGAAATTTGTTAATTTAAATCCCAACTTGGTGACATCAAGTTTTATTAACAACACACTCACACTCTACACATATACAAATTATATTTTCAATAGAAACCATTTTGTTTTTTTTTTTTTTTTTTTTATTTTACAACGTATCATTGTTTAATCCAAACTCATCTTGTACTTCTTTCTTCAACTACCAATCACTAAGGATCATTTGCTTTACATTTTTGTTGTTTTCATTCAAGATTGATATTCCATACTCATTACTATAATGGCTGATTCAACTTTTGATGAGTTTTTCGAAAATGATTTCTATTCAGCTCCTACATCTATTAATAATTCTAAAAATCATGTTAAAAACGTTAGAAATTCTATTCAAATCAAACATTCAATGTCATCAAGGTCATTAAATGATTTCACTAAAGATATACCTCTGTCGGCAACTATCAGTAACTCAATCACCAAATCCAATACACTGACAAATCCTTCTTCAAAACTGGGAAATACATCTGGTGGTAGTACTAGAACATCTATAATTAAAGCTTCACCTTCTTTAAAAGCTTTAGAAAGTATACTTAATGAAAAGAATAAACAATATAATATAACCAATACTAATATTATTGAGGAAGTTGAAGACGAAGAAGAACAAGAACAAGAACAAGAATCAGGAAAGAATCATTACCAGGGACTTAATACATTATCCCCTCCGATTTTGTTTACTTATAATAGTAGTAATGTTAGAGAATCAGTACAAACTTTTGAGACTGCTATTGAATCTTTAAATGAGGACGATACACTTGCTGTATTATCAACTAATACTGGCAATAGTAATACCAATAGCCTTATCACTAATAATAATAATATTAATAATAATGGTTATAATAATGGTTATCCATTAACTACAAAGACAAGTAAATCATCGTCAACTAATTCTCATAAATATAATAAATCGTCAATTTCAACAATTAGTGAGTCCGGGTATAGTACTGATGATACTCCAATCATATCACAACCACTTACTTTCCAAAGTTTCACACCACATAGTTTTGAATCTCCTCAATTGAAGATGGTTGATATAACTGAAGAATCTAATTTTGATAATGAAAATAGTAATTCTACCATTACAACTAATACAGTAAGGACTAAAAATGAATCTAAAAATAATTTATTTTGTGGTGGTGGTAGCAGTAGTAGTGGTGCTAACAATAGTGTTAATGAAGGTGCGCAATACAATAAAAGTAGCACAAATTTCTCAAACAAACAAATTGATCAGAATTTTCATTCTTCTTCCCAACAATCATTTCAACAACTTCAACAACCTCAACAACCACTTCAACCACCATTAAATTCAACTAATCAACAAATGCCTCAAACAAATTCCCAACCATTACATCCACCTAGACATGTAAAACATCCAACTAATAATACTACCAATAATAACCCTTTTTATAATACTACTACTACTACTTCGCATTCCAATCAAAATAATTTATTTAATAAAAACGTGTCGGTACCATTAACTCAACAACCGGCATATCCAGGAAATAATAGTAATAATAATAATAATAATACTGGCCCCAATCTTCATCATAACAAAAGTAATAATTATAATATTATTCGTACTGTTAGTAATAATTCAAATTCTAACATGTCCCTTGATTCAAATTTTTCTTCTCATTCACCCCTGAATAGTAATAATTCCCGTGGAAAAATTGTTCGTAAATCCAAAAGTATGTTGACGGTTCTAACTAATGATAATGATTCAATGAGTTCATTACACACACCACCACCTCCACATCAACCAACCAATGATTCTGCATCATTGGGATCACCTCATAAACGTCCATCTCATCCAAGATCAAATTCATCATATTCAATTATGAAAGATAAAATCAACCGTAAAAATAATACTACCAATAATAATAGTGCTTCAACTGTTCACCATTCTGAAAATAAAACCCTTCTGCATAAACGAAGTAGTACATTGAATGATTTAAGCAAGTTGAATTCGGAACAACTTGCATCCTCATCATCATCATCATCACCAGCAGGGGTTTTACCATCCACGGCAAGTACTAATCTGAAATCAAGTAATGGGAAGAAAAAATTTAGTTTCAAATCATTATTTAAATCAAAATCAAAGAGTCATTCATTGAATGATTCTAATTCATCAATACTGGAACCGAAAAAGATTACTTCAAAATCATATTCTACTCCTAATATGCAAATCCTATCAGAACAACCAAAATCAATTGATGACATTAACAATACTAATAAACAAACTACCAAACCAGAATCTAAATCAAATATTTCATTTATGAATAGATTTAAAAAGAATAAATCATCTGATAATTTGAACAAACTTGGATCATCCCATCAACAACCAGGGTTGAAGAAAGGAGTATCTAATTCTAATCCTTCACTTTCTTCATTGAATGGGAATAAAACCAATAAATCATTACCACAAAATCAAGATAATTCTAAATTTGGATTACTGGCACCACCAGTTAATAGAAATTCATTTAATTTTATTAGAGAAGTTAGTGAGGATAGTGTTTACATTGGAGATCAAAATGATGATATTGAAGATGAACATTCAGGTGAAGAAGATGTTAAACCAGTAACAAAGAATGGTTATAAAAGTTTTGGTAATATTCATAATAACAGTGATGAAGAAGATGATAATGTTGATCGATTATCAATAGAAGAACAACAACCAGATGTTTCTGATGATGAAGAAAAGGAGAAAGATTTTGAATATTATGATGCTAAAAATTTGACTGAAGATCCACCTAAAAAAATGTCGTCAGGGAATAAATATGGTGAAGAAATTTCTTTAATACCACCTTTGATTGATTCTAATCAATTTGGATCACCATTTAAAGTCAATTATCAAAGTTCACCTAAATCAATTGATAATAGACATGAAGGGAAAGATACTGACAGTCCACTTCAAAGAACTATCAAGCGGTTCTCTAATACACCTTCATCATTGACAATTCCTATCAAACCACCGCTGCCAATTAGATATCCTCAACAAAAACAACAACAACAACAACAACAGCAGACAAACACAAACAATAATGCCCATTCAACTGAAGATAAAACTAATACTCAATTATTGGGTGAAGCATTATTTCCTAAATCATTGAATGCTCATGAAGTTGAAAGTATTGTATCTTTAGAACGATCAAGATCTATGAAATCAGTGAAATCTAATAAACGTAGTTCATTTGTTAATTATGATGGTAGTGATGATAATATTGTTCATTATGTTGGACCTATTTCAAAACCAACTACTAGTGGTAATGGTATTACTAGATCAAATTCAATATTGAAAAATTCAACTAGTCGAAAAAGTAATTTGAATGAAGAATTAAAGATGAATTCAATTGATGGTACGGTTTCAGGAACAATAAACAGCAATAACAATAACAATAACAATAACAATAACAATAATAGTGATACTAGTGGTAATATCAAGGTGATTAATGATACCACAACTATGAATGATACTTATACTACCATTACTGATACTGGAAATGGTGCTATTGGTGAAAATATTCTTGGATCTAGTGGTAATGGTTTTGGTAATACTAGTGCTAGTGGTATTGATACTGGTGATGATTTAATGGAATTTAGTGAATTTATTGATGTTGAAAATATGAATTTCCTTGATTCACCTATCCCAGGATCACCAATTACTAATAATGGTAAGTTTTTACAAACATCAACAACTCCTTCATCTCCATTAGCTAATTATCAATTTGATCATAATTCCATTAATAAAATTGAACAGCAAGAACAACAGCAAGAACAACAACAACAACAGGGGAATATTGTTGATCAATCGACTCCTGAACCTCCAGTTATTGTTATTAATAAAGATAATTTAGATACTAAATCAATGACAAATTCAACCGTTGGCACTAAAACCAATTCAATACCAACTATTACTATACCAGATAAAGAAACAACAGAAATTACAACTGGTATAAATAATAAGGATTCTATTGATTCGAAAACTCCATCTTCATCACCACTTTCAATGAAACATTATGATTCACCGAAAACTAGTGTTGAAGAAAAAGAAGACCAACCACATAATGAAAAGAATGAATCAACAAATCAACAACAACAACAACAACAAGAATCTACTGATATCATTGATGAACATGTGATTAGTAAGTCACCTATTTTGGAAAGTGCTTATAGAGTTAGATCACAGAAAAAACCAGAAAATGGTAAATTTACTAAACAGAATCGACCAATTTCAATGTCATTTAAAGGATTGAATGCTCCATCATTTACTGGGAAACTTAAAAAAGAAGTATTAAGAAGTAGCGATTCTCATCAATCATTTAATATTAATTTTAATGATGAAGAGGATGACGGTGATGAAGATGATGATTCATCACTTTCAGTTGGTGGAGGATTTGGAAGTAGTTCCGAAGACGACGACGACGATGATGATGATGATGATGATGATGCATATAGTTTTGAACAAGAAAATGATATATCAAGTGCATCAAGATTTTATAATACTAATGATGATTATATTGAAAACAAAGAGAATAGAGTACCTGGAAGTGGTAATACCAATAATAGTAGTATTGCTAATGAAAAAGTATCACCTTTAATACCACCACCACCACCACCAAGTAATTCTCATTCAAATATAATAGTTCAACCACAATCTCCAGCACCATCAAATAAATCATCAGTATTTTCACCAAAACAATCAAATGATATCAATAAGAAACCAACCAATCAACCACCCTCATCACCACCACAACAATCACAATCACAATCACAATCACATCTGCAACATTTTAGTTTACAACCATTGAAAAAATTCACTCATAATAAAATCCCTTCAATTTCTGATCAATCATCAATTAATTCAGAATCATCACCAAGATCATTTACATCAATGATTAGTAAAAAATGGGGCAATAGAAAGAATGGTGGTAATTCTCTGAATTCTCCAAATTCTCCAAATTCAAATTCAAATTCAACATTACCTCCTCCTCCTCCTCCTGCTCCTGCTCCTTCACAACTTCCTGGTAAGTTACAAATCACTACAGGAGTTAGATTTAGTTCAAGAATTATATTATATGATACATATAATGAAGATGAATATGATCGACATCCTGATACTGCCACTTGTAATCAATTGACTCCATTATTAGCTCAACAAATTAAAGATGAATTGAATAATTTTAAAAGTGAAATGGAAATTCATGTTGAATCAAGATGTTATACTCATTTCTTTTAAGAATAAAAGGGATATTATATTGATCATGTTGTTGTTGTTTTTTTTTTTTTTTTTCAAATAGATTGATTTTAGAAGTTTGAATAAGTCATCATATAAATGTATAAATGTATAAATGTATAAATGTATACATAGATATAAATTTACAGTTCATAAATTAATAAGTTTACCATTATAACTTGTAATTATCATTAATTCTTAATACAACCTGTAAGGATAATATGGCTATGGAATTAATTTATTATTTGGTCCCCTAATTTTTATACAGACATTACAGCTTCTTCCTTTCTTTAGCATGAATACCTTCGTAATACTTTCCACCAATCACTACATTCATATATATATATTAATCTATAACTCTCATATTCCTCTGTTATAATAATTTATTCCCATCATTCCTTTATTTCATTATTGGTTCATGACCAAGTTGGTATTATTTCTGATCATATTCTTGTTTAGAATGAGCTTCATGAGCATTTTTAAATAAAATATCTAAAATCATATTATCTTGAGAATCAATAATTGCCACTATTTGTTTAGGATTTTCCATAACTACAACAATATATTGATTAGTTTGAGAATTATGATCTAAACAAGTAGTTGATGCCCAAGAAGCATTATCATATTGTTTTAATGTTATTGTTGGTGGAGTTGTATCGTTTATATATTTTGGATATTGATTATTAGTGGCATTACTGTTACTCATACTTAAAATTGTTTTGAATTGGTTGGTTGTGAATTAATGAATAATTGTTTATTTTCTGGTTTAGAATTGGAATTGGAATTGGAATTGCTTTGAATGAATGAATTTTCTTTTCTTTTGGCACCAAAAGTTTGAGAAGAGTTTGAAAAAAAGAAAAAGATGGAAAAAAAAAAAAAAAAAAATGTTCCATACATTGAACCATCGATTCTTTCTTTTTGGAAAAGTATCTATAGGTTTGATTTAAATAATAAGGTTGTTATAATATGTCAGATAATATTCCTGGTGGTGGTGTTGTTCCTGGACAATATATCACACCTACTTATAAATTAGAAAACAATGATTCATCTATACCAGTGAAATATATACCTGGACCGGGGACAATAATATCAAATATCAATATACCTACCACCACCACCACCACCCCAACAACAACAGCAACCAGTAATTTAATAAAATCAATGCCAATTATAGTCTCAACCATATTAGGGACAGTGTCTATTTCACCTATTGATCAAACACAATCAACATCATCTACCAATAATGATGATGATATGATTATTGATCATGAACAAACACAAACTAAACAAGATGAAGATAAATATGTCAAGAGTTATTTAGTCACAGTGATACCTAAATCAACTAAACTTCAACCCACTACGACCACCAATAACTCTGGTGCTGTATCTTCAATTGCTTTACCTAAAGAAAATGATATCGTATTAGTTCGTATTACTAAAATCACCAAAATTCAAGCATATTGTGAAATCATATCATTGGATACTACAACCAACATTTTACTGGATTCAGGTATTAGTAGTAATGGTAATGGATCACATGTATCAATGTCTACTACGGGTAGTAATTCTCAACATTTATTTAATCAAAATTCTATTGCTTGTAGTCAATCAACTAATCAATCAGTACAAATTTATGAATTGGGAGAAAATTTTAAAGGAATCATTAGAATTAATGATATTAGATCTACTGAAAGAGATAAATTGAAAATAATTGATTGTTTTAAACCTGGAGATATTGTTAAAGCTCAAGTTATATCATTAGGTGATGGATCAAATTATTATTTATCAACTGCTAAAAATGAATTAGGAGTAGTATTCGCTAAAAGTGAAAATGGAGCTGGTGATTTAATGTATCCTATAGATTGGCAAAATATGATTGATATTAATAGTGGAATTATAGAAAAACGTAAAAATGCTAATCCATTTTTAAACTAATAATATATAAAATTTATAAAAAAAAGAATGCTAAATATGTGTTTTTCTCTTTCTATATGTCATGATGATGATGATGATAATGATAATGATGATATCTATGATACAAATATATAGGTATAAGTACAAGTAACAAGTACATACAAATTTGAAAACTTTTAATTTTAAATGGTTCCAACAGGATGAATTAATTCTTCATTATCACCTCTTAAATCCACTTCACTTAATCCAATAATACCACCAAATTTTTCAAATCGTTCGAAATATTGATGCTTTTTATCTTGAGAGATTTTTATCATTACATCCCAATATTTTTTATGATCATATTCAAAATTAACTAATCCTTCAAAATCTTTATCCAATTGTTCTTTAGGAACATAATTTATAAATGGTTGGTCGAAAACCAATTTTTCTCTAGTTAATGGGTCAATAAATGGATGAATAATTTTTAAAAAAGTCCAACCTAACCAAGGAATATTAGTTAATAAAGCTTTACCTAATCTTTCTGGATAATGAGTTTGTAAAATATGTAAAACTTGTCTACCAATACCCACAGGAGGAATTTTCCCCAGTTGAGTACCAATAGGATGAGCTTTAAAATCAATTAATAAAGCTAATGAATCTTGACCTGCTGGCATATAATCAATTACTCTTTCTAACATATATACTAAATGTTGTACTTGACGTTCACTAGTTTTAGTATTTTGTCGACCTGGTTTTAAATATAAACATGGACGAGAATCATTATCATAACCTAATATAACTTCTTTACCAGTTTCATTTTCTTCACTAACTAAATTTCCATTAACTTTATTTTCATTATCAAATGGTTCAGATATCCCAAATTCTCGTCTCCAACTTAAAGTTAATTCAATACGATCAATAGCTTCTAATTCATGCCATTTAGTTGCACGTAAATAACGTAATATACATTCTCTAGTGATCCAAGATTTTTCACCAATAGTTAATTCTTTAGTTTTTTGTTTAAGTTTATGAGTTTCTTCACTAATAGCAATTTTTAAATCTGGTTGTTGGAAATGATGTAATACATGTAAATATTTATCTTTTTGTTCTTGAGTTAATTCATGTTCTTGAGGAATGTGTGAATTTGATGAAGGAGAAGAAAATGGAACATAAACAACTGGTGATAATTCAGTAGGGGTGGTGGTGAGAGATGATTTTTCATTGGTTGTACTAATAGTTTCTGATGAAGAAGAAGTTGGTGAATTAGTAGTAGCAATTGGAGGTGGTGGAGTGGATACTTTACTTCTTAATTTTGCAAACATTATGGGTGGGTAAAGTGTTTTAAGGAAAAAGTGATTGAAAACAAGGATTTAAATAAGGATAAATATATAAGAATGAATAGTTTAATAGAAAGAAAGAAAGGAAGGAAGGAAGAATCTGAAACAAATAAATTAAAAGGATAGGGAAAATTTTTTATTATTGAATTTGTTGTTATGGATATATATACATATAAAGAGTGTGTGTTTGCTCAGTGAGTGTATAAAAGAAGAATGGGAAAGCAATGGGAAAGGAAAAAAAAAAAAAAAAAAAAATTTGTATGGGACGGAATATAATTATCTCCGAACGGCTTTAATAAGGGAAGACTAGATATGAGTATTACTAATTACTTACTTACTAACTAAATGTGATATAGAAGGAAAAAAAAAACAAGGTTGCGCTATGACACAATCACAAACACGGATAACCTATTACCATTACTACTACTACCACCACGCACTATCCACTCATCATATTCTATAGGGCCGACTTCGACGCGTCTTTCCACCATCCATCGGAAAAAAAATTGCCGTTTCTTTTTTTCATCCGAAAATGTGTGTAACAAATTACACGCATTCTTTAATTCCGAGTCCGATTATTGGAAATTACACTACATTTTACACACCCGGCTATTCCCAAACAAATTTAAACCAACTTTCATACATATTATAAGCTTTCCAATATTCAACAATTATCAAAAAAATTCAAATCTATCTATCAATACGGCTGAAATACATTATCTAGATAGCATTTTGAATGTTTGAATTGATTAATGTGGTGAATGAATTGCAAAGGGAAGAATTTGAGTCATTTTTTTTTTCTTTTTTTTTTTTTTTTTTTTTTCATTTCCGGTTAACAAATATCAAAAGAGCCAGCTCATCGCCCAATAATAATCAAAATATCCTCACTTGTATAAAATGTGGGATAGATATATATTTACTCAGGTGAATGATTATTAATCGTGTGTGAAAATTTGTTGTGTATTTCCGTTTTGGTTATTGTTCTTTAACCTTCCCACCACCATGTGTCACAGCCATCTATTATTTTCTACATCCATATCTGCCAATCTCTCTTGAATATTTGGGTTTTCTTTTTGATATTTGTTAACTCATAATGGATAAATATCAAATTGAGTTTTGTTATTTCTTGATCTCAATGTGTAGAAGAGTTAGGTCAAACTATTACACTTTAGTATACAACACATCCTCTTCTTACTGATGTTTTCATACGTATTTTCTTCTATGGTTAATTTCTGACTTAACTATGGCTTCCATTCTTTTTTTGTGGATACTTGTAAGCCATTTCTTTGAGTCATTGATTTACTCTTTGGTCTGCACTTAGCTCTCCCCTAATACTGTAATTTGGTTATTAGGAACTGACAAATAACTACCGAAGAAATGTCTACATATATTGAATAAGCTTAATAGTAGTTTGAAATAGTATAACAACTAGTTCATCCCTTTACATTTTTTTGCAGCAAGTCTTTTTTTTGTTTTTTTAGAAGTTTAAGTAGAAAATTTCCTGCCAATAATTTGTTATACTCCCAAGACCAATATCTTCTTATATTTCTTTTTTTTTTTTTTTTTTTTTTTTTCACAGCACAAATTCTGAATAATTTAATCTATCATCAATATTGAAACAACGTAAAGTGTTGTACATCCATTCCATAATAACTGCAATGTTTCTGTTAACCAGTATAATAACCCACATTGATATTGTAGTTGTTGCAACTTATTTGGTGGTAGTAGTAGTGCAGTAGTGTAGTAGTGTAGTGTGGCAAAGTAAATCTTTTGAGACAAGCACAAAAAAATTATTTCTCTTCCTGTCTTGTCTTTCTTCTTCATCAATGTTATAATACTTACTTAGTTAGATCTAAATTTCTACAACTTTATTTAACAAACAAATCCCATTCACTAGGCGAATATTTATTATTTGAAGATGGAACCACTACGACCACCGACACAAATCAAAAAATCGACTAAGAAACTACCATCATTAGTTGATATATCATTATTAAAAATTAAAAAACATATTCATCTGTTAACAGATATTGGTACTACTCCATATCATTTATTAGAACCAGTATTACAACAAATTCCTGCTAAACAATTAAATGAATTAGAATTGAATTGTCAACAATTGTTACCTTATTCTGATAAATTATGGATGAAATTAATCCAAAAAGATTTCCCTGATCGACCTACACCACCACCATCATCATCATCAACTACAACTCCCATAAAATTGAATCCCAAAATCAAGGCTTTTTGTGGATTAGATATGCCATATAAATCATTATATTATAAATATTGTCAAGATCGAGATGAATTTAGAAAAGATTCAGCGAAAAGATTACGTCATGCTAATAAATCATTAGAACGACAAAAATCGAAAAATAAAATTGTTGCCATTGATGAAGTATTAAGAGATCCTACTATTAAATCAAGAAGATTTTATGATTTACCATCATATACTACTAATACAAGAAGAAGTTATGGTATCATGGGTAATAAAAATTCAATTTTAGAAAAGGCAAAAAGAGATACCATGATAAATCGAACATTAATATTTGGTAATGCTAATGCTAATCGACATTTAAATTCATATGATCCATTTGATGCATTTAAAGTGGATAAAAACTCATCAATATCTACTTTATCTAGGGGGAGTAAATTTATGAGACCTCCAAAGACAACCACCACCACTAGTAGTACAACTAGTAATGTTCGACCTGGGGTTAGACGAACTACTTTTTTCAATTCAGCTGGTAGTGGTGGTCAATCAACTAATTTGAGTACTACTAAATCTTCTAATTCGACTAATAACATACCTAACAAGTTAAATACAAATACAGTGACAGATAATACTAAATCAAACTTGAATACTTCACAACAAAAATGTTCAACTAAACCATCGATTTTTTTACATTCTAAACGTAAATCAACAATAATGACTAATGATTCACCTTTAATAAAGAAAAAGAAACCTAGAAAGCAAAATAAACAATCTGAAATGTTGGAAACTAAAGAAACACCAAGTAAATTAAAACCATTAAAATCATCTATTTTCAGTTAAATAATCTGCCCCCCCCTCCTCAAGGCTTCTTTTATCTCCAATTATTATGTATTATTTATATTTTATATTTTATATACACTTGCATTCTTGCATTCTAGCATTCTCTATATATATGTACACTTTTATTTTGTTTTCCTTTTTTTCAATAATCGTCCAGATGAAGTATCATCTAATTTCTTTTTAAACCCTCCACCACCACTACTACTACTACTACTACTGCCACCAGTTGATTCTTTCTGTGGTTTATTATCTTGTAACAAATCACTATTATTATTAACAACAATAGTTTGTCGATAAGATTTTTGTTTTAATTTCCCATTAATTAATACTCTTTGAGGATTAATAGTAATAAATTTTTGACAATTATTTTTCGATAAATCTAAAGGTGAAGAACTTAAAGTTTTCAATAAAATTAAAATATCCGATAAATTTCTTAATTGTAAAGGATTTTGAGCTCCACTTGATATAATTATTCCTCTTGATCTACAACCACGAATTAATTGTAATACATTATTGAAAAAATTCTTTTTAATTAAATTGGCATTAATTGAATCATCCACATAACCACCACAACTATTATTATTATTTCCAGATATTAATTGACTATAACAAATTTCAAATTTTATACCTTTTTCAGTAGCATTATTTAAA
This sequence comes from Candida dubliniensis CD36, assembly GCF_000026945.1. NCBI lineage: Eukaryota > Fungi > Ascomycota > Pichiomycetes > Serinales > Debaryomycetaceae > Candida > Candida dubliniensis. Next base: position 818,761 of record NC_012860.1, on the reverse strand, counting down.
GTTTTAAATTTTAAATAAAATGATAATTTTGATGATAAATTTATTGAAATTAAATCAATATCTAAATTTAATATTGATAATTGTAATACTTTTTCATTTAATGGTTGTAAAGCAATTATATCAAAATGATTTTGTAATTTACCAAGTTGAGGTAATTTTGATGAATCATTAACTACTAATGTTAATCGAGTAAATAATTTTAATTTGGGGAATTTTGGTAATAATTCATTTAATAATTGATCTTTAGGAATCGGATTAATATTATTATTGGTGGTGGCAATTGGTATTTTCACTGATTCCAATGATATTTGAAAATTAATTACTTGATGAGTTATCCCTAATGAATAATTGGTGATGATAATATTTCGAAGATTAGTTAATTGTTGTAAAGTTGGTGATTTATCATAATTGTTGATTGGCCATGGTATATTTAAATCATAAGACATGATGAGTAGAATAAGTGTATCGTTGTTCTTGTTCTAGTTTAGGGCAATAGGGAATGTGGTAAAGAATGAATGTGTCTATGTCTGTGTGTGTGTGTATTTTCTCTCTTTTCCTTTTCTTTGCGTGTATATGTGTTAAATTTTATACACAAATTAAGAATGAAATGAGATGAGCTTCTTTCTTTCCTTCATCGCCTCACTTGAAAAAAGAAAAATTTCTATAAACTTCCATTCAATTTTTTTGTTTTTTTTTCATAAACTCCTTTCTTTCATTCTTTTCAATATTCCAAATTAAGAATAAAAGTCAATTATGTCAAATTTAACTCCAATTGCCACGTATAATTTGGCTTTACAACCATTTCAACCAGTTCCTGCCATTGAAGATGATTTCCCAATTTCTATTAGAATCACTTTAGCTTCATTGGACCCTGAAGCTGCCGATGATAAAGCTGAACCTTCAAGTTTAAGAATTTTGAAAAAATCAAACTCATTGTTGAATGATGATTATTTTGAAGATGATGAAGATGATGAAGATGAAGAGGATGAATTAGATGATGATGAAGAAGAAGAGAAAGAAAAATCTTCAAAGAAATCAAATGGTAAGAAATCCAATAAAAAAGATGAAGAAGATGATGATGAAGAAGATGACGATGAAGACGAAGATGACGAAGACGATGATGTTTCTGAATACATTGTTTGTACTTTATCGCCAAAACATCAATATCAACAAACTCTTGATTTAACTATTACTCCAGATGAAGAAGTTTATTTTGTTGTTACTGGTTCATATCCAATTCATTTGACTGGTAATTATATTGAACATCCAGCTGATCAAGATGATGAAGATTATGATGATGACGATGAAGATTACGATGATGAGTATGATTTGTCTCCAGATGAAGATGAAATCATTTATGGTGCTCCATTAGATGATGATGATGAAGAAGAAGAGAGTGATGAAGAAGAAACTCCAAAAATTGAAGAAATTATTGAAGAAAAAGAAAAGGAAACGGAAACTGCCAAAGAATCTAAAAAAAGAGTAGCTGAAGAACCAACTTCTAAAAAATCTAAAAAAGCTAAAAAAGATGAAAAGAAATCGGTTCAATTTTCAAAAGAATTAGAACAAGGTCCAACTGGTTCTACTTTAGTTGAAAACAACAATAAAAAGTCTAATGCTTCAACTAAAGATAAAAAAGATACTTCAGTGAATGATGATGGTGATAAAAAGAAAAAATTCCCTACTAAAACTTTATTGGGTGGAGTTATAACTGAAGATAGGAAAATTGGTTCTGGTGCCACTGCTAAATCTGGTAATAAAGTTGGTATTAGATATATTGGTAAATTGAAAAATGGTAAAGTTTTCGATAAAAATACTTCAGGGAAACCATTTAGTTTTAAATTGGGTAAAGGTGAATGTATTAAAGGATTTGATTTAGGTGTTACTGGTATGGCTGTTGGTGGTGAAAGAAGAGTTATTATCCCACCAAAAATGGGATATGGATCTCAAGCTTTACCTGGTATTCCAGCTAATTCTGAATTGACTTTTGATATTAAATTGGTTTCATTGAAATAAGTTAGTTTGTTACCGTTATTTTGTAATTTTATATATTATTAGACAACCCGTATTTTTTTTTTTTATATATAGTAATATTACGTTTTTTCAATTATATTTACTTGTAAACCGAGCTTTGTGTGTATAATCAAATATTGGTTAATACATCGATAAGAATTTTTTTAGGTTCCTGATACTTTCATATCAAGTGGAAACCATGGTATCCATTGGAGTGCTTCCTGATTGACTTCAAAAGAGTTTCTTAGTGTTGATGGTGTTTTAATTAGAAATTGGTTGCAAATACACGTCAAAAAAAAAAAAAAAATAAATAGATGCCTAACAACAACTAGACACAATTCCTGTTATAATCCCACGGTTGAATCTCAAATAAGATAGTGTAGGACTATATATAAGTATATTAATCTTATTTGATAAATACTAGTTGAATGAATGTATGGTTGTTGAAGGAGATGATGATAATAAATTGAACATGTGGGGAGCAGCAAAGTGCATGGAGAATGATAAATTTGAATAATTTTTTTTTTTGTTGCACTATGTCGTCCTCGTCGTATAAATCTTTAATTAAATTTGCGATACGATGATGATGATGACCACAATAAAAAACATGGTAGCGACAACTACCCACCAAATTTTTTTTGTTACAATAACTAAATATCTCCACATAAATATGTATATATATATATAAAGAGTATAATAAATGATTAATAAATATAATCTGGAGAAGAATCATTTACTTTTTTTTTTTTTTTGATTTCTTTCAATTTGCAGTTTCAACAAAAGAAAGCAAACTTCATCATCTCTTTAACATATTCTCTCGGCTATTGCTACCATTTAGCTAATTTCTTATTACAGATCTATTTCGTCGTATTCATCCATTTTACTATTCCACTTCAATTGGTCGTCCATTCTTTATTTGATTTTTGACAGTACTATCAATATCAACTTCAAATTTGAGTTGAATATAGTAAATACAAATACACGCAATAACAACAACAACAACAACCACAACAGACTTCCATTGTTGGGTATTTGTAATCCGCCTTTTACTTTTCTTTCCTCACATCATTCCTATCTGTCTTGGCTACATCCTTTTCATTTGGCTTTTCCTTGCATCACAAACCTTTGCAATCTACCTTCCACTCCTTTCTTATTCCCTCTCGACTTGACAACCAACAAGGTTTTATTAACCAATAAGTGAGTCAGTCAGGGCATTCAAGAAAGTACAATACATTACACTACACTACCTGACAATATTATTTCAATTTGATAAAGTGGTTCTTGGGTTTGGGTTGTCGTTTTTCCACTACAATCAAATCAAAGATTATAACCTCTATTGTTGAATTTTGGGGGAGGTATAATTGAAAATACATAATTTATTCCAATTTGTGATTAATTTCTTTTTTTTTTTTTTGAACCTCAACTGATTGACAAAACACAGACAGAGAAATCCCTAAAGACAACAAGGAAAAATTTTTCAACTACGAAACAAAACAGAGGACAGAACAGAACAGAACAATCCCTATTGTTCATTTGTGTATATATATTTATTGAATAAGGCTTTTTTTTCATCTATAAATATAGCACATACATCTCATAACTACAATCTTATTATTATCATTATTATTATTTATTTAGTAATTTTATTGGAAAAATTTGATTCTCGAGAAAGAAAGACAGACAGAAAAAAAAAAAAAAAAATTCACCTAAACAAATCTTTTTCCCAACCAACTTCCCAATCCCCATCCCAACTCATTGAAATAAAATATTTCTTTCTAGCAAAGGAGTCTTTTTTTTTTTTTTTGTTTTCAAGAATTCCTATAATCACATTAGAGAATCAATTCAACTTTATTCAATAGGTGTCCTGAAAACTAACTAAACGAGTTCGCCTTTTTTTTTTTTTTCTTCAATTTTTTCAATTTTTTCAGATTCTTCACAAATAGAAAGAAAGACAACCATTCCACATTAGTATTTCTTTCCTGGGGTTAAAAAGTATTAGTTAGAAATCAATTATGCTTAATTTTCTAACAGAAGTCACTGGTGCTTTAGCACAAACTTCTGCTCGTCGACCAATTCAATTTATGGTTGTACCTGCTTTATTAGCATCGATCGCGTATTTATCAATCATTGACGATTATATTCCTGAGCATATTAAATCTAGTTCTGGTTTATCAGGTATAAGTTATTATCATCCTTATACTTCATCTCATTATAAATCTCAACCTGATTTGGATAAATGGACTGCCATTGATAAAGATCATATCAATGATGATATTTATACTCAAGCTAATCGAATTAGTGTTATACCATTAAGATTTAGAAGATTTCAAGATGTTGTTCCAAATGTTCCTAATGCCATTCAAATTTCTGATAATGAACAAATTTTAATTATCCCAACTAATGAAATTGAAAATTCATTAGATCAATTACAAGAAATAACTAATAATGGAATCACTTGGAAAGCAAGAAATAATGATAAATTGGCAAAATATTATGATTATATAAGATATGGATTCAATAAAATTCAAGATGCCATTCAACATGCAGAAAATTTTGATATACTTTTAATATTTGTAGCATATCTTGGCATGTGGTATGCAATAATTAAAGTATTTGTTGATATGAGGAAAATAGGTTCGAAATTTTGGTTAGCTTTTTCCACATTAACTTCATCAACATTTGCATTTTTATTGGCATTACTTGTATCAAATAAATTTTTAAATACTAAAGTTTCATTATTAAGTCTTTCTGAAGGAATTCCATTTTTTGTTTCAGTAATTGGATTTAAACATAAAGTATCAATTGCCACTATTGTTGCCAATTCTTCTACGGCATCACCAGAAGATGTTCCTCATGTTGTTGGTAAAGCAGTTTCTTCTCATTGTTTAAGTATGTTGAGAGATCATTTAGTGGTTATTGGTGGATTACTTTCTTGTGCCATATATGCTCATCATTTGACAGGGTTAAGAAATTTTTGTATTTTAAGTTCATTGATTTTATCATTTGATTTGATTTTGGTTTATACATTTTTTTCAGCTATTTTAGGTTTAAAAGTTGAAATCAATCGTGCTCGTCGTACTGAGGATTTACAAAATGCTTTAGAAGAAGAAGGAATTTCTTCATTAGTGGCAGCAAGAGTTGCTGAACAATCAGCTACTATTGAACATCCTAATGAACATAATTTTTTCAAATCCAATAATTCTTCTATAGCTTATTTCAAAGTGATAATGAGTCTTGGATTTTTTGCTTTCCATGCTTTTTGGTTAGGTAGCTCTTGGTTATATAGTACTACTGATGGTGGTGAAAGTTTTAGTCGGTTTTCATTCCTTTCCAATATTCCAAGTTTAAGTAAGGATATTTCTCAACAAATCCCAATTGGGAAAAAAGGTACCGTGGTTACAATTTTACCTACCATATTTTTTATGCCATCGGGATTTATTGTTCAATTGGAAGATTTCATTTATCTTGTATTGAGTAAATTTAGCAGTGCCATTAGAGATAGTATAATTTCCAAGTTTTTGGTGTTTGGATTTGCCCTTTCAGTCGTTACTAATGTTTATTTTTTGAATGCTGCTCGTTATCAAGTAAGTGCTACTCATAAATTGATTGAAAAAGAAATTTCCCGTCCTCAAGAGAATACTACCACTTCCACCACCACTGCCACCACTTCTTCTTCGGGTGTTGCCACTTCCAAGGATAAGAGATTGAAATCTGTTCGAGAAATCCCCGATAATGAAAATGATGAATCATCAGATGAAGAACTTGAAATTAAAGCCCCGGTTAAAGTATTACCACTTGAACAATGTGTTAAAGTATTGAAAGAGGGTCAAGTGAAAACTTTATCTAATGATGAAGTATCATCTTTAGTTGTTGGTGGTAAATTACCATTATATGCATTGGAAAAACAATTAGCTGATAATAAACGAGCAGTTATAGTCCGTCGTAAAGCTATTGCAAAATTAGCTAATGCTCCAGTATTAGATACAAATCGTTTACCTTATGCTCATTATGATTATGATAGAGTATTTGGAGCTTGTTGTGAAAATGTCATTGGATATATGCCGTTACCAGTTGGAGTTGCTGGTCCATTAATTATTGATGAAAAACCATATCATATTCCTATGGCTACTACTGAAGGTTGTCTTGTTGCTTCTACCATGCGTGGTTGTAAAGCTATTAATGCTGGTGGTGGGGTTGAAACCGTTTTAACTCGTGATGGAATGACAAGAGGTCCATGTGTTCGTTTCCCAACATTGAAAAGAGCTGGTGCTGCTAAATTATGGATTGATTCTGAACAAGGTCAAGCCACTATTAAAAAAGCTTTCAATTCAACTTCTAGATTTGCTCGTTTACAACATATTCAAACTGCACTTGCTGGAACCTCATTATTTATTCGATTCAGAACTACTACTGGTGATGCTATGGGGATGAATATGATTTCTAAAGGGGTTGAATATTCATTGAAATATATGGTTGAAGAATGTGGTTGGGATGATATGGAAATTGTTTCTGTATCAGGTAATTATTGTACTGATAAAAAACCTGCTGCCATCAATTGGATTGAAGGTAGAGGTAAATCCATTGTTGCTGCTGCTCGTATTCCTGCTGATGTCGTTACTAAAGTTTTAAAATCTGATGTTGATGCATTAGTGGAATTAAATATTTCTAAAAATTTGGTGGGGTCAGCTATGGCTGGTTCAGTTGGAGGATTTAATGCTCATGCAGCAAATTTAGTCACTGCAGTATATTTAGCATGTGGACAAGATCCAGCTCAAAATGTAGAATCTTCCAATTGTATTACATTAATGGAAAAGGATAAAGAAACTGGTGATTTGAATGTTTCAGTGTCAATGCCATCAATTGAAGTAGGAACAATTGGTGGTGGTACTATTTTAGAACCTCAAGGTGCTATGTTAGATTTATTAGGTGTTCGTGGTCCTCATCCAACTAATCCAGGGGAAAATGCTCGTCAATTGGCTAAAATTGTTGCCTCAGCAGTGTTGGCTGCGGAATTATCTCTTTGTTCTGCTTTGGCTGCTGGTCATTTAGTCCAATCACATATGCAACATAACCGTAGTAAAGCACCTGGTGCTGCTGCTCCTACAACTCCAGCCATTACTGATGCAAAAGCTAGTAATGGAAGTATTGCTACTAATGGGAAAGATTTGAGACGTCTTGAAGAAGGTTCAGTAACATGTATTAAGTCTTAGATATAAATGTACATACAAGGTATATTTGAAAGAAGCTATATATATATATATATATATTCCCTAGTATTCTTTGTACAACATATATGTATATATAAATTTGCAACTAACTACAATTGTTTTGGTTTTTCTAATTAATACTAAGAATACATTATAAGTTATATAAATAAAAAAGGAATACATACATTTAATAATAGTAATAATGATAACAATCTATGTAGGATTTAAAGTAGTTGGTATAGTTGATGGAATTGATGTAACGTTTGTTGGAACAGTATTTGGTTTCAGTAATAATCCATCAATAATTTCATCTTGAATATTATGTTTTTTTTTTAAAAGTAATATGGCACCACGTAATTTATTTACTTCAGCAGATAATTCTCTATAACCATTTGAATAAAATTCTAATTCTTCCTCCATTTTTTGAATTAATAATTTTTTACGTTGACGACATTTAGATGCAGCAACACGATTTCGTTCAAGGAAATTTTTCCGTTTATCTTCTTCAGTAAGAGTTGTAGAAGAATTCTTCCTATTTTTGGATTTAGTAGTTGTTGGTGTTGTTGTTGTTGTGCCATTGGTGGTGGTAGTGGTAGTGGTGGTGGTGTTATTGTTTGATTTAGTGGATGTTGTTTCATCCCCATTTTCTAAATGTCCTTCATTTGGTTCTACTTCTACATTATGGTTTTCTTCAATGCCATTTTCTTTTTGAGATACACTCTCGCCCTCTGCTTTATTCAATGAATTCTGGTGATCATCTTCATTCAATTCTCGATTGTTTTTACCCTTTGATTTTGATTTCGGTTCTTTTTTCTTGCCCTTGGTAACTTTAGGCTTTTTATTACTTGCACCAGCAGTGTCATTCTTTCTTTTTTTGGTAGTAGTGTTCGTAGTAGCTAAGTCAGTTTCCAAGTTGGTTGTTTCTGATGAAGCAGGCTTCGATTCAGGAATTATATCAAATGCAATAGATTGGTTCTCTGGAATAGTATGAATTTGTTGTGCTATCACTGGTTGCTGTTGATGCTGTTGTGGTTGTGGTTGTGATGGCGGAAGTCCACCAACAATCGCTTGAGATGATTGGTCCAGTTGAAGTTGTTGAGTTTGAGGAATATTTACTTGAGAACCAAGAGCAGTTGACTCTGGTATTGGTCCCACTGAGTTATTTGTAGTTGGTTGAACTAAATGGGACAGATTATTTTGCAGAAAGCTGCTTGTAGTAGGGATTAATAAACTCAGAGGGGTTTGTGTAATACCTAATAAACTGGATAACCCAGGCGTAATGGGTCCATTCAATAATGCGCCTGGAGTGGATAAACCAGGAACTAAATTACTACCAAATCCAAAGTTATTTAAACCACCAGGTGTTAATCCCAGTCTAATATTTGATTCGTTTGGTGTTAATCCGGTTTTACGCATTCCTGACATAAATTGGTTGAAATTATGAGGCTGAGGCTGAGACTGCTGTTGTTGTTGTTGTTGTTGTTGTTGTTGAAAAGTTTGATTAGTAGGTAATACACCCCATATGCTCGAACCAAGAGTATCGGGGTTACTTGGTAAACTCCCACTATTTGTGCTGTTTGAATACTGTCTGGTTGTTGTGCCACCGGGAGATAATCCTATAGGTGGCAATCTTCTTCCTCCAGGTGTAAACAAAGGAGGCGTAATACCTGGTAATTTACCATTAACACCTTGTTGTTGGTTGACACTGGAGATATTAGGAATATGTAGGTTGTGTTTATTGCTGGAACTGCCATTCTTTATTGATGATCCACTAGTGGCCACACTATTTACTTCAGAAATAGCGTCATTATTTGAAGCTGCTGCCAACTCATTTAACGATACACTCGAAGATTCTTTAGTAGCAAATGATCTTTCGAAAGGATTAAGTTCTAAATCAAATTTGGATTTATGCTGCTATTAATAATAAATTTATTGGGGGTGGGTCATTACTGTTAGTATATGAATGATGTAATTGGCTTCTCTGCCAACGAAAAAAAAAAAAAACTCTATACTTACGTCACTGGACATCGTCTTTTGAACTAAAAAAAAAAATGAATAAAGATCTGAACGATGGAAAGCTAAACTTTTGAACTCTAAATGTGTTGAGAATGATCTTCTTTTCTTAAATGTTTCCTTCTTTGTTTATAAATGGTTCCCCTGTATTAATAGAAAGAATATGTTGTATGAATAGAGATGGATATTTCCCGAACAACAACAAAGGAGGAAAAAAAAAAAAAAAACAACAAAAACAAAAAAAAAAAAAACTAAATTGATTAATTCTTCTTTTGCTCTCTCCTTCTCTCTCTGTTGATTTCTTTTCTCTTTTGTAAGAAATTCTGGAAACATTTTTACTCGAGTAAGTAAAGTAAAAGAATTCAATCATTAAACAATAATCAGTATACATATATTCATACTATTATTACACAGGGGTACAGCCAGTTCATAACTTACTGTTGTTAAAAAGATACTTCACCAATTTTTGAAACAATGCAGAATTTATTAATATAAAAAAAGAAATAACCACCAAAAATGTGTGAACGCAACAACACCAAATTTGGCTTTTAAGTTTATCGATTAACAACACCGGTGAATGAAATATGATAATGTAGTATTTAATAGAAGTAGTAGTAGTTGTGGTGGTGGTTTTAGTTCAATCAGAAAATAACAGAGTCAAAGAAAAAAAGCTTTAACAAATTAGTTAGGGGACTTCATTTTCCCGTTTACGTCATTGAAACATCCTCGGCTATTTTACACTTGCATTTGTGGCCACACCACACACACATTATACGCGAATAATGATGATTATTACCTCTATACACGACCAACATGACGATCCTTTCATACTGCTAGAAGGTATATATTGATGATAATATCCCCCAGAAGATGTATATAAACATGTTCTTAGCCAGATTATTTGTTAATGTGTACACCGCTTGCAAGCACTTACTGCGTTAATAGCCAAGCTCGAAAGTCGTAGACTAGAGAAGGAATTAATCTTGACCCCACCCCAGAAGAAGCTTTGAGATAACTGCATTTCAATCGAGGACTGATTTTAGTGGCAGCTGGATGGAGATTCATCCTGGACAGTCATATATATATGTGTGTGGGGATTTGTGACGTTTAAATACTTAGCATGTTAACATCACGTGACTATGATTAAGTTGAAAAAGAAAATCAATTGAGTCACCATAGATCAGAAAATGGAAAAAATTGCACTACTGACTCATCAACAAGAGAGAGAGAACGAACGAAAGACAAAAAAAGAATGTCACAATGAAGAAATCATAATCATTCAATTTTCTTTATCTTTATTAACTTTCTTCTTTTGATTAACTCATATTAGATATGCCTTCACAGGAAATAGGGGTGCCAATCCCAAATCTACCACATGCTGTTTCTGTGACTTTACCAACATGGGAAGCAACTGTTGGATATGAAGAAGGTGAAGATTGGGTAGTTTCGAAAATGAATTCAGGTTATCCACGATTCTTTATTCATTCGTCAATTCAAAAATTGTGCTCCAATTTAGAAAAAAAATATGGTCGAGATGGGGAAAGATGTATGTGTTTCCCAAGTTATAAAGTAGCTAAACGATGTCGTGAATTTATTAAAACTCATACTATTAATCCAACATCATTTAAGATTCGAGTATTACAATTGAGCACACTTGAACCAACCAATGATAATGAAAAATCCACTAGGATAGGAGCCACTATTGGGGTGGTTTTTTTCCCTAGATCAGAATACCATTTGGCAAAGAATTATTGGCAACATTCGGGTGAAGGTATTTCATCAAGAATGGGGGAATATATCTTAAAGGAATTATTTGAAAAAGATAATGATAATTCAAATGGTACTGATGTTTCTAAGTTGAAAGGAAACCTCAAACAAGAACTCCAATCTTTACAAATTCAAAGTCGTTCTCCCTCAATTTCTGCATCTCGAGCATCTAGTGCTTCTGGATATAATATCGATGATGTTAATCGTGATTTTGATTCGTTTATTGAACAAAAATATGGTCGAGTTTTAGATTTGAAATTTGCCAATGAAGCAAAAGCAGCTTTGAGAAGAAGAATTGCTGGTAAGGCAGATAAATCAACTGAACGACTTGAAGAATTAGAAAGGGCGAAAAGAGGTAAACATTTAAATGAAAATGATGTATATTTATTTCCTTCAGGGATGGCATCTATATTTTATGCTCATCATGCATTACTCAATATTTCCAAACAACCTAAAAAATCTGTTTGTTTTGGATTCCCTTATGTTGATACTTTGAATATATTGAAGAAATTTGGTCCAGGGGTACATTTCCTTGGATTAGGTGATGATGCATCTTTAGATAAATTGGAAGAAGAATTAAGTCAAGGATTGGATATATTGGCACTTTTCTGTGAATGCCCATCAAATCCACTTTTGAAAACTCCAAATTTAAATAGAATAAGACAATTGGCCGATAAATATAATTTTGCCATTGTTATAGATGAAACTGTTGGTAATTTCATTAATATTCATGTGTTACCATTTGCTGATATGGTGGCATCTTCATTAACTAAAGTATTTTCAGGTGATTCAAATGTTTTAGGTGGATCTTTAATATTGAATCCAGATTCTAAATATTATAATATTTTGAAACAATTTTTCAATAAAGAATATGAAGATTTATTTTGGGCTGAAGATGCTCTTTGGTTAGAACGTAATTCACGTGATTTCGTTGAAAGGGTACATAAAATTGATGATACTTCGGAAAAAGTGGTTGCATTACTCCAAAAGAGTCCATTAATTTCTCAAATTTATTATCCTAGTGTTTCTGATACGAAAAAATATTATGATGTCATAAAGAATGAAGGTGGTGGATATGGAGGATTGATATCATTTTTGTTTAAACAACCTCAACAAGCTGTCAAATTTTTCAATGCAGTAAATCTTCACAAGGGACCTTCTTTAGGTACAAATTTCACTTTGGCATGTCCTTATGCTATATTAGCTCATTATCAAGAATTAGATGAGATTTCTCAATGGGGAGTCGATAGAAATTTGATCCGTATAAGTATTGGATTAGAAGACCCCATTGAATTGTTAGATGTATTACAAAAAAGTTTGGATGAAAGTATATAGGATGATATAATAATATAGACTTGGATATATACCATAGATGCATGTTCAGTTTTCATCTTATTATTAATATTGTTATATACACTTATATGTCTTAATGATACATTCCTGGGAACTTCATATGTTCACAAGGAGCAGGTGGATCACCGGTAATTGGTTCATGTTGTACAGTTCCAACATACCAATATTTATCATGATCTAAGAAAAATTGTTGCCAAGATTGTATATCATTTTCTGCTTCACTTTCATCTAATCCTCTTAAATCATAAGTATATTCATCTTTTTTATTAAAACATCCCGTAACATAAACTCTAGCTGCATCTTTCCCAGTTAATTCATGATATGGTCCACCAGGTCCATAAACTTTTGGTGATGAAGAGACATCAAATACTTTACCATCAATAGCTAAATATATTGGTAGATTAGTATCAGTCCCATTATATAAACTCAATTCAGAAATTGTTAAATTCAAAAGGTTATTGGCATTGAATAAACGGAATTTTAAATAATTGGTGTTTAACCATTTACCTCGATACCCCCAAGTTGAAGTTGAAGTGAACCACCAAGATAAAAATGCATTCAAAAATAATATACCTCCAAGTATACGTAATATATCTAGGAATGAAAATTTCGATCTTGAATCTTTCATAAAAATAAGTTATTCGGAGAAAATTTGTTTTATAATTAGTCCTTGTGAATTGTAATTTGATAAATGGAAATAGTTTTAAGCGTGAGAGAGAAAAAAAAAAAAGTGTATTATTTATATTATACGATTTGATATTTGTAGTCATTATGCTCTCAAAAATTGACATCACGATATATATCGATGACAGCTCAACTGTGAACTTATAAACATATCAACACAGAGAATTCTTCTTCCAAAAGGGAAAATCAGAGATTTCTTAAAAAGGAAAGGAAAAATATAATTATTTTAAAATAAACACATTCTATAAGAAATTAAATATTAAAATTAATAAAAGTTACAAATTATCAATACATATGTTCTAGTATTGTTTAAATTACTCATATTGTAATTTATCTAGTTCTCTAGTTTGGAAGGTTTAGAGGTTTGCGGGTTTTTTTTTTTATTTTTATTTTTAAACCATCTACCATTTCATATTACCTTCATTCTCTTCATAAATTCAAGCAGCTTCACATCAATTGTTCATAAAAAATACTTCATCATTACCGATATTACCATTAAAGTTATTACTTGTAAAATTAATACGATCAGTAGAATCTGTACTCAACAAATTCGACCAAAATTCATCATTTAATACTTGATATGAATTCTCTAGTTGGTCGGGGTTGGCTAAATTGGCATTTAATCTTGGATTGGAAGAATAATGTACGGTATTTGATATCGACGGTAATCTAAATTGTCTATAGTCTGGTTGGGGCATCGATGAAGGCGGTACAACATCTCCAAATTGATGTAATGAAGGAGTAGTAGTATTAGTAAAAGATAATTGAGTACCATTCCTATTATTGCCATTCGTTATTGACCGTGATTGTTGTGGGATGTGTACATTTGTTTGGGTAATGGGGGGAGAATTGATCACTTGTGGTGCTGGTGTATTATTTGCTGATGCAAATTGTCCATACTGTGAGGGCGTTTTAATAGTTTGATCATTTTCTGAAAAAGACTTTCTTGGAGATCCTGGAGTATTATTTTTATCATTGTTATCTCGTCTGAAAGTTGCTGCATATGACAACACATCCAATGGCTCTGCACTTCTTGTATCTGAAACTAATGACACTTTGCTAACCTTACGAATATCGTTATATTCACGAGCTAATGCCCGCAACTGTTGAGTTTCAGATTCATCAGGTTTAAAGTTTTGCGGTGTATTCCCATTCTTACTTAACAACTCAAGTACCTGAGTAGCATATGTTTGAATAAATAATTGTAAAACTAATCTCATCTTTGTCAAATAATGATTATGAGGATTTAAGATATTCGCTTGTTCCACTAATTTACTAACACACTGGATTGAAGTTACTGCTCGTTTAGGAACTAACTCTTTGTCAATATGAGATGGCAACGACAAAATAAAATACCGCAAACGAAGTAACATACCAGCTGTATACATTATTCTGGATCCAAAGGGGAACGGCAATAATGCAACTTGGTCAGGAGTTAACTTACTATACTCGTCTAATGCATTTAAACACGAGCTTGTGCAGTAGCATATCGATTTCATTGCCTTCCCATCGAGTTCAGTATCGCTTTTGAAAACTTTAGTCAATATCGGTTCATGTAAATATGCCTCAACAGAATAATAGTACGATAATAATGCATGTTGATTGTCTTTGATTTTCAATTTCAATTCGGATAATAAACGTTGCAATTCCTGGATAACATATTGTGATGCTCCCGATTTCCGTCCTGGCATTTCCGGTGCATGGACAATGTGATGGATTTTATCCAACTTATTATTCATTCGAGCAAATAGCGCCAACCGTCTATGTTTCTCTTGTGGAGAGTTTTCGAGAAGAGAACAACATTCTTCGACATATGGTGTCCATCTGGCATAAATAGATCTCCGCAACACAAGACATGTGCTTACGGTGACAAAATAAGTAATTAAAACCAATTCACGGTATTCGTCATTACCTTTGTCTTTAGAACCAATGTCTTGCTTAAGTGTTCCTTCAGCTTGGTTGAATGAATAAGTCGGTCTAGCAAAGATTCCCACGTCATGTAACAATGAAACACATATTGTATTCAACATGTGATACCGACGTTGTTTGAATAACTCAGGTGAGTTATAATACAAACATAATACCAGAAAGGCTTTCACTAGCTCAACTGATTTTGTACCGACAACCATTACTTCTACCGCAACGGAGGTCATTGCTTCGTTGTCAATTGCTAAAACAACATCTTTATCGGCATTTTTAGTAATCAAGTTACAAGCAGACATGATACTATTGAATAAAAACGGTTGACTTTGCAGAAATTCTTCAGCGTGCATGTTATCGGGTATTGCAATTAATGGATGTCGGCCATATATCTGTTCACGATAAAGTTTTAATCTCTCCTCAGCCTCGGCAACAGTGATTACCCCCTTTGAAATCAAGTCCACCGGCTTCTTGGCAGAAACCAATTGGATCCTCCTTGATGCTGCTTCATTCAATTGATTAGTCAAATCAGTTAATTTAGCAGACGATTCTGCTAAAATGCTTACTTCACTCTCTAAATCGAATTTGGAAATAAAGGGTGGAGATTGCAAGTCTGTTGGTGAGTCAGTACTAAAACCTTTCCTATTAGCGAGTAAACGCTTATTAGCTAGCTCAATCTCTAAAACCCGTATTCTCTGTTTTAATTGGTTGATTTCATCATCTTTTGACATTGGAGAGGTGGTGTTTCCTCTTAATAATGCCGAATCATGTGGCGAAGGTAATTGAGGAGGAGGGACGCCTGGTGTTGGTGTTGGAGTAGGTGCCGTTGAAACTGGATTGAGATTACTTGGAATTGGAGGAACAGCAGAACCAGCTTGAGGCCTGAATACCATAGGAGACGTGGGATCAAAAGTCATTGGCGAATGATATCTTGATGTTAACAGGGGATCGTTTGTATTTCTAATGCTGCTACTATAACTGTCAGAACTATTGTAACCCGATTGAGTGGACGTCTTTTTCTCTCTTTTATTTTCTGATAAACTCTGTCCTGCTTGTCTTTTCGCTTCCAAGATTTCTGATTTCTTTCTTCTTTTTCTGGTTTGATTTAAATCTATTTCACAAATTCTATTTGCATTAATACATCTAACACAGGGGGCACTGGGATTATTAGGATCTGAGGGTGTGCATTTCACTTTTAAAGAATGACAGCTTTTGCATGCTACGGATCTTCTAGTGACTTTGGGTTTTTTGTTAGATTCTTCTGGTTTGGAGATTTGTTGACCCGTGTTATTTAATGGATTGTTTGTATTAGTACCGTTACTGGCGCTAGGTGATATACCATCATCCAGTTGTTTTTCCGGTACAATTTCCGACATCTCCGTGCTTGTTTTATTCTATGTGTTTGTTTTTGTTCTCAAAAAGAACCTTGTTTGGAAGTGTTCTATGGGTTATCTATAATATTTTAAAATGAATCAGTTTAGTTCAAAGTCTAATGGTTGAAGCAACAAATGTTTGCTGATATTGGAGTATATCTTGGTATTCGTTGTGGTTGTTGTATTCAAAAAGTGTGGAGCAAGGTAGGAAGAAAATGGGAGCGGCGGTTAATATAATTCTTCAGGTGTAATATTATCCCACCCTAGTTGCGACAGTGATATCTACCTCTTGTTGATAATGTTAAAATAGGAATACTTTATAAATGAAAATTGAAGTCAGATATTAGATACTAGATATTGGTAGATATTGTCAAGATCATTGAAAGTATAATGTAATTGGTCCAAGAAAAAAAAATAAGGAAGATATAAAATTTAGAAAGATGGACGGGAATAAAATGGACAAAGAAGAAGAAGACAAAAAGAAACAAAAGAGAGAGAAGCCATAAATTGAGGGAAAAAAAAAAAAAGAAACACAATCAAATGTCAAATTAGATTTTACTTATTGATCGTAACTACTAGTATTATTGCAGTTAGGGGAGGAGGGGAGGATGACAATAAAAATGAAAGGCTCAAACAAACAAACGAACAACAAAAGAACAATAAAGATTTTCATTGATTTAATTGATGACGGAAATAAGTTTATTTCTTTAACTTGAATGTAATCATCCCCCCCCCATTCTATCTTTAACTCCACCTCTGAAATATTCAATGCATTTTGTATTTTCATTATTCTGCAATGGGGAACATTGAAACGGCTGTTAAGTGTAGATACCGTGGGAATAGATGCAAATCTCGGTTATAAAAACC
The DNA here is from genome assembly GCF_000026945.1 of Candida dubliniensis CD36. Classification (NCBI taxonomy): domain Eukaryota; kingdom Fungi; phylum Ascomycota; class Pichiomycetes; order Serinales; family Debaryomycetaceae; genus Candida; species Candida dubliniensis. Next base: position 801,564 of record NC_012860.1, on the reverse strand, counting down.
AGGACACAGAAAACTGCACATTAGATAGCACCACCGAAAGACCGAGGGGAAAATAGCCGATAACTATTTGGTGAAGACCAAACGTTTTTCTTTTTTCTTTTTTTTTTTCAGTTCCGACTCAGAAATTTGCCTGTGACTTCAAATAGTCTTTTCAATTGGTCATTACAATTAAAACTCCCTGTCAATAATACATATCATTTATACTACTTTCCTGTAAGATTGTGGTTCAGTGAAGTATTATTTCATGCGCATATCTTGTAGTCACAAACTTGATAGTTAAACGGTGTAGTTGATAAAATGATCAAGTATTAAAGTGTACTTTGGTTTCGTTTAGTTATGTGAAGGGTTCTTGTCTATTAAGATAAATTGCGCAACAGTTTTCGTTTTCTAGTTTCCCCTGCTAGTTGAATGAATAAAAAACAACAGGTAAGGCAGTATCCATTACTACTCGTAACCATTCTACAGTCGAATGACTTTGTGATTCTGGGGTTTTGTCAATCGAACCGATTCATGAGTTAGTCATCGGTAAATTTTTGATATTTGGCACGTCTTCCATCCAATCCACAAATGAGCTAAAAGAAAACCATCAAGTACACTTCCAAATTGTGATTCCAATATACAATTCTATTAAAAGCCCAAAAAAAAGAACCAAGAGTCGTTTGATTTGGTCTGATAGGAATCTAATTATTAAACAAAGTATAATAATTCTCATTAATTATTTCTGATTATGTAATCTGATAATTGTCGTGCGAGTGTAACCAGATTAACTTCTACACTTGTTATAATGGTAGGTTGGTCCATATTATACAGAGGCAATTAACAAGGGCTGAATTGAGATTATGGTTACTTAAAACAGATTATATCAAGTTTTGGTTGTCATTGATACTTTTGAAATGAACCGCCGATATTTCTCATTCGCAAATTTAGCAAAGTATATGCAATTTTTGGGAGGTATTTGATTGCATTACACCAATTCAATATCTCTTCCTGGCAGTAACATATGCAGTTACTCTCTGCAACTTTCAGTTGATAGAGTACTGTTGTACATCTGTTGTAATCAAACAATATAAATAACTTGAAACGCGTAATTGTTGCCAACCAGCAATTGAATTGTTGCTTTGTTTTGTTTTATTTTGAACACGGTACACAACTTCAACTTTGAGTTCAAAATTGAAGCAGTAAGACAAAATACTTTGTTGACGCAGTTTGATTCTTCAACTTCTTTATTGGGACACCTCCGTTTTTAATTCTCCTTTTTGTTTTTTTTTCCAATAATCAAGACTAATTATTGAAAAGGTTCTACCATATTATTATAGTTATAACAATTGTTGTATTTTAAACATAATTTGTTTTCATTACTTCAGTTTCCTTAATCTCAATTGCATAGCAAAAAAAAAAAAAGCAGGGAAGAACCATACAGTTGATTAGATTCCAAGAAGGAAACCAAACAACTTCACAACCATTAAGTTGCAACCTTGTCTAGTAATATCAAACAATCATTAGATTCTAATTGTTTCCCTATTTGTGAATTTCATTCCATATTAACTGTTTCATTCGATTGATATTAGGAAAACATCTTACTAGTCCATCATCCACCTTTTCTTATTACTTGCATATAAAAAGATCAAATAATTAATACTTTTTAAGTCTTGCTTTTTTTTCATTTCGGATGTCTTTTTCATTTGGTATAAGTAATATATCAAAAGGCAATAATACATATAAAGACAAACCAGCAGGAGGAGCATTACCATTATTCTACAAAGACAAAGTACCAGCATTTCATCCAGCTCACACTTCAAGAAATAAGAAACGTATTCTCATGCTATTGAAAGGTTTTATGTTGTCTTTAGTATTATATGCAGTTTACCATTTAGCATCGAATGGTGGGCAATTCCTGTTTGATTTTTCAGGTCACTCGAAATGGGAAAGAGCTCAACTGGAAGTACGTCAAGCCATGTTGGATTCATGGCATACTTATGAAAAGTATGGGTGGGGTTATGATGTTTATCATCCAATTAAACAAGAAGGAGAAAATATGGGTCCAAAACCATTGGGATGGATGATTGTAGATTCTTTGGACACTTTGATGATTATGGATTGTCCTGAAGAAGTTAGTCGAGCTAGAGATTGGATCAAGAATGATTTGGATTACACCTTTGATTATAATGTTAACACATTCGAAACCACCATTAGAATGCTTGGTGGGTTATTATCAGCCTATCATTTTAGCAATGACGATGTCTATTTAGATAAAGCAGTACAATTAGCAAATGCATTACATGGTGCCTATGATAGTCCATCAGGAATACCATATCTGTCGGTCAATTTGAAATCAGGCAAAGGTATAAAGAATCATGTTGATAATGGTGCATCATCTACTGCTGAAGCTGCGACTGTTCAATTGGAAATGAAGTATTTGTCCAAATTGACAGGAGAAATTTTGTGGTGGAATTTGGCAGAAAAAGTAATGCAAGTTTTGGAAAGTAATAAACCTCAAGATGGCTTGGTGCCAATTTACGTCAACCCTGACACTGGTAAATATCAAGGTCATTTGATCAGATTGGGATCACGTGGAGATTCTTATTATGAATATTTGTTGAAGCAATACTTGCAAACAAATAAGCAAGAGCTTGTGTATTGGGATATGTATCGTGAATCGGTTGAAGGTGTTAAGAAACATCTTGTTAGTGATTCTTATCCTTCGGGATTGACATTTGTTGGTGAATTAGATAATGGAATTGGTGGTAGGCTTTCAACCAAGATGGATCATTTAGTTTGTTTTTACGGTGGATTGTTAGCTCTTGGTGCTACTGGAGGGTTGACATTAAATGAAGCCCAAAGCTTAAAATCGTGGAATGAGGAAAGGGAAGCCGACTTTAAACTTGGTGAAGAGTTGACTTATACTTGTTATAAAATGTACCACGATGTTACACCAACTGGATTGTCACCAGAAATTGTTGTTTTTAATGAAGACACTTCAAAATCTAAAGATTTTACTATTAAACCTATGGACAGACATAATTTGCAACGTCCTGAAACGGTTGAATCGTTGTTTTATCTTTATAGATTAACTGGTAATGTCAAATATCGTGAAATGGGATATGAGATTTTCCAAAATTTCATCAAATACACTAAGGTTGTTAATTCAGAAGGTGAAGTTTCTTTTGCCTCACTTTCCGATGTCACTTCATTAGACTCCAATGGTTTACCTAAATTTAAAGATAATACTGAATCATTCTGGTGGGCAGAAACTTTGAAATATTTGTATCTTTTGTTTGATGATAACAATAAGATTCCATTAACTGAATATGTCTTTAACACTGAAGCACATCCATTCCCTAGATTTGATACTAATGATTATTTTAAAACTGGTTGGAGAAGAAAGATTGATGAGAATGAAAAGGCACAAATGAGAGAATCAAAAGTTATTGATAAAAGTCATCTTCCGGAAGCTCAACCAGTTGATAAATCTGCTGATCAAGAAGCTAAAGAGATTATTGAAGAAATTGCTGGGTAATTGACGAAACGGCTATGATAATGTAGTTTTAAATTGTTCAATCTTGTTTATAAATTGTTATTATATTACATGTATTTTTGTACCTTTCCCTTTCGTTCCCTTGTTTCAACAACTGTCAAATTATGAATGATATGGCTACTACTCGTGCAATGACAGAATTTGCTTTTCTTCTTTTGTGGGCAATAGCTTCTCGTGTAAAGTCACAATTAACATACTCTTTACTCAGGACTAATCTAACGACACTAACAGCACAAATGAGGAACAAAAAAAAACAAAAATCAAGAGCATTTAGCACCGTATACATAACGCGGAATTAATGTTTGGTCTGACTATTTATTAATGATTGGTCAGTTTTTTATTTTTTTTTCACTTTACGAGATTTTGCACTTACGAGATTTTTATGAAAGTTCTTCCTCCTCCTCTCATTTGTTTTTGAAAATAATAGCCTTGTCTTATGACTCAAAGGCATATCTTTGTATTGTGTAAAATTTTATCAGTCTTTTCTAATTTAAGAATAAAATCAAGTTGGACAATTAAAAAAAAAAAAAAAAATAAGAAAAAATTGAATGCCAAACAAACGAAATGAATAAAGCCAAGAAATAACTAATGTACTAAAAGTACACTAGTGACTAGTAGTACATATATTTTTTGTCGGTAAACTATTTCGTTGTTGACGTTGCTGTTATAATCGTTGATATTCTATTTGTTCAACATTTTGGGTAAGAGAGAGAGAGGGAGGGAAGTTGGGAAAAAGGGGGAGGGAAAATCATACGAAAGTGGAGGAACCACTAAAAAACTCGTGTAGTTAAACATTCATTTACTAAATTCAGGGTTAATAAGTAATTTTTATTATTGAAGAAGAAGAATTTTACACTTCTCCAAACTAATTAAGGAATTTAAACATTTTTCTTTTTCCCTTTTATTATTTATAAACTTTTCTGTTCTATTGGTGTTTCATTTTCTTTATATATATATATATATATACAATAGGGTATATCCAAAATTAAGCCTTTCTGAATTTGAAAACTGTGATACGCGTATTTTTTATTTAAGATTTAACATGCCAGTTCCAACTAGTACTTTAATAAAAACTGAGGAAGAGGAAAGAGAGATTCGGTTAGCAGAACAACGTCAGGTTTGGGAGAGACAAAGATTGGAGGTTGAAGAAAGAAGAAGACGAGCTGAATCTCAAAGAATTGGGTCTCCATTTAAACATCCATGGTGGACAGCCTTTTCTGACGCTGGTCCTCAACCAAGATGCCTAGATGAATGGTTGACAGTTGAAATCTCTAATTCAATTAGAGAAAAACCAGATTGGAAGACTAAATACAAGAATGACGAGATTGTTGCTAAATGGAAACGGGAGATTAAACAACAATGTCAAGATAAAACCAGATATTTAGATCAAATAATTGATTATGTCTTTAAGGAATTACAATGGTATGAAGATGTGGAAAAGGATTTAAATACGTTTCAAATTGGTTGTGATTACAGAATTGTATTCTCAGATGGTGCTGTCAATGAGTCTTTGAAAAAGAGTTTCACCAACGGAGCTCAAAAATTAGTGGAATCGTTTGGGAATGATTTTGATTATCATCCAGGGTCCAACAATCAAGTTGTTGATTTGGTTCATCCTTCTTTATTCATTGTTCAATATGATAAAACTCCTGTTTTAAAAAATGGTCAATTAGAAATTATTAAATATGGAGAAGAAATCGAGCATGCAAAAGCTGGTGTTGATCCATCTGGAGTATCTAAAAAATTCCAATGGATTCCTGCTCTCGTGGCTAAAAATTCTAATGGGAAATTTGAATTTGGTTCTTATATCAATAATTTACATCCTATCAAATATAAAGATTTGTATGATTCAATTGGTGATATTTTCAATGCCGCTATTCCTGGTTTGAATTGTGTATTGACTCGATATGCATCACAAGAGTTTATTCGTATTCCAATTCCAGGAGGCAGTGATGCTTACACGGACGAGTATGATAAAGATCGTGAAGAATTAGATGCAGAATTGGAACGTGAAGCCGAGGAGACAGGTCATGATTATGATTGGGAAAAGATGGAGGCATTTGAAAAAGATAAACTGAAATATCTTCGTGAATTTATTCCTAAATGGGAACAAGCCCCAGTTTTTGATAAACCAATTGATCTCGCCACTATGTTTGATAATTTGAAAGTTATTGTGAAATTGGCAAATATTGAACTTACGCCAGAAAACCCTGTTTATGCTGGTGGATCATGGCATGTTGAAGGTGCGATCAATGAAGATATTGTAGCCACCGTATTGTATTATTATGATGTTGAGAATATTACTGAATCAAGACTTTCTTTTAGAACCGGATTTGATGATCCTTGTTATGAGCAAGGTGATGACTTTTATACCGAAACTATTTTTGGGATAAAAGATGAAGAAGTTATGGTTAGAGAAATTGGAGGAATTGAAGCTAAAGAAGATAGAGTTGTTGTGTTCCCCAATATGTTTCAACATCATGTTGATCCTTTTGAATTAAAGGATAAAACCAAGCCTGGTCATAGGAAAATCCTTTGTTTTTTCATTGTTGATCCATATAATCATAATGTCATTACTACTGATAAAGTTCCACCTCAACAAAAAGAATGGTGGGATGATTCTAGTTTAGATTATTTGTTTCCTGGAAATTTAAAACAACAAATTTTAGATTTAAAGGGAGACAACTCGTCGTCTTGGCCAATGACATTAGCACAGGCAAAGGAAGCTAGAGTTGCCTTGATGGAAGAAAGATCTGCTAGAGGTGAAGGTGATGAATACGAGGGTGCATTTACAAGAAGTTTTTCATTATGCGAACATTAGAATTGCAAGCATTCGATACTAATTGTATCGATCCAAGATATGTAATACTGATTTTTAGTTTCCTCTTTCTATATCTTATTTCATATGTATACATATATACATGTGTTTTCATAATAGATGTGGAGCATCCTTTTATTCATTTTCGAAGTATGTGTGTGCTTATATTGTATGAGCATCTCCATGTCGAGCATATTATTCTAAAAATCTATTTGAATGAGTGTCTATATATTGATAGAAATAAAACTTCAAGTCTTTTTTATTAGAATTTGCTATTAAAGACAATTTTATTCATGAAAAGAAGCAATTTGATACTAGTCAATGAGTTATCAATATCGATTGAGATTAAAAGATTGTTATCTTTTTTTTTTGGTAAAAATTGGCTTAAAATTTTTAAACAAAAAAGTTTCTGTTAAGAGTTCATTGAATAGTATAAAGAACAATTGTAAAATATCCGTTCCCACAACAATATGACAACAGGAATACTTGATAATAACGTATTGTAAGAGAAAAGACGGTATATATTGTTTTCATTATAGAAAATAAGGCTTGAGCAACACTTATCGTTAAGAGTCACATTATTTAACTTTTCAAAATAGCTTATCGCAAGGCCTAATCATAATAAACAACGACAACAAGGAACCAGGGATGCTTACAATGAATTGCCAGAAAAATATGAAAAAAAAGTGTATTCTACAATTAAACAAGGCTTCTTCTCTTAAAAATTATGTTTGAAACAGCGAGTTACCAATGAAAACAAGAGCTGTATCGTCTAATGATATCTTCCATAGTCAATTCTAATTATCATTTGATATGCAGCTTTTGGAGTTAATAGAACAACAACAAATTAATTGATTTCTGTATAAGTGGTATACCCGAATTGCTCGTATTCGTTTGAATATTTATAATTGCAAAATTGGCGATTTAAAAAAACGCGTCTTTATTCTTACAAATTGCTGTGAAATGGGTTAAAAAAACAAAACAAATGATTCAAAATGATGTCATAACAATCCTATAAAGGAATTCTGATTATATAGGTTCTTATTATTATTATTACCATCAGCGTCAACTAAAATTCAGGTCCTATTGTAATTAATCCTTGGTGTATTGTTTTCCTTCCATCCAAACCCTGCTCCCCACCTGCTTTTTATTGTTTCTTCTTCTTTCCTCGTAGTGTTTTTTTTAGAGTTTTTTTGAGTTATTGACACGCATAACATTGTAATTCGAAACATCCCACACATTCAGGCACTGTTGCATGAATACTATATGGTGGTGGTAGTATGGGTACCTGTACCTTTTTATTTTGAAATAGTACTAATTGGGAAACTGGAAAAATTACTTTAGTGTTCATTTCATTAGGATCTTGTTACATAGAACGATTCATAACAAGTCAACGGAATATAATCTAGGAAAAAGCTGTAGTTGCAATAACAGGAACTTGGATAATGGAGGTAATACTATAATCACAGACACCACAATTATCTCTACAAAAATGATATTGATATATTTTTTAAAGCAAAGAAATTAATTAAAAAGGGTTCTTCCATCATTTGCATAAACGAGGGTTTCTTCTTCTTCATTATCGTCTAATTTATTCTCTCGTGTAATTTTGATAAGAATTTTTGCAATAAAGGAATATTAATTAATTAATTATTAATTATTATTATTAGCGTCACCCAAGCCCTTGAGACAATCAAAGAAGAATAGCCGAAGATAAGCTGATGGAATGGTATGCATCACAACATTAATAGACATCGTTGTTCTTCTTTTCTTTTCTTCCTTGTTTTTCATGGTTTTGAGAGTACTCCGTCAATGCAAAATAAGATCACATTTAATGATTGACAATCCAATGAAATCATGAAACAGATTGTTAGTCAATTGCGAAAAATAAGACAAAGACAGGAAAGACATTGGGAATTCATAAAACACAGAAATAACACAATTGAAGTATTCGCAGAAATGCAATGCGCTTGTATTGTTCCTTTTTCTGTGAATGAAGGTTCAAGAGAGTATGCATATCTTCTTGAAAAATTCTTTTGTCCATGCCCACACCACCCACCCACCAACACCAACACTAATAGAATCTGAACTGTTTTTTTTTTTTTGTTCGTAACACTTTATACAATCACCAATGTCAAAGGAATTCCAACAATAAACTGAATTCCTAGTACCAAAACTATTTGTAAAGACGAGTCTAGATTTATATATTTAGTGCTATATTGATTTTGTAACGTCTTGTTATCACCATTCTCTTATATGTATCAAAATCCTTGGTTTACCTAGCCAGAACCAAGCATATCCACTAAAGTGTATTAACAGAACCCACATACACTTTTTCCAAGACTAGACAAAAGTATTTGTCTTTTTCTTTTGTATTGTTTTGTTTTTTTTTTTTTATGGAAAATCTTTTTAGTTCAGAAGAATTTAGGCGATTTTTGGGCTTATCCTTGCTTATGGAGTACAGAACACGAAATCAATTTATTGAATTTTCACCGTCTGGCGTACGTCCCCCTTTTTGGAACAAAAACAAAGCAAATTTCGAAAACAACTATTAATTTTTATAAAAACGGTTTTAATTTCTTGAATTAGTTTAATCATTCATTTCATTTCATTCCTTCCCTTTCCTTTCATTTTCTTTTCTAAATTCCACTGTTTAACCAATCCTTTAATCATTGTTTTTTTACTTATATTATAATTGATATTAAATCATTAAGTTTTCCTACCATCTAAAGAGTGCGACAATTTAATTAACACCACCCCGAGGAATCATTTATTTCACTTTTTTAAGAGAAAAAATAAACAAACCAATCTCGTTCATTGGAAGAAAAAAAAGAGAGAGAGAGAGAAGATAAACACCAAAGTCATCACTACAGTTTAAACGAACACTTTATCCGAAAGTCACTACTACTACTACTACTACTAACACACACATTTATAACTACTTCGCCCCCTGTTTGGATATCGAGACTGCGTTTATTAATTTTTCTTTTTTCTTTTCTCGACCTCCAACTATAATTAATGTCTGAAATTTGATTCCAAATTTATTCAACTACTACAGCTTGTACACTTTGAATCATTATGGTCTCAACAAAACAACTAATTGCCAATTTAGAATTACCTAAATTACCTTTTCACCATGAAAAACAAACCAACCAAAAGCCAAAGCACAATTATTTATCTAGCACCACAATCATTGATGCTGGTATTATGGACCCAGCACAATTTACTCGCAAGAATTTAAAGTCAGTATTACATATTATCACTCAAGAATTGAAGAAAAGAGGTACTAAGACTCCCCATATATTTCTTCCATTTAGATCCAAAGTTAATGACGAAAAATTGGAATCATTTCTATCATCTATTGCGCCACTGGGGGAACTACGAACAGATAATACACAATTGCAACACCTATGTTCTGAAACCGATGAATTTACATTGATAAGTACTTTAAAATATTTTTGGTCACGTTTGCCTAATAATGAGATTATTGGATGGGATGTATATCTTGAGTTCAAACGTCGAGAGGCAGAGAAAGGGTATCCCAAAAATGCATTTTTATCGATTATGCCGAAATGTTTGTCATCTCCAGCTCATGCCTCTATTGTCTATGATTTTTTGGATTTGATATTGAGCATAACATCAAATTCTCAATTCAATTATTTAAGTGGTCGGAAAATAAGCAAAATGGCAAGTTTTTGGGCATTTAGTTGTCGACAACAATTTCTACAATCTCCATTTTACGATGCAACACAAGAAGAAGTTGAACATAATTTTATTGAAGGGATCGATACTTGGAAAAAATCAACTAATGCTCTTTTCCATTTAGTTTTGGCCTTTTTGAGATCAATGTTACCTGAAACTAATTCCGAAACTTTAAAGATACCAAAGACTTTACAGTCTTTGTTGGTGACTACGCTGTATCCTCCTTCCTCAGACAATGAGTCTGACCAAAGCATGTTAAGAGGTGCTATTACCATTCCTTGTGTTTGTGTATCAACTACTCAACCTTCGAAAGACCCATATGAATTGGTTAGTAAAGTTAGGCATAATTTAAAGTTTGATAAAAAAGATGATTTTTTGTCAATCGAGAATTATACGATTTTAAAGAATTTATTTTCTAAAAAGGGCACATTTGAGATTGTTAATTCCTTAACTGATGAATCAAAAAGAATTCTATCGAGAATTTCCAGTGAGCCGATTCCATCAAAATTCAATCTTGCTCCCGGTTGGGACAAATCAAAAATAGAAACCGACCCAGATATTCCTTTGTTTTCAGAGATTTCCATTAAAGATGTGTCAATACATGACTATTACATATGGACTTGGTTGGCATCAATAAGTAGTGATCAACCATCTGTGACCAAACAAATATTTGGTAGATCTATTGTTGTTGAGGCGGAAGTGTTGGGGTTTCAAAAATGGATTGTCGTGACTGAAAAAACTCTAAGTTCAGAAGGATATTTGCAGCGATTCAACTTGGACAGACGGATGCTTAGTAAACATAAACGACAAATATCTATGGAAGATTACAAAAACTCGCCATTACCTCCAATCCCAGTGGACGAAACTGAAAATGCAAAATCAAATGAAGGACGTAAACATTCCAATTCAGTGTCTTCAACATCTTTGTTTTCCAATAAGAAAAACGATATGGGAGAGTTCAAACTGGACCAGAATATAAACTCCGCAAGGTCCAGTGCTGATACATCAACTTCGAATCACTCACAAGAAAAAGCTACTCAATCGGCTCCTCCTTATGTGACTAGAGCCTCAGATATATTTGATAAACTGTTCAGTGATCAATTCAGCTACATTTATCCAATTTTGAGTGAATCCATGGAAACCAATGAAGTTGATCAACAAAACACATCATCAAGAGAGTTAACTACCTCTGCATCAAGGTTTACAAAGACTACAATGGGAGATATGATAGCTCCAGCAAAGAATCCTGTTGGTAGAAAAGCTCCTCCTTCTTTTGTATCAAATTCTTCTATTTTGGAAGCATACACCAACACCCCAAGTTCACAAGATCTGTATCTCAATCACAGACAGTCAAGCACTCCTGATAACACATTTTCTCCTTCCAAGAGTGACAATAATACTATTGATACTTTGAAGGAAGATAAATACTTTGAACCTTTTGATATGTATCACCCAGAAATGGACGCAAACTCACAACAAGAACCTGTCGAACCATATGATAACTATTATGTGGATGTGGAAACTAAGACTTCAGCTACTGCTGCTGCTCCTCCTCCTTCTCAAAAACTCCAGCCACCTGCTGGGACACATCATCAATTTTCTCAACCTCTCCAGATATCACCTAATGAAATTCTGAGTTTGCCTTCTGATTCTACAATTGTTAATAAAAATGAAAAGTCCAACAATGACAGCACTATTATTGCAGCTTCTAATAATGTATCAGAGAATGGTAATGAAGAAAAAGCAGGAGATGAACTGCCAGACGAACAAACAAAGGAGGAGAATGAAGAAGAATTGCAACGCAAAATTGAAGAAAAGAAACAGAAAAAGAAAAAGGAAAAGAAAAAATTGGAGAAACAGGCCGAAGCTGCCCAATTGGCGGCTGCTCAAGCAGCAGGATTCCCCTTTGCATTGTTGCCTTCTAATGTTCCGCCACCACATATTCCAGGAATGCCAGAAACTCCATCTACATCACCTAAAAAGAAAAAGCAAAATTCTCCTAAGAAGAATACGTCACCGAAGAAGAAAACACCTAAGAAAGTAAAGAGAACTCCATGCGATCAAAATAAACCATTACCACAACCAACAGAAGAAGTTAACAAACAAGAAAACACAAATGTGGACTCTTCTTCGGCTACAAATTCTGAACCTCCAGTGTCAGCCGATGATAAAAAACTCGCTATTCTGTCGCAACCAGAGAATGATGCAATGCCTTTACTTGCACCACCACCACCGCCACCACAAGCAAATACTTCTGTAATGAGTTCACCAAGAATGGGATTTGTCAGTTCGCCAAGGATTCCACCCACTCAGTTTGCAAACCCTGAGGTACCATCTAATGAACAATTGGTAACACCAAAGGAGCAATACAATATTTTTGTCTCACAACCACCGCATGGAACAGAAATAGGTACCCAATCACCTAGACATCCTTACTTTATGCAAGACGAAAGAGTAAATCCAACTGAAGATGCTCCTGCTCAAGCTCCTGCTCCTGCTCCTGCTCCAGCTGCAAAACCTCAGGTGACTAATATTGATACTGCTCCATTGCCATCGGTTAACAAACCTAGAATATTAGTATCAAACTTGGAGCCACATACACCTGTAGATGCCAACTCAACACATGACAGCTCACAACCAAAGAATCTGCCACAACCACAAGCATCGGTATATAATGCAACACCTCCAATGGCACACCCACCTCTACAGAGTTTACCTCGACCAAACTATTATCAACAACCACAACACAATCAAAATTATTTCCAACCAGTGCCGCCACATCCACAATTCATTCCAAGACAACAACCTTCATACTATCAACAGCAACCATTGGCTTATGGTTCTTCTCCAATGCAACAACAAGTACCTGGGCCAATGCATACATATCCTCCACATGCGCCACCGCCACCTCATCTTCCACCTCAACAAATGCAATATCAACAATACTATTCTCAACACCTAAACTCACACCCACATCAACATCAATATCCCCCACCACCTACACATAACGGTATGATGATGATGAATCCTCAGCAACATGCACCAATGCAACCTCCACCAACAATGCCTCCTATGAATGGAGGTGGTGCAAACAGAGCTATGATGAATATGGTTCCAGTTGGAGCAAAACACAATAAAAACCAAGTCACTAACAAAGCCAATTTGCGTGCAGCTTTTGCTGAAGGTAGTTTCGGTATTTAAAATTCCTTGTTTATGAAGTTTAATCAACTTTGTATTCAGATTGTTGTTTTTTCTTTTTCATAAGAAAATAGTTTGTTCATGTTGGGTAATATTTATTTTATTTGTACTATGACTACTGTTATTCTATGATATACTTATAAGTTATAATAAATATGTTAGTAAACAGTCACTTTACTCAGAATAGATATTTTTTGTTTTTTTCGGTAAAATTTCTTCTTTTTCCTGACGACTTGTAGTTGCAAAATAAAAATTTACTGACATTTCTGTTTTAATCAAATGATTTTATGTCTGCCTTTTGGTGATATCATTGGAGTCGCTTATTTCGGCGAAATTTAGCCTACTTGGCCAAGTGGTAAGGCACTCCACTCGTATAATTTATTTCCAGTGATGGAGCGATCGTCGGTTCAATCCCGACAGTGGGCAAGATTTTTTTTTTCCCGTTTTTTCTACAAAGAAAACATGACAACACTAAAAAATGTACAAAGGAAGAAGATCTTATATTTTTTACTGAACAGATATTAATCTTACAGTATTTACCTACTTGTTACTTTGAGCGGGTGGAGGTGGGGGTGGCGTTCCAGATGCATTTTGCAGTTGTGAAGCAACATCTAATTTTTTTGACTTTTCTAATTCCTCATTCATATAATCATCTAGTCCTTCAAATGTATCTTTGGCAGCAACATGTTTCTTCTTTCTAGTTGAAGCACGTGGAGGTGCACCAGCACCCATAACTGGTGGTGGAGAATTGATTATATTTGTATTCTCTTTTTTATTCTCGGGGGATGCAGGGACGTAAGAGGAGTGCTGTGGAGGCAAGTTCACTTGTTGTTGATATCCAAGATTTTGGCTATTCTCGAAAAGAATATCGTCAACAATTGAATTGTTATCAAACTTACCAACGACCTCGGGGATTCTGTGTAACAAGCCATATCCGACATCACACCCAAGGATACCTCGATTGTATCCTGTTCCCCAACTACGCGAGAGATTCACTGTCACAGGTCGCAAAATATCGTAATCGTGATTGTACACATAAAGGGTGATTGGAATATTATCTTCATTAGAAATTGAATAATGATAATTGTAATAGTTTAAAACAGTTTTAGACAATAAAGATTCACCACCTTTGGTAAGTAACCCCTTCCCATTGGAGTCCGTTGGATATGCTGAATCACAACCAATAATATAATCTGAATATGGCACTAATTGGGACATGAATGCTGGAGATCCTTGATGTGTCGTTAAGATTCGCCATACATATGTTGCTGTAGTCAAATGTTGAGATTCCAAAGTCAACCCCAATTGTTTGAAGTTGTCAACAAACAATTGCTGAACAGACGCATCTGCGATGTCTGATGTATCAATAGATTCGTATTTTGACAATGGTAAAGAGATTTGTCGGACTATCCCACCCTTTGCGCTCCATACGTCAACAACAAGATCTTGCTCATGTTTGGCCAATGTATTAATTTCTTGCATAAGCAATTCAAAATTAACCGCAGCAGCTTGTTCTGTGGTTGTATTACCACCATAATTGATAGTTCCATCATCGTTAATAGAATACGAAAAATTAGATAATGAAGGATAAAGCATTGGAAGTTCATGATTATTTATTCTTATGATGTAATCGAACCAAGATTCAAAACCTTTTTGGTGTGCAGTAGAATGTGGAATGACATTCAATACTCGGAGAGCGTATCCTTTGTTATTGATTGCAGTGGCATTCTTGAAGTAAGAGTCATTAGACGTGGAATCCAATGCCGAGCTCCCTTCAAATCTGTCAACGAGTTTTTTGGCAAAAGTAAACATTGATTTGAATTGATAAAAAAAAAAAGAATTAAAAAGGTGTGATTGTTTTGAACAAATTTCCAAAGTGTATGTTCAGTTTTTCTTCTGGTTATGAAAAGAAAAAAGAAAACCAAATTACAACAATACAAACATCCGAAACAATGTATAAAACTATAGTAGTATTGTTACAACTCTTTAATTTGAAATTAATAGATACATTCGATTTTCGAATGTATAAATTGACTACATTCCTGACATACAAAAACCATACAAAATATTTGGTACAAAAGCATATGTATAATATATAAATTATTACAAATCTAAACAGTATCTTGATAAAGTAATTATCAAAAACAAAAGTAAAAAAAAGTAAATCTTTCACGAAATAAAGAATTAGAGTATAAAGACTAACTGGCATTAAGAACACCAGCAGCAAAAGCTAAACTCCAAGTCCTACTTTGACCATTATCCAACCACTTATCATCCCAGTTATCTGAGGCGAAAAATTCATAAGAAGGTTTAGGATCAAATAAAGCTTGGTTTAATCTCAAAATACCTGTCCAGCCACTGTCAACATTATCAATAAAACCAGCAATTTGGTCTTTCCATTCCTCTTGAACATAAGAAGCCTTTCTGACCAACGATGAGGAAGGTGTAATTGGAAGCATATGAATACCGTGGACATATTCTGGATGATCAGCTGGTGATCCAAAAAATGTAGTGTAATCAACCTTGTTTTCAAAAAATATACCACTAACTTTGTTTGGTAAGATTTGTTTTGGTTCCACAGTATTATCTGATTTGTAGTAGAAATACATATTAAAAGAACGTGCCATAATCGAAATCATCAAACCACCTCTTGCTTCCATTGATTGATCCCCAACTACTTTACCCCATAATTTGAGAGCAGCAGCAAAATGTAATGATTCAGAACTTGACTCAATGTTCTTGTAAGTGACGAATAAACCAGTTGCCCAAGAATGACCAGAGAACCAGTCAAACATTCTTGAAACGGGGAAATAAGTATCATCTGTAGAAGGATTAGAAGCGTCTCTTACTAAAGAGTTTACCCAGTCCTTATTACTCTGAGCCCATGTACCACCTAACTTCTTATCAACGTAACCAACGATAGCTGCTGCGTGAATGAAATAACCATAGTGGAAATCGTGATCGTTATAATAAGCAGCACCGAAATCGGAATTTGGATCACCATTTTGAGCAGATGTTGAAGTTACTCCACCAAATTTGGTATCATACATTAATGGATAGTATTGTTTGTTTTGAGTGAAAACTTCAAAGGCATCTTTCATTGCTTTCAAGGCATCTTTGGTAACCTCCTCATCCTGTATTATTTCACTAACAACCAATAATATTTGAGCATACTTGTCAATAACTTTTCCTGAAAAATAATTGGAGTCCATATTTTTCACAGTTTGAGCAATATCTACTGCCAATTCTTTGTTAGCAGCAGTAGCTAATAATTTTAATTGGTCCTTAGTGTAAGTCAAGCTTCCAGTCATACCTTCTGTCCATGGCAAGAATTCCACGTTTTGGTTAATTGTTTCACTGAATTCCAATTCATTGGTTAAAAACCCGGTCATGTCACCTTTGGTGGTAGATGTAACCGTGATACCAGTAGATGTATCAAGGGCAGAACCTGCTAATGAATCCATGTGATGTGGTAAAGCAAAGACAATTGGGTTATTTGAGGAAGATTTACCAGATGTAGCATAGGTAAACTTATAGCTTGCATCTGTGCCCTGTGACACACTTCCCAGAACCGTGGCGCTGGTGACATACATACCAGCAGCGGCATCGTAATACTTATCATCAGCATCATCTTTAGGAGCAATGGCCACCTGTATAATCAATCCATCAACTGGTTTGGATCCCTTTATGTTGTAGAAATCTTTGACCTCTAATTTAAAGTCGGTATCTTTATCTGGCAATGTAATGTAAATCAACCATTGAACATTGTTTAATAAAGTGGCACGATATTTCAAAACATTTGATAATAAAGCGTCAGAAGTCTCAATAGATAAATCTTTGACTCCGAACAACGAATTCAACAAGGGAGTTAAATTCCCATTATAAATACCTGTAACAAAACCCATACCTTGAACTAAAGGAAGATCCAAGTAATTGGCATTATCATTGGAAGAACTTGACAACGTGACCAAGGCAGACAATTCAGCCATTTGGGACACTCTCATATGCATTGAATCTTTAGAAAATGATGTAGCAGAAAATATCAATTCACCATTGTTCGTTGGGGTAAAGTAATAAGAAGGAACCCCGACATTATTAGTGTTTATGGATCCAAAAACTCTGTCAGATACATCATTATGTTGAACAGCAAACCCATAATAATTTGTTTTACTCCAATAAAGTCCATATGGTAATGGATACACCATAAAGTCTTGATTACCAAGTACTAAATTGGTATAGAATTTGTTGGTTCCAATTGGTTTGCCATTGTTGTCGACACCAGCAGGAATTGATAATGGAATTTCATTTCTTGAAAAAACTGCTGGTGGTGCATTGGTATCTATTGCTTTGAACAAGTCACCCGAGTAATTACTGGCCACTTCATCGCTAGATTCGGTTTCAATACTTTCTGAGCTTGAACTGGTGCTGACTTCTGAGCTCGAACTGGTGCTGACTTCTGAGCTCGAACTGGTGCTGACTTCTGAACTTAAGCTAGAGCTAAGTTCAACAGAACTGGAAGAACTGCTAAGTGAGTGATCAGACGTTGTTGAAGATGCTAATTCAGAAAATTCTGTAGTGGATGCAGTCGATGAGGAATTCAAAAATGAACTGCTAGATAATAAATTGGAAGTGGACTTTTCAAGCACCAAGGAGGATTTTGCAGAAGAACTTTTCATGGTGCTAGACACACGGGATGAGTTTGTGTAGCTGAAATTTGGTACCAATGAAGAAGATTCAGTAATTGATGTGAGACTTGAGTCTGTCATGGAACCTGATTGATTTTTAGTAGAACTAAGACTCAAACTAGAACCAGTTTGTGAATTATTTGATATATCGGAAGTGACGGTGCTTTTAACTTTATTAGCACTAGTCGATATAAAGGAAATAGACCCATTAGTATAAGTAGAAGAGTATTCAGAATTGGGCAAAGTTGTTGATTTTTTTTTAATTGTAACTGCATCTGTGATTAATGATGTGTTAATGGAAACTGTTTTACTGGTACTGACAACTAACTGTGAACTCACGGGATTCTTCTTTGTTGTGGGAACTAAGGAAGCTGAAGTTAAAGGTGTGTAAGTAGTTGAAGGTAAAGAAGTAGCGCTGAATACTGTTGAAGTAGTGGTTCCTGCAGTCTTTACACTGGTTTTCTGTAAAGTCACAGCACCATTTGAGCTAGGGAAAGCTTTGTGGGTGGAAGACTTTGTATTAACAATCGACTTTTCTTCATTTTGTTCGGTTGTAGTAGTAGTAGTAGTAGTAACGGATCCACTGTGAGGAATTATAGTAGAAAAAGTTTGCACTGTGCACACTTTTTGGTTGCATATGGTAGTGCTCGTGACAGTAATTTTATTATGATCAATTACTGTTGGTGTATCATGGATGGAAGCCAGTACAGCAGACCCTTGTATTTGTTGTTGTTGTGCTTTTGACAGTTCTGTTGGTTGTAGCAGTTGTGATTGCTTTACTTTGCTATTTGGTTGTTGTGGTGCATAGACTATCACTATTGGTATACCGGTGGTTAATCCAGTTGGGTTGTTTGGTAATAACTTTTTAGCGTAGTTCTCTAAGCAAGGATTGCTTATATGTGTAGTTTTGGTAACAGTCACAGTTTCTTGATGAGCCGGGTTCTCTGCCAATGCTTGAATGGCTACTAGTGTGCTGAATAAGACAGATTTGAAAAGCATAGCGATATATTAATGTATAACTATGGTCTGTTACGATGATTATTGTTCAGTAAATCAAATAAAAGAAATTGAAAACCTGACCTGTATTTATATGAATGCAATTGAATAGAACACGAAGCTGTTTATGAAAAGAAAACTACCCATTTTTTTTGCAAGCAACGAGAGGAAAGGAGCCAAGCAAATA
Source organism: Candida dubliniensis CD36 (assembly GCF_000026945.1). Taxonomy (NCBI): domain Eukaryota; kingdom Fungi; phylum Ascomycota; class Pichiomycetes; order Serinales; family Debaryomycetaceae; genus Candida; species Candida dubliniensis. Next base: position 782,443 of record NC_012860.1, on the reverse strand, counting down.
AAATAGGATCATAATTAACGTTAGATATTAACACAAAATTTTCCCGAGAACAATACGACCACGCTCAATTTGGTGCTGGATCTTCTAATTCCGGAAAAGATGTTTCTTTTTTCTTTTTCATTTCATTGTATGGCTCGATGAATTGTTTGAGTAATCTCGCGACATAATTATTTGTGTTACTTTGTTTATAAAATGATAATGTTGAATGATTTGGAATGCATGCATTGTTAATTACAATCAAGGCAATTGTTATCGTTCAACAGAATTTGGTAGTTTTTTTTTCTTTCTTTTGTCATCTAGTACGGAAAAAAAAAAGTGAGTATTGTTGCGAAAACATTAAACAATACAATACGATAAAGCAAAAAAAAATATAATAGAGATAATATTTGTGACAGATTGTGCTCAAATAATATTTTTTTAGTCTTCCTTCAACCAGCAGTGGTTTGGAGGTTACCTTTTTTTTTTTTCTTCCTTTCAATTCTTAATAAAATTATTAACAATAAGTTACGATTTGTTTTTTTCAATGTAATGTAGTATGAAGTTAGTGACTAGTCAAATTACTATTAACTATGGTGGCCAGCAGTGATAACAAGTAATGGTTTTAGATTTAAACTAAAAAATTATAATACTTTTTGCTAGTACCTGCTTCTACTGATGTTGAATGTAATGAAATAATAGAAGCAAAAGAAAAGATGCACGCCTAGATTTATGGCATAAAATTTGACATTATATTATATATCAACCAATTACAAAAATTCTTACTCTGGGAATGCCGCCCAATAAAAAAAGAAAAAAAGGAGTAGAAAATATAGCTAGAAAATACTTCAATATTCTCAATTATTATTATATAGGATATTACATCTAAATGACAGAACAGTTTGTGTTGTGTTGATAAATAATAAAATAACTAAAAAGAAAAGTTGTGCACACCACAATTTTTAACTCCATTATATTATTTTCATTTGCAATTACTAATGATACTCTAAATCTAAAGATGGTAAAGATCAGAATCAATAACGTCTAATGATCATTTGTCTAAATCAAAGTAAATAAACAAAATCAAGGTTGACAACTTGCATATTTTGTTTTTGATCTGGATGATGATGAGATGCTAAGAAATTTAAAGGCTGGCTGGCTGGCTGTATTTTTTTTTTTTTTTTTCGTTGTTTGTATCACTCTCGAAACAGGTTAAAATAACAATAACTTATATCTGCCAGCAAGATTTCTTCAAAGAAGGTTAAAAAAACCCTAAACTTTACAGATCTAAACTTCTGTATCTTTGTCCTCAGCTCTGATTCAATTGTTCAATCAATGATTGAATCTATTCTTGTTTCCTTTATTACCTTATGTCATGTCAAGGGCAGTTTTGGCCTTTAGTATCGCCCAGAGGAACAACGACATTTCTTGCGACTTTTTGTTTTTTTTTCCCCCTTTTTGTCGTTATAACTGACAAATCATTTTGGTTGGCTGATCTTGCTCCACTTTTTTCTTCTTGGTTATTTCTTTTCCTCCGCATCTTCGATAATAACGACTTTAATTTATATCAATGGCACTGGTTGTTGTATTAGGAGCTGGGGTAATTGGATTGACAACAGCCCTCGAATTGAAGCGTTCCAATGCTGAACTTGATATAACGATAGCGGCAGAGCATTTACCAGGCGACATTGATCACACATACACCTCGCCTTTTGCAGGGGCCAATTGGCATTCGTTTGCAACTCCTGAAGATAAACGTTTACAGGAAATTGATAAGCCTGGTTACAAAAAGTTTTTACAGCTTGCTGCAGCTGATCCCAGATCTGGTATTTGGGTGGTTGATAATCTTTCAATGTATACAGATTATGAAGTTACTTCAAATAACGGTAATTACAGAAAGTTTATTCCTTGGTTCAAGGATTTTGTTGACGGGTTTGAGATTGTCGATAAACTGAAATTGCCCGAAGGAATAGCTTTTGCTCACAAATTCAAAGGCGTTGTTATATCTGTTCCCACATATTTGGATTATCTTGTACAACAAAACAAAGAGATTGGAAACGTAGTTAGAAGAATCCCTCGAATCCATCATATTGAAGATGTCCGAAAGTTTCATAGTTCTGGTAAGAAAGCTGACTATGTTATCAATGCTGCTGGATTGAACGCATCCAAAATAAGGGGAGTAGAAGATAAAAAGTTCAATTTCCCAGTACGGGGTCAAGTTTTGCTCGTCAAAAACAATGCTAAAATACAGTTGGGTGTTGAAGGGTTTCCTGGATTACCCAATGAAATGTTGTATATGATGCCTAGGAAGGAAGGTGGCACTATTATAGGTGGTTGCTTTTTGGAAGGTGAAACCTCTGTTTCAGAAGACAAAGAATTGACTGCAAGAATTATAAAAAGAGCCATCAAATATGCACCAGAGTTGATTGACCCCAATTACAAAAATAACCCTAGTAAGATTGAGATTCTTAAAGTAAACGTGGGGTTCAGACCATTTAGAGAGGATGGAGCAAGAGTAGAATTAGACAAAAAATACAAATGGTTAATTCACAATTATGGAGCTGGTGCCGGAGGGTACCAAGGAAGTTTCGGTTTGAGTAAGTTAGTAGTTGACATTATGGAAAAAGAGTTACGTAAACTCAAAGCAAAATTATAAGTTATAAATTATACAGACACTCTATACCATTATCTACATATAATGCCGAGCAATATATCAAACAACTTTTTGCCACCCTCTTTTGCATATTTCTTTCTATGGTTACTATCTAAATGATCTGCGACATAACCGTATGCTTTATTTTGATTGGGGCGAATCGGGGTTGGCTTATCTGTATATTTGTGTGTTTTGACGTGCACGTCAGTTGAATAGCCTTGTTGAGGCGAAAATGTACCAATATTAGATGGCTTTTCTGGTGGGACTTTCATTATAGTATCTTTCGAAGGGCTGTTTTATTCAAAAGTAGTAAAGGAAACGTTATCTTTGGTCAACTTTTAAAAAAGAAACACACATCAAATTCTTAAATCTGAACTTGTATTGGTAAGTTTAGTTTCACTATAATTATTCGTGTATTTCTGCCCAGAAATGGAATCCATAGCAACCAACCCATTTAATAAAAAAAAAAAAACAGTCTGAATGACCTTGTCTCTGTTTTGTCTTGAGACAAGACTTGGGTATTTCTCAATTGGTTTCGATTATCCCATATAGTATATAGTTTTATAGGTGTTGATTCTGTTTCCCCTTATCCATGGGACTTTATCGTTAATAACTCTTGGAGTTTTGGGGATTCAAAGCTTGAGAAAACTTGCGCCCAAAAAAAAAAAAAAAAAAAATTTTCTCTCTTTTAATTATTTAGCAAACATCCAATCAGGTCCTAAAGTATAGAGATGAGAGTTTCTCAAGTATTAAATTTCCAAGTGTCTGTGTCAAATGCATTGAGAAGACCATGGCAAACTTTTAGAGATGGTACATTGTACTATGGTCAACTAAAATCAGGTTCGAAAAGACATGCATTAACTGGTAAACAAGGTAACAAACATTATTATAAAGGTACTCGTTCTTCAGGTATAGGTAGTTGGGATTCAAGAGGTAGATATCATATCAACTGGGAAAAGGTGAGAACATATGTAGTTCCCGAAGGTTTGAACAATACTGAATTGAAGGCATTGGTATCGCCAAAATCACCAAAATTCATCCAACAAGTGGTAGGCTATCGTGATCATTTCAAAAGCCCTGAATTGGCATTTCATAATGCAAGGAACTTCATTGAATATGGTGCCAACTATAGTGATGTTGACTTAGAACAGGAAGGTTATATACATAGAATTGTACATCCAGATATATTGGAAGCAGAAAGGAAAGAAAGTATGGGCGTCGAAGGCATAAAGAATTAGTTAGTGTATATATATATATATATATTACTGGCCTGAAATGCATAGTTTTGTAAATAGTAATTTAATGACATGAAAAAATACTCAACTGAGATTGACATCACGGATGACACTTGAAATATACTTTTGGGTAGATTCTCATAACACGCGTATAAACAAAAAAAATATCATAAAAAAGCACAACAATGTATTTTCAACATTTTCAAACCTAATCAAACTCAATAAAGGCAAGAACATTATGTCCCAAAAAGAACAATCAGAGCTTCTTTCACCACAAGAACCAAGAGAAGAAACACCGACAATAACTTCTCAATCTGAACTTATAACAACTACACCAAAAGCAGATGACCAAAATGCAGCTGATCCACAACCAGAACAACAGCCTCAATTGAATCAAGAACAAGATGAGTTTCAGAACAATCTCACTTTACCTATATCCAAAATCAAGAAAATTTTTAAAATGGATCCTGAATACACTGGTGCATCTGCAAGTGCGGTTTATACTGCTGGCCTAGCTACAGAATTGTTTGTTCAATATTTTGCTGAACAGGCAAGTTTGTTGGCCAAAATGGAAAAGCGTAAAAAGATTCAGTATAAAGATTTCTCAAATGCAGTAGCTAGTCATGATGCTTTAAACTTTTTAAGTGATACTATACCTCGAACTCAACCTGTTGGTGAATTGGTCCAACAAAAAAAGATCAATGTAAAACAGACAGCACCGAAAACCACCAAAGATAAAATTGATGACAATACAAACCCTCAAGCTGGAGGTGATATTGTGAAGAAAGATTTGTTGGCAAAAGGTCAACAAACGTTGAATTTTCCAATTGCAAACTCGACTACGTCGCTAAAAACTTCCGAAACTCCTGTCAAGAAATCGGTAATTCTGAATTTGGTATCAACTGAAGATGATAGAAGTACAACAGGTGGTGATGATGACATAGTAATGAAAGATTAATGTATTTTATTGTATTTATTAGAAAGAAATATACAGGTCTTAGGTTGCATTTTTAAGAACTTCTAATATACCCATTGTATCCCTAGACAAATGAATGTTTTGAGGAATTTGCAATTCGTAACATAATTTGATAATCTCAAAGCGGTGAATATCTGGTATCATTTTTTCATAATTTTGTACACCAGTAATTAAAAATGTTACTAGAGATGTCTTTAGTAATGGATAATTTCTGAAAATATATATCGCTTTTTCGGAAACCACTAGTTGTTTTTGTTCCGTAATATTATTTGTTGATTTGACTTCTCTTTGGGGTACTAGTTTTGAGTATCGGGATATGAAATCCCAAGCTTCCTGAAACTTTTTATTAAAGAAATGTTCATATCTCTTTTTATCCTCTTCTAATATTTCAGTCACAAACTGAAGGGCTTGGGTCATAACACCAATATCTTCAGAAGCGTAAAGTCCATTACTTTCAATGCTTGTAGATAACGATTGAGAACCTATCACCAAAGCAATTAGTAATTGCCAATTCGTGGCCAAAACTGGTAATAATAACTTGTAATTTGTGCAAAGTAACGGCAATAGCAATCGTAGTGTTTTAATAATTTGTGTTTTCAACGTGTAAGATTCCTGTGATATCAATGTAAAACCATAATTAAATATTCGTAGCAAAATCATATAAACATCCTTTGAGATAGGTGAGCCCCAAGTTTCTTCTTTTTCTTCTTCATCGTCATCAATGTTTGCTTCATTATCCTCCTCCTCCTCTTCGTCATCAGAATCTGTTTGCATCTCTGAAAAAGGCAAATCGGCTTTTCTTTTAAAATACTCTTTATTGCTATCATAGCCTTCATATTTATCAACCATTTTGTTTGACTCGTCAAGTAGTTCCAAAAGCTGATCCTTATTTGTCATTCCCCATGGTTTATACAATGAAGTGTTGACTTTTGGAGACTCCTCAAAATTGACTTTGAGTTGACTGTCGAACTTATCATGAATCTGATCTATTAAAGCTTCAAACACTATGAAAAAGCTCTCAACAAGTTTATTGTAACCATGATATGAGTCAAGTATCACAAATATATCAGTTAAAACATCATGCAATTGATTTGACTCCAATAATTGTATTCCGGCCACTTTTATAATGATCAAAAGAATACCTGGAAGCATTGGGGTTAAATTACTAGCCACCGACATCTGCAAACTTATGCTATCTATTAGGTAATCCAGGTTATCAGAAATCAAGTTGACCATCGATCCATTATAATATGTATCCAATACTACTTTCAACATCGACTGTGCCTGCAACTGTATCTCCGGCATATCATTATACGTTAATGCTTGAAATACCGACAACAAGTGATCCATTAAAAAGTTAGTTCTAAACTGATCAAGTGAGATTGAGCCAGTAATCACTTTAATTGCTTGTAATGCTGCACTGTATGCTAAAATGTAAGTTTGCGAAGAGCACTTCTCTTGGCTCTCGGAAATCTCTTCAAGTAGTTCTTCTGCCCTTGATAAAACTAAAAAGGACATTTCTTTGGTATCATCATCTATTTCCATATCTTCCTCATTGTCTAAAACCAAGTAGTCTCCTAAGTCAAAGTTACCTAGCTTGCTGAGGGGAAGTTCACAGTAGCTAGAAGCAACCCAAAGCGTAGTGCTTTTTGCAATCACATCATTATTGTCAGCTAATTCAAATATGTTCTCTAATTCTGTCAACGTTGAATTGTTAGCAGATTCATATTTTAAGCCTGATAAATAACTAATAAAGTTCCGTAGTATTCTCTCAGAAAACTTTGAACTGATACCAATTAGTGTACTGCCAGGAGAATTATTAATTTCACTGGTGGTCCAATTACGAGAAATTGTTTTCAAATTATGAATATGAGCCCTCCTGTCGTGTTCTTTCTTCGATGGTTCTTGTTTCACAACACCTTTTGCGTTAATGTACGCAGGTAGTTCGATAGAGTCTAGTTCATTTGTCATTTCGGTTGTTTCGAGTAATCCGCCACTCCTGGAACCTTTGATCTGTTTGGAACTCTCGAATTTAAACATATCCGCAACATATTCTATTAATAAAGCCAAACATCTTTGTTTCAACGAATCCAAGTCATCAAAATCAAGTCTTGCTCTTCTTGATAAACATAGCAAAAGACTAAAATTAAACATCATTGTTCCTACAGTCAACGCTATCTTGTCTTCATCTAAGGTAAAAACAATCCCTGATAATTTATTATCAATCAAATCAGAAAGTTTCGCTTTAACTAATTCAAAAAAAACTTCCTCTTTGTTGGTTTGGCCTTCTATAACCATGCATATGGTATTTGATAGTTTGTCTGCTTTCTCTGCTATTTCTTTGTTGTCTTCGGATGTTACGTATCCAAGAATTGAGACTATGTCAACTGCTAATGAAGCAAACTCTTTAAACAAACTGTTGAAACAGTTTTTCAAAACAGTCTTAACAAATTCAAGAACCTCGTCGTACAATTCTTGTTTGGATCTTAACCGTTGTCTATTTTTTGGACCAAGTAGTATCGACTTGAAGATAATTATCAATGATAATTTCAACTGTTTGGAAGTTGCCTTTAACCATACATTTGATCTATGATCATTTTCTGTAATGGTGACATCTGAAAATATTGAATTGTTGTCCAAAGTCTCATTATCATCGTCCCACACAATATGAATATCTGAAATATTATTTACACCTTCATTTAACTCAATTTGCGCATCCAACTCTCTATCATTGAATGAAACACATATGAAACCTGATAATAATCGCAAAGATTGAATTATGATTTGATAATTCAAATTCGAGTTTAAAGATATAAATTTAGTTATAGAGGAAACAATGCCTGGAAGAATAATGGATAGCTGGCTCGAATTCAAATATTTTTTAACGTTGGAGATTAAATCAAGACATTTGAGAACCAACTGTATTGTATCTTGAGAGTCCACTCGCAGATTAACTATGATACTTAAGCAAATAGTTATGACATTGCTTATAAACAATAGCCTTTTTTCAGTTTGGTATTGAAAATATTCCTTGTTTAAAGTACTCGTAATATTATATAGCACAGCAACTGTTGCTAGTTTGAATTGTATGGATTTCGTTGTTATAGGTAATGGTTCCCTGCTCAAATCTCCACTGGAAAGGTATATCGCTAAAGGAAGTAGTTGATCGGTAAGAACAAAATTAACATTGAAGCTCCAAGAATATTCAACCAAGAATCCAATTATTCCGAACAAATGCTGTATAATAGTATCATCTAAAACTGGCTGTTTCAATATATTGGATAAGGGATAAAAGATATAATCAGCTAGCTTGGGTGATATTTGATAAATCTTAAAATTTCCATTACTATAATACTCATCATGATGCCTTTTAAGAATGTCCTCAATTGATATCATCAAATTGACAACTTTGTTTGTGTTGAGTGGTTGCACAATTGAAGCCTCTGATAATTCTATGCAAACCGGTCTTACCTTGTCAAATAACAGCAGGGACAATAGTCTTTCATTTTGACTCAATTCATTGGCTGAAGTCGATAATTGTGAACTTGATGCCATCACGACGTGCTTGTCGTAGTATTCATTCTAGAACTCTTTAGAATCGTGTTTTAATGATTTTCAAGTTATACAGGAAGGAAGTCGTGCACAACGGTACGTAGTGCATACAATGACATGCCTGATTTTACAATGAGCTTGGGAAAAATCTTGAAAACTTGTGTGTTGGAAAAGTGAAAAGGAAAAAAAAAAAAATTTTTTCACCAGAATATTTCCAACTCTTTCTTCCTTAACAATTATAAACAACAACAAATAATACGTATGTTAAGTATTCCAATTTAGATTGCCCCATGAAGTTTTTAGTGACTTCATATTTTTGAGTCTTTTTTTTTTTGAAGCATGTGGATGTTGTTTTACTTGGTATTTTGGAATCAGTACATTCTTTGGTTGTTCATTACAGTAGGGTTCACTTCAAATATTCTTTGGTTTATTTGGGAGAACTCATACTGTAAAGATACATCTAGTTTGACTCTGCTCAAACTATGGATTCAGGCTTTATTTCAACAGTATAAGGATAGTTTCCAAGAGAATACTGATACCCACGATACCTTTTTTTCAGTTTTGTTTTATTTTGCTCATGACTCCGATGTAATGTTGGACACTCATGTGGCTGATCTAAGTATAAAGAATTAGACTCGTTGGATTTTGTATACTAACTGCATTTCAATATAGATTAAGATGACTAGAACTTCTGTCTTGGCTGATGCTTTAAATGCTATTAATAACGCTGAAAAAACTGGTAAGCGTCAAGTTTTGATTAGACCATCTTCAAAGGTTATCATTAAACTTTTAACTGTTATGCAAAAGCATGGTATGTATTTTTTTTCCGATATAATGGGATATTATTTGATTAAAGAGTTCTATTCACTTTAAATTTTTTTTTTTCACCCGAATTGATAACTGGATGGCTTGATCGGTGTTTTGAAAAAAACTATCAGTCCCTTTCTGTCTTTTAAGTATTCGGAAAAACAAAAGCTGGAAATGCTTCTTACACGATGGATAACATTTTGATTGTATCGATCGTTTACTTTTCCTGTACATTTTCATACTATTTTTGTTCCAATTTAATCAATTTTTTTTTTTTTTGGCCCAAAACAACAAATGGAGGGAGGAAAGAGCTTATTACTAACAAACTTAACTTAGGTTATATTGGTGAATTTGAATACATTGATGATCATAGATCAGGTAAGATTGTTGTTCAATTAAACGGTAGATTAAACAAATGTGGTGTTATTCAACCAAGATTCAATGTCAAAATTAATGACATTGAAAGATGGACAGATAACTTATTACCAGCCAGACAATTCGGTTATGTTATTTTGACCACTTCTGCTGGTATCATGGACCACGAAGAGGCTAGAAGAAAGCATGTTTCAGGTAAAATTTTGGGTTTCGTTTATTAGGTGATCAGGTTTGGTATATATATTATATATCATTTGTATATTAGTTTAAATAATTTATGTTTCAAAGTAGTGATTTCTACGCTGTAACATGACAGGACAAACATAATTGTTCTGTTTAAATGGAAAGCGACGACTGAATTTAGTATGAAGGGAAAGTAAGGTAATTGTGGACTTTCAGAGTCAACATTTTATTTACGATTTTTTTGCAAAAACAGCCAATGTCGCGGAATAATGCACTCGTTTTTTTTTTTTTCTTCCTATTTTTTATGGTAATACACTTATATGAACCTACGTTTCTCAGAGCAATGACATTCTTTGAATCACTCAAGTTTGTTGGATCGACTTTATCCTGGACTTTGAGAGCAGGATGCATAGCACACTTGATACATGAAAATGTCTATGAATTCACTGAAACTCGAGGTGAATCAATGTTGCCAACATTACAGAACCAACACGACTATGTTCATGCGTTGAAAAAATATAAATATGGGAGAAATTTGGAAATGGGTGATTGCATTGTAGCAATCAAGCCTAGCGACCCTAGTCATAGAATCTGTAAACGGATCACGGGGATGCCGGGGGATATGATTCTAGTAGACCCATCCAGTTCATCTGAACTAACCAATACCCCGAATGAAATAGTACAACATGATGGATATAATAAGTATATTCGAATACCAGAAGGTCATGTATGGTGTACGGGTGATAATTTATGTCACTCGTTGGATTCACGTTCCTATGGTGTGGTACCCATGGGGCTTATTACTGGAAAAATTGTAGCTGCTAATTCCATGAGCGAAGGAATATCCACATTATACAACTTCCGATGGATAACAAATACTTTACAAGATGAGTGATATATAATGCTTTAAGGATATGTTTATTTTTGTTTTGTCATTTATTCAACCAAAGAAGTTTCTATTTAATGATTTATAGAATAAAGATATAGCGTTATAGTACACAAGCTTACTTACCTAAAGCACGGTTTTTTGCCAAACTTCTCAAAACGCTTACTCCAAAATAAACACATGGGATGCTCAAAATAAACCCATAAAACAAAGTGGTGAAAATTGATTGGCCCAAATAATACTTGGCAAAATTCAATTCAAATCCCAAAACTGAAATCAAAAAGCTAACGTTGTGCAACAATTGGACTTTACTGATAGTCTTGAAAGTTCTAAATAAATTGTCAATTCCAATGAAACCGACCCATGAGCCGAACAAACAAAGAAGTAAAGTAAAAGCTGCAATTATGAATAGAACTGGCACAATTGGGTTAACAGTCTTCTCGTCCTCTTTAAAAATGTGATGAATTTCTGGTTGTATGCCAATTCTTGGTTTAGCTTGGTACCTACTTGTACTCTTGAATTCGGGACTTGGCAAGACCTCAACCAATCTTCTAATCATGTTGTTCTTTGATTTTGAGTCAGCAATAACAATGGCCAAAACTAATTTATCTTTAGTTTTCAAAACTTCTGGAATTGAAAGTGCTTTGATATTCAATTTGATTTTCGATTCTTTGACCACAGGAACATAATGCGTAACAATAGCTGGATTTTGGACATCTGCCAAACTAATCATAATTTGGTCAGGCTTACCATCAATATCCTTACTGTTCAAGTCAATTTCTATTATATCTTTTGGAGAATTGACTGTCAATTGTCTGACTTCTTGAGTATTGAATTCACCAAGGGTAATCTTTTTGTCATTGACCTTAATTGTTCCTGTTAAATCTGCGTATGCAAGAGCACAAACAAGTAAATTAAAGATTGCTATAAATACTGACGTCTTCATATTGACCCGAATGTGTTGTTAATATGATTGGTTTTAAGTGAGCTTCCTAGGTTTTAGTTTTTGCCAATTTCTATTTTCTCTTTTTTTTTTTTTTTTTTTTCAGGCTCCCTTGTTCTTTGACGTGGTCGAAATTTTCATAGCACGGGAACTCTCCTTCGCGATTTTGTCCAAACTGTAATTGTACCAAAGTACACACAGCCTTCCTTGATCCGTTCACACTAGGTGCTGCAAAAGATGACTACTAGGTGAATATTAATCCCTCTAGAGCATTGTCCTCTACTAAATCAGAACTTATTAAATAAGAAATCATATATATTGTTCCACTAATGATTTCCAAAACAAATATAATAGGTATGAGAATAATGCCTGGCACCTCTTTTCGTTAGTAAGAGGGAATCCCGATGCTGCTTGAGGTAGTTATACATACACGTTAGAACAAAGAGGGTGAATAATATGAAACCGACAAATACTAAACTTATTGCAGAAACTGCAAACATTGTTAGGCTTTAGTTAGTATCTGATAAGGAGTTTTGTTTTCCCAACTTGATGTTCTTTTGGTGTAATTGTGGTAAAAAAAAAAAAAGAGAATATGTGTAGACAACAAAAGGTTGCGAATACTATGCCCAAGTTGGTCAACTGGCAGTAGCATCATCAGATGGAATTTTTGGTATAATTATTTTCCAAGAGAAATGATAACACTCTTATTGTTCAGTTTACTTGACTTCAAGATAATAACAATATGCATTTTTCATTTTAGAACGTGAATGGTTGTTTAGTCATTACAATTTTTATCCCATGAACGTCTTGGTTGGACTCTTGATAACTAGACTAAAGAATAGGGAAGAAACTTGCCTTCTACTAAAATGGTGATTGCCTGGAAGAAGCCTAAAGATGTAAATATTCCTGAAATAAATTGGTAAGCTGACAAATTTTGTTTTATTATTTTAACTAAAAATTTTATTACCTATTTGAAGAGTTAGGCAAATTTGATTTCTTTTAGATCCTAGATTTTGTGTTGCAACATATTGCACTAGAAACAAATTTGGTCTGAATTCGTTATAATTCTGGTGAAATCATTTGGAGCAAAACAGGATCAATATATTTTGTTAATGATAACAGTACATATTCACCAAAGTAATCGCTAATTAAGTTAATAATACATTATGAACTGATGCATTAGATAAATTGAACCATTGACCTTTCGTTAGAGCCCAGTCCAAGGTTTGTTAGAATAAACCGTTTTCTATGAGTATATTAATTTTTGGACAAATTTTTAAACAAAACTGGAGGGTTGACCGAGTTGGTCTAAGGTGACAGACTTAAGGTGAAGGTTCAAATCCTTCTTTGCCAGAGTAATCTGTTGGTCAGTTGACCGCGCGAGTTCGAATCTCGCACCCTTCATTATTTTTTTAACTGTCTGAATAATACTCATTATATATATATATTTTTTACCAATAGTTATTCTCCACTATAAAGATGCCAACTTTTTTAGTTGGATCATCGCAAGGGCATACTGAGATGACCTTTTCTGCTGCAATGATAGACTGGTCTGCATCTCGATGACTGTTGTTTTGTCAAGTCACACGACGTTTTATTCTCTTCTTTTTTTTTCTGTGTCTCTAGATTAATATAAAAAAAAGTGTGACGGAACAGAAAAGAAAAGTTTCTGTATTTCCATCACATTAATCATCACCGGTTATCCAAACTTCCTACTCAAACCAACTTTCATCCCTCCCCCCCTTCAGTGCAACTAATACATCTATTTAAATCGATCAGTATTTGTTGTACTTTATATCGGCGTATTTATTGTTCCGTTAATTCGAGATTACAATAGCATTTCACCAATCGAACTGATACAAAGTTTTTAAGCTTGTATTACTAAGCATATTATGTCGCCATCAACATCCACTGCAGTACAGGAGTATATTGGACCAAATTTAAATGTCACATTAACTTGTCCCGAGTGTAAAATATTTCCTCCAGATTTAGTAGAAAGATTTAGTGAAGGTGACATTGTCTGTGGCAGTTGTGGACTAGTATTGAGTGATCGTGTTGTGGATACGAGATCAGAATGGAGAACATTCAGTAACGATGACCAAAATGGTGATGATCCTTCTCGTGTTGGTGATGCGGGAAATCCTTTATTAGACACAGAAGACTTGTCCACCATGATATCTTATGCTCCGGATAGTACGAAAGCTGGAAGAGAGTTGAACCGAGCACAATCTAAATCTCTAGTCGATAAAAAAGACAATGCATTGGCTGCAGCGTATATAAAGATTTCTCAAATGTGTGATGGTTATCAATTGCCTAAAATTGTTCTGGATGGGGCCAAGGAAGTTTACAAAATGGTTTATGACGAGAAACCATTACGAGGAAAATCACAGGAGAGTATTATGGCTGCATCTATTTTTATTGGTTGCAGAAAGGCTAATGTTGCTCGTTCATTCAAAGAGATATGGGCTTTGACTAATGTACCTCGTAAGGAGATTGGTAAAGTGTTTAAGATCATGGACAAGATCATTCGTGAAAAGAATGCTGCCAACCCTAATGCTGCATATTACGGTCAAGACAGCATCCAAACTACCCAAACCTCGGCCGAAGATTTGATTAGAAGATTCTGTTCTCATTTGGGTGTCAACACACAAGTCACAAATGGTGCTGAATACATAGCCCGAAGATGCAAGGAAGTTGGGGTTTTAGCAGGTAGATCGCCAACTACAATTGCTGCAACTGTGATTTACATGGCATCGCTAGTGTTTGGATTTGACTTGCCTCCTTCCAAGATATCCGATAAAACTGGTGTTAGTGATGGTACTATCAAGACTTCATACAAGTACATGTACGAGGAGAAAGAAAAATTGATCGATCCTTCGTGGATAGAAAGTGGTAAAGTAAAATTGGACAAAATACCAAAGAATTGAGATAGTAGTTACACTGCTTCTAATGGTTTCCCTCTTTCTTTCCACACCCCCTTTTTTTTCTTGCTTATGACGAGGATTTTATATTTTGTAACAAGTTTGTATTATAGTTCAATAAATAGGTTAATGAAAAATGAAATAATAAAAAAAAAAACGAAACTAAAAGGAATTGAAGAAGAGAATGACAATGTTGTCGTACAACGTTTGTAGTAAACGAGTATTATTATGCGGTTCAGTTTGTATTGAGAATTAAACAAACAAACAGTCCATAGGAAAATTATGAACTCATTTTTTTTTTTTTTTTCACTTTTCTAGCATCCCCTTTTAGTAGTATTCCGCTGCACTTTTTTTTCTATTCAACTTATATTTAGTTCTTTTTATTTTTTTTTTTTCACTTTTTGGTACAACTTTACACTCAATATAGTGGTCAATGATTTCGAGATTTGTCAGAACTTTAGCAACATCAACTAAGTTTCAGGATGTTGTGATAATTGGAGGTGGGCCTGCAGGATTAACGTTACTAGCAGCGTTGAAGACTTCCCCCAAAACCAAGCATTTGAAGTGCACACTTATTGAGGGTTCTTCTTTGGACAATGTTCGGAAATTTCATAAAGATCCACCAGCAGACTATACAAATCGAGTAATCTCTCTTACTCCAAAATCAATTGACTTTATGCAGAATAAAGTTGGGAGTTGGGATTTTATTCATGAAGACAGAGTAAAAGCGTATGATGGGATTATTGCTTATGATTCACAAGATGCAAACTCGCGAATTGAGTTTGATATCAGTACAATTGGCCAGAGCATGTTGGCAGCAATGTGTGAGGTCATTAATATACAGAGTTCATTATTGGCTAAAATTGAAAGCCTTGAAGATAAATCAACTACCATTAAGGATAATTCAAAGGTCGTGGAAATAGTTAACCCTATAGAGCCAGATTTGGACAATCATAACTTGACTGAAATAGATACTAGCGTTAGCGAACCCAAATTGGATTGGCCGATTGTCAAACTAGAGAATGGAGAATCGATACAAACGAGATTGTTGGTTGGGGCAGACGGTTATAATTCTCCCGTTCGTAAATACGCTCATATTGAGTCTAGAGGCTGGCAATACAATACCTTTGGTGTTGTTGCCACAGTGAAATTGCAGTACGAAGATTTCAGAGCAGTGGGATGGCAACGGTTCTTAACCACAGGTCCATTAGCAATTTTACCGTTAAGTGAAGACAATGCCACAATTGTTTGGTCAAGCACTCCCGAATTAGCTGACTTGCTTTTGAAAGTGAATGAAAAAATATTTCCACAGCTTGTTACTGCCGCAATGGTATTAGAAGAGGTCGACTTGAACTATATCTACAGCGTGTTGCAAGAAGATCCAAACGATTTTTCCGTATTGAAAGATATTGAATGGCGGTTATCCAAATTCAATCCGGAGGAATTGGAAGAACGATACCCATTGCCGGTTGTTGAGGTATTGAGTGGCTCTCGTGCTAAATTTCCATTGAAAATGTCTCATGCTGATACGTATGTTGCCCCAAGAGTAGCATTAGTTGGAGATGCTGCACACACTATACATCCATTAGCTGGTCAGGGATTAAACATGGGGCAATCAGACGTGGCTGCTTTAGTTGAAGTTTTAGAGAAAGGAATTGATCGAGGTATGGATATTGGTTCAACTTTGGTTTTAGAGAATTACGTTGCCAATGCTTGGCCCTCAAATCATGCCTTACTAGGCATCTGTGATAAACTACACAAGGTATTCTCAACTGATTTTTACCCGTTGGTGTGGGCAAGAGGATTCGGAATGAAATCCATAAATTCACTTGGTACCATTAAAGAGTTTATGATGAAAAGCATCAGTGGAAGATAGGTTGGTGGAGTGTTAGTTAGTTTGTATATTAAAGGGTTTGACTCATGCTGCATTTTTTTTTTTTGTCTATAAACGTAGCTGAGTTTACAGCTCTGTTTTTACTAGCGCCACCAATACAATTGACCCACACTTTTCAATCGCCTTTTTGATTCCGTATCAATAGGATCTATTCTTGAAAACAGTTCTTCAACGGCATCGTAAAATCTGATAAGCTTGTATAACTCAAAAGTATCGTACAATGTCTGGAATCTCTACGCGTTTTCCATTCTCTTACTTTTTTCTAAGCTTTTGATCTCTTTTTTTTTTTTTTTTTTTGAAAGTATGTTCGGTTTTCTTTCTCCAGGACCATCATTAACTCCCGTAGATCTTTTACTCAATCAATAAGTCGTGATGCAATTCTTGTCTGCTAAAATCTTGTTATATATTAGAGTCTTTGCCTTGGTTGTCGTATCCTTTTTTTTAATCAAAGACCCTGATGCTTTGTCAATGGCTGGCTTCATAGTGTTATTGGGACAAGCAATGCAAGTTCCATTGATTAGATTAACACCTACGAACCCATTATTAGGCATGACTTCAGTTGTGTTTGTTACCTTGGCTCTTAGTGACTTGATTCCATTATTAGCCGAAAACTGGTCTTATTTTGAGAACTTGGTTCCTATCAGATTACTGGGATATTTCTGTTTGGCAGCATATATTTACTTTGTCCCTACAAGTATAGTTAGCAACAGCTTGGTGATAACATACGTGTTGTTCGAGATATGGGGGAATTTCTTGATTTATAATAACTTAAGAGATGAAAAGTATTACCGCATGAAGAAGTTTGTGGAAGAAAATAGCGAGGCCATTCGAACAGCACATGATGAGCAGGTCAGAGTAATTGAATTGGATGAATAATGATATCATGTGGCCAGTTTTGCTACAGTGTTCTAATTATTTTCGTTAAATACTTGTACATATACTATACAAAATTTTGAATCGACCAATCCAAACATTCTTCGATTTCATTGAAATCACTAAACCCAAGCTGTAGAACGTTGATTCCATTAACATTGTTCGTGAAATCATTTTCCGTCTCAAATCGAATAATAGTCATATTGATGATTAGATTAACAAACAGCTCATTAGTTGTCAATTGTATGTTGACGTCTAACACATTAGATGTTTTGTTGCGTAAGACCAAATGGAACTTTGAAACAGGTTTTTCAATCGACTTTTGAAATGGGTTTTGCTTTTTGCTTCTTGTTGCCAAGTTAATGAACTTCTCCACATCTAGTTTTGAATGAGAAAGTTCAGTCTCATGGACTTGCATTAATCGATCTAAAACACTCTTCATATTTAGCAAATTCAACTCATGCCTCATATTTCCCACCAATGGACGCAAAATCAAAGGGTGTGAGTTACTTTGCTTCCATTTAGTCAATGCCGTGGGAACCTTTTGTTTCAATTTGAGATTATATTTATAATAGCAACAAAGCATAAGTTTCAAATAATTCAAAATAAGCTGGCACTTTTTATTATGTAACGTGGAATACTCACTTATGTTCTGGTAGTAGTTTTCTAGTTCTTCCTCATTCAACTCATCATACACAATAGACTCTATTTCAATAATAACATTGTTGATTTCAATTATTATTTTATTCGATATGATTGACACATTGTAGTTCACTAGCAATTTTGCCTCGCGTATCAATTGATGAAACAAGTCCTCCTCAAACAAAAAGAATCTGGCCTTTTCGATGTCGTTGATTATACTTTGGTTGCTTTTCTGAAAATCAAAATTAAAAACTGACTGTCCTGTAAGCATATAGTCCCCATCTATTTGACTCAAGATTTTCACCCTAATAAATTTCGAAACTTTTTCTACAATTTTAGCATTGTTGATTGATGATATAGGGTGAAACGATATTTCTCCTGTTTGGTTGTCCTTGCGTAACAATGCCAAACCTTGATCATGAAAATTTGATCCTGAATCTCCATACCCATATTTCACTCCTATTGCTCTAGCATTGTTTTGGGGATCTCTCATTCGAAATAGAACTTCATCATTGGCTAGCACCAAATTTATCATATTCCAATATCGTCTTTCTTTGATGACTTGATCGTTCAAATTGGTACTTGCTTCCTTAAAAAGATCAGTAATCTTGCCAAGTGATTCCAATTTCCATCCTTGTCCAAAAGAACCAGTAACCTTACTCTCTTGATTACCATTACTTTCTTGGCCCAATCTGTCCGAATTTAAAGATGTTGGTTTAACAAATTTCGATAAATGAGGCGAAACGGTGGATTTGGCTAAGTTTGGCTTCACTGAAGATAATAATAAGGATACAAAATCCAAGGAAAGTTGAGTTTCATTAAGTGCATTGTTTATATTTTTCGATAATTCAAACTTGTGTTTATTGAAAACTTCTTGTTGATCGGTTTCAATTGTTTCTTCTCTACTTTCTTCAGTATTTAAGGAAGCCTCTTCGGAAGGCTTCAATGAATTGTCTATTTCTTTTCGCAACGAATCTTCTGTCACATTCAAAAATGATTTACGTTCAAATAGAATTCGTGGAATTAACTCCTCGAGTTTTAGTTTATCTCTTTGTCAAAGTTAGTAAACCTAAAAACAAAAAGAAAATACCATTCATGGTCGGAAGCCCAGAAAAAAAGAAAACATACTCATCTTGTAAAAATGGATCTATGTGACCAGTATCATTTAACTCTAGGTCTATGTTGAATTGTTTTTCAACCATGTTTTGAAGAAAAATAGGTTGTTTGACACTTTAAGTTATTGTTATTATTTTTTTTTTTTTTTGTTGGTGAAAGATATTTACTGATTAAATTAAATTATCGCAGAAAGACAAAATAAAAGGCTTGTATTACGCTCTAAAAATCCTATACAAAAAGGTTCTTAAACATTCAATTGATTTAATCCATAAAGTCATCCAAATCTCCTTCTTCAATAGCTTTCAATAATTCAATTTCTTCACTTGGTTCAATGTCTTTGTTAACATTTCCTTTTTCATTATCATTTGGATATCTCATGGACTTGACACTTTCATTGTGCAATGCTAAACAGAACTTAATTCTTTGGTCAAACTCTGCTTGAGGCAACTTTGTAGAATACACATCCAACAATTCTTTACTTTGCATGTAACCCTTCTGATGGTTAATACTAGCCTCTATGACGCCATCTCTTATAGCTTTGGAAACAATATATTCTGTTGACTCTTCAGAATCCAAATGCAATTTTATACATATGTCCTTTAATGATATTTTGGAATATGACAATGATATGATTCTAATACCTGTCTTTATAACGTTTTGACGTAATCTGGAAATTAAGGTAAAATTGTCATCCTTCTTGAATTCATTTTCGAATTTGTGCAATACTTCACCGAATAACTTAATATCACCCAATCTTACGGCTTTGGTGACATTGAAGTAGGGTTCCAAATTGCCAGACTTGTTTTTGAAAACTTTCAATTCAGGAATATCTCCCATTAACAATTCAATAACAATGCTCAATTTAGTGGCCGCTTGAACAAATCCATTGGCCAAAGATGTTTGAGGTGCTTTTCTGATTGCGGTTACAGCACACTCGTTTGCTGTAGAATAATCCAACTGAATAGCATTGATTCTAGCCAAGTAGTAAGAGTATCTAGCAACTAATGCATTACCAGCATTTTCGGGAAATTCGACTTTTTCTACCAAATCAGAAGCTTGATTGATATCGTGGGTCAATAAGTAATTTCTTAATAGTAATGTGATGATCGATGCTGTTGTTTCTATATCATGTCTCAAGGTGGCTGTTCTCAAACTGTACAGTAACTCTGGACGAATTGAATATAAATCTCCAATTAACTCTTTAGCTCTGCATACATAGAACCACACTTTTGCCTGAATAAAGTCCAACGAACGTCTATTGAATGATTTCATCAATTGAACCACATGCTCTCCTAAAGAATTCAATTCTTGCAATTTGCCAGTATCCAAAAGATATACTTGAACTAAAAGATGTATGTATAGTTCAATTTCTGGAATTAATACAATATTGTCAACATCCATTGCATCGTTTCCAACTGAAGATGGCGATTCATTCAAATACTTCAACAAATATGCCTTCGCGTTATGATTTTGCGAGTATGTATTGTTTATGACAGTTGCCAACACTGAATTTCCATTTTTTACTAATTTTCTTCTTAATGGACCCAAGTCTCTGAACACTTTTGAAACGTATCTATTGTCGAAAGTTGTGGCAACTTTACTTAACAAAATGAAAGACTGTTCAATTTCTTTAACCAAAGAATCTATTTCAGAAGATACATCATCTTGCTGAACATCCTTCATTTTAATATCATTGGATTCTGGCATGATTAGAAGTCTTGACTATTACCGCTATATTGTAGTTCTGAGAGATTCAAAATTTTGTCTAAACTTCAATATTTAGATTTTTCTTCCTCTTTTTTTTTTTTTTTTTTTTCTCTCCTCCAGTTTTGGTGGCAACAACATCAACAACTGAAATCTTTCTTCTTTCGCTCACTCTTTTTTTAATCATATTTGCACGACAACTGTGGTGTAAGGAAATCCATACAACTATCAAAAATCGCTACCATTTAATTCTTGTATTTAGAAGATATTCATCATCTATACCACCACCAGCAAAGAAAACATTTATTCCCAGCCACAAATTGGGCCAGAATGTCTAAGGTATTTTTTTTTTTGGATTGGGAGTAATTCCATTTAGACTGTTTTAAAGATTTCTACGGCCTTGTTTTGAACCAATTTCACTAAATCTCCTAAATGCGGTTAGGGTCTCGCTCGTCCTCATTCCTTCCTTCCACCTCCGTGAGAGTTTTCCCTGGTAAGTATCACCAAAAGGCTTTGCAATTCGAGTACGTAAATTATAAACAATATGCATGAAAATGAGTAGAATGAGATTTCTAGTGTGCCAGTTCTCTATTATGTAGAGCTTTCTTACTTTTGTATTATTTGTCGACTCGTAAAGTGTTAAGTACTTGTCATCACCCAACACTTTTTTTTTTCCGAGAAAATTCCGACTAAAGTCCGGATTAGCAGACAATATTATGTCCACGCTACTTTTGGAATTGATAATCAATTCCTCTCCAACAATCAGTATAAATAGTGAATTCCGTTCCCTTTCGTTTCCTTTTTTTTTTTTTCTTTTTCTTTTAACAATAATTCAAACAAGTTTATTATTTCAAACTCAATTGATTCAAATTAGTCATGTCTGCAATCAAGTTAGCTGTCCCAGAAGTTCCAAAAGCTCCTGAACTCATTCCAGTTTTTACTTTCAATCTTAAATTGGCATCTGATCCAGCATCTATTTATGTCAACAACGAAACTGATAAAACATTGAACTTGGCTACAATTGCTAATGGTGAAGTTAAAACTGTTCCAAACAAGTTGGATCTCGAATTAGACATCCACTCAATTTATGGTACCGACGATTTAAATATTAAAAACTCCGTCTCAACTGCAACATTGGATTGCAAATTGTACG
The DNA here is from genome assembly GCF_000026945.1 of Candida dubliniensis CD36. NCBI lineage: Eukaryota > Fungi > Ascomycota > Pichiomycetes > Serinales > Debaryomycetaceae > Candida > Candida dubliniensis. Next base: position 760,554 of record NC_012860.1, on the reverse strand, counting down.
GGAAGACTGCTAATGGCAGTGGTGCTTTTATCTACTACTCAGGTAAAGTTCAATTGGACGAAACTTCTGTCTCTGTTTTCACAAAGAAAACTAAAGAAGCTGCAATTGAAGATAGTTATGTTACTTGTAACCCAACCTTTTACTTCGATGATAAAGTTGAAGACAAATACAAATGGGTTTTGAAAGAAAACTTCTTTGCTAAAGGAAGATTTGGTAGAGATGAAGACGATGTTTTGTATGTCCAATACTATGTTTACGTTGTTCGTTAAAGTCTCCAGCATGTGATTCAAAATCTGTAAAAGACCTGAAGCCACAACAGCAAGAAGAACATTCAGGTAGACAATAATTAGGTAGTATTTTATAGTGAAAGCTAATCTAGTGAACTACCGAAAACAAATAACTAAGAATAAAAAATACATCTTACTCCTCTAGAAATAAGAACATTACCTATTTAAAACAACATGTATATATTATATATATATATATATATGGAATAGAGAATCATTCCAATAATCTTCCCCGGTACTTCATCATCTTTTCGTCTCGCACACCTTCTCCACTTTGCTTTTAACAACAAGAATTCGATTGGTTAGAAGCCAAAGATTCGCCTCTCAAATTCACATTAGATTTCCCCTTTGCATTGGAGACATTTCCTGCATTGGCATTGTTGGTCATTTGTGCTTTGATTTGTCTTGCCATAGTGTAAAAAGCTTGTTCAACATTGGTCGATGATAAGGCTGAGGTCTCTAAAAATGGAATGTCCAAGGCATCAGCAAATTCTTTAGCAGCAGTGTATTCAACAATTTTTTTATCAGACAAATCAGCCTTATTACCAACTAATAATTTCATGACACCACCTGTGGCATAACGGTCAATCTCTTGTAACCATTGCTTGACATTATTAAATGATTCCTGGTCAGTCACATCATACACGATAATGATACCATGAGCTCCTCTATAATAGGAAGAAGTGATAGTTCTGAATCTTTCTTGACCAGCAGTATCCCAGATTTGTAATTTGATTGTCTTACCGTCCAACTCGATGGTTCTGATTTTAAAATCAACACCAATGGTGGAAATATAATCTGGCGTATATGTGTCGTCAGCAAATCTCAATAACAAACAGGATTTACCAACACCTGAATCACCAATCAATAATAATTTAAATAAATAGTCGTATTCGTTATTCATAATTATGTGTAGTTGAGTTGCTGTCTGACTTATCGGTGTGAGAAGAAAATACTCAAGAAATTAAATAATAAAAGAAAAGTAAATTGATGACACGGGAACAAACAAACAAAAAATAAATATATATGTTTGTTCTCTCTCTCTCTCACTGGCAAAGTCGTTTACAATACAAAAAAAAAAAAATTATACCAACCGAAATCTATACTTGTATGTTTGACAATAGTAGCTAATTGAGGCACAAGAAGGAGAAGGAGAAGGAGAAGGACAAAGAGAGAGAAAAGAAGAAAAAAAAGAAGAATTAAGAAAATTGAATGGCAACAAGAATAACAACCACTACCACCACAACAACAACAAACTTCTGGTGTAGAACTAAGCTGTGAGAGTTTCAGGTTTGAGATACAAAAAAAAAATCTCAATGTTAATTTTGGATAAAAATACACTACACGTTTAAGTCCTTTTTTGACATCTTATACACGACTGTTTATCTTACTTACTTGATGCATGAGATTTTAATCACAATCACCGACACATTAAAAGGTTAATAACGAGAAGTCTAGTGGGACCCTTTATTCTATTTTCTCTCTAACCTCATTAGCTGCTTCTCTAGTCGACTCTTGGCCCCTTGCCTTTTTTCTGGCTATCATTACCATTTTATAAAACCAGAACACGTTAAGACTGTTAAGCAAAAAGTTTAAAATCAACAAGGAGATCGGTAATAATTTATTCACTTGGTCCAACGAAGCCAACATGTCAACTGCAAGTTGGGAAACAGCATAAAAACCCCAAATTATACGAACACAAAAGAAGGTCACCATAAGTAGTATTCCGTTGATAATTATTGTCTTTTCCGAAAACGTTCCCGCAGGCAACTTGGATGCAAACCAGTTAATATTGACAAATGGAGTACTCAACTCGAATGTTAAAAATGGTCCTGCCCATGGTTGACAGTACGGAACAAACCCAGTAGCAAAAGCGTACATTGCAGCAAATCCATGAAATAAAAACCCAACTCCAAATAAAGAAAAGTACTTAGCACACACGTAAAGATCCCAAATAAAATACCCCATTGTAACCGCACATACTAGTCCACCAAAATCTGTTGAGCCTAATAACGAATTGACTGGATCATTTAATCTGTTCGCCCAATGCGGGTTGTTCAAATGAGGAACCATGAGTGCAAATGAAACAAAGCATTGCACCATCGAAGTTACATGCACGTCAAAATTCACTCTGGTAGATTTGGATAACTTCGTGTACCGTGGGCCCATTATTATGGAAAATATTGGTCCAGACAAGTGTTGGATAATGAAATAAAACGTAAATGAAGCAAAGATTTCATGCCAATGTCTTTGAAATAGAGTTTTTGGAACTTCTGGGAATGGTCTATATTGTAAGAATGGATCCTCAGTCAATACTGGGATTTTTTCAATTATGTATGAAAGCACCATTCTCTAGAAAGGAAACGATGCCACAGTCTGTATAAATTGGGAAGATACAACTGAAAAATATAATAGCCAATGAGCGACAGATACCGTCTTCTTTGACAGAGAAAAAGGGAGTATATATTTATATTGGAATTAAAAAAAAAAAAAAATGAAGAAGAAAATTGGGGAAATATTGGGTCTGTTTAACCTAATCCGGTGATTTTTTTTAATCTTTTTTCCTAAATTTTTTGATCTGTTGGTGTTGTTGAATTGTATAACCGAATTCAAACGGAGAAAAAAAATCGGTTGTTTTTGTTGTTGTTGTTTGCTTGGCTATTCGCTTTGTGTATCCAACATTTTTTAGTCGAAAACTTAGGGGTTGGGCTTCGTCACTCCATATTTCAGTAGTGCTCAAATATTTACTCTTGTGAAGAGTATGCGGTGACACAATATATGAAAGTTTGGGCAAATGTAAGTTCTGTAAAACAAAGTAAAAGCACATGTAGTTGTTGGGGTGATCGCTTGGAAAGTCGCGGCTTCTGGTTGAGAATTGTTGGGAGGAGATGGCCAACATAATTCGGAAATGTAAAACAGAGGGCCCACCAAGCCAAAATTAATTCTATCCAAAATCAATCATTAAATAAAACCATACTTTCAACAGCGAATGTCATTCCTATCCATTACACAAACCTACTAAAATAATATAAAGGCCATTAAAAATCATCTTAAACAAAGTCACCCATCTAGAAGAGAATTCCTTGCACACATTAACTTAATAAATATCTAAAACTATATCAATTTTTCGACTGTTGTTGCCAATGGCTGTTTGGTGAGGGCTTTGATTGTCTGACACCATGATATAAGCATCACAGTCTGACCCATGACTTCTAATCAACGCATGACCAGTAGGATAAAAATGATCTCCTTTGTCAACTGTTGTGGCTACCATATGTGCATATAGATCGAGTTTAGCCACTTGACTTACTATTTTTGTAGCACAGAAATTAAAACAAAAAGAGGGAAACAAAAAAAAAAAAAAACTAAAAACCTTAAAAAAACAACCAGACTTTCAGAGAGCAATAAATTCAATCAAAAATAAATAGAAAACGCCAAATCACAAGGTCAGAAATCAGGATCAAATACCTTTTTTTTGGAAATGGAATTGCTCTCTCAGATCTCGTTTCCCTATTATCAGGAAGATGATTCATGTGTCACTTTAAATAAGTTGAGTTTCACGGATGAGTTGGACTCCAGAAGATCTGTCATTGCACTAAATGAGAAAAAACAGGTTGACACATTTAACACCGTTTATACAAACACACAGCAAATAGTTCCCCAATTAGCCTCATATATTGAAAATCCCGATGATGAAGAAAAGCTGCAGTTTCCATTGTTAATTAAGATAAGCCCCGAGTTTAATAAATTGAAACTACATGTTTCTATCAAACCGGTTGTTGGATTTGAGTCACGGTCGTTGATTATTGTGAAGTCAAGAGGTGTAACAGATGTCGATGTCTTGAAAAATCAGTTGTATGATGACAATACACAAGATAAACCCATGACTGAATTGTCAAAGTTGGAATATAGGAAATTACCAATAGAAGAGAACAACCATAGTTTCCAAAAAATAATAATTAACGATTTTTTCGACCCCAGAATTGTGAATAATACCAAATTGAATATTTCTTTATGGGAACATGATTCAGTATCCAATGAGTTCCGCCATTTTCTTAATTTCAGTGTCTGGATCGATAGGCTTGTTCCTGTTGAACCTCTGATAAATCGTTCACTGTTTTCTTTGGCAACAAAGGGCCAACCATTGGAAGAAAAATCACCAGAAAGCAAATTGTTCAGTTTGGGTGATTTTAGAAAGGAGTTTAAGATCGATATTGAAGATGGGCCCGAGTTTAGAAAAACTTTGACACGATTGGAGAATAATATCCCATGGGCTAAGAAAGGATATTCTAATTTGATTGACGAATTTAGGATGTTGGAATCTAGTGTTAGGAGGGTGACAAATTCCAAAATCAAAGTTATGGATGCCATAGATCATATTGTTGATCTTGAATCTACGTCTTTGTTGAAAGAGTTTGGGTTCAAACACGATTTCCACGTGGTATTTAAGGCTATGTTTGAGCCATTTGAAAAGAATCTTAACTTTTTCTTTGAGAATGTTTGTGATCATAAACTTTTGAATAAAATATATGCCAATATTGGGTTCACTCAAATTGATTCAAGTGCCGTCTATTTGGAACTACAAAAGAAATTTGAAGCCGACTCAAAAGAATATTATAGTTGGCTAAATAAATATCTTTCGAACGAAAAAGAGCGACCAGAACTGAAGCTATTAGCCAAAAGAAAAGTTTTTGAACTATCGAAATTCGATTACTTGAACAGCTTAACAAAAGTTACAAATAATCAGTATGTGAATGAAGTGCTTGAAAACTTTTTCAAATTTCTTAATTTGAAGTACGATCAACGTTATCCACGGTTATTGGATTACCATAGTTTTAAGGATAAGAAATCTAATCAGAATCTTCTTGGTGATAATTATCAAATATATATGAATGTTTTGCTAAGATTTAACAGTGAAAGATATCAATTCAGACAGATGATAGAGGCTTGTCAAACTAACGAGGAGTTGACTAATTTGATTCGATGCAACAGATTAAACCATAAACTGTTTTCCACCAGTAGTAGTAGCAGCTCCCCTCCTACATCCACATCTTCTCCACACAATCTTATTACTTCCAGTATTGATGAATTTATTATCACAAAGGAAAACTGGGATTTAATTTTTAATGATAGTAAACCCCCTGATAATGAAATTGGACCAGATGATTCAGAAAAGTCAGGGATATTATTTACATTAGGAGGGCAGAAAAAGCAAGGGTGGCATAAAGAATGGGTGGTTTTGAAGAAAGGTCAATTAATAGAGTATTCTGATTGGAGAAAAGGTAGAACCCCAATAAATAAGCCAATAGAGATAGCTTTAGCAAGTGTAAAGGCAATCACTCATGATAAAAGGCAATTCTGTTTTGAAGTATTGACTTCCAAGGGTTCAAAGCACGTATTTCAAGCTTTTGACAATGACGACCGCAACAAATGGGTGAAGGCGTTGCATAATGCTGGACAATTGATTAATACAAAACGATTGGAGCAAGCCCATGCAAAATCGTCACCGCATGAGGGAAGAAAGAAAACGATAGGTAAATTAATCACTGAATTTAAGGATAAACCAATTATTCCTGGACAAGATAGATCAATTTCGCCTATTTCGTTAACATCAAAAGCACCACCAATTGAAAAAGATTATTTGCAAATGGTCCGTTCTGCACCAGATAGTGATAATAATGTTTGTATTGACTGTGGCTCAACCGAACTGGTAGAATGGATTTCAATAAATACTTTAACATGCTTTTGTATTAATTGTGCCTCGTGTCATCGAAATATAGGCTCGCATATCACCAGAATAAGATCCTTGAAAATGGACAAGTTTGAGAATGAAACCGAATTGTTATTGAAATATATTAATAATCGGGTAGTAAACTCATACTTGGAAGAAAACTTGCCTTCAAAGGAAAAAATCACTAGCGACGCTGATAATGAAAGCAGGTTGAATTTTATCAGAAACAAATATCAATTGAAAAAATACAAGTCTATTATTCCTGATATTGATAATCTATTAATCAAAGCTATACAAAAAATCAATGTCCCTGAGGTATTAAAATATATTCTTTGTGGTGCTGATATCAATTTGAATATTCAAATAAATATACCCAACAGAAACGAATACTTGGTGATTACTTTATTTGAATACTCCTTGAGAAAATACATTGAAATAAAAGATGGGCATGATCGTGAATTAGGATATAAACCCAAAAAGTTGTTTATTATTTCGGAGTTGCTAATTTTAAATGGTTGTAAAGTATCTGATCATATCAAAGATTTGCAAAAGGAAGATTTGGGGTTGACTGATGCAGCAGTGGAATATTGGAAAATTAGGAGTTTGAAGTTAAGTGGAGGCAAAGCAAGTTAAGATACCATAGCTTGAAATAAAAAGAAGTAAAAAATGATGATGTTGTTGTTGTTGCTGTTGCTGTTGCGGTTGCGGTTGCTTCTAACACACATACGTGTGCATATTCTATTTAAGTGAATAATTATTTAATACTTGTTAATATAATGTTTATTTTTGGGTTTTTTTTTTATATTTGTTTTAAGCTTTCCTATTCTTATGCTTTGTTTTGTTTTTTTTGTTTTTTTTCCATACAAAAGTTTTTAGTTGCAAAATATTGTCTCAAACCTTCAAACATTTTTCACAAACAAAATTCATAATCGGCTGAAAACTGATCTCTTTTTTGTATTTTCTTAAAGAAAATTTAAGATATATCTGGTTAGTATGAGGATTATTAAAGATAAGAAACAGATGGCTTCACTCAATTCCCCAACTCTCTCATCATCTTCACCACTGAGTGGACAAAGCTCAAATTATGTGTTATCAAAATGTATTGGAAGAGGAAATTTTGGTGATGTTTATAGGGCACAACAAGTATCAACAAACAAATTGGTGGCAATCAAAGTAGTCAATTTGGATGAGTCTCCTGATGATATCAAGCAAATCATTAAAGAGATTCATTTCTTGTCCCGCTTACGCAATCCGTATATAATTCACTACATTGAAAGTTTTTCACAAGAATATAACATGTACATTGTCATGGAATACTGTGGTGGCGGGTCCTGTTCTGACTTACTCAAATACCATAAAAAATTGCCTGAAGAGGTTGTTGGTTATATCATTCATAAAGTATTGCTAGGTTTGCAGTACTTACACCAAGAACATAAAGTACATCGTGATATTAAACTGGCCAATATTTTATTGACTGAATTGGGCCAAATAAAATTAGGTGATTTCGGAGTATCAACCGAGATCACAATTACTAGAATGAAAAAGAATACTTTTGTTGGAACTCCTTTTTGGATGGCCCCAGAAGTTATCACTAGAGCTAAATTGATTGAAGGCAACGTTAAGAATTGTGGCAACAGTAATGGAAATTACAGTGCTGGTGCTAGTGCTGGATACAATGAAAAAGCAGATGTTTGGTCCACAGGAATTACCACTATAGAATTAGTAACTGGTTCACCTCCGTTGTCGCAATATGACCCATTGAAAATATTGTTTGACATACCCAAAAAAAGACCTCCATTGTTGTCGGGAATTGATTTCAGTGACAATATAAAAAGTTTTGTAAAGCATTGTCTTATCAAAGAACCAGACAAACGATCAAGTGCTACAGTATTATTACAACATAAATTTTTTAAAGCGTGTGTCACTGGAGATGTGCAAGCAAGATTAATAAATTTAATTTCGTTGAAAATTGCCAATGATGATCATAAGGCAGGATATAAACCTCGATTTAAAATATCTGGTAAACTAGACAATGGTAAGGAGAATCTTGAAGCACCAATTGAATGGGAGTTTACTAATACTTTGATACAACAGCAAAAAACTGCACCCCCTCTGCCAGTACTAGAAGAAGTGGATGAATTTATTGATGATTCCAGCAGCAATTATCCGTCAAATGCACTTGGGCATAACAATCTGACATCTTTGAAGTTATTTAGTAGTAAACATCACGTAACAAGTAGAAAATGTGAACTACTTTTCAATTGCTTGCATATGGTTCAATTAAGAGGTAAAGATGAATATACCAGGTGTCAGGTTGACAAATTTATTGGTTCAATATGTGAATTTGAAGAAAAAAATCCCGGATTTTGTAATGCTATTGTAGAAGAACTTGAAAAGCATATTTACCATTAACTGCCGCTAGGTCGGTTGCCAGAGTAGATAAGAGAAGAAAGTAATCGTAAAACAATAGATAGATAATGATGCACGCACATAACTCAAGTAACTTACAATGGAAAGGTACCTATAATGCAAGAATTATTTACACAATCTGGAATGGAAATGGCGGATATCTTAGGCCGATAAATCTATTATGTTAGTGTAGCGATAAATCTATTACATAAGAAGCAATGAAACAATAAAACACTGAATGAACAAACAAAAAAAAAAAAACCGTGTACTTTACACAAAGTTAAAATGAGTTGGAGAACGGATAAAAAGAAAAAAAAAAAGGCACCACCAGAAACAGGAACAACACGACTCGCCACCACCACCACCACATAACTACAAAAGAAAGGAGAAAGGAAGGAGGAGGTGGAGGACGGAAACGCAAAAACAAAAAAAAAAAAAATCAAGATTTTTCGCGTCAGCATTGTTTATTTTTATGCGTTCATTCTTTTGCATAAATAAAACAAGTAGAAGAAGAAGAGTTGTAAAGAACTAAGAAACGAAGAAAAATTATTGTATGATTTATTCATTCTAATTAAACAATTAAAAACTTATTGGAAGCAAACACATTTGAATTTTCCATTTGGTGCTTTACTCCTAATTTATTGTTCTATTTTTTACGTGTTTCCATTTGTTTTGTTTTTATATCTCGGTTGTTAAACTTGATTATAGTTTCAAGATATAATTGATTGAATATACCACCAAATCAAAGAAATTCAGAATTTTCAGAATCTAGTATCTTCAAGTTAGGGCAAAAGTTCATACTTCTTTTTTTCTTTTTCCCCTATCTTTCATCAGTGGTATTTCCAATAGCATCTTCCAGTCGATTATTCTTCAAATAACTCACACCAACATCAGTCACTTATGCCAAATCTACCAAGTATTCTGATCCCACCAGAAACACCAAGAGCCAAAGCTAAGGACTCTAATGCATCAAACTTAGGAAGTGTTAATCGAAACATTTTAACTCCTTCTTTCTCATTTGGCTTGAACTTCCTGCCGTCGTTCAATTTCAACTCACCTTCAATCCAAGCAATATCACCAGGAAATTTTTTGCATATTTCCAACAGCTTCAACAAGGCAATTAACAGAACACCTATAACATCAGCTTCACTGGCATTAGTGCCACCTTCCACAGGTAAAAAACACAATCGATTTCTTGAGGCTCTAACAAGATCTTCCCAGCAAGATGACGAAAACAATAAAGAAGAAGACAATGTTTCAGACAAAGAAAACAACGACGAAATTTGGTCTACAATAAACACGTCTCAGGCGCAACATAATTCAACAAACCAAACTTCAATGTACGAGGACGAAAATGACCATGAAAAAGATAATTCCTTCTTGCGTCCAAACAAATTGGAGCTTAAAAAAATTGAAGAGAATAAGAAATCGCCTAGCTTGGATAGAGCTGCTGATATATCACCGAAAACAACTAGTGACAATCATGTGGTTAAAAAGAGAAAGTTATCTACTGATCATGGTGTTACTGACTCCCCAAACAATTCTGTTGCTTCAAAGATAGACTCAACGATGCAATCACCAACAAACTATCGGAAGCAAAGTGTTGCTTATTCGACAAAATCTAATTCAAGCTCGGCTACTAATGCCGATGATAAGGTTTGGTGGCCAGAACTAGATGATGTGTTAATCAAGTCCTTGTATAAATACAAGAAATTTAAAGAAGATCAGGACTCCTTCGATGCATCATCAATTCTAAAAAAGACATCACAGAATAAGATTATATCAAGGATGTTGTTGAACAAAACTGGTGTTTTGAGAACTACAAAGCAAATATCATCCCGTATTTTCCGCTTATCCAAATCCGGAAAGTTGGTTAAAGAGACCAAAACCCCACAAACTGGAAGCTTTGGGAACAACGACCTAGATAGTATATTGCTGACTCCCTTGCGAAGCCTAGTGAATGCACGAGGGTCAATTGATTCCATAAAACTCAATACGGTCATTGATGAAGAATTAGATATGTTGTTGGGCACATCACCGATAAATGACGAGTTTGATGATACTCTGTATAAATTGGAAATAAGAGACTTTAGATTAAGTTTTAGAAGTGTCCATGATCATCATATATTCACCAATTTGGTGTCCATTGATGTTAATAAATCATTATCTGTTCCAATAGAAGAGGCCATAAGAATGAAGCTTGAGCTGAAAAAAGTACCTGCTTGGATCATCAATCATGACTTGAATTTGAATTGCCATCACATTGCCAGTTCTACACCATGTTCTACTGCTACAGCATCTCACCAATTCCAACAACTGCATTTAAATCTAACCGGAGGCAATTTTGAATCTCATATGACATTAGATGTTTCATGTGGAGAGAAATCTCAGAGAATGCTTAGCTGGAGGAGCTATATTGTTGTGTACAAGAAAGGAAGTAAACTTCTCGAAGTAGTTGATGTTATCAATGGATATTTTAGCGAGTCTTCCAAATCTTATACTTTACAGATCCCGTTTTTGAAGAATTTTTTCCTTGGTTATATAACTTATTTGGCAAATGGTGCCGCAATAACCCCAGATGAGAATTTGAAGATAGTGCAAATAATCTACAGTAATCCCAAAAGTGGCGCAATGGAATTTGATTTGGATGAATCAACAGTGCGGGCTTATATTATCCATGAACTCAATATGGCAGGCACATCAGGAAGTTCTAAAATAAATATTGTTGATGTTCATAGCAAACACCAATCTGCATTAAAACAAGAGCATGCTGATATTGATGACAATGAAACTGTTCTTGCGGATTCGTCACCATTTAAACTTTCGCCAAATTCTTCAAGAAATTGGGATACGCCAAGTAAGTCACGATTACGAATCGATGCAAAAAAGGCTAACGTTGATGGTGGAGCCATTGCAGGTCCATTGACTGCTCCCATTTACAATGCCGAACTCTTGAACAAAAAAATGCTTGACGAGCAAGAGAAATTGAAGTCTAATTTACAAAAAGACCAAGTAAGACCTCCTTTGATGCATTCACAATCGGTTTGCAACGTTAATTTAAGTACACAACGGGGTAATTCATCACCGGAAATGGCAAATAACTCAACATTGGCCTTTTCAACACCAATGACAAATAGACAGGCTCCTATTCAAAACAGTCTAGTACCAAGCAGCAACTTTACACCATATCAAATTGCCCAAAAGCTGTTTATTGCCAGAACACTACTGGAACTGCAGTTGCAGCTGCAAGTTGATATTCAAGAACAGCTGAATACTCAGAGTCTTCCTCCTCAACAACTTGAAGGAATGGTTAATCCTCAGATTCATTACGTACAAACACAAATGCCCCTGCAAGCTTCAACAGGAGTCGCCATTGCTCTTCCTCCTCAAGTACAAAATCAATTACCGCAACAAATAGTCCACCACATCCCCCTTCAAAACTTGGGTCAGACAGGGAGTATCCTGCAACAGTCATTTCCTCTAGTAACTAACAATAATGTTATCACTCCTGATAACAATTTTATGAGACAGCAATGGCAACAGCAAATGTACTTCCAACAAGTTGCCCAACAACAATTCCAGAATAATGGTTTCCATATGAGTACAGTGTCAGGGAAAGTACAACTGACAAAACATAATCTGAAAATGGTAAAGCATCCAAGCAATCCATCATCTAGCCAACAGAATGTACACAATAAGGAGAATATCAAACCAAGACAAATTACATTCGGGCCAATACTAGGACATGATCCTTCTCGAGACTTGAAGACTATAAAGAAACAGAACACCAAGAATAACGGTATTGTTCAATGTTTTCCTGCTAACACACAAATCATGTATAAACCTAAAAAGTAGAGAGAGAGAAGTTGTCTAATGTATTCTAGTTAAATCGAGTTAGATTTGTTGTATAAATATAATAGCAAAGTATATGTATCATTATTTAGAATTTCTTCGATATCTACATCTAAAGCTTGTCTGTCTGTAATCTATTTTTTATTGTATCCGGATATCTGATCTTTCGGTGCAAAACAAGAAATATCTTTCCGTGTCCGTTTCTAGGGGAATTGAAGATTCTCTTGGGAGGAGAACGGAAAAAAAAAAAATTGAAATAAAACGAGAAGGCGAGCAAAAGCCGCCCGAGCAAAAACAACTACACCAATCCCAAAACAACAACAGTTATAATTGAATATACAACAAGAGCAACAATTTTCATCAACTTGAAGTAATCTTTGCGAACATGCCGCTGCCATCATCAGTTGAAAGTGGACCTGATCCAAATATACTTTCATCGATGGTGAAGCTGCCAAAATCAGAGAAGAGTAAACCCTTATCGTCACAACCGCACCAAGAAACACTACTCCATCATTTTAAACTAATATCAGTCAACTTTAAAGAGGCAGCATTGGACAGTCCCAGCTTTAGAGCTTCTATGAATCATTTAGATTTGCAAATAAATACAATTGAGCAATGGCTAGCTGCTTTGGCTAGCTCATTTAAAAAAATTCCAAAGTATTTGAAGGAGGTGCAAAGCTATTGTAACTCATTTTTAGAGCATTTGGTTCCTACTTTTATACAGGATGGAATTATAGACCAAGAGTATACAGTTACTGGTTTAAATACTACTTTGGACGGCTTGAAGACAGTGTGGGGTTTGAGTATTCAAGCATTGAGCGTTGACGCAAAGAACTTGAAATCCATTGAATTATTTAAACGTCACCATGTGACAAAGTACAAAGAGACAAGAAAACGATATGAAGATTATCAGGCAAAATATGATAAATATTTAAGTATTTACCTTTCAAGTTCAAAATCCAAAGATGCTTTAATGGTAATAGAGGATGCTAAACAGTTATATCAAGTGAGAAAAGAATACATTCACGCTTCTTTGGATTTGGTGATTGAAATTCAAAGCTTGTCCAAGAATTTGAATAAACTATTGGTGGGGGTAAATACTGATTTATGGAGGAATAAATGGAATATATTTGGTTCTCGTGGTGTAGGGGATACTATAAGAGAAGAATGGGATAAGATACAGCGAATACAATCTTGGAATGATTCTTACACACTAGCAATCGAAAAATTGAATTCTGATATGCTTACAGCTAGAAATCAAGTTGAAGAGGGATGTCATATACAGTTTCAACCTTCTACCAACGTAAACGACTACAAGTCGACCATAATAAACAATCGAACATTACGTGATATTGACGAGCCCGGTATTGAAAAACACGGGTATTTGTTTATGAAAACGTGGATGGAGAAATCATCCAAACCTATATGGGTTCACAGATGGGCTTTCATTAAAAATGGTGTGTTTGGTTTATTAGTTGTCAGTCCGTCACAAACATTTGTTCAGGAAACTGATAAAATCGGCATATTATTGTGTAATGTTAGATACGCCCCCAATGAGGATCGGCGATTCTGTTTTGAAATTAGAACTAATGATTTTACAGCTGTGTTTCAAGCTGAATCGTTAGTTGAATTAAAATCTTGGTTAAAAGTGTTTGAAAATGAAAAGCTTAGAATTTCTGGTCCAGAAGCATTAGATAATGGGCTATTCAATATTGCATCAGGAAGATTTCCTCCTATAATTAGTGAATTTTCATCCACTGTCGATACAGTTATTGATCAACAATTGACAAATGCAAAAGTCACTTTAGCAGGAGGGCAAGTTGTTGCTGCAAGCTCATTATCGAATCATCTCGAAAGATTCGAGGATTTTTTCAAGAAATATATGTACTTTGAAATACCTAAGATTTGCCCACCATTTATGACAGACACTACGAAATCAAGTATAATGGCCTACTGTTTGACTTCTCCAACTCAAATACCAAATGCTTTAACAGCTAATATTTGGGGATCTGTTAATTGGGGTTTATATTATTTGCATGATACAGCAAGGGACTCCAGCACGTATTTGCCTGGCAAAGACACGGAAATGATCAAGTTCCAAGAAGAGCATTTTGAAAATGACAAATTCTACCCCGACTTTTATCCAAAAGAATATGTGAATTTGGACATACAGATGAGGGCTTTGTTTGAAACTGCAGTTGAACCAGGTGAATACTGCGTTTTATCATATAGTTGTATTTGGTCTCCTAATTCGAAGCAGGAATTGAGTGGAAGATGTTTTGTCACAAACTATCACATGTACTTTTATATGCAAGCGTTGGGCTTTGTTGCTTTATTCAAAGGGTTCTTGGGACATTTGGTTTCTGTAGATTTTGTTTCGCAGAAAAATTATGATTTAATTAAGGTTTACAATATTGATGGCGTTATAAAAATGAAGGTATTTTTGGATGATGCAAATTGCATAAAAAAGAAATTGGTTTATCTTATAAACAATATTGTGAGTGATAAACCAAAAAGTTTACAAGGAGTGTTGGCTGACTTTTCTGATATAGAAAAGCAAATAGCAATTGAAAAGTCTGATGAAAAAAACTTAAGAGAGATTAACCAGCTTTCAAAAGGGCTTTCTAGCAAGAGCTTAGCAAGTGAGAAACTTTTATTGAGTGGTGAAACATCATCAATCCTCCCTGGTCAGAGTGGCCGAATGATCAAACATAAAGTTAACTTTACGCCAGATTATAATTTAATTAGTGAGCGTACTTACCCTGCTCCACCAAAGGCAGTCTTTCATGCACTATTAGGTGATAATTCTGTGATTTTCAGAAGTCAATTGTCTTTTGCTAGTACCAAGTATTTTTTGCAAAAACCATGGGCGACCTCCAATAAGGGAACATTATATAGAGATATTAATGTTCCTGCCATGTATGATGGGAAGGATTGTTTTGTTCAAGTGAAACAAGAAATTGACAATATGGAAGATAATACTTATTATACTTTTACTCACGAATTGTCCAAATTTGAGTTATTGCTTGGATCACCATACAAAGCTGTATTCAAAATTGTGATAGTGGAGCACATTAGCAAAAGGTCAAAGGTGTTCATTTACTCCAAAATTTATTTTGACAGACTTTCACTATGGAACCCATTAGTGATACGATTGAACAATCAAGTTGATGTTAATAAAGTCAAGAAGTTGGAAAAGAGCATTTCTGAAGCGGTAAAAGAGATTGGAACCCATGGCATGATTGTGAGAGCCATTTATTTGTACGGGAAATTGAGTCATACTAGTGAGCCGGAAGCTGTTACAAGTACTTCAGTTATAAAATTTGGTATTGTATCTCTTTTCAAGTTGGGCTTGGGGAAGGCATTCAGCAAGGCGCATGGATTTGCCCTTAATGCTATTATCAAACCATTTCAACTAATGGTTTTGTTGCTAGAAAGCTTAAGAATGAATGTATTTTTGGTTGTTATTATAATTCTTTTATCACTTTTCAATTTATTTTTGGCTGGGAAGACTGCTACTAGTTACTGGAATACTAGGAGCGCAAGCAAATTGGCACAAGAGTATGTCACTAAAGAACCTCGAATGTTGCAACGATCAATTTATTTAAAAGATCTTGAAAACATATTGAATAAAAACGTTACTATAGCAGAGAGTCGACCATTTAGCTTGTTCAAACAGAATTCGTTTATTTTTAACTTGGACGCTGATACTGAATGGAGTAATTATTTTGGTTCTAACTCAAGAGATGTGGCCAGGCTGTTGAAGAACAGTTTTCAAGACATAGGAATAAAACGTCACGACCTATTAGTGAAGTTGAGGATTTTGAAAAGTATGGAAGAAGAAATTATCCAGGCAGAATGGCAAAACTGGATTATGAGTGAGGCTCAGAAATGTGACTATGTAATGGACAATGTTGTTGGGCAAATAGATAAAGTCGACAACTATCAAGAAGGCATTGACAATTTAGTCGAGTATTGTCAAGAATGTAAGGCCATTTTATCTGAATTGATTTAGCATTTGTGTCTGTAATAGAAAGTATATATCAAGGAGAATTATTATATTTGCTGGCACCTTGCAGTTGTGAAATAAAAACCTTCAAATTAATTCATCCACCGAATAAGTTATTTGAATCGTTCTAAGAGCAGATCCTAATTTCCAGCTGGTGCTACATGAAGGGTTAAGATAATCAAGCATCAACAGAGCATCGTAGAAGCATATCAATATGGATCTTCTATGTAGATAATCCGAATGGGAAAAAAAAAAAAACGCAGTGTGTAATTTTTGCAATAATAGATACGAAGAAATGGTTGGGGTTTAAAAAACCCTTAGTTTGTTACGTTGAAGCAAAATTATATTATCCAGGATCAAAAAAAGTATAGAACAAGTGAATGTTTAATTTGCCACTTTGGATTTGATTTGCTTCCTGTTAACAGGTCAACGTTATTTCTTATTGTTGATAGTAACACGGTAACGATGAACTCAAAATGGGCTTATTTTTCCGCACTGACACCTTTTTAATCTTCAATTGAACTTTTTTTTTTTTTTTTAATTTGAACAGTGAACGAGTTGAAAACATAAAAGACCCCACCACAAATATGACATCGAGGACTATTCCATCTATCATAGCTGGTCAAGAAGTGTCTGACGCCGAGTTTGTACATCCTGTTTACAGTCACGAGGATACAAACAAAGTGATTCATACTTTTAGCTACATACAAGTTTCCTCAAACATCATAAACCAACTTGCAGAGAATTCCAAAAATGGATTTAAAGAATGGTCCAACACTCCAGTTTCTACAAAGAAAGAAATTTTTTATAAATGTTTAGAGATATTGAGAGAGAAGAAAAATGAATTTATTGAGGCACACAAGGAGATTGGAGGTCCTGATTGGTTTGCAAATGTCAATATTGATAATGCTATTGGTCACCTTGAAGAATATATTGGAAATTTATCTAATTCAGAAGGTGAATTGTTTCATTCAGAGCACAACAAATTGGCATTGACTGTTAGACTGCCTGTTGGACCTGTGCTTTCGATTGTTCCATGGAATGCACCAGTGATTTTGGGTGCTAGAAGTATTTTTGCTCCATTAGCAGCTGGTTGTTCTGTAATAGCCAAATCTTCCGAAAAAGCTCCACGAGCCGTATATTTGTTGGTAAAATGCTTAATTGAAGCCGGAGTTCCCGCAAATGTCGTACAATTAGTTCATTTGAAACCAGAAGATAATCCAAAGTTTTTAGATGCTTTGTTAGCTACAGGGGCCATAAAGAAAATCAACTTCACTGGATCGACATTAACCGGGAAGCAAATTGCTTGTACTGCTGCTAAATACTCGGTTCCATGTTTATTGGAGTTGGGTGGCAAAAATGTTTCAATTGTATGTCAAGATGCTGATATTAAAAAAGCTGTGGGTAACATAATTTGGAGTGCGTGGGCACATAAGGGACAAATATGTATGAGTACTGACAAGGTGTTTGTACATGACACAATTTACAATGATTTTAAGCTGGAATTGATTAAAATTGCCTCTGACATAGTACAAGATCCAGACTATTCAATTGCACATCGCGATCCTCTTGGAGCTAGTAAAGTGGTGGAATTGCTCAATGATGCATTAAAAAAGGGTGCTTCCTTGATTTTTGGTAATTTAGACGATTCAGAGGTGAAGAAAAATAATGTTGTTTCTCCGATGGTTTTGGAAGGTGTAACCCCAGAAATGAAGATTAACAGTACTGAAAGTTTTGGGCCTATTTTTGCTATAGAAAAATTTACTGATGTTAATGCTGTGGTTGATAGAGTAAACGAAGATGATTATGGATTGAAGGCGTCTATTTGGTCTTCTAATTTAATGAACGCTATTGATTTGGCGAAAAGAATTGAATGTGGTGGGGTTCATATCAATAATTCAAGTATTAGTGATGAATCTCATCTCCCACATGGTGGAGTAAAGTCAAGTGGAAATGGTAGATTTAACAGTAAATGGGGGGTCAACGAGTTTCTGTTCATCAAGACTATAACTGCTAATCCTTGAGTATATATTGCATACTCTGAAAATTTTGCAGTTTTTGTTGATTCATATGTTCTTTTTTTTTAATAAATTTTGGAATGGGGCTAATTTATTTGCACCAGAGTTTCGCTTATGGTAGACCCAAACTCTTTGTTTTTTATAAAGATAGGTACTCAGTACATTCTTCTGGTTGTGCTGAGTTCTGTTTATTTTATGTATTTCTCAAAGAAGTCTGTCTCTAAATATGCGGTTTTAGAAGGGTATTTATACCATTACCAATGAAATGTGTAACAATTGCTATGAATTAGTCGTACCATTAATCCTAGATGAAACTAAAAAACACTTCTTTACTATCATAAACAAGAGATATTATACCAAAACAACACATGCCATCAAATACGGAGAGCTTGGATCCGTCTATTATTCAGGCTCAGGCGTCCTATTTTATAGTCCCTTTTCAGCTAATTTGTCAGCAATATCTAAATATAATGCAATGGGGTTGAATGTGGGATCCTGAGCAAACATTACTTTATCAAAAGTACTCCGAGCTCTGTTCGTCCAATTGATCAAATCCAAATGGTCGACCTCGTCTAATGTACCAATGTACTGTCCCCATTTCGAGCTTTCTACGCTCACGATACCGTCGTTGTCAATTAAACGGCGCAATTCACGAGCTTTATCCTTTTTAATTTCATACTTCATTACTAACCATGTTAAACTGAACAAATTATACCACCGAGGATTGAATCTGGCTCCAAACGAAAAATATTGGACATCGGGATCGTCTTTTACAGTCTGATTGAATTTTTTCATATTTGACGTTGTCAAATCAAAAATAGACCTTGGACATATGTCTTTCAATATTGTATTGTTGCCAATTAAATCCACGACAAAATTGGCACATTCTGAGCCATGGTGTGGAGTGGAAATTGTCGTGAGTGATGCTACCTTATAGTTCTCGTTATCTTTATGTATCTTGGAAATCAAGTATCTACTATCCAAACCGCCCATAGAATGGCTGATCAAGTTGACCTTAATCGGTTCGTTTTTGTTTTCAAAAGTTGTGGAATCGTGGTTCGAATCGTTGTATAATGAAGATTTAGACTCATTTTGTCGTAGATGTTTGCACTCTTTGTCGATAAATTTATCTAGACTTATTGCCCTACTTTTAATGTCGCCAAATGCTGGAACTTTAGCCACGAATACTGTTGACCCCAACTTTTCAAGTGCCTCTTTGATTCCATACCAGTAATCTAGTTCAATGAGCCCTCTTGGTGCGTACTCTTTAGCCTTGTCGATTTGGTGACCTATCTCTTTGGGAATTGGCATTAATGACAAACGATCAAATCCAGAAAACCCATGGCATAAAACAATTGGGTATTTCGGGGCCTTGTAGTGATCTTTGAGCGATTTGTATTCCGACTTTAAAATCTTTGCTGCAGTCTTTCCTTCATGTTTAAGATCTATTACTTTGGAGTAAAATCGTATTGATTTAATCATTGATGCTTTTCTTGGTGTGATCTCTTTGGTTCGTTTTTATACTTGCTAATGATAGTTTTTTTTTTGTACATGATATTTTTTCTGTCTAGCTCAAGATTGCTGTGAAATTTCATTCCATGAATTGGTGATATCCTTAGTTCATTTTTTCTATTCAGCAAAAATAATCTGATTAAGATATATGAAAAAAAAAAAAAAACAAGTATACTTTAGAGAACACTACTGTCTAAATTTATATTAGTGCTGGTGAAGACCATTGCCATTAACATTTTGAATAATCTAAAAAAAATAACAAAAAAATACGACCAGGGAGAGGCTCGAACTCTCGATCTTGAGATGCCAGAAGAACTTCTTTAATAACAGTCTCACGCCTTAGCCAACTTGGCCACCCAGTCCTATTCATGTCGAATTAAATTTTTCTGTTTTTTATATAGCTTTTATTTTACTTACTATTTCTTTACTTTTTAAGCTTTATATCATTTGTTATTTCTAAATTTGGTTATAAATACCTTATCATACTTTTTTTTTGGAATTTTTATAATACATTTTGCACTTACATTTAGCTTTTTACAAGCATTAGTTGATGGCTTGTCACGTGCCGTTGTGCTACCAGTTACACTTTAATAGATATAAAGTTGACAGATTTAGTCGAAATAACAATTATTATACTATGCTTTTATTCTTCTGTTAAGAGAAACAGTCTTAGTCAATTTTAAAAGGTAAACTCGGAGTTTTTATGTAATTGGTATTTTCAGTTAAATTTTGTATAAATTTGTTGTCATCTTTTTTATATTTCCATAAATTTATTTAGTTAAACTATTTTTTTTTTTCGAGCACTTAAATTATTATTTAAGATTAATCTATTTAAAACTTTTGAAATACAAAATAACTGATCAATATTTATATTTATGTGCATACAAATTTCAATATTTATTGTCCATGTAATTGAAAAAGTTCCAACAAGTTGCAAAATTATTTGTGTTGATTTTTCTTTCCGCGTTCTCTTATATTTTAAAATGATAAATAAAGAAGAGCAAGGCCACTTCCACCATCGTAGTATGTGACAGCTGGTATCTATTTAACTACATGCCAACGTAAATAAACTTCCAATTTTTTTCCCCGATAATCCATTAAATAACACAAATCATTTAAGTTAAGTCTATCTTCAACTTTTATTTCACAATTTGCCACATTCATTAGCAATACTGTTTTCTCTGTTTGTTTTAAGTTAGCATAATTATTTGTTTCATCCAAAACTCTAACAACGTACATAAATTCACTCAATTTACCTATTTGATTGACTTTATGAGTTGCAGTGATTTTGATCCTACTGTATTCAGGTCGAATATAATTTCTTTTAACCATGTTTTGCATTATTTGTCGCGTTATTACACTTTTATCGGCTTGGTCAAAATTACCACTACCATTAACGCCTTCTTTATAGATTGTGTTGGTTGCTTCAAATTGAAATTTACTCAATTTATACCAATTAATAACTTCCTTGAACTTCTTCAAGAATGAGCTAACTAGGGGATCCTTGGAATCAATATTTTTACTTTCAAACTCATTTTCAATTTTGGTATATTTATTATTCAACCCTCGTTTATCAAGTACCTCAAATTCGTATGACTTATTCGAAAAAATTTCACGCTTTGGTTTATCAAACTTTGATAATAGGTTTCTTGTGGATAGAAGATTTGATTTACTTGCTGGTTTGGGTTTGTTTATCCTGGCAGATGTTATATTACTCAAAGGCTGTCTTTTGTGAAGATGTGAATGACACAGTTTGTCAGTTGGAATACGTTGAGAAAAAACAATTAGTTTCTTTTCCCTTTTCATCCTTTCAATGTTTTTATGAACATTGTCATGATATATTTTAAAGGGATCGTTATTAAACATAGCTAGCAAGTGTTAATCACGGAGAAAAGAAAAGATTTGTTTACAATTAGATTTTTTTTCTTCTCAAAACTTCACCTCATATAGACAAACCAGGCAGAAGGAAAAAAAAAAAAAAAAGAAACATCAGAAAACCCCAAAAAATCTAGAAATTGAAAAATATAGTCAACAAAATACAAAAATCTAAAAATACAACCTATAATCTAAATATCATTTATTTCTTTTTGCTGTGGTGGAAAAATCTCAACTTCAAACTAGATTCAAGATCCAGTTTAGAACCAGAATTACTTTTCGTGCTAGGTAATGAATTATGCTTGCTTGAAGACTTAAAATGGCCAGTACTGTTATTCTTTGGCAACGTGATTTTTATAGGTGTGGTTCCACCAGAAACAACACTAACGTTTTCACTACCACTATCAGAATATCCAGGTGCAAAATCTTCGTCACCACCACCATCATCATCGTCGTCTAACGCTTCCGTATATGAAGGAATATGTGACATGTAGTCAATATCGAAAATAGGTGTCTGCACTTGTTTCTTTTTCAGATTATTCTCTAAAGCCTGTGAAAAGGGAATATCAAAATAACTTGACACATTCACTGAAGAGTTATTATTGGAATGCAGAGGAGTAGCTTGTTGCGATCGAAACTGCTCCAATGGAGTCTGCGGTAAATTCATGTCATATATTTTGTCGAAAACATGTTTTTCATACATCGGAGGAGCGGAATCTTCACGATCTAAATCCTCTCCATCCAGATCTTCTGATTCATTCTCTTCTTCCGTCTCCGTCGCTGAGGTGCCGGGTACACGCAATGGCTCTCTTCTGTCGTGATGATGAAATAAGATATCTTCCTTCTGATAATCCAACTGGAAAGTGCCATGGTGATTATCAACATCGTAATGTCTTCCAATTACATGTCCAGAATTTGCACTGATGTACACAAATATTGGCAAATTTGCTCTTAACTCACTAACATGTCCACCTGAATTTCTGAGTTGTATAGACACTCTCAATCTATGTTTAACAACAATCATATTATCTCTAAGTTCACAGCTTTGTGTTATTTTCTTCAAATGCTCTGGAACTTTATAATGAATTCTAAACTCCCACTTTTCATATGGCAAGTCGTCCGAGTTTGGAGTATCCAAATCCTGTTTTCCTATCACCCTTTCATATTCTGGGGATCTTTCATTACCGATCTGTACGTGGTAATGCTCCACGATACACCCATTAATTGCTTTCAAACTTAAACCTTTAACAATAGGAATAATTGTGATGTTAATAGGAATAGTAGAACCAATGGCAACCCCCTTCTTGGACATGTTGACATTGTATTGCAATTTTCCGACCCACGTATTGCTCACATCAATCGAATCAGTCAAATTTAAATTCCTTGGATTTAATGTTCTAACAATTCTAATATGTTTACTCACATTAACTGATTTTTCGAATCTACCTCTTTCAATGTTACATTGGAGTTTATACAATAATGTACCCAATGGCAAGCTTTCAACGGTTTCTGGAATGTTGGTTGGAAGGTATACTTTGAATGGTAGATTGTAATTGCCTTTTGGTAATAAGAATGAATGATTTGATGACATTTGAACGTTTTTGAACGGTGTTCCATCAACACCACTGTTGGGGACTCTCAAGATTTTTGAACTAACAGCATCTTTATCCTTGAAAAAAATTGGTGTAGATTTAGTACGCAATGCCTGAGGTCTAGTAGGTGTAGCAGTACCAGAAGATGATCCAGGCGATGGTGTGTTCAACCCAGTATTGGATCCAGAAACACTAAAACCCAATTCTCCATTTTTCAAATTCTTTAATTTATACATCGGAATAGTTCGATCACCATAATTACCAAATACTACTTTCCCTTCATCATTACTTAACAAATTCCCCCAGTCAACTTTTAGAACACATAACCTATCCAAGTATTGTTGATGGGTGACTTTATCCATATATTCATAATAGAATTCACCTACTAATGATAAAGTAATTTTCTTAATATGTATATCTTCATTTAAAGATAATTTGACACTTCCTTCAAATGGTAATGTCTCAATTTCATGTTCATTTCCTTTAATTAAAAGCAAATTTTTGTGAGCTGTTTTCAATTTTATGTCAAATAACGCAAGGTTTAGGTGGTGCTGAAACATGCTACTGGGTAATTTGTTCTTTGCCGGATGTTTCTTAATCAAAGTGGAGGGTTTTACGTGATTTCGTCATAGATTGAATCTTTGCTGAGCCTGTTTGTTGTGCTTTTTCTTCTTCTGTTTGTACTACTATAGTTAAATGTTGATCTCTGAGAGTAGAAATAAATACTCAAACCAGAACAACAAGAAAAAAGTCGGATCAAATAGAATAGCAAAATTTAAATCAGAGGTGGGAATTTGGTTGCATTTTTAAGTGATTCTCTTTTTTTTTTTTTTTTTTTTTGGTTGGTTCGTTCAGAAATAGTTGCTTCGAGTATTGTCAGTTAATTGGCGATGCGATCAGAATTAAATTCAATACAAAAAAAACCAATTTCAATATTACTAGTATTAGCACATGAAACTAATTGACTGAATTTAATAAAACTCGCAGGACTAAAAAACTGTCATAAATTCTGTTTACAAACCTAAGGCTGGCTTGATTGGAGGGGGACCTTTGTCCAAATGATAAAATATCTATGTTTCGTTGATTAGGTTTAATTAACAAAGAAGAATCACCAAGAAACAAACTATTTTCTATTGTTCATCTTTACTTTTTTGCGCTATTTATGTACTTCATGATGCATATATGGGGTCATAGATTACAATTCAGAAAAATTAATTATTGCTATTCTTTGTGGTTTGAGCAATCACGATCCGAATTCAACCGTAATGATATATATGAGAAAATCAACAAAAAAGAAACGGAAATATTATTAATTATTATCATTGAAGTAAAATAATTGAAGATCATGGATTAACTTTGTTCTAGAAAGGGGGAAGGAAGGAAGGGACCAACAAAAAAAAAAAAAAGAAATCAAATAGTTAGATTACAACAAACCTAAAATGATTGGAGACAACACACTAAACACTTTATGCAGACAATACTACAGACGATTATTTAGCTATTATAATCGATCCTGTCAAGAGAAAATGCAATGTTATTGTCATCAAGTGGAACAATAAGTAGTATGAATAAAGGTAAAATTAAAGACGGAACTTTAACTTAATCTATAGTACAAAAAATGTGGCTAACATCTATGAACAACCTGTCATCTTTATCAAATCATGGCTAACAAAAGAGCAAAGACAATAGCAATCTGGGGGAGTTTATGTAAATAAATGAATGCATATATTTTAAAACAAGTCTATTACTATATACTCTTTATTTTTATAAACGAGGACAAATAAACCAATACCTTGTGCAGCCTATTTTACCAATTCTTCAAATCTTTGGAAAAACTGTTCAACTAATTGAACACACCAGAATTCACCATTCAGTTGGACATACCCCAAATGACCACCTAAATCAGTTTCAACCAAACAAAAATAAGGATTAGCTTTCATTTGCAGTATAGGAAATTTGACTCCAACTGCAGGATCATCGGTCGAGTTGAGAGCTAACAATGGCGTTTTTATTTGAGAAATCTTTTTTATTGGAGACAACTCTTGATAATACTCAAAGGCATTCTTGTATGGGGTGGTTTTGCAAGTAACATTATCATCAAACTCCCACAATGTTTTACAGTTCTTGATAGTTTTCAATGTTTCTTTGTTAACAATGTCAGGGGCATAAGCTTCCAATTCTTTATAATTATTTGTAACAATCTTAGCCAAGAATTTGGCTAGAGCAGGACTCAATAAATATTTACCAGTCCATGATTTTTGCAAGTGATAAGCACCATCAACAAAATCCCAAGGACAACCAACAGTACAAGCAGCTTTCACCAAGTTCTCTGGATTCTCTTTTTCACCTTCTTCACCCAAGAAATTGGCCGTCAATGCCCCACCAAAAGAGAACCCAACAAGATAAATCGGTCTATTTGGCCATCTTTTCTTGAAATCTTGCAAAACTTCTCTAATATCGTTTGTTGATCCAGCATTAAACAATTTCCCACTAGTCAATTTGGTTCTACCACACCCACGAGAGTTTATGACCACAATTCCCCAACCACTAGTCTTTTTTTCAATGGTTTCGGCAAAATCACGAATCAAGGATTCATGACTTCCTCCACCTAAACCATGAATAATAACAACAATTGGCTTCTCACTAGTTGAATCTTCTTGGTGCAACTCTGCCAATTCCTCATTCGTGAAATATCTGCAACGGGGTTGTAATCTAGGAAACCCTTCAGGCAACGTTTCCTTTCGAATGGTATTAAACTTTTGTTCGTCGTCTGGCTTTGGAATAACCCAATCCAAGGAACAAATACCACCATCTGAATAAGTGAAAAGCTCTCGACCATAGTAAATTAGAAATTTATTAGAACTGTCCATCGAAGTATAATACAACGTTTGCAATGTTCCATTAAATAATAATGGGTTCAACCACAACTTTTGAGATTCATCCAAAATTGGTAAATCCTGTTTGATAAATTGACTGAACTTAATGGTGCCTTTGTCTTTCAATGCCAAGGTAGCAGACCCTTCATCGTCTGACTGATGAATCTTTATGTTTGATCTGAATCCCCAACCTAATATCCCCATGGTAATGTACCTAATTCAAAGTGTATTGGTCGACAGAAGTAAAAACAAGAAAGTAACTAAGATTTGGGTTAGACTTGGAAAGCGAAGTATGAAAAAAAAAGTAATATACGGAACATTTTTTTGCCTGAATTTTGAAGCTTAATTTATACTATTGAAGTCTTTGTTTTTGTTGGGTTTAATCTATGGCCATCTTAAAACCTTTATGATAGATTTTAACCGAAGTGAAGAGATTTTGTGTAACCCGGCAGTTAAATCCGAAAACAATAAAACGTTTACTTCTAGTATTAAGAATTCCTACCTGATATTGTCGGACACACAACTCTAGACAAACTTTACTTGTGATAACAATTAATTGTAAGTCAAGATATGATGCCTATTTTTTTTTTAAAAACTTTATGAACCAGTCTATATTGAAACCGATCTGGAAGAAATCTTCATTCCTTTGTTTCCTGGCTAATTGTTCATCCGAAAAAAACCTCTGTAAAAACTCAATCCGGATATTAAATGCACCGAAACAAAACCACCTAAACCTAGAACTTGTTCTATCGGAACAACAAAAACGAAAAGAAGATAAAACTAAAATGTCTGTCATTTAATACTAATAAAAGGAAGAAAAGACGAAAAAAAAAAAAAAAGAAAACTATACAAAACTTCTAAATGATATACCAAAACTACGGATCTAGCATCTCTAACTGATATCTAACACAGACCATAAATCTGAAAAAAAAAAAACAACAACAACAAAAACAATACAAACAAACTAAATAATCAAAAGAAGTGAACAAGCAGAAGCCCATCAATGTAAATTTCATAAACTCACTTTGCACCATTAGTAGGAGCTTCTTTTACTATTTCTTTTTCTTGACTGGCTTTTTTACGCAACGATACTGCCTTGGATACAGCATGTTTTGATCTTTCAGAAGACACACTATTGGCGAGGTGACCACGATCATCCAAATCAACTGTACCTGCACTTTCAAATATAGATACCAATCCCGCCAACAAACCCAAGGTTTCTAACACCTGGCGAGGCTCATTCAAATGAGCAATTGCCACTGTTTTCTTTGATGCAGGACCAACAGCAACCGGATAAACACCATAAGACCCAAACTTGTTAGTTGGACGGTTGTCATTTGTCCATTTCTTGTTAATTTCAATCAACGACTTGAACATGTCCTCATCGGTTAAATCATCTCCCAAACACAACATAAAATCAGGTAATTGATCAATTGGTATATCTTTTGTACAATGTCCAGAGGGGTGCTTATCCTGTTTGGCTCCATGCGGATGCAAAACTAATCGTTTGACAATTTCACCTTTGTTGACGAATTTCGGTCTTACTTCAATATTTGCTTTTCCAGCCATCACCTCAACATCATATTCCCTGGCTACTGTATCATTTAATTCTTTCATACACTTTTCTGCTTGAAAATTACCCAAGTCAGGATCAGCACGACGATAATGCCAAGTTAATGCTACCTTTTTACGTTCAATATTTGATCCCGGTGTTTTCTCAGTGTAGTACTTGAAAATATCATCGACTTTCTCTTGCCAAGACATGTCAAATGATGCTGCTAGGTTTACCCATTCCTTGGAACCAATGTCTTTCATAAAGCATCCGTGCTCTGCCGACAAACCCACATTCTTGTTTCCCATCCACTTCTCCAAAAATGCTTGGTCTCTACCGGATATGATCCAAATCTGATTCTTTGGATCTGACGATAAAACATCCAAAATACGATTCAATTTATCTGATGGGATAGCTGCTGCAGGATCCTGGACAATGGGAGTCAAAGTCCCATCATAGTCAAACAAAAATAACCTTCTTTCAGACTCATCGTAGTTATTTAATAATAAAGGTCTATTTAATGCAGGGGTGTAACTGTTAGTGTGTGTGACAATTGAATGAGCAAGAATATCACAAATGAATGTGGATGTCCAATTTTGAACGGTGTTTGAAATGACCTTCTCATATAATTTTGATTCTAAAGAAACCTTCTCCTTCATAGATAACATCAATGCATCATTAATAGTCTTTGCCACACCCACAGAATCCCACGGATTGACCATAATAGCATCTTTCAACACTGTGGCTGTACCCGTGAATTCCGACAAAATCAAAGGCGAGTTATTATATTTCTGACAAATAACAAACTCTAATGAAGTCGTATTCATACCATCTCTAACAGATGTAATCAATGCCAAATCTGCTACTCGTAACAATGCTAAATATTCTTCTTTGGCAACTCTCATCTGGTAATGCAAAACAGGAGTGTGGTTGAGGTTACCGTATTTGGAATTGATACGAGAAATTATCTCTGTAACTCTTGTTTCGACGTTAGCAGAGTGTGAGTAGCCTGGACTTGAAACTTGAATCAAGACAACTGTTTCTCTCCATTCCGGATACATATCCAAAAAGATCTCAAACCCTTCTAATTTCTGTATAACCCCTCTCACTTTGTCCAATCTATCTCGACCAATAATAAGCTTCTTGCCTTTGTAGACCTGTTTGAGTGCTTGCACCTTCTCCTCAACCCCAAGGTTCTTGGAAAACGCATCGTGCTCAATTTTTTCAGTATCGATACCAATTGGCAACGTCTCAACCGAAATTGTTGTACCGTATGCAGAAACAGAATCTCTGTTGACTTCACAGCCCAAAACACGAGCACAGCAAGAAATAAAGTGTCTTTGGAAGGAGTCCGACTGGAAACCAATCTTGTCAGCCCCTAACATACCATCCAACAATTGTGATCTCTTGGAAATGCACCTAAAGTACTCCGAGGATGGGAAAGGAACATGAAGGAAAAACCCGATATATGCATTTGGGAACTCCATTCTCAATAACTGGGGCAACAACAACAAGTAGTAGTCATGTATCCAGATAATGTCCCCTGGCTTATAAACTGACTTGATCTTATTCAAATATGCTTCGTTAAACTTGACATAATCATACCAAGCATCGGTTTCAGCTTTACCGTCAGATGGTTGTCCCTGAATATAATGGAATACTGGCCACAAGACATTCTCTGCGTATTTTCTCCACCTTCCCTGGTCACGTCTTAATAACCACACCGGATGAATGTTTGGAGTGCCACTGGCGTCACATAATTTCTTCTCGATCTTCAGTTTATCCTCCTCATCCAAATACAACGGGTCGTCTTGCAATGTGTCTGCAGTTAATAAACTGGTATCTTTCTTTTTATTTATCAATTCCCCGGTCCAGGCAATCAAATGTGTCTCCCATTCTTTGTTCTCAGCAAGAAAGTTTTGTGACGAGTACAATGCTGAATTACCACGTACAGCTTCAACGTCCCAATAATACTCTCCGTTCTTATTGTCATAATCACTTATAATTTGCAAGGGTAATGAGGTCATCACATTAAGGATTCTTCCCGACAATTTTAGTTTACCTTTTCCTTCAAATTCTTTTGGTGAAGGAATAGATCCGTTTGCCGAAAATACTTTTGCTTGTTGGGGTGCCATGACGGAGGTTCGAATTGACTAGATATACGGAAGCTAAATTGAAAAGAAATTAAAAAAAAATCCAAAGAAAAAAGGGGAAAGAAAATAGAAAAAAAAAAAAGCACCGACGATTGATATATATGGAAGGGTCGATTGCGATAATGAAGCAAATGAGAAAGAGAGAGAGAGGGAGTGTAACAGATTCGAAGGTTCGCCGGACAACAGAAGGGAATTTTCTTCCATACTACGCTCGTTTTTATCCTACCGGACACGCCATAAGTAATAATATATTAAATAAGAAAAATGATTTGAAGCAATCGTCATACCACCAACTGCAACTTAAATCAAGTATGCATTCCCGGTGCTGCCAGAAGTTTCGTTTTTATCGACGGCTGAGAAAAAAAAAAAAATCAGATCACCAGAATCCGCTTTTGCCCGTGGGAGTTCTTTTGTCGACATGACAAAAAACTGCTGGGGGAAAACGTAAGTATGCAAATGCCTCAGGTGAGAATATTGACCTAGATTATATATGCAAAGAAATATGAAGAAACACACAGTGTTGTATCCATAGGAGGTATACCGTAGAGTTATTCAGCTAGAAGATATGGGCGCTAGGTTATCGTTTTGCCAACAACTTTTACCTCTATAAAGATCTCAGATCCTACTGTTCTGGACTTGCAGTTTATTCTCCACACACTTTCTATGGTGTTTCTCTAATACGTGACACAGACAAGAAAAGAAACAATATATTTTACGTTCTTCCTAAGCAACATACCGAAGAATAATTAACTTCATTTGTATAATATAAAATATATTTGTTATCCTTTAACCCTACAAATACTATTCAAAAAAAAAAAAATTTGAGTTTACATGAACAAAAAAAAAAAGAGTGTAGAAAATAGAATACAATAAGCAACGATAATAAAGAAACATCAGTAAAATAAAAAATATGAACCCAATCTCTTTACAATCTAGATTAATTCTTGGACATCTCCCACTTTCATAAATTCCGTTACAACATCTCCTCTCTGCCTAAAAACCAAGTCTTCTAAGCTTGCTCCTCGGCATTGCCAGCAGCTTCAGACTTCTTGTACTCTTCAAAAGCAGTCAAAGCATCTTCGAAATGGTTGTTGAACAATTCGTCATCATCTAACAAATCCAAAATTTCTTGGTTTTCTAAACCCAACATCATACCAGTGATTTTTCCAGCAGCTTCTGGTTCTTGTGCCTTACCGGTAGCAACAATTTTTGGGTACAATTCTTCACCCAAAATTCTCTTTTGTTGATCTTGTGGAACACTAGAAATGATAGCAGCCAAGTCTCTCTTGTTAGTTTGGTTACGGTTTGGATAGTATCCACCTCTTGGTTGTTGCTGCTGTTGTTGAGGTCTCATGTTCTGACCGTTAAAGTCTTGTTGAAATTGAGGTGGAATACCGTAAACAGGAACAGGTTGGCCATTTGGACCTGGTCTTGGCCATTGTTCTGGGAATGGTTGACCTCTACCTCTCATCATCATTTGCGGGTTAGGACCTGGGTATGGAGCGTTACCTCTGCCATTTGGTGGGAAAAAGCCTTGTTGACCGTAAAACATTGGTGGCATAAATTGACCAGGTAAACCACCAGCAGCAGCATTTTGCATTCTCATTTGGTTTCTGGCTTGGATTTGTTGTTCTAATTGAGAACGTCTAACATCCTTACGTTGAGCCAAGGCAACATATAATGGCTTGCCGTTAATCATTCTGGTGTTCATCTCAGTAATAGCCTTGGTAGCTTCTTCAGGAGTTGTGAAACAAACAAAACCAAAACCTTTTGATTTGCCGGCATCGTCAACCATAACCTTAGCAGATGTAATGGTACCAAATGATTTGAATTCTTCTTCTAATTTTTCAGAATCAATAGCGTCATCCAAATTCTTGACAAACAAGTTGACACCTTGGTATTTGGCTAACTTTTCCAATCTAGCAGCTTCGTATTGTTTCTTCAATTCTTCCAATCTTTCTCTTTTCTTCTGTGCTCTACCAACGTAGATCTTTTGACCGTTGATTTCTTTGTCGTTCAATTCTTCAACGGCCTTAACAGCAGAGTCATGGTTTTCAAAGTTAACAAAACCAAAACCTTTAGATTTTCCATCTTGATCTTTTTCCAAGTAGATAGAAGTAATCTTACCATATGGAGCAAATAATTTTTCGAAGCTTTCTTCTGAATAGTTCAAATCAATATTTTTAACATAAATGTTAGTGAAGTTGGCTTTCATTTCTTCAAACTTAGATTCACGGTCTTTTTTAGAGATGTGCTTACCAACAAAAACTTCACGATCGTTCAACAACATACCATTGACATTTTCAATGGCAGCTTCAGCAGCTTCAGCAGTTTCATAGTGAACAAAACCAAAACACTTGGATTGACCAAATTCATCAGCGGCAACCTTACAAGACAAAATCTTACCAAAGGCAGAAAAGGTGTCGTGTAAAGCTTTGTTGTCAATGGCTGGATGCAAATTCTTGATGAAAATGTTACCATCACCAGATCTTCTGGCAGATGGGTCTCTTTGAGACCACATGATACGACATGGACGACCTTCAATTGGGGTGTAGTTTAATTCTTCAATAGCTTTTTCACCATCTTCGTACTTGTGGTAATTGACGTAAGCATAACCTAAAGACTTTTTAGAGACAGCATCACGACAGACTCTGATGGAGGAAACTTGTCCGATTGGAGAAAAGATTTCGAACAAGGTAGCTTCATTGACAGATGGGTTCAATTCACCAACGTAAAGGGAGGCAGAATTTTCAGCAACACCAGATGATTCGCCTTGTTCTTCAGCTGATTGATCAGCAGTGGTAGTAGCAGCAGCTGGTTGTTCTTCAGAAGTTGAACCAATGTTCAACTTTTCCATAGATTCTTGAAGTTGATTAGTTTCAGCAGCAGACATTACGGATAAATGAAAATTTTTTTTTATTTTTTTTTTTTGGAGATATAGGGTTAAAGAATTTTTTTTTAAATTTTTTTTTTAATATACTTTTAAATAAGAAGCTTTATATAATAATAAAATGCTTTCCTAATTTATAAAGTGTTTTTATGTTGATTATTCCAAATAGGAGTCAAGATGAGGTTGATTACAAAGAGAAGAGAGTATTTCTACAAAGAGTTTTCAACTTTTTTTTTTTTGTCTCACAATAATAGAGGGATGAAGGTGAAAAAAAAAATCCAAAAAAAAAAATTTTTTTTTCTTTCAGATTTTCTCTAATCTCTTTCACTACAATTTTGCGTGTGAAATTGTCAAAAAACAAGAGAAAATAAAAAGCTTAAAGTTCTGCATTTAGTTTGTAGTAAAAGAACAACAACATCTGGTTCACAAATATCTTTTCCTTTTCATAATGAGTTATATAAACTATACAACATTAAAAACGAAACAGAACAACAAAATTTATACATTCCATATAATACTAATTAGATTGTTTGAGCCTATTATACATAGCTCCAATTTTGTTACTTGGTACCTTAGATGGCCAATAAAGACCAGTAAAAGACCACAAGTGTTTTCTTAGTTTATCCTTGTTTTGTACTTTCCGAACCTCTGATTCAATAAAATCACCAATGTTAAGTAATTCTGATTTTAAAATTTTTGCCCACTCATGTTTATCTAACCCTTTACTTCCCTTATGCAACTTGTGCAACGAATTGGTTACTGGCTGCATAATAGACTTGCATGATCCCTCGTCCATGCTTTCGTATTCAAGTTCTCGCTTTTCTTCTTTAAACTTGGCATAACCAAGTGCTGGAGATGCTGAGGCAGAGTTTCTTCGTTGATTCGTTCTCTTTTGTTTAATGAGTTTTTCAGAACTTTCCAACTTCACAGGCTTCCTGTGTTTGCCTGTGTTGTTTGCTGTACCACCATTACTATTACTAGTGTTAGTGTTGTGACTGCCGTTGCTGTTACTACTGTTGTGTGGAACTGGTGTTGATTTCTTAATTCTCTTTCGAACACTTGCGACAGGTGTAGATCCGCCCACTGAACTATCAGATTCTTCGTCTCTTAACAAAGTAAACAAATAGTCAACACGTCTTCCTAGATGTACCGAGCCAGGAACTTTCTTCACAGTTTCCTTACCATCTTGTTTGGTAGCGGGATCTTTTCCTGTACTAGGGTTTTCTAAAAATAGTTTGTTCTGTAAGCCTAACAACGGGTCGTCTCTGATCTGTACCCAAGATCCATAACCAAATTTGTAAACACCGACCAACAACATTGCATCGTCTTTAGCTGTCCACTCACAAGACCAAGCTTGTACCTGTTTCGGGTGTCTTGGTAACACAAAATTCATGAAATCTGTTTTTGTTACAATTTTTTCCAACAATTTCATATCCACTGGTCTATTCAATACTAATTCAGCATTTATGTTTTTCACACCCTGGTACTCAAATAACACGGCCTTTTTTTCTTTCTTCTTTGCAATCCATAATGCAGTTTGATTTGGTTCACCCGGTACTGGTGGTCGCCTCTTTTGTTCTTCAGCCTTTCTTTCTAATTCAGCAAGAACAACACCACGTCTTGCTTCTTCTTCCTTCACCAATTGCTTCGAAGTGCTGATAATTTCATTATAGGCATGTTTGACTAATACGGGATTCTTGTTTGTGATGCTCCCTTCTTCCACTAACTGTTCCCATTTGCCACTCAATTCTCCCCACTTTAAGATAGATCTATAAATACCTCTAATTTCTTTTTCAGATAGCTGGTGGTCTCCAGCATTTCTTCTTCTCAATGGCCTCAGGTCTTCGCCACTATCCTCAACATCACTTGGCACAGAGGAGCCATTTTCAAACTTGCGAATAGCAGCTTTTCTTCTTGAATACATCGCAATCTGATCTTGTAAATATTGCTCGTCGGCTTTCCTTTTTTCTTCGTCTTTCAACTTGGTCAACTCTTCCTGTGGAATAATGTCATCCCACTCAACATCAGCCTTGTAATCTGTAACCTCAAATTGCTTCAAGAATTCTTCAGAGCCCAAATTGGATTCACCTAATTCAGGAGTAGTTACATGGTCTTCTGCGTGACTCAAGACATCATCTAAGTTCAAATTTTCCAATTTTTGTTGATTATTATTTTCTTTAAACATAGTACCAGCACCAAATTTCAAAATCTGGCTCAATTCGTTAGTCGACGGTTCAGTTTTGCTACTGCTCTTGGCATTGGGGTCAGTTATACCCAATGAAATGATAGCATATTCAAGAACCATCTTTTTCCTTGCTCTTTCTAATATTTGTTCTTCAACAGTATCTTTACTAACGAAACGATACACTGAGACATGGTTCTTTTGACCAATTCTGTGTGCACGAGCCATGGCTTGCAAATCTGCCTGAGGATTCCAATCAGAATCAAAGATAATAACCGTATCAGCAGTCATCAAGTTAATACCCAAACCACCTGCTCTGGTGGATAATAAAAATGCAAAATCCTTGGATCCAAGTGCATTAAAGTGGTCAATAGCAATTTTTCTTTTCGATGACGGCACAGTACCATCCAATCTTTGAAACTGATACCCTTTTATAAACATATAGTCACCTAATATATCTAGCATTCTCACCATTTGAGAAAAAATCAAAACACGGTGACCTTCTTTCTTCAACCTCGATAATAACTGTTCAAGTAAAACCATTTTACCCGACGACATTACTATTCCTTTGAGGGTATTCTCTCTAGAATGAGAACCTTCTTTATCCAAAACTTTTTCCTCTGCGCCATCAAACAAGTAAGGGTGGTTAGATGCTTTTTTTAACTCACTCATGATATTTAATAACGATATTTGGGATCCCCTATTACCAGCATTCAACGCAGCGTAGTTCTTAGTAATGATATTTTTATAGTATTCAGTCTGTATATCGGATAATTCCACTCTCAAAATACGCTCTGACTTTGATGGCAAAGATTTCTCAACATCCTTTTTCAAACGTCTCAAAATGAACGGACTTATTTTTTTCTGCAAATCCTTAATGTACTGTTCCTGTTCGGAATCAATAGTTTCAAAATCAATCTCCTGGTCTAT
The DNA here is from genome assembly GCF_000026945.1 of Candida dubliniensis CD36. Taxonomy (NCBI): domain Eukaryota; kingdom Fungi; phylum Ascomycota; class Pichiomycetes; order Serinales; family Debaryomycetaceae; genus Candida; species Candida dubliniensis. The sequence continues at coordinate 724,686 of NC_012860.1, read as the reverse complement.
TGTAAACTTTCCGGGCATCAAAAAGTTACATAATGCCGCCAATTCCTTGACATTATTTTGCAATGGGGTCCCAGTAATTAATAATCTGTTGCTAACTCTGAAACTTTTCAATGCTTCATACAATGATGATTCTGCATTCTTCAACCTATGTGCTTCGTCGACGGCCAAAAACTGCCATTTGAATGCCCCGAGTTCAGTTCTGTCTTTCAAAATATATTCATAGGTTGTCAACAAGACATTGAACTTTGGTTTGTTATTTTGGTTATAAAGCTCATACTCCCTTACAGTTTTCCGGGCCTCTCCATTACCCATGTAATAAACACAATTAACATCAGGAGCCCATTTTTCAAAAGTCTCTTGCCATGCGGGCACCGTTGATAATGGCACTACAACCAAATGAGGACCATTCTGTCTTCTTGCATAAATTAACCAGGACAAAAATGCAACAGTTTGAACTGTCTTACCTAAACCCATTTCATCTGCCAAAATGCCGTTTTCATTTCTAGACCATAAAAATGCCATCCAGTTCAAACCTGTCAACTGGAAATCTCTCAATTCACCATTCTTGATAAATACAGGTTGCTTAAACAACTTCTCAAACCTTGGTCGTTGAGAGAGGGGATAGTTAGCAGAAAGACTGGGCAAGATTTTTGAATTCAATCTTTGCTGATATTTAGTTACTTGCTCAGGTGCAATCTTTGCTATTTCCTTGGCATCTTCCCAAGAGCATTCATCGTAATAAAGTCGTTTCCATTTGACAAAATATTGTAGCTTGGTTTCCCCATCATCAGTTTCAACCCTCTCGCTATCAACAATTCGCTCGACATGAGTATACTCTTCTTGTTCATCTCGCTTGCGTTCTCTTTCTATGTCCATTGCTTCTAGGTCTTCTTTAGTAGTCAACGGATCATTTCTAATTTCATCGTCATAGATGATGAACTGCTTTATATAATTATCCAATTTTCTAAAACCTTTAAACAGTTTCAAGTCTTGATACTTTTCCCAAGTGTTGTGCAAATGAGAAGCATCTGTCCATTTGATTTTGAATAGATAATCACTCTTGGGATCACCAGTTTTCTCCGTATTCTCTTCATTCAACTTATGATCCATGACTATGTCTATCCCACGTTCATTTTCGGGCTCAATTGCTTGTTGATAGTAATAGTAGTCACCTTCTTCATCCTCTTCATCAAACTCAGGTTCACTTTCCAACAAATCAGCGTCATCTTCGTCGTAGTCAATTGCATAATTAACCTGCTTGTTATTTCTTGTTGAAAATCTTAACTCCTGTGGCGGCGAAGGTGATTCCTTGGTTTTCCTGGCTTTGGTCTTTTTGGTCTTTTGTTTTCTTGAAGTTTTTGGTTTGGACTTTTTTCTTTTACCAACACCAAAACTACCATCATAATATATGTCATCGTCGTCGTCAAACTCGTCATTCTCATCTTCATCCATTGAAATTTCATCCTCATAATCATCCTGAATTTTTTTCTTTTTTCTAGATGGTGCAACATCTTCCTCTGAATCGGATTCCACAATTGTAGGACCACGTCTTTCACGATGTGATCTTCTTAAGCCATATAATTCTGGATTTAACTCAGCTTCTTCCGGGATATATTGCTTCACCATTATTTGCTTAATATAGATCTTGTCAAAAATAGTTTGTCCTGATAAAAAAAATATTGGTAGTCTAAAATATGAACCTGCGGAATGCTTCGTAAATATGTACTATCTTAAAAATGTACTGTGGTAATAGCTCGAATTGGTGTATCCGTGTTAAAAGCAAAAAAAGCAGTTTAGGCAACAGTATGTTCCCTTTATTAAAGTTACTGAAGTAATAAGTGTTATTTCCCTATATCAACTCGATTTATTGGCTGGGAATATAGTACTTTTTCTTTAAAAAAAAAAAAGGAAAACAAATATTGATGACAAACAATTACTCTAAAATTGACAAATTAAACCCCCAGTTATTATACACAACAATTCTTTAAATTATTTTCTGGCTGCTTGAATCACTAAAAATGAAAAGCAAACAACAACAGGGAATTATCAATATGAATGATTGCAATATTGATTTGTCAAAATTGTTGGGATGGAAAAACAAGAGATAAATTTTTACTTTTTTTTTTTTGAGAGTGGACACCGACGTTAATCCACCCTTTCTCCTGGTCAGTTAAGGGAAAAAAAAAATATCGTGTTATGCATCATCAAAAGAGATAAATGATTGGTTTAAATATCTATGTTAATTCAAAGTAATTTATATTACATAAGATGATTCTATAGATGAAAAAAAAAAAAGAAAACATCACTGACAACAACCAGTTTCAATAATCCAGCTGGCAATAATTTCAGATCTATGTAAAAAAAAAAAGGAAAACCAGGACTTTCCGTTCACGGAAACGATTCCAGACAAGGATCGATATAATCCCACTTGACCAAATTGTTCAATTACAAAATTTTTGCAGCCAATGCCAACATCAATACGGCCACAACAATGCATTTATAGAATGTCATAAATAGATTGGCCCGGTTTGTGCAGGTGCTATTAAAGTTCAGACTGTTGACAAGTTCCTGAATATCAAGCACGATGCACGGTGTTCAACTCGACATATAAAAATTTGCAACCATTAACACTCTGATCCATGAAGTGTTAAAGTACAACGCATGTTTAAATAATTACTTCTTCGTGAATCCACAATAACCTAGCATGGAAAGCTAATTGTAAATCTCGTAAGCAAGAATAACAGTAGCAACTTTGTTTGTGATCCATAAATGACGATGCAACTTTGGAATTCAGGTGGTTCGGTATACACTATAAGCAACAATATCTCAGAACAACAGTGGCAACAAAACAATGCATATGTTGGCACATTGTAACAATATGAATGACTAAAACGTTTTGGACAAGTTAGCTCCAGTTGATTGTGAAACACATTCCCTTTTACTTGATTGATTAATTTCTCTTAAGTAAGGAGATGAATTTTTTGAAGGTGGAAATTCAAATGCTTCTTAGTTAACCAAGCTTTCAAGGAAAAGAAAAAGTGGTGAGAATTTTCTTTTTTTTGGGAAAAAAAAAAGCTTCGGGAACAGAACATGTGTGTTGTGTTGTCCAGTTTTGTTTATACTTATGGACACTATCATTGGAATCTAACACAGACACGACCTTTTGTTTTCCTGTATCACAGCCCCCTAGGTTGTGTTCCATCAATTGCACGAGTGGAAATAGCAATGCTTTAAAATAATGGTGATTAGGACGATAGTATTATCTTTTATTGTAAGGCTGTAGAGTATTTCTCAAATGATGCCTAGCTCATATGTGGGAAACAAATTTTCAAACCAGTTATATAGTATGGAAATGGTATTAACTTGTGCACCATAAGTACGGATGCTGTAGGCAGCAAACAGACTTATCCTAAGATTAGCCATTACTATCAGCACTCTTTTTATATATAATCACTTCGATCAACTCAGTTTTAATGAAGGATACCACTAAATTAGTTTTGGTTCTAATATTGAGACGAACATTTCGAGTAAGAGCCTACACTAAAATATTTATGATAATTGGTAAAAATAATCCAGTAAACTACACCAAGAAAAGAAAGAACAGTTCAATAGATGATATATTAATCTTATTTTCTCTTTCATGTATTGGGGGAATTACTATCCTGACGCCAAACCTATCCATCAAAAAATAAGGCTGACTTGATCAAAACCCATATTCTCAATATTCTTCTCAACCAAAGAATAGAATATCCCATAAATCTCGTTTTCGTTTGTAATCCATAAGAGTACAGTTGTATCCAATCACACGTCAGTATTTACTAATACAAAACACTCGTCTTAACAGTTTCTTTACCAAAAAAAAAAAAAGAATTGTTAGTGTTTGTTAACAGGTACACGTACGAAAAACAACAAGGCTCATTGAAAAAAAAATTTTTTTTTTTGGTTAAAGCTGGGAACTAAAATTTTCCTTTTTTTTTTCCACATTAGAGTTACAACACCACCCATATTCAAAGAGAATATCAACGCATATCATGAGTACAAAGGGAAAAGGAAAGACCAAGAATGGGAGAGGTGATACCCATGCAAAGAATGAAAGAATTGCCATTGTGTCAGTTGACAGATGTAAGCCAAAGAAATGTAAACAAGAATGTAGAAAAAGTTGTCCTGTTGTCAAGACTGGGAAATTGTGTATCGAGGTTACCCCTGCTTCCAAAATTGCCTTCATTTCAGAGACTTTATGTATTGGTTGTGGTATTTGTGTTAAGAAATGTCCATTTGATGCTATAACCATTATTAATTTACCTACCAACTTGGAAGGCGAAACTACTCATAGATACTCAGCTAATTCCTTCAAGTTGCATAGATTGCCAACTCCAAGACCAGGTCAAGTGTTAGGTTTGGTTGGTACCAATGGTATTGGTAAGTCCACGGCATTAAAGATTTTGGCTGGTAAACAAAAACCCAATTTAGGTAGATATGATGATCCTCCAGATTGGGAAGAGATTTTGAAACATTTCAGAGGTTCTGAATTGCAAAATTATTTCACCAAGGTGTTAGAAGACAACATCAAGGCTATCATCAAACCTCAATATGTCGATAACATTCCTAGAGCTTTAGCCAAATCTAAAGTTAAACAAGTCGGTGCTATTTTGGAATCCAAAAACGAGAGAAATGAAGATTACAATTACATTTTGAATGTTTTGGAGTTGAAGAACGTTTTAAATCGTGAAGTTGAGAATTTGTCGGGTGGGGAGTTACAGAGATTCGCTTTGGGTATGACCTGTGTTCAAGACGCCAATGTTTATATGTTTGATGAACCATCTTCATACTTGGATGTGAAGCAAAGATTAAGAGCAGCAGAAATCATTAGATCGTTGTTAGATCCTACTACTTATATTATTTGTGTGGAGCATGATTTATCTGTTTTGGATTATTTGTCTGATTTTGTTTGTATCATTTACGGTGCCCCATCAGTGTATGGTGTGGTCACATTACCAGCATCTGTCAGAGAAGGGATCAATATTTTCTTGGATGGTCATATCCCAACTGAAAACTTGCGATTCAGAACCGAATCCTTGCAATTCAGATTGGCCGACGCTGCCGATGATTTGATTTTGGACAAGTCTAATTCTTTGGAATATCCAAGCATGCAAAAGACCCAAGGTGACTTTAAATTGCGTGTAGAAGCGGGTGATTTTACAAATTCAGAAATTTTGGTTATGATGGGTGAAAATGGTACTGGTAAGACCACTTTCTGTAAGCTTTTGGCTGGTGCCATTGCACCAGACGGCAACCAAGAAATACCAAAATTGAATGTCTCAATGAAACCACAAAAGATTGCTCCGAAATTCACAGGTACAGTAAGGCAATTGTTTTTCAAAAAGATCAGAGCTGCCTTTTTGCACCCACAGTTTCAAACTGATGTTGTTAAACCATTGAAGATTGAAGATATTGTCGACCAAGAGGTACAAACATTGTCTGGTGGTGAATTGCAAAGAGTTGCTATTGTGTTGGCTTTGGGTATTCCGGCTGATATTTACTTGATTGATGAACCATCGGCTTATTTGGATTCTGAGCAACGTATTATTTGTTCTAAAGTTATCAGAAGATTTATCTTGCATGCCAAGAAGACCGCCTTTATTGTCGAGCACGATTTCATTATGGCTACCTATTTGGCCGATAGAGTAATTGTTTTTGAAGGTCAACCTTCCAAGGATGCCGTTGCTAGAAGCCCAGAGTCCTTGTTGACTGGATGCAACCGTTTCTTGAAGAATTTGAATGTCACTTTCAGAAGAGACCCTAACTCCTACAGACCAAGAATTAACAAATTGGACTCTCAAATGGATAAAGAACAAAAGGCTTCTGGTAATTACTTCTTCTTGGAGAATACCGAATTGTGAGAAAAGTCGTTTTCGTTTCAGCATTTGTTACAATCAATTACCTTGGATCCTGTATTTTGGGGTGGGTGGACCAGGAAACTATCTTGGCATCCATATTTAGCACCACAGGCCAGTTTCTTGTTTATGATGTTCCTTAAACAGTAAGGGGCATACAGAACAAGGTAGAGTTGCGTCAGCTTTCAGGAGCAGAAATTAGTATGGTCGCTGCATTTTTAATCTGTTTGTGTATATTCAATAACTAGAATTGAAATACCGACCGATGAATTTTAACAAACAAAAAATGAAGCATAATAAAAAATGCAAACCCAAAGGTTTATTTTATAGACGTGATCCCTTTTATACATTTCCAAATACATAGTATAATTAATATTGTTGTTATCAACTAGCGTTTTTTTTTTTTTTGTGTGTGTGTGTTTGAAGAGAACCTTCTCTCGGCTCTGAAAGATTTTGACACGTTAAAAGAAAATTTTCACCTGGTGTAAGACGAAAGCATACACAACAAATACAGCCAAATGCAAAAAAAAAAAAAAAAAATTTAAAATAAAATTAAAATAAGGCATAACGAGTTCTACACCGTTTTCCAACACCTATCACCCACATTACCGAAACAACTAATCTGAAAACCATGTCAGCACCCACTCCTCCACAAACAGGACAATTCCAAGTTGCTACGTCGTCTCAAAGATCGCCAGTAGCTGTGAATATCGTTAACTACTTGTTTCAGAATCCTATATTGAAGCAAAGAACTGGTTTATTAGATAACACGAACGATATCGAGTTCTTCAGATTCAAAAGATTACAAAGAGCATTATTGAGTGACGACTATAAACAGAAACAACAAAATCCCAAGAATGGGTTAATTCCTGTTGCAAACAATGAAGACGTACAAAAAGTTTTTGTTTTATTGATCCAGAACCAATTGCTCTTACCTCTTCAAAAGTTACATTACGCCGAAGTCAAAGCAGTTAAAGGTTGGAAGCCCAATAAAGAAAAACCAACCTTGAAAAGGGCCGACAAGGCAGTGATGGATCCTGATGTTTATTATGGTTGGTTGTACCAAAAACCAAATCCATACATTTTGCTTTACAGTTTTTTGGCTATAGCAGGTGTTTTTGCGATTATATTATTCCCACTTTGGCCAAACTTTATGAAGAGAGGTGTCTGGTATCTTTCTATGGGTGCCTTAGGGTTGATTGCTTTATTTTTTGCCACTGCAATTGTAAGGTTGATAATCTACATTATTTCATTAGTGGCCTTCCCTAAACCGTTTTGGTTATTCCCTAACCTATTTGAAGATTGTGGTGTTATTGAAAGTTTCCAACCAGTCTACGCCTGGGAAGAACCTAAGAAAAAGAAAGGAAAGAAGAAGAAGGCACCAAAGTTGGAGGTTGTTGAGGAGAAAGTTGGTAGTTCCACTGGAGATGTGAAGGCTACAGGAAGTGAGCTTTCGAACGGTTCTTCCACAACTGGCAAGAGAAAGGTAACTTTAGAGGAAGTTGAAGAATAAACTGTATGTATATATATTTGTATTATAGGATTTATACGGTTGTATAGAACAACGTACTTTTACACTATTGAATACAATTGATATTATTATACGCAGTCATTGGCAACAACAACACCACCACCACCACCACAACACTCTAAAGCGGCACGCTATTTAACTAGAAAAAAAAAACAGAGGACAAAGGAAAAAATGAACCGTATCATGCCCATTTTTTAAACTCGTTTTAGAGTCGATTGTTTATTTACTTATTCTTTTAGGATAGTCATTTAGAACTAGGGTTCAACATTTAGCACCGGAATGGCCACTATCAACGATTTGTCCTTTAATCCAGACTACTCTTCTATTTCTGTTTCGACTTCTGATGGGTTCAAGATCTTCAATTGTGAACCGTTTGGCGAGTTCTACTCGTCACAAGAGAGTCCTCTCCGCAAATCGATATCCAACTCCTTGGAAGATTCCACTGGCAGCTACAATCAAATACATTCAAAAAACGACTTTCAGGATACACCAGCAAAACTCCCGACTGCATTTTTGAAGATGTTATTTTCTACATCCTTAACAATAGTGGTTCCACAATCAGAGGATAATCTTGGCAGTCGATTGTTAAAGATTTATAACCTTAAACAAAACTTGAAGATTTGCGAGTTGAACTTTCCATCCAGTATAATTGATATCAAATTAAACAGAAAGAGGTTATTGGTTGTATTAGATACTGGCCAATTATACATTTACGATTTGAGCTGTGTTCGATTGTTGAAAATATTACAGCTACTGTTTAATGAACACAATAGCAACCAGAAATTTATCGGTGATCTTGGTGCTGATGACAACAGTTGGCTAATAATTCCAGTGATATCTACCAGCAATCAAACTGACTTGCTCAATGCTGAAACGGGGAGCCAACCATCTACACCAAAGCTAACACCAAGTGATTCGGTAATCAACACAGGATCGTATTCCCAGTTCATCGAATTTACAAGAAACAGTTCATTAAGCAGTCTAAAGAAGAAGAATAAGCTTATAACGTTGGACGATATCAAAAAGGATAGTGAAGGGTGGGTAATTGTTTATGATACCATTAATTTAGCTCCGGTGGTTATATTTGAAGCCCACCATTCTGCAATTGCTAGAATATGCATTTCGCACAGGGATAATAAAATAGCAACTGCATCAGTTAAGGGTACCATTATTCGGGTTTTTGATTTGAAAGAATTTGAAGGTAAAGTCAAGGTACATCAAGTTAAAAATTTGCGTAGGGGACATAATTTAGTGAAGGTGAACTCCCTAAGCTTTCACAGTGACAATCATATTTTGGGATGTGGGTCAGAATCCAATACCATCCATTTGTTTAAGATTCATGACGAGGAATCAGAACTCTGTGCAAATGAGAATAACGAGGATAGAACTAACCATAACAGTGACTACGAGGATAGCGATGGAGACACAAGCAAATCTTCAGAGGATCTCAATGAGAACTTGGCGAATTTATTGATATCAAAACCTTTGGACCCCATTTCTATGGAAGCAGATGATAAACTTTCTAATTCGTGGTTTGACAAAACGAAAAAACTTATCAGCAACCAATACACTAATTCCATTATAAAAAAACTACCATACAAAGGCTATTTGGAGAATTTGATTTGGCAGCCGCCACGAAGGTCGTTTGCTTACATTAAATTGCCCGAATACGCTCCACATAACGAAAAGGACCCCAGATCCAACAAGGTAGAAATCGGGTTTAATAACGACTTGGTCTTTATTGCTTCATATCACACTGGCAATTTTTATCAATACCAGATTCCAAAGCAGAGGGGATCTGTGTCATCAATAAGCGAAGACGACAAAAGAGAAGAGTGTCTGTTGATAAGTCAGTTTAATTTGATCTGAAGAAGGCTATTCAAACAGTGACAAGAAACGCTAATATAATGAATTTACTTGAAGTAGCTCTACTCAAGCATGGAAAGAAAATCATACAATCGCGTACAGTGATAACTGAACATATCATAAATCCTTGAAATAAACAACAACAAGGAGAACGTCTAGAATGAAACTGGTGAAAAAAAAAAAAAGGAAAACAGTCATTGAAGGTTTGGGTGGAAACCGAGGATGCAAAATATGGGGTTAATTTGAATTATATAGTTGAACAATTGCGAGACAGAGTGACAAGAATATGGTAAGAGTAATATTAAGATTTGATTAACCATTGTATTTGGTATAGTATTTTTACGAAACTACGTAACATCAATCCTTGAAGGGGGGGGGAGTTTTTATGTAACAAATAAGGAAATCAAAACGGTATCCTTTGAAATATTGTAGGACAAGCAATTTGTCAATTAGCGCAAAACCACTGTTTTTAGCTATGGAGAGCTAAGACGAGGAAGTGCAACTACCAAATCTTAGTACAATCCGTGGCAATTCAATTCGATCACATTCGGGGTTGTGTGAACTTTACAGCAAACCAAAAAATGAATTTGAAACCGAGAACAACCCCACACACACACACAGACCAGCAAAGACTGTGAAGTTTCTCTGCAAACATTTCAGTTTTTATCTCCCGCAATTGTTCCCATATTATTTTATTTAGCCCCATTACAGTTTTCATATAATATAACCTTTCACAATCCCCAATTTTTTATTTTTCAACTTTCGTTCTTTTTGGTTTTTTTTTCTTCCTTTTTTTGTTTTGGATGTTACGATTCAACAATTCTTCTAGTTTATTGAAACAAATCAGGAAAATTGCCACCACTTCTATTAATATGTCATCAAAATTATCAAGCAACCACACCTCTGGAGGTGAAGAGCCAGTTGTATTGAGTTCAGTGAAAAACCATGCTAGACTTATTACCCTCAACAGAGTCAAGAAATTGAATTCATTAAACACAGAAATGATTGAGTTGATGACCCCACCAATTTTGGATTACGCCAAATCAAAGGAAAACAATGTTATCATATTGACTTCAAATTCCCCCAAGGCTTTGTGTGCTGGTGGTGATGTTGCTGAATGTGCCGTTCAAATCAGAAAGGGAAATCCAGGATATGGAGCTGATTTTTTTGACAAAGAATATAACCTCAATTATATCATTTCGACTTTACCAAAACCATATATTTCATTTATGGATGGAATCACTTTTGGAGGAGGTGTTGGGTTATCAGTACATGCACCATTTCGAGTAGCAACTGAAAAAACCAAACTTGCTATGCCAGAAATGGATATAGGATTCTTTCCAGATGTCGGCACTACATTCTTTTTACCTAGATTAAACGATAAGTTGGGATATTATGTGGCTTTGACAGGCTCTGTTTTGCCTGGATTAGATGCTTACTTTGCTGGATTTGCAACTCATTACATTAAGTCTGAAAAAATCCCTCAATTGATCAACAGATTAGCAGATTTGCAGCCACCAGCAATTGAAGGTGATATTACCGTCCTATCGGGCAACAATCAATATTTCAATCAAGTAAATGATATTTTGAATGATTTTAGTGAAAAGAAATTACCCGAAGACTACAAGTTTTTCCTTTCCACTGAAGATATTGCAACAATAAACAAAGCATTTTCTCAAAACACTATTGATGATGTTCTCAAATATTTGGAGAATGATGGATCTCCATTTGCCAAAAAGACACTTGAAACATTATTGAAAAAGCCCAAGAGTTCATTAGCTGTAGGGTTTGAATTGATGAACCACGGAGCAAAGAATTCTATCAAAAAACAGTTTGAATTGGAGATGGTTTCTGCAACTAATATCATGAGTATCCCAGCAGACCAAAATGATTTTGCTAAAGGTGTTATTCATAAATTAGTGGACAAAATCAAGGATCCATTTTTCCCTAAATGGAATGATCCAAGCACTGTTACTCAACAATTCCTTAAAAACATCCTCAGCACATCGAAAAACACCGACAAGTATTTGAAAGCTCCGTTTATCAAAAAATGGTTCGGCGTCGATTTTGAGGACTATCCACACCAAATGGGATTGCCTACAAATAAACAAGTTGCAGATTATATTTCTGGATCAGATGGATCTAATAGAACCTATTTACCAACTCCCGCGGAAGTTTTCAAACATTTTAAACAAAAGACAAATAATAAATTGGGTGTCGAGGAGAAGATTAGACAGATATTGGATTTACACGGCGAAACCGCCAAATACGATCATAAGTATGTTACTTGGAAAGAAGATCCCACAAAATAAATAGAAAAGCAATAACAAATACATAAAGTAGCTTCATTTCTAGTTCTACTCTCATGCATATGTTCAATCAACATCGAGTCATAAAATAATTAAAAGGAATAGAAAAACAAAGCGTTAAATCTTGTCAGGTAATTTTTTTTTTTTTATTAATTTATATAACTAGTACATCCTATATTACTATTATTTGAACTTCTCTGCAACTAAATCTTCACCTAATTCTTCGTAATCAGCCTTTGTTATAAACCAATTGTCCAATGCAATTTTAGCACTATTAGACTTTTCATCGTTGTCGTTAATCATACTGGCCAAATTACATGCACCAAACCAAGCACCAAATTGACGATCCCAGATTTCCGCATTTTCTGTGTTACTGGGTCTGATTTGTTGCACAGCATAAGAGAATGGATAGTTTGGAAAGTACTTTTGAGTCAATGCCCTTAAGTCATTTATAATATGATCAGGCAAGCCATTGGCTGCAGACGTACCTCCAGTGATTAAAACATTAGATAATAATAATTTGAAAATTTCAATGAACTTCTGATATCTATTTTGTGATGTATTGTCGTTTGTGTTTTGAGGCAACAATGTCGACTCTAAGTTTTTCAATGCCAAAAACACCAAATTGGTCAACCCATGTGAACTTGGATTATCTATGCTTGGCTCTGGAATGTGAATATTTGGTAATTTGTTCAAAGTTGGATCAAACAAGTTTTCTAAATAATTCTGCTGGTCTGAAACATTAATAAACTCATGATTATACAATTGATAGTCTTTAATTTGATAGTTCAAAGATAAGTTTTTATACTCTTGCAAAATGTTGCGGCTTATATAGTATTGCTTGAATGATTCAGATGAATTGGCAAATTTGGATGGGAGTAAATTATTAATTGCAGTTTTTCTCTCCAAATAATTCAATACATGTAAATTCACAAAGTCACCGGCATATTTTGAATGATAGGAACATTTCAGTTGAATAACCCCGTCCAAAATCGGTGTTACGCTGGTTACACTGGAACCTATATCTATCACCAATCCGGTTGACTTACCACATCGGTACAACTGTGCTAATGGAGCTTTAACCAAACTAAATATCGGAACTTGCAAAGTTTCAAATGCAATTTGACAAGAATTAACTTTATTTTTCGATGTATTCCACGGTTGTTCTGTGACAACTAATGGGAACTCGCTAGAATTGATAGGATTATTATTATCAACATTATCAAAAACGTACTGCCAATTATGAACTATGTTATCAAAATCATAAATCAAACCATCATCCAACAATTTTATAACTTGTTGTTCACTATTGTTTTCCATCTGTTCATCACCTATTATAACTTGTTGTGTTTTGTCATGTTTCATATAGTTTGAATTAAATACCAAAGAAGGTAAATCTTCCAGAGAAAATCCAGCTTTGGTGGTGTATGAACCATTATCTATCACAACGGCTGGAGCAGTGTAAGTCATACTTCTTATGTGATTAGTTGACACTATACGATTTATGGCTTTTGTTTAGATTTCAGACAGTTTTTTTTTTTTATTTTGGGTTTTTTTCTGTCTCTCTATGTTTACTATGGTTTTTCCAACAGTACAAACTGAGAGAAGACAAAACTGAAGTCGTGCACAAAACTCAAACTAGTAGTAGCAAGTTTTTTTCTTTCCCAATGCAATCTAGATCTGACGTTTCTTATTAATCATCTATCACTCACATCGAGTGCTACTTTCTTTCCTTTGGATTAACCAACAAAAATTCAAAATTATGTTGAGAAGACTTAGTGCATTGAAGAAATACAACAGTGGTATAAAATGTCGTGGTTTCAACACAGCTGCTGCGCCATCTCCGACCTATCAGACATCCATTTTACCTAATGGGTTAACTGTTGCTAGTGAATCAATGCCAGGTACCAGAACAGCGACAGTAGGTGTTTGGATAAATGCTGGATCTAGAGCAGATAACCCCAAAAGCAGTGGGACAGCCCACTTTTTAGAGCACTTGGCTTTCAAGGGAACAAAAACAAGACCACAAGCAGCTCTAGAATTAGAAATTGAAAACATTGGAAGTCAAATCAATGCATATACATCCAGAGAGAATACGGTTTATTACACCAGATGCCTTGCCACCGACATAAAACAAAATGTTGATATCTTGAGCGACTTGTTGACGAAATCGAAATTGGAAAACAGAGCAATAGACAACGAAAGACACGTTATTTTGCAGGAAAGTGACGAAGTTGACAAAATGTACGATGAAGTAGTATTTGATCATTTACACGCTGTTGCATTTAAAAACCAAGACTTGGGGAGAACTATATTGGGTCCAAGGGAAATGATCAAAACCATCAACAGACAGGATTTAGTGGATTATATTACAACAAACTATAAAGGTGATAGAATGGCTCTTGTTGGTGTTGGTTGTGTTGATCACGAAGGGCTAGTAAAATTAGGCGAAAAGTATTTTGGAAACATTGTAAAGTCGGAGGAACCTTTTAATCAAAGCGGCGGCACTTTACCATTGTTTTATGGTGACGAAATCAGAATTCAAGATGATTCGATGCCTACCACACATGTAGCCTTGGCAGTTGAAGGTGTCAGTTGGTCAGCTCCAGATTTTTTTGTTGCTTCCGTCGCAAACGGAATTGTGGGAACATGGGATAGATCAGTTGGTATCGGATCCAACTCACCATCGCCATTAGCTGTCACTGCTGCCACTGGAGGACCAGAAAAAACTCCAATTGCAAATTCATATATGGCTTATACGACATCTTACGCAGATACTGGGTTGTTAGGGGTTTATTTTACTGCTGACAAAAATGCAAATCTAAAATTACTTGTTGATGCAATTCAAAAAGAATGGGGTAGGTTGAGTAGAGGAGACATAACTGACGAAGAAGTAGAAAGATCAAAATCACAGTTAAAAGCCTCATTACTTTTGGCATTGGATGATTCCAGTGCTATTGCTGAAGACATTGGCAGACAGGTTGTAAATACAGGTTATCGTTTATCACCAGAGGAAGTTTTCTCGAGAGTGGAATCGATATCGAAAGATGATATTGTCAATTGGGCCAATTATAGATTGAAAGGTAAACCAATAGCTTTGGCTGCAGTGGGGAATGTGAAAACCTTACCTTCACACAAAGATATCAGCAATGGAATGTTCTTTTAGTTTGTGAATCTTGTACATAAATAAAAATTACTCACTAAAAACTAATATGCGTACTTGAATATATACGTAGATATACTCTGTATACATACATATATATACAGACACACAGGTACATCCTTCTTTATAGTGATTTCTGCGTTAGCATATCCACTGCAGGAGAGGTGCTTTCGTTATTATCATCGTCAACTTGCTCTGACTCTACAGCACCTTCACGTATCAATATGGACTTGTCGGGAACACGCTTCATTTTTTCTGCGACAGGAAATAATTTTCCAATGTTATCTATCCATCTTCGTCTCTTTTCTAATAATGCTCTCAACCCACTGTTAAGTGCCTGTTGTTGCGGTGTTACCACGTCCAGTCTCTTCTTTTTACCTCTACCTTTAAGTCTCTTCATATAAGCCAGGTCTACTTGTTTATCAAGATCTTCGAGTATTGCGCAATACTCTTGGTACGCGATATGTTCTTCAACCAAAGGAATCAATTTTTTTCTATTGGCTCTATTTCTGCTTACCACTTCTTTCAACTCCATTTGTAACTTTCTAATTTCTGCACAAACCTCATCATCCTCCTTATTTTTGATCCATTCATCGTTATCAATAATGCTTGCCGATATTTTTTTA
Source organism: Candida dubliniensis CD36 (assembly GCF_000026945.1). Classification (NCBI taxonomy): domain Eukaryota; kingdom Fungi; phylum Ascomycota; class Pichiomycetes; order Serinales; family Debaryomycetaceae; genus Candida; species Candida dubliniensis. The sequence continues at coordinate 709,297 of NC_012860.1, read as the reverse complement.
GAGGCTCTCCCATTTACCTGTTTTGCTTTAGGTTTGGGTTCTCCAGTAGTCGGCAAATTCATGAATATTCCAATATATTTTAGTTCTCGTTTAAGCCTCTCTTCAATTGTCTGAAAATCGTTTTGCTCTGTTGATAACTTATAATCTTCCTCACTATTTAATTGTGTGGCAACTTCTTCCTCAGTCAATGATGATTTGCTTGCCTCTTTCGTTTCTGACTTGGAATCATGGGCTGGTGCATCTTCATCATCACTTAATCCGCCTTCTCGGTTACTCAAAATAGCAGACAACAATCTATTAGAAAGAGGACCACAAGAAATATTTTCTGTAAATAATGCTTCATCAGTCAACCCTTCAATAGACCCCTTAGGTTTATATGAATCAGACGATGGCTGCTGAAACGCAGGCGAATTCAATTTCGAACCGAGGGTAGAATCCTCTTCCGACCAAACATCCGCATAAAACTTACCTAACTTCGGTATTATGAATGGTGTAACATCTGCATCATACCCTTGTTTTTCAAACCCAGGAGGTACCACGTTTCGTTCTTTGAGAAACTTTATATCTTCTGTCAGATAAGGTCTAAAATATGATTCAATATAGGATTGGAAAGTAGTGAACTGCACCTGGTTGCTTGGTGGCTTATTTTTAGAAAAGTCAATATTTGGTATTTCACCAGGTAACAAATCCTGCAAGTCTTTTTCTGGATATGAGGCAACTCCATATTTCTTTTTCAAATATTCTCTGCCTTGAGTTTCCAAACCATTGTTTTCTTCCGAAAACAATCCAAGCTCTGCAATCGCCGATGCAGATAGTGTCTGCGGTTCCACGTACTCTGATTTTGGATTCTTTAACCTGGTGTCGTTGTCTTGCGTAAAATTTCCTGTTTGTACAGGTGGTATGGGGTCGTCTTTAGAATTGAGATTTTCTTTTTCTTCTTTTTCATCAATTTCATCTTCACCTTTTTCATCAGCTTCAGATACTAGATCCTTTTCTTCTTTGTCATCAGCCTCTTTTGCGGCTGCAATAATTTTGCGTTTCTTTGTTGCGCTCATGGGCATTTCGTCTTCGTCACCATGGTTTGGTGGTGTCAATTCTTCATTTTTACGTTTCTTATCGTTTTCGGAGGTCTTTGAATCTTTCTTACTTTCACTCTCCTTAATAGCTCGTATTTTTTTTAACACGTCATTGTCTATTGATTCCACCTCGTCTAACTGGTTCCATAAGTTTTTCAACAATTTATTCAAATTAGTTAATGTGTTGATATTTGGTATGGTTCGAATAGAATCGCCATCAAGTAGTCCAACAGAGGAGTCATAGGTCAACTTTAATTCATTGATGATATCGTCTAAAGTGGTAGACACAGAGTGAGCATCAGTCATGGTTGTATTCTTGATTTCTTTGTTCCTTGTTGGGTGTCTCTTGGATTAGTCTTTCATTTTTCAGTTTCTTTTTTTTTTTTTTTTTGATGTTGTTGTTTTTGTTGTTGCTTATATTATATTACTCCAGTCAAGCGCACACACACATACAATCTTGATTGCCCTACGCGACATTAATTCCGCTTTTTCAAGACGTTCATTTCTGCAATTATTATCTTTCATCAATTGTATATATTTACATAGACAAAACTATTTACATTTCCAAAAAAAGTGAATTACGGAGAAATCTTTTTGATATATTCGTTATCCTTTGCTCTCTCAGTAGTAGCAACTAATTTCTTTACAATTTCGTGTCTTTTAATTGGTGCATCCTCTGGCTTCTTCCAATGTTCTGGAAAGGATGGTGCAGCTTTCTTTACCAAGATTTTCATATGACTCTTTGACAATGGTATATCACTGTAGTCATCCTTGGATAAATCTTTGGCTTCTGTGAGTAGCTTATTAAAAGTGTCAACCAACCAATTCACATTTTGTGCAGCTTCTGGATATCTTTCACTTTTCAACTGGAATGTGTTTTCGTCATAATTAAACTTGTCTCCTGCCAATACTTTAAACTTATGTTGTTGCTTTGGGTCCAAGTTCAAATCACGTAAACTCACTTTTAAAGTGACCCTTCTATTATGTGGGCTTGAAGTATCATCTGTAAAATCGGAATTGTAAGTCAATCTGATTGGTGCCTCTGTTCTTGGTCGTGGTGTGTATGGTTGTCTATATTTTGCCAATAATGGAGCTTCATAAGCAATTTTTCTCGTTAATTGTTCTATTCTTCTTCTTTGATGAGGAACTGCACCAGAATTGACCACATATTGATTGCTCAACTTTTGAGGTTTTCCTCTATCTTGCATAGGAGTGTTATTCATTAACCTTTCCTTGAAATGCTCAATTTCAAAAGCATAATCTAAGGGAGGTTTATTGGGAACCAATGATGATATTGTTGACAATATTGCTGTTCTCTCTTCATCGGTTGGATTGTATGCATCTCCCATATATTCCTTTCTGATTTTATGTAATTCAAACACCTGGTCGGCTGGCAATCCTTTCCAAGCATGTGGATTAAGAAATAGTGGACCTTGGAAGGGTTTCTTCGTTGCTGCCTGGGATGAGGAGTAACACCTGATTAGTGAGACGGATCTTGAGTAGATGCTCATCGTTCTTTACGAATCTTCTTTCCTTGGTATGATGAAATCTGACAAACAGAGCTAACTAACTCCTAAAACATACAAAAAAAAATTTTTTTTTCTAGTGTTTGATACCCTATTGGCCAAGATTTGTGAAGTCTTACACTACTTTTTGTTTTTCTTCATTAAATAAGTAAAAATACATTTGATACTAAAGACATTTATCATAGGTGGCATAAGTGCTAACAGTGGTAATCACTGTATTAACTAGAAGAGAAAAGATACTTTGGCTTTCAAACTTCTTTTTTCACTTCGAACAAATCACCAGGAACTTTCTTCCTTTTCTTTGGTGAACTCAAAGGCTCTGACTTGACCCTCTTCTTTGGGACTCCTTCTTCTTCGAACTCCTGTTTTACCTCTGTTTCTGGTTTGACTGGACTGAAGTGTGAAGTTGGTTTAGCTTTACGTTTCCCTTTTTGAGAACCTAAAAAATGACTAAGGGAAGACTGTTTTTTGGAATTTATCTTTTTGATCATATTCTCGCCATCATTACTTGAGTTACCAACCTCCTTTGTAACCTGATACACTTCAATATCAGCGTATGCTTCGTTTGTGGTCGAGTTCAAAACTGTTTCAACCAATTTCTCGTTCCAAGGTATCTTAGGATTTAACCAGTCATACCACGCCTTCGTCCCTGCCGCAATTAGCATCGGCTTCCTGTTGTGTAGCCAAGACATGTCATTAGCATCTTCTTTTACCGCCGGAACAGTGATGACTGTAAATGTTGATAAATATTCACCGCTGACATTTTGATTCTCGGTATAATTGTAATTATGCGAGTAGAATCCCGCTAAAAAGCACAATGGAACTGTTTTAGAATGAACAAAATATGGGATTTTGTCAGAGTTTGTTTTCATCCATTCGAAATAACCCTGTATCGGAATCACACACCTATTGTTCTTGCATGAATTCCAAAGTGACTTTGCTTGTTTCAATGACTCACGTCTGCAATTGAAATACTTGGCCTGAATTCTCCCTAGCTCTCGAGAATATTTACTGCCTTCCTTGCCGGTCCCTTTGCCAACAGGGGTCGAATCCGAAGGCTTTGCCCAAGCCGGTACAATTCCAAATTTCAGAGGCTCTAAAATATATTTGGCATTGAATTGTGTACCAGAATCCATCATGTATATTATCAATGCTGAATTGGTTGGTGCAATATTGTATGATGGATACCAATCAGTCACTTTTGCCACATTCAATTGAAATTTCATGTCATCCTCCGAGCCACGGATACTGTAGCTATGATTTCCATCATTCGTGTCCCTTTCTTGTTGAATTTCGTTTGCCTGGTCACGTAAAACTGTTCGACCGAATTCCTTAGGCAATTCGTTCAAAGCCTAGTTAAAAAAAAAAGCAAAATGCGAGAGAAGACAGTCAGTAAGCTTGTTGCTGGTAATTTAAGTACAAGATGGTACATACCAATCCTAGAGCAAAACGGCCACACATGTTTATTTGTGTTCATATGGATTTTCCAACCAAAAAAAGGGGGTGTGGCTAAAAATGCATAAATATATTACGCAGAGAAATCAGTGCAAAAAAAAGGGCCGTTACCGTATATCATTTCCTCTATTAGTATAAACAGAACTATGGACCTATCATTCTTATTATGATATATCGTCGCCATAATACTCCTTTTGAAGTTCGGGTGCTAGATTCTCATCAAAAGATTTTTCAAAATTATCAGCGTACTCTCCATTATGACTACTATCATTTTCATCGCTATCTTCAAAATCAGTGGCATGACCATTGAAGAATTGCTTCCTGTAAGACTTCTTGAATTTCTCATAATCCTCTACTGCTAATTTTGCACTCTCATATTGGTCATCTGACACTGAAAGATCTCTTTCTTTGCCTAAATGGGTATCCTCCAATAACTTTAATGGGTCCATTCCGTCAGGGAAATATCCTTGATGAACTTTACCGTTCTCATATTGTGGATTGTACTTGTACTTGTCTCCATAACCAAGATCTTTCATTAATTTAGTCGGGGCATTCCGTAAGTGTAAAGGAACAGGTAGTTTTGTTAAATCCGGGTTTTCTTTAATTATACTTTGAGCGGTTCTTAAAGCACGATATGACTTTGTAGACTTTGGGGCCAATGCTAGCTTGTTGGCACAATGGGCTAAAATGATCTCTCCTTCGGGCATACCTACAAATTCCAAAGCTTCTTTTGCAGCAATAACAAATGGCAAACAAGAACTATCGCGAAGTCCTATATCCTCGCTTGCAATCACGATCATTCTTCTCATTATGAACAACGGATCTTCTCCTCCAGATAGCATCTTCACTAAATAGAACATTGCTGCATTTGGGTCTGAACCACGAACTGATTTATGGAACGCACTTATTATATCGTAATGAGAATCGCCATTTCGGTCATAAAACTGATGGAAATCTCTGGACTTCATCAATGGTTTCAAGAGATCAGCCGAGACTTTGATAACACCCTGTTTCTTTGTCTGCTCGTCGTCCGTACTATCAGTATTTTTGAATTTTTCAGCTGATAAATAGGCATTTATAGTTTCAAGTATATTTAATGCAACACGTGAGTCTCCCATACACAACTCAGCAATGTAATGATATGCATCCTTTTGTAGTGAAATATAATGTAGCCCGTATAAATTTTTCCGTACTCTATTGACTTCAAAAAGAGCTCTTGTTAAAATCTTGATTAACGAATCGACGTTCAATGGTTCCATGACAAACGTGTGCATCCTTGACAACAATGCATTGTTCAAATTAAATGATGGATTTTCTGTCGTGGCTCCAATTACGGTCAATGTCCCCTTCTCGATGACGGGTAATAGTAAATCCTGCACTGCCTTGTTGAATCGGTGTATTTCATCAAGAAACAAAATCGTTCTTTGTCCACTCAAGTTTTTATGATTCTCTGCTTGAACGAAAACTTCCTTCAATCTTTTTGCATTACTATCAATACCTGACAATTCAACAAACTTGCAACTGGTTGTTTTAGCAATTATTCTGGCTAACGAAGTTTTCCCAATTCCTGGAACTCCCCAAAGCAAAAACGAAGGAATTATGTCAGCTTGAATAATATTCCTCAAGGCACCATTTTTCCCCACTAATTTCTCTTGACCAAAAAAATCATCTAAAGATTTTGGCCGAAGCCTATGAGCTAGAGGAATAGATGCTTGTCGTTTTAGTTCATTAATCTCTTTTGCCTTTTTTAAGAATTTTGATTCCTTCTGCAGTTTTGTTTCCTCAATGCCATTTGCGAGTGGTTTTTCTTGAGTTCTAAGTTGCGTCATAGCATCCTCTGCTATGGCTTTGAATTGTTCTTCCAATGGAATCTCCTTATCTCTTCTTCTGATTTCAGCTTGCAATCGTTTCTGCTCAATGAGTTTACTTGTCAAGCTTGGCTTTTTGGCGTCACTTTTCTTCAACTTTTTTTGTGACAGTGAGGACGTATCTGCTTTCAATCCTAAAGCACTGAGTGCGTTTCGCTTCTTCGGTACCGGTGTTTCTGCTTTCCCGTTCGTCTCTTCTGATGTCTCTCTACTGGGTGATGCTTTACTTTCTTGGTTGTCTAAACATGAATTCACGTGTTCGTAAAGTTGTGATACAGCAAATAATTTGCTACATATTGGACACTGTTCTTCTTTAGCTTGAGTCATCATTCATCGCCTAGGATAACAAATAGTTAGGTTACTTGGTATTTTTCATAAAGGAGGAAAAGGTATAGAAGGGATAAAAAATAATATCAGACGCGATTCTGGCTAAAAAAAAAAAAAAAAAAAAAAAAAAAGATTTATGATAAAAAAACAGTGTGGACTACAATTTGTTTGCCTAACTTTTCATCTCCGTTAATAATACTATGGATCTCAATACTACCCAATACGATAAACTGAAAGAAGAAGTATCAGATAATCTGATGGACATCAAGAGTCATTTGAAAAGAAATAAACCATCACCAGCAATACCGTCAAAAAGGGTCAAGCATGATACAGGTTCGTCACCCTCTACTACGGAGGAATCCAACGAGGAAATCGCCCGACAATACAAGAAGTTCATGAATGCACCTAAATATGATCTTAATAGTGAAGAATTGTTTTGTGTATGCAGACGTCCTGACTTGGGTGAAATGATGGTTGCTTGCGATGGATGTGAAGAATGGTTTCATTTCAAGTGTATGAAAATAAATGAAAAATACTCCAACTTAATAGCCAAATATTTTTGCAAATTCTGTGAATGGAAGGGCGAAGGTAATACCCAATGGAAAAGAAAATGTCGCATAACATCCTGCTATCAGCCTATAGCGGAGAGGTCCAAATATTGTTCGAAAGAGCATGGATTAGAATTTATGAAACTGCTGTTGTTAGAATCAACGATAAACTCTACTGATGGTCCCTCTTTGCAGAAATTGGATGCACGTGTTATAAAAGATGTTTTGGATTATGTATCAGGCAACTTTGACAAACTACAGAAAATGGGATCAAGCTTCCCAGAGTTGGAGGTAGTTAAGAACTATAAAAATGATGACTCTGCTCTAGATGAATTTCCAGAGACTGTGAAAACAGATTTACAAAAGGTGCATGCAAAATTGAGTACGTTGTCAGAACAGATAGGTAAACAAGAACAAGCGTTGAAAGCATTAGTTAATACTAAGGAAAACATAAAACATTTGAATGATAAACTCACTAATATTGTATATGAAGACCTGGTTCTGGACAAGCAAACCTCTAAAAAGAAGAAGGGTGCTAGGGGTAAGAAAAAGATAGACATCTGCTTTTGTGATAAAGGCGAACAACTAATTGTACAACTGGTCACTGATTCTGGCACTATCTTTGATGACTTGTTGAAGGTTATTAAATGCCGAGTTTTTGAGAATGACGAATGTAAGGAGGAAGATCTTGATTGGTTCATGAACGATTTGTGTATAAAGGACAAGAAGAAATGTGTTCGTCATAGTGGTTGGTGGAATTTATACTACGATGAAGCTGTCCGAAACTTAGAACAATTACAGAGCAAGCTCGAGGAGACGATGGAACAAAAAGAAATGATACTAAAAAACTATTCTATCAGTGTATATGAATCCTAAATTTGGAGACTATGTGAATGCACGTATATTTTTTTATTTCTTTTTCCCATTAATTGTGGCAACAATGGTTCTGCTATGTCTGTACCTTCTAAATTCACAGAGGTAGATTCCTTGCCACTGGCCAAGACTTAATCTGCCATTGGTTATAGGGATAGACAAGCTGACACCTATAGTACTACTTTTGATATGCAGAACAGAATCATCTGGTCCCTCAGCATCGTGCAAATAAAAATCTCCTTCTGGAGCAATTCTATCCAAAGACTTGTCTAAATCTGTTCTCACGTCAGGATCCCAGTTTTCATTAATTGATAAGGCAGCACTCGTATGTTGTAAGAATAAATTCAAGATGCCAATTTCATAATCCTTAATTTGAGGAACACTCCTGATAACGTCATCAGTAATAAGGTAACATCCCTTACTTTTTGGACTCAATGTAAATTTAGTTTGATCCCAGGACATGGTTAATGGTAATTGAACTTTACTGTTTTGGAAAACTAGGACGAGGGAAAGTTGTTTGATGTAGAAAGAAGGAGGGTCAAGGATTGCTAGAGCAAAGGAAAAACTTAACTTAACGATTGAAAAAGAGCTTGTATTAGCTAAGCAATGAAATTCCTCTCTTACATGCAGTACATTACCAATTCAGAGAATGTTGCTTTAATGAATACTGCTTGGTTAGGATGAACTACGACATAAAAGAAAATTGGCATTGAATTGTTCAAATTATAACCTCTGAGAGACTTTTTTAGTTATTATCTTGTGAATTGATTTGTTTGAAAAGAAAAGTTTTATAAGAAATGTAGAACTGGGTTCTGTAGCATTATAAAATCATAATTAAGTATTCAAGTGCAAGTGTTTGCAGAACGCAAAATACGGTAAGTCAATGTCATATTTTGTTGCTGATCTCACTGGATTATAGTATGTATTTAGATATAGTTTTTGGTTATCTGCTGTCTTTTGCAGCTACAAGAGATTGTTGAGAGTTCTACTTTTTGTTCGAAAGGTTTTTTTTTTTTTTTTTCAGTCTTCCTGCAATGTGCGATGAGTTTAGGTCAAGAAAAAAAAATTATAGAACTAAATTTCTTTAAATAAAGCATTTCTCTTTCTTTACCAAATCAAATAACACTAATAATACTTGGAGACAATGCAGCTTGCCGTTCGTCAAGAAGATGCTGACATTTTATTAAAACAAAAGAACATTTTAGATGAGCCTGTTGTTGAAAAATACAGGGTTGCTGGTCAAATAACCCAAACGGCCTTAGCCTATATCACATCATTGATAAACAACTCCTATCATTTACAAACATCACCAAAGTTGACTATCCAGCAGTTATGTTTATTAACAGATTCATTTTTATTAAAATTGTTATCCCGTCAATATGTCAATAAAGTCAATGAAAAAGGTGTTGCTCACCCTACAACAATAAATGTTAATCAATTACTCAATGGGTTTTCACCCGAAATTGATGATGATCGTGAATTTTTCTTGAACCAAGGTGACGTCGTAACTATAAGTTTGGGTGTTCACATTGATGGTTATACTTCTCAAGTCAGTCATACTTTGGTTATTTATCCGCCATCGGCAGATGCAAAACCAGAGGGTCCATTATTGGGAAGTAATGCTGATGCATTATGTGCTTGTCATCTTGCAACTGAATCAGTAGTTGTATTGCTTGGATGCTCATTGTCCCCAGAAAAGTTGCCAGCTAACTTGAGAAACGCAAACAACACCGTAGCTGGTTCGCAAATTCGTGAATTAGTTGATGCAATTGCTGATTCATTCAATTGTGTTGTTGTTCCGGGCTCCAAAATAAGAAGAGTCAGAAGATTTTTAGCAGGTCAAGCTGAAGGCATTGTCGCCGAGCGTGATTTCAAAGGTGTGGTTTGGGATGAATCACATCAAGAAGCCCGTTTGTTGAAACAATCAACTAATAGTTCTACAGATGTGATTTTACTGGACTCCAATAAACCAGTTCAAACCAACAACTCCAGTGCCATTCCAACCGATGATTTTATTATAGTGCCAGGTGAAGTGTATCAAATTGATATTCGTATGGCTGGATTATCAGATATTGATGAAATTGGTATTGTCACCACAGAAGAAATCGATCATTTTACTGGTAAGAATAATAAACAAGACTTCAATGCCAAGAGTTCTATATTTATTCGTGATTTTGCCGTTACTCATCAATTAAAATTAAAGACATCCAGAAAGTTATTAGGTGAAATTGACAGACAATTTTCAGTTTATCCTTTCAAATTGGATTATGCCAGTAAAAACTTCCCTGTAAACACAGAAAGTTCAGAAGAGGAAATTAAACAGCAAATTGCTGCTATTAGTGAGGACATGAAATCTAACCGATTGGGTGCAGCTGAATTATCCAATCGTCATTTAATCCAACCAAAACCAATCCAAACCACCAAGTTCATTCCATTAAAAGAAATCTTATTAAGTGCCAACCCAACTGGAAAACATGGTATTGATGCTACTAAGCCAGTGTTACCAGGAATGGAGATTCCCTTACCGAATTTGGGCGTGTCTTCTTTGAAATTAAAGTCTTTATTGAAGACTGGAACAAGTATCAACAATGTAAGAGAGTCAACTACTGTTGCAATTAATGAAAACAACCAAGAATTGATTAGATTGACTGGCGGTGAATCTACTGCCAAGTCTAACTGGGTGCATTCTCAATATAAATTGCCAGGCCCATTAAATGAGACTATTGGTCAATTGGTGCAACTAAGTAAAGATAAGAGATTTGGTATAAAAATCAAGGAGGTGGTTCCTTACAAGGTGCAGCAAACTAACATGTCTGTAGAATCTATGCAAATAGATTAGATACAATAGAACATCTGTCAAGAATTCTTATCTATCGTCAACTTCGAATAGAGCCTTTCTAAATTGAAGTATTTGTGTATTTTTGGTAGTAGGGTAAGACAGTGACGGAATCCTGAAGAATCAAACTATTAAATTGCTTTTTTTTATGCGTACCCTCTCTACTCTTTCGTATCACTACAAAGTATTGAAAATTTGCTTCACTTACTCTAGATGAACTAGATGAATACATATATACTCTATATTAATGTGTCTGGTCTGATCCAAAGGTTGTAAGTTTAGCATAAAATTGAACCACGGGACACGTCTAGTCTCTATACAGTCAGGAGACATTTAATCCTCATGAAAACTAAAGAAAACAAGAAAAAAGCTCCCCCAAACAAAAAAAAAAAAAAGTCGCAGTCAAGGAAAAAGGTTACAGTGACAAAAAAAAAAGAGACATTATTGATTGGAAGAAAAGAAGAGGTTTTTTTTCTCTCTCTCTCTCTCTTTTGTTGTTCTCGTTGTCCAACATTTCGAATCATAAACTACTCACTCTCTCTTTTTTTTTTTATTTTTATTTTTCTTTTTCTTTTCTATTTAGTTTTCGTTTTCTTACTCCTTTAGATTATTCAAAGAAATCCATTATCACATAGGTATGTTAAGGGCATCATCATCTTGTAAGTTAGTTTTTGAATGAATTGATTGCATTGAAAAGGGGAATTATTTTGTTTTATTTCAAATAAAGATTCATTATGGACATTGCTTAGTCAATCACATTTATCTTTCCCCTTGGTTTTATACTACTTTTTTACGTGGTTAATGAAGAGAAAATAATGAACGACCTACACAATTAGCAGACTGATCAATAATAGTTCAATTTCATATCATGAGAACTTCTGACCCAAAAAAAAAATGGATTGATTGATTTGCTCAAATGGGGGAGGATATACACCCAGCTTCTGTGAGGTTGAGTATAATTCTCTTGCCAGTCTTTTTTTTTATGGTCAAGAAAAAGCGTGAGAGAGCAAATGTTGTTTATAGTTTGTGTTGTCAGTTTTTTTCGGACCATTTCACACGACCCACTAACATTTCGTCGGCTGACTGAGGCAAACAAAAAGAAAAAAAATAATACTTCGTTACAAGAACTTCAGCTTTGGAATTTTTGTATATAATTTACAAGGTTATTTTTTTTTCGGTTCACATTTTTATTTCGTTTTTTATTGGATTGAAATTGGTTGATTTGTGAACCTTCTATTGTCTCAATTGCAAGTATGTGGGATCTTAAATTAGAGAGCCGATTCTTTTATTTTCTTTTGTTTATTTTTGAAATAGTCAATTGGAGATATCAATTCTCAAGCTAACTTACACACTTTAAAAATGTGGCAAAGAATACTAACAAATTGAATTTAGTTTTATCTGAAGAAATACATCTCAAGTTACAGTCAAAAACATCTAAATACCAGTATTACTCATCGAAAAAAAAAAGAACAAAAATTATAATGCCAGCCTCCCGTGAAGATTCCGTTTACCTTGCTAAATTAGCCGAACAAGCAGAACGTTATGAAGAAATGGTTGAAAACATGAAAGCCGTTGCTTCCTCTGGCCAAGAATTATCTGTTGAAGAACGTAATTTGTTATCTGTTGCTTACAAAAATGTCATTGGTGCTCGTCGTGCTTCTTGGAGAATTGTTTCATCTATCGAACAAAAAGAAGAAGCCAAAGGAAATGAGAGCCAAGTTGCTTTGATCAGAGATTACCGTGCCAAGATTGAGGCTGAATTGTCTAAAATTTGTGAAGATATTCTTTCTGTATTGAGCGATCATTTAATTACATCTGCCCAAACTGGTGAATCAAAGGTATTTTACTACAAGATGAAAGGTGATTACCACAGATACTTGGCTGAATTTGCTATTGCTGAAAAACGTAAAGAGGCTGCCGACTTATCATTAGAGGCTTATAAGGCTGCTTCTGACGTTGCTGTGACTGAGTTGCCACCAACCCATCCAATCAGATTAGGTTTAGCATTGAACTTCTCTGTCTTCTACTATGAAATTTTGAACTCGCCAGATAGAGCTTGTCATTTAGCTAAACAAGCTTTCGACGATGCTGTTGCTGATTTAGAAACCTTATCTGAAGATTCATACAAAGATTCAACTTTGATTATGCAATTATTGAGAGATAACTTGACTTTATGGACCGATTTATCTGAAGCCCCAGCTGCCACTGAAGAACAACAACAACAATCCAGTCAAGCTCCAGCTGCTCAAGCAACAGAAGGTAAGGCTGATCAAGAATAGATTGTATGTAAAGTTTTAGTTATATTTCTTGTGTGAATTTAATTTTGTTTATTGTATTGTATTCATTTAAGTTCCTATTATTGATTGTTCTATACCGTGTTCGTTACTCTTGCGTGATTTAGTTCAAGTTTGCTTAAAGAGTTGTACTTGAGACAAGTAAATATAAATTGATTTGCCAGCAGTGGCAACTGTCGAAATAAAGATCTGTGATGAAAATTGAGAAGTTAAGAGTGTAATTGAAAGAAATATGACACATACAATTGACATTGGATTTCTACTTTTGGTTGTTGCAAAATATATGTACACATAAGAAAAGTCTGTATATATTTACGTGTGGTTAGGAATTTTCTGTTTCCGGGAAGAAAGAAACTAACTTTGAATTATTAGGGAATATCAAAATTCATAATCTTCTTTGGTATTCTATGAATGGGGCTGTCCCAGCAAAAGTGTCCACACCGGAGGTATGGATCACAATACACAGTCTATACCGGGATTACATACACGAACAGATTTTCTCGTCTAATTTTTCTATTCTATTCTATTCGTTTGTTTTTTTTTTTTTTAGGGGAGGGTTTGTCTGCTTTTACTCCCCTTGCTTTAAAACTAGTAATGATAGTTGAACCAAATTTTACAAGAGATTAGACACCGCAGAAATGTCAAATGAAAATAAGAGTAGTAAAATGAAATTAGATGTTGTTTTTAGTTGATACTTCTATTGGTTGTGTACATTCTTTTATTAAACTTCTGGTGTAGTAGGAGATAATTATTAACCGAAAGAAAAAAAAAAATGTGTGTGTGTATGGGAAATCAAAGTTTTGTTACGCGCGAAAACTAGTTGATAAACAAATCACATAATTTGATTCAGGGTACACGCTAGTATTGTTGTTGTTGTTGTTGTTGTTAACTACGAAAGAGAGGGAAAAAAAAAATTTCAAAATTTGTCGTTTTCGCTGTTTATTTTGGTGTTGTTGTTTTTTTAAATTTTCCTGTCTCTACTCTTTCCCCTTTTTTTTCTATTTTGATTTTTGATTTAATCAATATAACCCATAAAATATCTTGATTTAATTTCAATAAAACGAATAATTTAAAGGAGAATGCCTGAACCAGTTGGTATTGCAAATTTGCCTAATCAAAGGTATGTTTAAAGTTTTCGTATTAGTTATAGATTAAATGGAACTTACTGAGGTTGAAACAATTTGATTTCGTGACACGTCACGGCACCTTTGGTGGTTGTATTATTTGTTTTAATATTCAATGGGACTGTCTTTTTTTTTTGACTTTCTTCGAGATTACTAACTATAGATTTTTATAAAGGTATAAAATCATTTCCAAAGAGGGTGCCACATTCACCATTATGGTGGCAGGTGAAAGTGGTCTAGGAAAAACTACTTTTATCAATACTCTTTTCCAAACCTCATTGAAACCACATCAAGAGCCAAGTCATAGACACAATAAGTTCACTTCTCCCCACCAAACTGTTGAAATTGACATAGTTAGAGCTATATTGGAAGAAAAGAATTTTGAAATTAGATTGAATATAATTGATACACCTGGGTTCGGTAACAATGTTGACAATCATGATTCCTGGGTCCCAATCATTGATTTTATTGATGATCAACACGAATCTTATATGAAACAAGAACAGCAGCCTTCAAGAACTGCCAAAAAGGATTTGAGAGTTCATGCTTGTCTTTATTTCATTAGACCTACAGGGCATTCTTTGAAACCTTTGGATATTGAAATCATGAAGAGATTGTCCACCAGAGTTAATCTTATCCCAGTTATTGCCAAAGCCGACACTTTGTCGCCACAAGAATTGGATATTTTTAAAACTAGAATAAGAGAAATCATTGAAGCTCAAGACATTAGTATTTACACTCCACCATTAGAGTTGGATGACCCTGCTAGTGCTGAACACGCAAAACAATTGATTGAATCAATGCCATTTGCTATTATTGGGTCGGAAGAAGAAGTGGAAGTTGGCCCTGGTCAATTTGTAAGAGGTAGAAAGTATCCATGGGGTGTAGTTGAAGTTGAAAATGATCAACACTGTGACTTCAAAAAGTTGAGGAGTTTACTATTAAGAACAAATATGTTAGATTTGGTGTTATCTACCAATGAATTACATTTCGAGACTTTTAGATCTGTTAAGTTGGGTGGCGATGAACAAGAGAATGGTGAAGAGAATGGTACTGAAGAATTAACTAATGAAAAGGGTGAAGTTATTAAGAAACCATCTGGTTCAAAGAAACCAAGAAGATTGCACAATCCGAAATTCAAGGAGGAAGAGGATGCGTTGAAGAAGTTCTTTACTGAGCAAGTTAAAGCTGAGGAGCATAGATTCAGACAATGGGAGACCAATATTATTAATGAAAGAAATAGATTGAATCAGGATTTGGAAGAAATGCAATCGAAGTTGAAATCCTTAGAAGAACAAGTTAAGAGGTTGCAAATTGCTAAACGTTGAGATGACGATGATTAACGTTTTTTTTTAGTTTTTTTTGCTAGCAAATATATTACTTCCATTTAATTTCTGCTGTTTGGGTTACCTTCTGTTTTACTTTTTTGTTTTCTTGCCAATTGTCTACTTTGTCATATAAATTTAGTTGTTTTTTTTTTTTGGAATTATTTACAAGATAATGTTTGTTGTAACTGTTTATAGTAAAGTATTCTATACAAATACAAGACATGTGTTTGAATATCTGCCAGCAGTGAGTTAAACAAAACTATATGTTCTGTTCTCGCAGCTTATGTAGGGAAAAACAAATGCCCTAACTTATGGCTATCGACGGTAATGGGACACTTTTTTTTTTTTTCTATCAATGGAGTTTTCATTTTTCTTTCTCTTTTGGGTTTTAATAAGACTACATACCAGGTTGCTTAGTACATTGAAGTTCAGAAGTGGATTGGATCGTTATTTATTAATTTGTTAGGGTAAAAAGGAGTTTAAAGTTAAACTTGTATAATGCCAACGGACAAGCCAGTAGTTGCCGACTTTACCGGAGGTGATGCTCTCCAAACTTCAGTAAAATCACCCGAACCTTCAAGCCAACAACAGTCACAGTCACAAGGAAAATATAGACGAAATTATCGTGCATGTTTGAACTGCCGTCTTCGTAAAGTCAAATGTGATTTAGGTCCAGTTGATAATCCTCACGATGGGAAATGTGCACGTTGTCTTCGAGAAAGAAAGGATTGTGTATTCGTTGAAAGTAAACGAGGAGGTACTGCAAATGTGGTCAATGGGAAACGCAAAAAGCAAAGGACATCAAGCACGGTGATGAGTAGACTGGAAACTCAATCTCCGGATTCCAATAATGTTTCTTCAACCACGTCAACCATAGCGTCGCAAAATGATAATATAAATACACCTTTGATTAACATGTCAATTAACAATATAATGCAAAAATTGCCTGGTGTCGAGAGTATTCTACCTAAAGACAATTCTAGGAATCCCCCACAGTCTGGCTTTTCAAATACATCCACTTCTCCTTCTTCGTCGTCATTGCCTATGGGACAACCACCTCAATTACCGCCGATATCAAGTAAAACTTCGATCCTAAATCAACTGCTGCTGCTGTTGAAAAACCCAAAGTCGCTATCGAATGAATTTACAACTATGGAAAGTGCTTTGGTATTTTTAGCCAATGCTGCTGGGGAAATTGCTAAAGCTGATGAAAGAGATAATATTGATGCTCAATCGAAATATGACCAGATTGAAGCATCATTATCTGGTGCCAATAGTCATCGTGTTAGCATAGATGAGACGACGAATCAACAGCAACAAGAGCAACAAAATCAACACTACCAGCAAAAACTGGAACAAGGTCAACGTCATAAACCATCACCATCACTACAACAACAAGAGCACCATCAACAGCAACCTTTAAATACTCCTAACAATGGACCCGGGGTTTTCACTAACAATTATCACGGTCAACCTGAAAAATCAAATATCCCACCATATGTCAAACCTACTGCTTCGCGAAGAATGTTTGTACCGCCAGCAGAGAGCGGGAATGCTGTTAGACCAAAAGGTTCAAATAAATTGTCTAATATAGATTATATTGGCCCTGCTCCGAGAGGGATATTAACTGAAGATGAAGCCAAACGATTAATCAATTTGTTTTTTGTCACTATGCATCCTTATTTCCCACATATTCCAAAATTCCTTCATTCACCTCAAGTTTTATCAAACTATCCTATCTTGTTATGTGCCATATTAACGATTTCATCCAGGTATCACCCATTTGAAACAGATATGACCAATCATACCAATGGTAATGGGGCGGTTCCCAGACATATAGAAGTTCATGATCGGTTATGGTTATATGTGCAGAGATTAATTTCACAAACTGTTTGGGCAGAGGCGAGCACTAGATCCATTGGGACTGTTTTTGCCTTTTTGTTGTTTACAGAATGGAATCCTCGAGCCATTCATTGGCGGTGGTCTGATTATGCAAATAAGGCTGAAGAAATCAATGACACTGATCAACAACAACAACAACAACAACCTCAAGCAAACTCCAATACTAATGGTTCGGCATCACTTTCATCTGCTGCTGCTGCTGCCACGGCATCCACAGCTGCAACTACTGCGAGTGCGTTTGGTCAACTGAGTGATGAAAATAATGGTGGACTTGCTGGATTAGGAGCAATGCGAAGAAGTCATAGAATGGCATGGATGTTAATTGGATCAGCCGTTAGATTAGCTCAAGATATGGGGTTTATGGAAATCAGCTCCAAAGCGTTTTTGGCAACACATATAGCCGAAATCAATGCAGTGATGAATATGTCGCGTCGATCAATGCTTGCTAATTCTTTATCGGAAGTTGATTTGGATGAAGATGAAATCACTGTGGAAGATATGGAACAAGCAGAAGAAAAAGATGACGATTCTAAAATCATGCAAATGAATGAGGAAGAGTTGAAAAAAATATCCACACATCATATTTTGAAGTTTACGAAATCACAAAAAGCCACCATTGAATTATTGCAAATTATGTCCTTGGGACATGAATCTTTATATGGATATAAAGCTCAATTGGGCCAACTAACGCATCGTCAAACATTATCGGTGTTGAATATTTTAAGTCCATTGATTAATAACTGGGGTCGTAAATATAAAGAATTTCTAGTACCTTCATCACCAATAGTAAACAGCAAGTTTGCTAAATTAGCACCTAATTTTCCCCAACATTGGTTGGATTCAAATAATAAGATATGTCGTGAAATTGCCGATACCATTGAACAAGAAACATTTATAATTGAGTTTAATTATGTTAAATTATATATTTATTCATTGGCATTGAATCAATCTCCTAAATCTATGCTTGAAAAAGGTACTAAAATAAAACTAGATGAGTTATCAAAAGCAGCTAAATATATTGAGCAGGCATTCCATGCAGCTAATGAAACATTGAATGCTGCTCATAGGATTCATCGATTTAAGATGTTACGATTTATGCCCGTTAGATTGTTAACGAGATTCATTAGAGCGGCCGCCTTCATAGTTCGATGTCATTTAACCATGACAGCCCAAGAAAATATTTCTTTATCGGTTTCAAAAATCACTATTGATGAAATTATCAAATCAACCCATCGAGCAGCAATGACATTAAGAGAATGTTCACCCGATGAATTACATTTGCTTTCTCGATATTCAACTATTCTTATGGTATTATATTCAGAAATGAAATCGAAACGAAATCGAAAAGAAGCAGTAGAAGATGATGAGAATAATGAGTCCACCACAATCCCAGAAACAGTTGGGGAAGATAGTTCAAGTGGTAATTCTCTGGAATCTAAGCAAGCATCTGGAGGGGTGAGGGCAACAACAGTAAATGCATCAGGATCATCCTTTGCGTCTGTTTCTTCTGGTGTTTCTAATAATGGAGTATTTGGTGTAGGACGATCAACATCAGCAGCAACACAACCACAACAACAGCAACGACAGCAACCAATACAACCATCACATACTACAGCTGGTATGGCCACAAGTACTTATAAATCTTTTGGTAACAACAACATTCATAATAATTCTGCGCCTGCGGCAGTGGATGCTGGACAAATGGAAATGAGCGATAATTCATCGTCGTCGTTTCCTTCAGTGCCACCACCAGTTGAAGATTTCGATTTTGATTTTAATATTGATGAGCTTTTGGGTGATGGGTTTCAAAATATTGTTGATTTATGGAGTTTTTTGAATTGAATTAGTTATTGATTCTGGTAAAAAAAAAAAAGGTCGTTTTCTGGTTCCTTCTAGTCTTCTTGAGTTATTCAAATGGTAGATGAGTACTATATATATTAGGTCAGTGACTATGTACATTCATATATGTTTAATAAATGGTTATAATGTCGATATAAATAGAAACAAGAGTAGTACTAAAAGGTTAAAGTATATAAGCTGGCGGTATTGCATTAATTTTTCATGGCTAATTGACTTGGAAAACACTCCAGATATGATTCTAGAGTAGATAGTAGTAGTTCTGTGTTGCAAACTTAAGGATGTTAACTTTATCGTTTTAGTCGTGTTGACACTACAAGGGGCTTTAGGTGTTAATGGATTTGTGGTAACTTTTAAAAGCCGATCCTTGTAAGAATAGAAAAAGTTGAGTTGTTGTTGACTAAAAACAAGTTTTAAACCAAATTGATGCGAAAAAAAAATGAAAACTACGTTAAACAACAAAGAAGGCGCAGTTTTCTTCAATCTTGGTTCTTCAATAATTATTTTTACAGTTTAGATTATATGAATCGTAATTTTCACTAACCATATATAATCCAGGAAGTAGAGAAAGATAAGAAGATAGGAAAGGGATTTCACTTTAGTATTAATAAGCTAATCCACAGTTCCCAACAAAACTAAGTTGAAACTAAAATTAAATTAAATTAAATTAAAGAATATTTGCTTTATTCTTTTTTGACCCATGTGAGGAAATAGAGTAATCGTTAAATTCAATCTCCCTTTCAAATCCCCCTTCCACCATCATGTAGATCAGCCAGTCCATCCTTCTTCCCCACGATTTGAAATGTTATATTTGCGTAACCTATAAAAAAGAATTATATATTTTCTTGACGAATCATTAAATTAAATGCATAGAACCATAAGGGGGAGGGATAGAGGGGTAAGGAAGCAAAAAAAATGGCTGGCTGACTGGTTATATTGATTGATTAATCAATACCGGTTGATTTGATTTGATTTGACATGGAATTTGGATGTCGATTTTGTGTCGTTTTGAAATCTATTTTTACAGGTTATATACACATAGAAAATATCTTGAATGTATGATGATGTTATGTGGTTGAAGGTATTATAACTGGTTTATAACCTTCTTGAAAATTAACTAATTTAATTAATTATCCAAATTAAGTAAAAAAACACAAGAATATTTATTCAACTCTTGGTTATTGAAGGGGTTGTGGGTAGTGATTCAAATACTAAAAACTTGAATAAATAAATTTACAAATATTTCAATCTTCTTCTTGTCTATTGTCATGGTTGTTAAATCTCAATTGGATAATAACAATAGTGTGGTGAAGAAGAAAACGTCTCATTGAGCAAATTTATGGCGATATTTTTCATTTTGCCTTTTCTCTATTTTTCAAAGTGGCGTAATTTTGCATTTTACAAGTTGTGTACCTTTTTCTTTTAATTTTTCTTGGCTTTTTTTTCCCGCCTCGGTCTGAAAAAATTTCCGCCCCCTAAAAGAAAGCCAAAATTCAATTCTTTAACTTAGTTTCTACCAGCACATAAAAGTTTTATGCCATTCTATAGGGACGCCCTCGAGTAAAGGATATTGGGAAGCAAGCCCAGAATCATTACAACTGAAACAAATGAACAAACGTAATTCTCACATATATACTAAACAGATGGAAAAGAGAAAAATTATCAGAAGTAGTCAATTTAAAAATGAATATACGTCTCTATTAAGTACTTTTACAGAAACCTCATGCCTAATGGCAATTGCAACACCGCCACCAACAGCATCAGCTGAACTTAATCTGCTTTTTTGATTGCTTTGAACAAATCACAGCAAGCAAACAAACGCAACCATGGTGAAATAAAAGCATAACAATGCGAGTTTGAAAGCAAAATTGTACGTTTTATCTCAAACACATGCTGTGGTTGTACTAAAGATAATTGGATAGTGGTGATAGTGGTGGTAGAAGTTGTTGTCTGGTAGGGCATCATTACCTCTCTCCTTTTCAAAAGAAAAAGAAATTGATGAAATTAGATTGCTTTAATTGAGTTTATATGTATGTCTATATGTGTCTAATAATTTATTTATAGAAA
Organism: Candida dubliniensis CD36; assembly: GCF_000026945.1. NCBI lineage: Eukaryota > Fungi > Ascomycota > Pichiomycetes > Serinales > Debaryomycetaceae > Candida > Candida dubliniensis. The sequence goes on along the minus strand of NC_012860.1, from coordinate 688,216 downwards.
CTAAATTTCCATTTTAACTCAATTGGTAAATCATTGTGAATTGGTCTCTCGGCAAAAAAAAAAAAAAAAAAAAAAGTGTCGAGCATTTCCAAGAGTTATCCTTAGTGGTGGTAGATTTAAGCTGAGATTTTCCAAAATGGTTTCATATTTTTGAAAACCAAGAATTTCCCCATTGGACAATTACAAGTTAATGCAAAAAAGGAAATAATTGTCATACTTCAACCACATATTCATAACCAACGACGAGTTATGACTCTCTTCCAAACACTCAACGTGCCGAACATCATAGAGAGTCTCGGATTCTTCATTGACGTCTCTGAAACCACCATCATCGGCTATCCTTAATATCATCTACATAGAAGAAAATGAATAAAGAGTTAATACAAGAAGGGGGATGAAATGTACTGGCAGTCTATGATGAGTAGTTGAAAAGGGTGAAGAACTTCCTTTTATCCACTCTCAATCTCGTCAATTTTATAGAACAAACAACTGATATGCCTCATTAAATAGAAGGACATGATAGTTGTGGTGGTGGCGTCTAATCCAGATTTCCAACTCCAACTCCAACTCCAACGAAAAACACAAAATCTGAGATCATTATCAACAAAGGAGAGTAACAAATACTCTCTCGATCAATACAAAAAGAACAAAGTTTAGCCACTTGTGTTATTGGAACCACTGACTGACTTTATCTTGAGATAAGAGAATGTTCAACTCGTTTAATTATTATCGTCAAATGAATTTCTTTAGCTAGTGTTTATTTTTTATTTTTTTTTTTTTTTTCACTACAGACTTTGTGTCGCTTATGTAGTTAGCAAAATTAGGTAACCAATTTACCTCATTGAATACTTTTCTATTATATTTTTTTTCTTTTTTTCCTTTCACTCACTCTTTTTTGCACCATCTTATGATGATTGTTTATATGAGAAAAAAAAAAAAAAGAATTGCTAGTGTAACAAAGCCACAAACTTTAACTATGACAAATAAAATATAAACAAGTTGAAAAATGGAATTGAAAAAGAGAGACCTGAAGGGGCCTTGTAGAAACATTCAAGCATCTTCAAACCAATAAGTCAAACAAGCAAAAAAAAACCCCGCTTGTCAAGTTCATCTGCAAGGGAGTTCATTCACTAGAAGAGTCAGGATCGCGTGTATGTACCAATAATTCACTGTGTTTCAGCAACAATAGCAACAGCCTATTTGTATCAGAACATCATCCAACTAAGGCAAGCACCACACAAAGTACATTCTAGCTTTACACTTTCTTTTTTGCAATGTCGATGGTCGATATATGTACATACCCATCCTCATACGTGTATATAAACCATGTGAATTACGTACCTACTTTATGATTCATGCTTGCTTGCAACGTTTGTCACGTGTCTTCAGCTATGTAAGAAAAAAAATTGACGGCACCAAAACATTCTATTACCATATTTAGACATTTGATAAACAACAATTACACTGGCTATTTTACGTTTTGGTGCAACAAAAAGTAAAATCCCGACCATTAAAACCGGTTCTTCCATAACAAGCCCCAACAACAACAACCATACTATCTTGTTGCTGTTGTTGTTGAATAACAGTAGTACGAGTTTTGTTACTCCTAACATCACCAACTTCCTCCTCTTCTTGTTCTTGTTCTTCTTGTTTGCTCTTCGGGTCCCCCCGCCTTACGGAAGAATCCTGTTGCTTTATCTGCAATAGTTTTTGTTCTTTGTGATGCTTCTTATTTCTAATTTCCGTCTCTACAAACATGCATTCACACAAATTCTCGAACACATATCTACTCTTTCAATATCAACTCTAGCTCAAAAATTAAGGTTATGATTTGTGGTTTTACTATAATCCTACTACCTCTTTTTTTCCGAACCGTATATATAGATAAGAGATGGCTTGTGGCAGTGTCAGTGGTGGTGACATTTAATGAAAGAAGAAAAAAAAAGTTTTATCTTTTGTTTTCTATTGGTATTGAATATATGGTTAAGATTACACAAACCGCAAAAAGTGTTATGTATCAGGAACACAAAGAACAAAAAAAATACCAAGTTGCAGGTTAAAATTTTACCCAACCAGTAAAAAAATAAAATAATAATTGTATTGTGTGTGTGTGTTGGGAAACTTTCCGTCAAACAAATTTAATTTTAGTAAAATAATGAAAGAAAAAATGGCTTTCTTTAATGTTTGAAATTGAAGAATTTAATATTATTATTATTAATATATTTTCACATTATAACCTGCTGATTTAAAAATTTCTCTTTCTCTTTCTCTTTCTCAACTAACTCTAAAAATAAACATATATATATAATTGGGATAAATTCTCTCTAATTTAAATTTGTAGTTCTTCGATTTGTATTTCTCCTTTTCCTTCTTTTTTTTTTTTTTTTCCTTTCCTTCTTCTTTTCTTTTCTGTTCTTTTTAATTAAGTTCATTGGCAATTTCAATCTTTCATTGATTTATATAACTATTTCATATAAATTAGATTACAATGCAATTCAAGAACATTCTTGCCATTACTGCCATTGCTGGCTTAGCTTCTGCTGCCAACAGTATGTATTATTTATTATAATTCTAATACTATTACTAGTTTTTAGTTGTTGATACCATTATAGTTTTGAACAAAGTGGGATTATTCAAGTCAATCACACAGATATACACACACACACACCAACCAGGGCCACCTATCTTCGATTATCTCAACTATTATTACCAGCTACACCAGTTATCATTATATCCGACTATGTCTTTCATTGTATTATTTTTGTTGTTGTATTGGGATTAACTGATTTCGGCATTAGCGGAATGAAATTCAATCCTTAAGATACTCAACATCAAACAAAGAAGAATAATAAAAAGTGTTTGTTGGGTGTGTGTTTTTGACTCCGCCTCTATTCTAAGGCGTATTACATACTATATACACAATTGAACACCAAATCTCAAGATCTAGCAATACAATTGGAAAAAATGTTTATCATCATTTCTAATAATGTATAAAACAACAATGTTAATTTTTTTCAACAGAGTGTTCAATTGGAAGAAATCAATTTTTCATTTAACCAATCTTACATATTTTTTTAATCAATGGATTGTGAACAAAAGTATTTCATTTCATTGCCCATTTTGAAGAAAATGATGCGAAAAAAGTGAAAAGTTTTTCTTCTTTCTTCTGTTAATTAATTGGAGGTGGGAAAGAGATCTGGACAGTGAGAGAGAGTGTGTGTGTGTGAGGAAAACAATTGGGCACCAAACAAAAATTGTTTATTTTCAAGTTTTGAGATTTTGTCCATTTTAGGAAAGTCAAATAAAAAATAGATTGGTCAACCGTCAATCTTATTTTTTTCCCTTCTTGTTGGGCTTAATTTTGTGTGTGTTCAAAACTGAATGAAAAATAATGAATCAACAACAAACAACCCATACTTTTTAATTTCATTCAATATACTAACTGTTTATAATAGACTCCACTTTGACTACTGCTACTCCAAGTGTCAAATCTGATTGTTCATTCAAAGATTTCACTGCTACTGCTTCTAACCAAGTTCAACAAGTTGCTGCTTGTGCCACTGCTGTTGGTGACATCACCATTCAAGGTGACTCTTTTGGTACCGTTGAATTGACTGGTTTAGAACAAGTTTACGGTAGTTTGCATGTTAAAAACGCCACCAAGGCCACCACTGTGAATGCTCCAACTTTACAATTGGTTTCTGGTGAATTGGAATTCAACGCCAACACCATCTTATCTGACTTGAACTTGGCTCAATTGACCACTGTTGGTAGTTTCAGTTTGAATGCTTTGCCAGCTTTGGAAAAAACTGGGTTAACTGCTGGTATCACTTCTGCTGAATCCGTTATCATTTCCGACACTGGTTTGAGTTCATTGACTGGTATCAATGTTTACAAATTGAAAGTTTTCAACGTTAACAACAATGACAACATTGACACCATTGACTCAGGTTTACAAGAAGTCACTGATACTATTGACATTTCTTATAATGCTGAAAAAGTCGATGTTATTTTGAAACAATTGAGCAGTGCTAAGAATATTGTTTTGCAACAAGTTAACTCATTCAGTGCTCCAAACTTGACTGTTGCTAATGGTTCATTTGCTGTTTCATCTTCCTCTGTTGAAAAAGTTGAACTTGCTGGATTAACTTCTATTGGTAACTCATTGACTGTCAACAAAAACGAAGACTTGACTGAATTAGATTTCCCTAAATTGAAATCCATTGGTGGTGCTTTACAAATCTCCGACAATGATGAATTGAAATCCTTTGCTGGTTTCCCTAAATTGGAAACCATTGGTGGTTCCGTCAACATTAACGGTACTTTTGACAATGGTACTTTTGAATCCTTAAAGAGAGTTTCTGGTGGTTTCATCTTGAAGACTGATGGTAAATTGTCTTGTAGTGCTTTCAACAAATTGAACACCAACGGTGATGTTAAAGGTGACAAATTCCAATGTGAAGATAGACAAACCACTTCTTCTTCTTCTTCCAAGAAATCTGGTTCTGCTACTGAAACTTCTGGTTCAGGCGAAACCGGTTCCGATTCATCCTCATCTGCTTCTGGTTCTTCTGGTTCTTCTTCTTCATCTAAGAAAGCTGGTGCTGCTTCCAACAATGGTAAGTTAGCTTCTGTCGTTGCCGCTTTTGCTGCTGTTGGTGTTGCTTTATTCTAAGGGAACCAACAAAAAAAGAAAAGCATCCTACGAAGAAATCTTAATCATTTTTTTTAAAAAAAAAAATCAAAAAAGGAAACACGTAAAAACTTCACACCTATAATTTAGAACACAGTTTTGTTTGTCGAGTTTGTGTTTATAAAACGTTAATTTTAATTTTCTTTTTATTATATAATCTATATATAATACACATTATTTAAAATAAAAAAGTCAAAAAATATTGTGTTTTCACTGGATTTTTGATCGTTCGTTGGCTGTCATTGTAATACTTAAGGAGTTAATTTATTGTTGACCTGGTTTTTGAAATCAGTAGCGGGACTATATCCAGACTGTCCTTTAATTGTATTGTGTCTCTACTTTTCATATCACCTCTTATTATATCTATAAATATCTATTGTATATACATAGTTGCATATAAGGGTTACAAGGAATCAGCATTGATATATTCCACTGAATCCATTTCTAAAGCTAATGCCACTTCATCAACAAACAGTTTTCCCACATGTTCAACTGACGGGATCTCAAGATGATTATGATCAAGTTGTTCATGAATTGAAGTTGCCCGTTTGTTTTTCAATCCACACATTTCAAAAGTATTCAAATATTTCAAGTCAGGATTTATATTTAAAGCGATTCCATATTCAGTGATTCCATGACGAATTCTAACTCCAACACTACTAATCTTTAATGATTCTGATAACAGCAGTATCGATTTATTATCTTCAATCCAAATTCCAGGGTTTTCCACACCAATAACACTATCAAGATTATACGACTTTTTCAAAACATTCTGGATACTTTTCAACAAAACATTATTGATGTAACATTTGGTTGTTAATTGGACAAAATTCTTTAAATCCAAAATTAAATATGCAACTAATTGTCCTTTCCCATGCCATGTAACTTGTCCTCCTCTTTCTAATTGGTAATATTGTCCTCCTATACGTTTGAACCCTTCAAGATCATCTGTTGACACTTCGGATTTCAGTCGTAATCCTCCAGCATAAACATTATCAAATTCAAATGTAAGAATTGTTGGTAATGGTTGTAATTTTTCAATCTTATTTTTCAAGTCCAAAAGGGATGTATCTTTACTATTGGTGAAGGGTTGTTGAGGTTGAGATTGAGGCTGTTGTTGTAGTTGTTGTTGTTGTTGTCGTTGAATTCGACGATATTTGAATTCTAATGATTTATAATTAAGATTGGCATCGACTAATGATTGCTGGATATTCAAGCCATGTTGAAACGAGGAAATCCCTGGGAAATGAATATGTTGTAGCTTTCGATAGTTTGGTCGTATTGTATGATATTGCCGTGTTAGTATCTTCATCATCCTAAACCATACTTTGTAAACTGTACACCATCTTTTTTATTTTTTTTTCTGAACAGATAATATATATTTAAAATACCTATATATACATCAAGCTTAATTAAAGCTCACAATCTATTTAGTATTCAAGGCGGTACATAAAATTTATTAATAAAATAGCAAAGATCAAACTTTTCTTGCTTCAGACTAGAGGAATCAGAAGTTGCAAGGGATTCCCTTCCATCTCCGTGTCCTCAACTGGGGCGTCTTTTCTAGATTGCCCCACAGAATGGTTATGTTCTGGTGGATTTTGGTACTGAACGTGTCCTTCACTGTGTGGACTATGTTGTTCTACCAACGTCGTCTCATTTCTTCCAATGTACCCTTCCTCTTGTGATTGTTGGAAGAGTGGTATCGTTTGCTTTATTACAAACCACATTTGTTTTTTTTTTTTTTTTTCAAGTATTTTCTTCCGTGACAGTAACGAAACTGATGTTTGTTCTAAAGATTTTTCCAATGTCCTTTTTTTGGAAATTTAACTGGTAATTCTGCTCGTTCTATTTCTGTTGAAGTTCTTTTCATAGCATTTCTGGAGTTATTTTCATTAGCTGATTCGATACTTGGGTTGGTACCTACTTTTTGCTTTGGTTGTAATACTGGGAAATATTGTTCTGTTTGCTATTTTCTCTTCTTTCAATAACAATGAGCGAGTTTATGGATCTTACGTTTAAATGTATCTTCTTTTGAATGACAAAACAAACAATATTTCAAATTTGCAAGAATTCCAGAAGCTACCATTTCTCCCATATGCAATATTTTTTTTTATTTTGTATGGTTGCCATGTTAGTAGTAGTTATTCGATGCAGGAGAAGAGAAAAAGGTGGGATTGTGATTTTAGACGAAACAGTTCATTTTTATACAACCATACCCTGGTGCTGATACACATTCATATATGTATATATGTCATCTAGACGAAATAAGCGACCTTATAAAGGTTTGATTCTAAAGCCAAAACCGTTGAAACCAGGATCCGTATTTGCAACAGGAACAGGAACAAGAACAGGTTTAGGAACAGTATCAGTTTCGGCTTCCCCATTGGCTCTGACATCCACAACAGCCACAACTATAATCAGCTTTCAAAATGGTCAAACTTATAACGTGCCAAATTCAGGAAATGTATCACCTTCAACTTCATCAACTTCTACAAATTCTTTAGTAACGAAACAACATATCAAGAAAAGCCTACAGAACGATTTCAAATTAAAATCTACTGCCAATACCAATAATAATGATACTGATAACAATATACCTTCTCATAACGGTAGCAATGGTTTTGGTGTAGTGGGGGACTTATATGATATATCTGATCCTAATAATTTTAATGAATTTGAATTCTTATATTCAATTTATGTCCCTAATAAATATTTGATCAAAAATAATAAAAAGTCAATTAAACATTTACTAATTCATTTACCCAAACTATACCATGATTCTGCTACCAATAGCTCTGGATCCACTACTAGCACCACTACCAATACTAATCAAACAACTAATCTTAATTTGTCAATTCACTTATTCCTAAGTACAATCATGGTCAAATTTGTTAATTCTTGGTATTTAACGAAATTAAACACGACAAATCTACTGTTCTTAAAACTAGTATATCAATTAATGGTTGATTTCATTAGAGACATTATATCAAGAATAGAATCGGTAGATATTATGTTGATGATTGATCAGTTAGGTGATATTTTGAACACTCATTTGAAACAGACAGTTTCCAACAAATACTCCGGCAATAACCAATATCCATATAAATTTCTTGAGGATTATTATTTTATTCAACAACCAACTTCAAATACTTTTGACTTTGATAAACTGTCATTACAAGTGGTCAATGATCATTTGAAGTCAAATCATATAATTTTTGAAAACTTTAATTCTTCCAAAGATCAGAACACTAATAATGAGATGTTGTACTATAGATTACTTGTCAAGAATGTGTTACTGGCATCATTCAAAGACAATGCATTGAGTCCATCTACATCGAAAATAACGAGTGATTTAATAATTCATATTTTAAGTGATATCGTGATTGTCAAATTAATTGAAAAGTTGTCGTCACTGGATTTTATTTTTGACAAGTTGAATGAATTATTAGATAGTTTGTTATCGCTATCATCGTCTTCGTCCTCCTCCTCCTCCTCAAATTCAATCGAGCCTAATTCCAAAGTTAAATTGGAATCCACATTTTACCTGTCATGGACTCAGAAATTGCAAAAATCAATTTCACAAATATATTCTGGATTTACTAGTTTTATTGTCCTTTCATCTAATAGTAAGAAATCACAATTGAAAGGTAATGAAAATGGTGACTCTGTATCTGGTACGAACTCACAAGGAAATGGAACCAGTGGAGTTTTAAATTGGTCATTATTTTCACTATTAAACATAATATTCAATGTACAACATCGGAAACCATTCGTTTACAATTTGATGATTTCAATTAAAACATTATTACTTCAAATGAATAATAGAATTGTGAGTTCAATAGATAGAATAACTGGAGAATTTATTAAGACCAAAATTAAGCAATCTATAACTCAAGATAAAGTAGCTAGAATTATCAATGACTTGAGAATAAACTTATTTTATCCGTCACTGGATAATCAAGAATCAAAAACTGTCAACCAAGAAAACCAAATTTCAATTGATATTTTAGCTGAGAAGATTATAAAAGTTTACAAAACATATTTTGCTAAATATCTCGACTTATCATACAAAGGGGAAACTGATCAAGATTTGAAAGATTCAATTAAGCTGGTTTTGATTATCTTTCAACAGCAACAAGAACACAAAGAAGAAAAAGAAAGTGACCCACATCAGTATTTGGACAATAGGGTGAATAAATTGCTTATTGTAAAGTTATTAGATTGTGTTATTGGAAATTTATATACCGATATATAGGTTCAAGTGATCTTGAGTGGTTATTTTTGCAGTAAGAAATATATGTCGTTTGGAAACTGAACTTTATACGAAAGAAAGATGAAGGTGAGAACTTTTTCAAAAAGTCGTATGGATTTTTTTTTTTTCAATATATCAAGAATACTCTAAAAAAAGAAACTGTACAAACCATTTTCCAACACACAGCAATTATTTAATACTAATTTCTAGCCCTCTCAGACAATGTTGAAATCTACTGTCAGTAACACCCGTATCAAGTGTTGCCGCATTGATCAAAGAAGGAATTACTTGTTCACAGCATTGGCTAGCTCAGCTTTGGGTTCGTTCTTATGGTCTAAAAACAATGTATTAGCTTCGAAAATGGAAAATGGTGAATTGCATTATCATGATCCCAACCTTACATTCAATAAGAAATTGTTCAATGGTAAACCTCCTTTTGAAAGACGTGCCCCAGATTATCCTGGCCATGTGCCATTATATAATTTTGAGAAAGTTTTGATGTTTTTAGGATCTAGCATGGGGGCATTTTTCCATCCAGAGGAAAATAAATATATTGTGGCTCTCGGTGAAAGTACCGCCATCACACCTATTTTACAACATTTACGACACAAGATGTTGTCGGATCCTGTGGGGAGAACCATATTAAGAGAAAAGCCCCGGATGACATCGGATTCATTGAACTTGACCTATTTACGATCATTACCTGATAATACAATTGGGAAAAATTATGTCAATTGGTTGGACAAGGAAAATGTCAGTCCCGATACTAGAGTTCCAGTTAGATATATCGACAATGAAGAATTGGCGTATATATATCAACGATATCGTGAATGTCATGATTTTTATCATGCAATAACCGGATTACCAATTATCATTGAGGGAGAAATTGCTGTCAAAGTATTTGAATTTGCTAATATTGGTATCCCCATGAGTGGTTTAGGAGCATTGTTTGCTCCCTTGAGATTGAAACCAAGTCAGCGTCAACGGTTACGGGAAATCTATTATCCTTGGGCAATCAAGAATGGGTTGTTTAGTAAACCATTGATCAATGTTTATTGGGAGAAAATCCTCGAGAAAGACGTTAATGAGTTTAGGCAAGAAATGGGGATTCAACAACCTCCTGATTTAAGAAATATGAGAAAAGAATATTTTGCTAAAAAGAAATTGGAAAAGCAATTGCAAGGCAGAAAATAAGTGTGACAGGAAAAGTTATTGAACGTATACAAAATTAGTAATGAAGTTTCTAGTATAGATATGAATCTAGATATAGTTGTAAATAAAGTCAAAGATATGATGTTATGATTATGATTAGGCTAAAGAAAATGTATTGATATAACTAAATAAATGAAAGGTGGGGGTCTCACTATATTAATGACATGGTGGCAACATTGATTAACCAGCATTGGGCGCAGCCTTGCCTTTTGTATGATCGACAAAATTCAAGATAGCAAACATGGAAAATTTCCATCTCACAAACATTGAATCTACCAAACCACTTGCTTTTTAAGAAAATTCAAAGAAAAAACAATTCTGTTTTATACAATTACTTTTTCTTTAGTTTAGGTTGACAAGTTACTGGAAAAGGATGTCACAATTGTTATACAAGTATTTTTTACAAAAAGTATGTCCTAAAATACCCCAAAAAAGTATATATATCATATACTAACAACCCCAAAACGTTTTATATCTATAGACGAATCTTGATCATTTAGTTACTTTTGGAGATGCTAACCATGATCCATATTTTGAAGAGATTCCGGATAACGAATTACACTTTTATCAGCGGAAAGGAGCTAAAAGAAGAAGAAAATTACCTGACTTCATTCCGAAGCATGATTTAAAGATTTTGAATAGTGTTAAAAACCGAGCTTATCGATTGGACTTACTGTTGAACTTGTGTGGATTAAGAATAGGTTGGGCTGGAGTCATTGGGTTGATTCCTTGGATAGGTGACATTATTGCCTTTTATTTTGCATTGCAATTGGTTAGAAAGGCAAGAACTATAGAGGGAGGGTTACCAAAAGGGTTGGAAGCGGAAATGATGGCCAATGTCATGTTCGATTTTGGTATTGGATTAATTCCAATTGTCGGAGACTTTATCAACGTTTTGTATAAATGTAATTCAAGGAATTTCATATTATTGGAAAAATATTTGGTCAAGAAGTATGGTGCCATTGCAAACCCGCTTCCTCCTTCCAACCCTTCAGTTACACAAACGCCTATCAATAATAATTTGAACCCTCCGTCTAATCCATCTGGCAGAGAGACACCGACTGCTCACATTTCTAACCGCCCGCCTAACCCTCCTCCTCGAGATTTATAATTTATTATATTGTTTATATGACTGTTATTTCTTTTAGACTTTTTTTTTTTCACAGACTTTAGTATTAAAAATATATATAAGGACATTTTTTGTTTTGCGTACAATCGTCTTTGTTTTTAGAAACAGATTGTTTCAAGTTCTTGAAACATTAACTTTTCCATTCATCGCTCTTGCTCTGAAGCTTACATCAACTTCTTGTGTTTTAAATAATAATCTTTTCTAAGTGGGAAGGGGGAGTTGATGTCTAAACAAATCAGCAAGCACAACCGATGGTCAAGGACTAAATTAACTATGTGAACAAAAAGATGCATTATTTGTATAGTTTTTGTATTCCGTCATAGTTTGTCGAATTCATGTTCCAAAACGATTAATCTCTGTTTAAAATCTTGAATAAATACTTCCAATTGATCCAACTTTAAAAACTCCATTTCCAATTGACTGATAGTTTTCAACATTTCATCAATGCTTTCATAATTATCAAATAAATTCAATTGATCGTGTAAGTATTCCTGATTAATCTGGTACTGTTTGGATAGTATCGATTGGTACGTTTGTTCCGTTAGTGTATTTATATAGTCCCTAATTTTGTACATTAGATAATCATAATTTAGTGAAAGTTTCTTCAATTCCAATGGATCTGGATCATCATTCGACGGTGCCGGTGATGGTGGGGTATTATCGTTTTCTGGAGATGGTATGGAGATTTGTTCAGATGGTGGTAGTAAATCATTACAACCATCTTTACTTTTAGTATTATTCTGTGATGTCATCTGATCGTATCGACTACTTCTATCTTCATCTACTGACATAGTCAAAATAATTGTTTCAAGAAAATGCAACCTGAAGAATCATTAAAAAAAGAAATAGGCGTGTTGTTTTCAGGATAATCAAAAACATAAACGAAGTGTGATTTGATTAGAGATATACAAGTTTTTTCTTGGTTGGTGCGGTGTAGTGAGTGGTGCGGGTGAAGGTACTAATTGTGGGCGGTAAGGCGGTGGGAAAAGGTTGTAATTCCCACGACAGCCCAGCACCAATTACACCTCCCTTGGAATTGAGCAAAAAGAAACAGAAAAAAGAAAAAAAAAAAAAAAGCAATAAGAAACTTCGTGGCCAAAAATGTTTAACTCGAACATTTTTGCCGAGATAGAAAAAGAAGAAAAAAAAAGTGCTAACTAATCAAACACTTTGTTTGTCAAGTCTACTTATTGATTCCATATTCAATTCATCCCTAACAATCGGCAAAGCTATTGATATTGCATTTCTTGACAGTATAAAAACAATTAAACAATTTGCGTATTATAATAATTCTATCCAATTCTTGAAGCAGAAGACAAAGAAATAGATATTCACAAAGAGAGAATTCAAGTATCCAACCGATCATTATTAAACCATGTCGTCATCATATTCTTTAGATAAAATCAATCCGAAATTATTGAGAAGGATTTATCGAGCATGTAGACCAACCAATGATGAACCAAACTTGGCATTGAATTTAGAGATCTGTGATTATGTCAATGCGAAAAAGGGTTCGGCACCACGAGACGCTGCTATTGCTGTTGTTAAATTGATTTCCCAGCGTGACCCACAAACCAGTGAATTGGCCATTGCATTATTAGATAATTTGGTGAAAAACTGTGGCTATCCGTTTCATTTACAAATCCTGAGAAAGGAATTTCTTAATGAATTGGTTAAGAGATTCCCAGAAAGACCACCTTTGAGATATACCAGGGTACACCGATTGATTTTGGCACAGATCGAAGAGTGGTATCAGACTATTTGTCGCACTTCTAAATACAAAGATGACTTTGGCTATATTAAAGATATGCATAGATTATTGTCTAACAAAGGTTATGTTTTCCCAGAAGTGAAAGTTGAAGATGTTGCTGTGTTAAATCCTAATGATAACTTGAAATCATTAGAGGAATTGCAACAGGAAGAGTCAATTGTTCACTCTGCTAAATTGCAGGAGTTGATAAGAAGGGGTAGACCTCAAGATTTACAAGAGGCTAATAAATTGATGAAGATTATGGCAGGCTTTAAAGACGATAATGTTAAAGAAAACAAAAAACAGATTAAACAAGATATCACAAGATTAACAAGAAAAGTAGAGATTTTAGGAGAAATGTTAACTTCAATTGAAAGCCAAGGGGGCAAGATTGATGATTCGTCTGATGAAGCTATTATAGAATTATATTCCTCGATTAAGAGTTCTCAACCCATAATCAACAAAATGATTGAACAAAGCAGTGATCATGACGACAATGAAGAAGATGTAAACAAATTATTAGCTTTGAATGAAAGTGCAAATAATGTTATCAACAAATTCCAATTATTAAAAGGTGGCAATGTTAGCGAAGCAAGCAAGATTAAAACTGGAAGTGCCTCACAAGAATTGAACTTGATTGATTTTGATGATGCACCAGAAGATGTTTCAGCTTCAAAGGAGCAAGGTTATACTGATTTATTGAGTGACTTGTCCAATTTGACCTTTTCGGAGAATAATAATTCAACCTCTATGTCCAACAGTACCAATGTTAATCCGCTCAATTTATATGGTGCTGGAGGTTCAATTTCATTAGGCGCTGGATCTGGATTCCCTACCGCTTCAAACACTCCATCCATACATCAACCAACTCCATCCGTCGCCCAAGGAAAACAGGTTTCTTCATCCAATTTTGATTTGTTGGCAGATTTAAACTCTCCTTCACCTCAATTACAATCGAATACAAACTCGTCATCATTAGACCCATTCGGATTACAATTCCCAACAACCACACCGAGCCAAGTTACTGGACAAGGTGACGGTTATATTAAAATGATTCCTATTAATCAAACGTCAAACTTGAAAATTGAAATTGGTGTTAAATCGTCTTCGGCAAACTCATTGAAAGGGAAAATTTTGTTTAGTAATTTACAAACTTCAACCATTTCCAATTTGAAATTCTTGATTGCTGTGCCTAAAAGTTGTAAATTGGAATTGCGTCCACAAACGAGCGACACGATATTTGGATTTAATAATCATGGCATACAGCAAGACTTTAATATCGAAAACCCGTTGAGTAAACAATTGAAAATCAAATGGAAGGTTGAATATCAAATCAATGGCGTGGCAAATGAAGAAAATGGCGTCAGCGTTTTAGAATAGAAACAATTGGAATTATTATATATTTGTCAATGTAAGTCCATTAGTAATATTAACTGTTATCAAGTATTTTTACTCTTCTTTATTACATCTAGCCCCCCAGGATCACCATAATGTCAAATGTTAAAGAAACAGAGAAGAGAAGGCAAGAGAATAAATAATAAGCTATATTCTAAACACTAACAGTAAACTATAATAATAATGATAAAAACAAAAACAAAAAAAGTATAAAGAACTAAACTCAAAAACATGATAAAACCGACAACCCTAATTCTACTATAAATCTGTTTAATGCTAAGCATCCGCTTTAGTTTCAAGGTTTAACCAAGGAATCATTTATTATTAACACAAATCCATTCTCTACTTGTTTGATAGTTTCAACATCAATCCAATCTTCACTATCAAGCAAACGAATAGAAAATTTTTGACTTAATTGATCTTGTTTAATTTTCAAAAATTTCCCGTTATTTAGTTTGGAAATAATTGTAACTGCTTCAGCGGAACTCTTATCAATAACAAGATTTTCTTCAAAGTTATTGATCAAATGGCCATTCAAGAAATGTAATAAATTCTTTTTCAATGTTTTATCCTGTTCTTGTTCGGATTGTTCGGGAGTAATTAGTTCTGGGAACTCCCATGGTTTTAAATCCGACAACTTGGTTTCTAAAGAGTCATTATCAGGAGCAACGATTAAAATTACTTCTTGAGGGTTGGCAGTTCTTGCATCAATGCTAGCAAACTGACGAATGTAACTTGAAAAAATTGAGATGGATGACAATTGTGGCAAAATGGATTGCAAAAGGTTGTTATAACAGTCAACTGAATCCAAAACAAATAATGATTTTTCTTGTGTCAATATCGTTTGGTCTCTTTTCTTTATTTGTTGTCCTGATTGTTGAAACTTGGTCAAGTCAAATAAGTTCTTGCCCTCTCTCTTAGATGAAGTTTCAATAAAGCTATTCAAATTAATAACGTTCTTAGCATCTCTTTTGGCAACTGAACCATCTTCTTCTTCTTCAATACCTGTCCTTAAAGCTTGTAAGTTTGGTATGTTTTTGGCATCTCTTTTAGCGGCATCCTTCTCCAAACTCTGTTTCAAAGCTACTAAATCAATCAAATTCTTTGCGTCTTTTTTGGGTAAACCTCCACCTTTCAAGGCCTCTTCTAATGCATCCAAATTTGGTAAATTTTTAGCCTCTCTTTTGTTCTTGGTTTCCTCATCTTTTAAACCTTCATTCAAAGCTTGTAAATTGAATAAGTTTTTTGGTTCTCTTTTATCTTTTTGTTCTTCCTCTTCTTCTGTTGAACCTACTTTCAAGCTAGCTAAATCAATAACGTTCTTTGGATCTCTTTTAGACTTTGCATTGTCTTTTTCCTCTCCCGAAACCCCCATTTTAAATCTATCTAAATGAAGTATATTAACGGGTTCCCGTTTATCGTTGGTTGCGGTTTCTTCGTCTAGCAACCCTTGCTGCAAAGATTCCAAATCAAATATGTTTTTTGAAGTGACTAATCCTGAGAAAACTGCTAGTGGTAACAAACTTGAAAACTTCATAGTAACTGGTATAGTTCACAGTTGTGTATTTTAAAGAATTTGGTGTTACGAAGCTACTTGTATTTAATCTCCTTTTTTTTTTTGTCTTGTATTTTGTCGGGTGATACAAAAACATTGGGCATCATTCCTTTTTCCATTATTACCTTGGTCAAACAGAGATCATTTTTGTTACCCATTGCACGAACAACACTATGTCCAAATGCCCGTTATATCCTTAATTTCTCGTCCCATAACCTAGATTTTGGTGCCAACATGGTCCTATCGATTGCTGACTGGAGACGTTCTCTCGTGGTATTTTGCATCCATCCATCCAATCAAAAGACTTATTGTACCAACAACTTCAACCAATTCGTTTCTACATGTTTTTGATAATATACACTATGGTTGAATCTAAATATTCTAGTGATGATATCATTAAGAAAAAGATATTTCATTTACATGGTGCAATTAACTTTGAAGTGGAGGAACAATAAGAACATATGAACTGAACGTGCGTTGGTTTGATTGGGACTAATAAATCAGCTTCGCGTAACTTAGTAAGTTTCTTATTGACAAGGCACCTCCAAACGGTAAACAAAATGAATCGACTACAGCTTACAAAACACTAATATACCTCCAGTTTATACGTTTTTTTAATTTTTTATATGTATTAAATATACAAAATGAATAAAAGTTAAGATACACCGATTAAAAAATTTGTTTTTGCAGCTTAAGAAGCAAATAGACGAAAATACTGTAAAAGTAAAAAAAAATAATCCCCTTTCTGAAGTTCATCTGCGATAGTATCTTCTATTATTAAACAAAGAACCCATAAATAAAACTCAAAAATAAAGACATCCTCTTTACCATATCCCACCCATTGCTTAAAAAGCCACATTGTTATTTATCATGAACATGTTTGCAAAATATTAATTTCACCTAAATTAAAATTTTAACAAGTGTGGTCTGTCACCGTTCTTCAAAGAGAATGAAGCGGCCAAGTATTGTTTCAATAATGGAGTCTTTTTAATT
The DNA here is from genome assembly GCF_000026945.1 of Candida dubliniensis CD36. NCBI lineage: Eukaryota > Fungi > Ascomycota > Pichiomycetes > Serinales > Debaryomycetaceae > Candida > Candida dubliniensis. The sequence continues at coordinate 671,234 of NC_012860.1, read as the reverse complement.
TCACTTAATAAAGCAGCATCGACAGATTTTTGGTCAGCAACTCTTTCAGCTTTGATTTCTTTCTTTGGTTGAGATTCATTGAAGAATTCAGCTTCAGATTTTTTAGATTTGGAAGATTTTTCTCTAGCAAAGTATTCGACGTTGAATTTAGAAACATCAACACCAGAAACATTGACCTTGGTGGAGGTGGCAATGACGTATCTAGCATTGACTCTTCTCAATGGAACACCATTGACTTTGAATGGACCAGAAACCAATAAAGTGTTGTCTTCCAAGTTTTTCAAGTAAACAACTCTCTTACCTCTGAATCTACCGGCCAATAAAATTAAAACGGTACCTGGGACTAAAGAGGCACGTAATTTTTGTGGACGAGCAGTCTTTCTGGTTTGTTTTGGAGCTGGAACGTCTTCTGATTGGTACCACTTTGGAGCCTATAATAAAAAGTAAATTAGTTAGTATTCATGAATCATAAACATTCCATGGAATTAAATTGAAAAGGTTTTGGAGACTTGTATAGAACTGATCCTAATTACATTAAAAAAAAAACACCCAATTCTCAAATCTTCAATAAGTTGAAGCTAAAGCTTTTAAAACAAAATGATTCCTATTACATTCCATTTTTCTTGTTCGGGATGCTTAGTATCTTTACTGAATTATTCGTGCAAGAACTACTACTCAAAATCGGCTTGGTGTTGGTATTCCTCATTTGTAGATTCCCAAATACTCTCAATATCCAATATCCCCATCTATTCTTGTAAAAATCAGTTCTATCCATCTCTTCCTCTCCATCTATCCTGTTATCTCACATACGACTTGACTCATTGTTGACTCTATATTATAGTTGGTGTATTATTGAATGAAAATCCGGCAAGAATAAATTTTGCAAAAAAGCTTTTTTTCCCTCACTAGTATTGTGTGAGTGTATTCCAAACACCCAAGTGCGTAGTGTGCATATTACCATTTACTGACCTAAACCGAAAACTTGGTTAGTGCGAAATATTTTTTAAACAGAAAAGAAAGACAAGAATACAGTAAAGAACTGCAACATTCAGGAGTCCTGCACATATGTTAGGGCTATAGCCCTAATTCATCTGTTCGCTAATTTCAATTCTAGCAATACTCAATCGATCTCGATACATAATCTGGGCACACAATACAAACATGTACATTAGTACTATATAATTAATGGTAAACAGAATAAAAATATCAAAAAAGTGGTTTTCCAAATCAACACATCTCTGGTTGATGTTTATGCTTTATGCCTTTTTTTTTTTTTTGGTTGGGGACTAACTAGAAGATCTCTTTATCTCAGTTTAATACAGAAAGTAAAAATACTGTTTCACTGTTGACAACAGTCACGTGTGGGACAACTCTCAAGTAAAATACTTTACATTTACAACCAACTCTCCCGACCCGACTGGCAAAGTGATGTTTTCGCTAACGTTAACATAGTTTTCCAAATTCAAACTTGCTTCTCCTAAAACAACGCTCTTACCAAAAGTATGATGTTCTCTCAACTGTAAAACAATACTTCCAGAAGGTGAGCTTCTAAAAGGAACACTTTCGCCCCACTTGTATGTATCAGAAACGCTGTCAAATTTAGTACCTCTTGTTTTGATCAACAGTTTATCTTTAGTTGAGGTTTTCAAAGATGCCTTAACTTCTAAATTGTCTCCAGCTTTGAAATTGCGTGCTTCCACAATGGTCAACCTACCTGGAATTGCATCGGCACCGTGAATACTAGCGGCAAAACTTGACACGTCAGTCGCATTACTAACATTTCTCTGATGGCCTCTCACATTACCTTGAGGAACAAATGGTTGTTGTGGTTTGGGTAAATCTTGTTCACGAATATTTGGAACAGCTTGTATGCTCTCGATCTCTTCTCCCTGTTGCTCTCTCAACTCCTTTTCTTCTTCAGGAATATCTGGTTTCAAATTGTTGACACCATCATCTGACACTGAACTCTTACCTTGACTTAAAGCACTTGGCGCTAACGAAGACGAGTCATCATTACTGTTCTTGTGGTTACTATTTCTACCTCTTTTACTTTTGAAACTTTTAAGGAACCCAGTACCTTTACTCAATTGGTCACTTGCGACTCCAATACCACCTCCAACTACACCAGTGGCTAAATTGGCTGCTCCTCCTACAGCTTTCACACCAACATCAGAAACTGCACCAAGGTCGATTGGTAAAGCAGATTTTGAATCCAAAGGTGGTCTTATATACTCTGGGAAGAATGTAGCTCTCAAATTGACTTTTCCTTGAGTATCCAAATCAACGGAAAAAGGTGTGGTGGTTAAGGCAGGAATGTTGGACAAATCTATATTGGCAACACCCAACAATTCATCATCATGTGTATAATCCCAATCGTACACTTCGACCAATAAAACTTGTCGGGATCTAGAGATCATTGGGAATTCAACCGATTCATTCCAAATTGGATCTAAAGTCTTTCTCTTCTTGTCAGTCTTGTATACTTCAACACCATCAAGATTCACAGTACACAATGGGTCTGATTTACCATTCGAATCAACAGACTTCAAGTTCTCGCCACCGATAATTTCTAATTTAATTTTACCAACATCCAAAATAGTGTCCAATGGAGCCAATTTTACAGTGGAAGGAATAAATTCTAATTGAACTTCAATGGTGTTACGATTGCCAAGATTCAATTTGATTGGTTTCTCAAAGGATTTTTCGTAAATGTCAAGAGTGTTGTACATTTTTTCAACAATAACTTCACTAGATTTAGTGACTTCAGCCACTTTGGCAACCCTGAAAATCAAATTGGAGTTTGGCAAATCACGAATAAAAGCCTCACCCACAGATGCAGTAGTCAATTTTTTGCCCTCAGATAAAGGTGATATACCTGAAGGGTATGCCTGCTCATCAAACAAGGTATGAACATAAACATCTGGCTTTTCAAATTGACCACCCTTCAAATGAACAATCATGTTACCGGCCCTGTACTTGATAGCGTCCTGTAATTTTAATTCAACCTTTGGTGGCACCTTCATGTGCTTGTTTTCAATCTCCATCCATTCAAACTCTTCGGGGTTTTCTTTGAACAACTTTTCATCTCTAGCATATCTTTCCTTCTCTCTTTCTTCTTGTTCACTTAACTCCTTTTGGTAGGTTTCCATGTTATGCAATTGAGACAATGAGTAAGTTGGAATAGCAGGAAAGAATGAAATAGAGTAAAAAATAGAACCAGCCTCCTTGGTATTGAACAATACGGGTTGTTCAATGATTTCGTCGGATCCATCATATCCCAAATAATATCCTTCCTCATTCTTTCTCAAGATGTCGGCAATATTAATTGCAGCAGTACCTAATGATCTGTCCTTGCCTTCCGGTTCAGCATCCATAATTTGAAGCAAGTAATGTTGATGCTCATTGGCAACTGGTAAAAAGTAGACACTGTTCCATTGAGGATTGACAGTTTCTGCAAACGTGACAGTCTTGGCTCTTAACTTACCATTCAACATTACCCTAACGTATGGGTCAACATATCCAACAGATTCCAAATTCTTAAGACCCTTGGCCCCTCTCAAATGTAATCTCATACCACCAATTGGAGCATTACGGACAACCTTTTCACTTGTAGCCTCATCTATAGCCAATGGCTTCCAACTTGTCGTAAGTCTAATCTTTGGAGCAGGACCATTCTTGGAAAGTGGAGGACAAGTAAACCAATGCTGTCCTCTTTGGGATTCAAAAATAACATCTTGTAAATTAACTTCCAAATTGGCAACAATATCCGAATTGACAGAATCTCTCACCAACACTTGAATAGACGTTTCAGATTGTTGTTTGATCAAACTCTCAAAAGATTCATTCCAACCAGGTTCGTTAGTTTGTCTTAATCTACGGCAAGTTTTAGCCTTTTCGTTGTTGACATAAATCTCGGCATACGGATTCAATAAACCAATAACTGACTTGGAAATATCCAAATCCCTAGCTTCGTGTAAAGTTAATTTCATAATACCAACTTCGTTATCTGTAATCACTTCTTTTGAACCGTCTTCTAAAATAGTTGGTTGTATAGTTGGGAAATACTTGATATCCAATTCCATCTTACCAACAACTTTCCCACCTTCCATTATATTCTTTGTGATACCTTGAATGGTTTCTTCTTGCAACAATTCACCCAAGCCAAATTCGCAATTCCCAATCAACTGATCGTCCATTTTATCTTCAATGAGATTGTATACGTTAAAATGCAAGAAATTTCCTTCCAACTGGTTAACCAAAATAGTTTTTGTTTCCATAAATATTGGGTCGTTGACCAATTTCTTAGTTTTTGTTCTTTCATCGATTTTCCCATTATTGGTAACTTTGATTTGAACGTATGGGTTAAGACTCTTTGGCTTTGTAGGATTACCAGTTTTCAATTTTCTGCAGCGTTTAACGGTAACTTCGACAACACCAATTGAGTCGTTAGATTGTGCGGCCATAATCTCTTCTACGTCAACATCAAACCAGTTGGGTGCGTAAAACATTGGTCTTAAAGTAGCATGAATGATAGTGTTCACGAACTTGGACAACCCAGGAATAAACGACATGATATCAATACCAAAAGTGTCACCACCGACTGGTTTCAAGGCGTAATCAATTTCTGGTGCTTCTAAAAACTGGACAGAAACCATCTTGACATGTGGGAAGTTTGCCGAAAGTCTCAACCTCACTTTCATTCTACCAGTGAACGACATGTCTTCGACTAAAATAGGCAAGGTTTTCGAAACAAAGGCTTTACCAACAGTCACACCAAGAGCAACCTTTGGATCAATTTTTCTTTTGATTTCATTTTTTGTCATATCGTCGGTATCATTTGGAGCAAATGAGAAAGCCCAGTCCATTTCAATTAAGTCCTGGCCAGTTTTGCTGTATGACTTAATAGAGTCGACTCTTGGAGCTTTGGACCCCAAGGTGAATTCGTCTAAAGATAACGCATCAATACCAAAACCTGGTGCTTGATCTTTCAAAATTTCGTTCGCTTGAAACATAACAGTTTCAGACAACGCTGGCATGTAAATCACCCAAAACTTGTCCAAAAAAGAATTCATCCATTCCATAGTTTCCAATTCGTTCACCAAACGATTATCAGCCTTTACTCTGGTCAAGTCATCTCTGATATTACGGTTGAATCTTCTCATCTCCGAGCGATAAACAGAATTGGTGAATAATAAAACCAATCCAAGTGATAAAATGCCACCTCCGAGTCTAGCAAAAAACCAAGAAAAGAAACAAGTACCAATAATAAGAGCACAATTCCAATACCAGTCACCGTAAAAGTGATCAATAATGTATCCTTCGACCTTTTTGGTATTCTTCAATAATGCCTTCTTGTCGGTATTGTCTTCAACATCCCAACCACCAACGTTTTTCCAGGAAAATGTGGTGTTGTCCCTAATACTGACTTTCTTCTTTGGAGCCTCTGGTGGAGCTTGTGTGGGTGGCTTTGGCTTATTTGTGGCTCCATTGACGCTAGTAGTTTTGTTGTTTATATCAGAATTAACTTTTTTGTTAAAGTCGTCAATATCACCTTTGTTGGCAATTGAGCCAGACTCGCCCTCTCTTGGTTTGTTCTTCTTTTGTTCCTCAGACTAGGTAATTGGTTAGTATGACTCATAAATGTTGTCCCATTGAATAGAATTGAAACTAATGTTGACTTCAATTGAGTGGCTCGGCCATAGCATAGCCATAATAGCCATGTCTCATAAATACCTATCAAAACAATGGTGTGTGCTATTAGTCTATCCCTTGTTCAAAACTTTATTTTGCAACCAAACTACATACTCGACTATTGCTCATTGATAAACGATTTAGTTAATAATTAACCATTCAATTGGTTATATTGATAAAGAAAATAAAAGTAATAAATAGATTCGATTAACGAAACGAAACGAAACGAAAGAAAAAAAAAATACAACTTTGCTGTTTTGAATTTGAGAATCTGAAATTCTGGTTTTCCCATTTTGTGTACTTATTTTATGTGTGTGTGTAAGTTCAAGTTAATCAGGGAATTTCAGGAATTTGAAATTTTAGGGGCAATCAGCAACATAAAAATAAAATAACATAGAAAATAATAATTCTTGAATTTAATAAAATAACCCATCAAACAGGGAGGAAAACTAAACTTATTATTGGTGACAGAACATCATTCTTAAACTTATTTTATTGCTTATCATTCTAGTTATGTGTTTAGCAATATAAGCTCTATGGTTGATGTTTTTTGTTTTTTTTTTCATTTTTATTTTGTGGATTGAATACAAGTGATATGTTACAGTAGTGATATCTCAACTCCGTTTGTTAATATTTTCTGTCATCTCATTAACAGTAATGCTTTCCGCACCACAATATTAATTTTTAGGAAATAAATTGTGAAGGGTGCGCAGCTTCGTTGCTTGTTTCGTGAAGAAGGCATTCCACAGTAACACTAGATGTCACACCAAACACCCATTTCTATGCTGCTTTCTCTACTTCTACATCAGAAGCTAAACAGAGTTACCAAAGTAATATGCTAACCAATATTCTTAACAGTGAGTACGTTAATTCTCTATAAAGAAACATTGTAGAACTAGAACTTTTGTATCCTTGTTCAATCATCAAACTTTTGTACCCAAATTCTATCAAAATAATTGCAAATTTCATACAAAAAAATTTCTCCATTGGTAAACTATCTGATGCGGTTTGGCATTGAAGTCTCATAATCATTACTACATCTCCTATCGACTTAATCCCACACTCATTTATATTACTTATATGTATTTTTCATTATGTTTTTTTTTATACAAAATAAAATAGAAAACTTAAAATGCTATTATTGGAAAACGTAATAGAGAGAAACTATATTATACACTTGAAAAAACTAATTCTTCTCTTCAGTTACCATTATCCTTAAACAGATTCTAAAACAACATCTTTAAAACCAGAAGAAACTTTCTTACCTTTTTCTTCGGTTGAACCTTCACCGTGCAAAGCCAATAATGAACCCAAGTCGAATTTTGGTTGTTTCAACAATTTGACTTTTCTGATGTGAACATTTTGTAATGGGAAAATGGTTTGGGTGGATTTTTCAATTTCACGGCCAATGACTTCTGGAATCAATTTGGAAGTTAATTGAGCTAAAGTACAGTTGGAAACTTCTCTTTGCATAATTTCAATCATCTTCTTTCTGACTTCTCTCAATTTGGAGGATTGAGCGTAAGTAGTTTTCTTGATTTGGTTTGGTTGTCTTTTGGTGAAGGCAATGGCGAAAACTCTCAAAACGTAATCGTCAGAAGTTTTAACAGTGACATTAGCTTCAACTAATGATTGCCATTTTCTAACCAATGATCTTAATTTGTCAGAAGTGAAATCCAAACCATGGAAGTTGGTCAACAAGTTTTTACCTTGGACTTCATCAACTCTCAATTTGATTTTTCTGTAAGAGTGGTCTTCGGAACCTTGTAAGTCGGCCAAGCAAACTTCGAAAACTCTACCTTTCAAGCCATCAGCGGCATTCTTTAAACCGGTAGATCTGTTGATCAAAGTTTTACCAACATTTCTGTTTTCAAAAGTGGTTGGAGCTTTGATGTCAAACCAATCTTTTCTGGTGAATGGGTCAACGACCTTCTTTTTTAATCCTTTCTTTCCTTTAGACAATCTCTTGTTTTTACCGACAGCCATGTTGTACTTGAGTTGGTGATTATATGAAACAAGTGAAAAACGTAAAAGAAAAAAATTCCTAGTAAAAAATTTTTAGATACAGAAAGTCAGGAAATTTTCACTAGTATGGGCGTGCGTGAGTATCTCTGAGAGTTTGGGACTTGGAACACACTAATTACACACAAACTCACTTGGAGCCTAACTGTGAGAGAGCAAGAGAAAAACAAAAAATTAAAAAAACCCATATCTGTGTGTGCACTCAGCTCAATCTGTATAGAGATATCTTAATGTGCAGGAAATTGTCACATACAAAACACACAATCTATTTACGCACTTACAGTACTTTTCTTTGTCTAATTTCGGTCACATGATTAGGGCTCAAGCCCTACTATGTGCGACATTCAGACGACAAACCACCTAAACTTTGTCGCAACCCTGGGTCGTACCTGAAGGCTCAAAATGTAAACAAACTTATTTAGCTCGAGTTGTGTGTATGATGTGGAAATAAACAAACGCACTTACTACCTTGTAACAAAATCAAACGACAACAAATCATCTACTGGCTTAACAACGACACGTCCGTTCGTAATTGTCATCATATCATGGAAGAAGATAATCAACAGGATCATAACAACCAGTATGTAACTCATTTGTGTATTTTTTTTTTTTTTTCTGGGAGGACATCATTTTGATCTTGTACTAACTTGTTTATTAGGGTTGCCTTAAAAATCGGTTTGATTGGGGATTCCCAGATCGGCAAGACATCACTAATGGTGAAGTACGTGGAGGGTTCATTTGACGAAGACTATATTCAAACATTGGGGGTCAATTTTATGGATAAAAAGATACAGATTAGAAACACCACTATAACGTTCTCGATATGGGATTTAGGAGGACAAAAGGAGTTTATAAACATGCTACCATTGGTCTCAAATGATGCAGTGGCCATATTATTCATGTTTGATCTAACAAGAAAGTCTACGCTAAATTCGATAAAAGAATGGTACCGTCAGGTCAGAGGATTTAATAAGACGGCAATTCCCTTTTTAGTGGGGACGAAATATGATCAGTTTATTGATTTATCATTCCAAGATCAAATAGAGATTACACAACAAGCAAAGAAATTTGGAAGTGCAATGAAAGCTCCAGTTATATTTTGTTCAACTAGCCATTCTATAAACGTACAGAAAATATTCAAAATTATATTATCGAAAGCGTTTGATTTAAAGTTAAACCTTGAAGAAATTGTTAACGTGGGGGAACCGATATTGATATATAAGTAGATGGTGAAAAGACTCACGTTTAAATTAATTTTGATGTTTTGAACAATTCAGTAGCTATTTATTATATAACTAGACATAACACGCCTACCATTGTTTTCTATTATTATCAGTTATGTAGTTTTATTAATGTTATTATGAAGTTTTATTCTCACCAATATTTTTGTGCGAAGTGCAACGTAAAACAGAAAAGAAAAAACAGAGACAAGTCAATTCGATCCCACCTTTATAATATGGCAAGTAAAACTGTACCCATTGCCTCTGACCTATACAATTTAATTTAAACTGAACTACAGTTACAAACAAATATGAATAAACTTCCCAAAGGGTGGAATTTTACCATTGTTGATAACGATGTCGAGCTGAACGACTCAGAAAACATACAAGGAAAAAGACCTAGAAGGTCAAGAAATACTACGCAGACGAGTGAAGGAGGTACTCCAACTATCCAAAACAATATAGTTTTAACAAGGACAGACGACAATGAGGAATTTAAGGTGGGCGATACCATTGAGATAACCCAAGGAAAAAGACCAGAAGATTCAACAACTGATTATGGTCTTATAACAGATATAAAGTTTGGAATTAGTGAGTTTATTCAAGTTATAGTTGCGTGGTTTATCAGATCATCAGAAATAGAAGGTATGCCCGACAAATTCTTTACAGACAACGAATTGTTGTTGACTCCGTTTAGAAGTGAAGTAAAATTTGTTGATTTTATTAGACACATCAATGTTCTATCCGAGAGCCAATTTGCCGATGTTGTAATAGACGAGTCTAACTCCCACACGACGTTTCTAGTAAAGCGTGCTACAGATAATGAAGGAAACTTTAGTAGCACTTTTGATTATAAGGAGTTTAGTTCTAAAGTGCTCGAGAACCCCAAGAAATGCACCACGCAAGTCAAAGAATTGATATTTACCACTGTCGAAGAAGTGGTTTCAAAGAATTCTAGCAACAAAAAAGGTGAACGGCAAGAAAATAAGGTATCAGAAATAGATCGCACAACTAGATCCAGTAAAGGTAAGGAAAATCTATCTGCAAAGGCTTCAAAACCGGAAAATAAACAGAACATGAGAATAATTGACCATCACGACAATTTGTCTAATAAATACGAAGAAGAACTGGAGGAGAGTGATTATCAGGAGGCTGAAGATGCAAATTCTGCATCGGAGTCTGAGGAAGAAAACATTTCACAAGACCTGGAAGACCTGGAAGTGGAATATTCAAAAAAAAAGAAGTTGAAAACTAAGAAGCTGATGCGTAGATCAAAGGTGGCAATGACTCCTTCACCCAAACGAAAGATACAGAAAAAGGACATTGCAGAAATTTACTCTGTTGTTACACCCACTAAAAGAATGAAATTGGGGAAAGATGACCGAGACTCGTTGCCCGTATTTTTGTCACCAACTAAAAGTGTTTCTAATGCATTCACCGATCCCAAATCGGTTGCTTTCAAAGAAATGAAGAAGAGGTTACATACGTCACAGAAGTTGAATGCTCTACCTGGTAGAGAGGATGAATTTGCCATGATCTATATGAATTTAGAGTCAGCGGTAAACGAACAAACAGGTTGTTGTGTGTATGTAAGTGGAGTACCTGGTATGGGGAAGACGGCAACAATCAAGGATGTTGTTGAACAAATGACACTTTCGAGCGAAAAAGGTGAAATGAAACAATTTGATTATTTAGAATTGAATGGATTGAAGTTATTGAGCCCGACCGTCACGTACGAAGTCCTTTGGTATCATATAAGTGGAGACAAGGTCAGTGCCTCAAACGCAGCATTATTGTTAGAGGAATATTTCAAACGAGAAGACCACAAAAGGAAACCATTGGTAATACTTATGGATGAGCTCGACCAGATTGCTACTAAAAAGCAAAATGTTATGTACAATTTCTTTAATTGGCCGACATATTCCACATCCAAATTAATTGTAATAGCTGTTGCTAATACTATGGACTTGCCAGAGCGAATGCTATCAAACAAAATATCCTCAAGATTGGGATTAAGAAGAATTCAGTTTAGAGGATATACGTTTCAGCAATTGGGCGATATCATAACACATAGACTAGAAATGATCACTAAAAACAATAGAAGAAAAGTTGTTATTACGCCTGATGCAATTGGGTTTGCCTCTCGAAAAGTTGCTAGTGTGAGTGGTGATGCTCGTAGAGCGTTGACTATATGCCGACGGGCAGTGGAGATAGCTGAAAAAGAATACTTGGAGAATAAAAAGGACAAAGACGATAATGAACCTTACCAAGTATTGATTTCGCACATATCTGCTGCCATAAATGAAACGGTCAATTCACCACTAAGCAAATACCTTTCATCGCTACCATTTGCATCTAAGTTAGTGTTGGCATCATTATTAAGAAGATCGAGAAGAACAGGTCTTGCTGAAAACAGCCTAGGCGATATAATAGATGAAATGAAAAACTCATTTGCCATGGCCACACATTCAAAAGACCAAGAAAATGACGAGTTGAATATGTTAGATGTTTTGTACACCGATAAAACATTTACTACTGTTAACGAAACTACACCTATTTTGAATTTAAGAATTCACTTTTTCAAACAAATAGTTACGTCTTTGGTTGAAGCAGGAATTATAATACAGCAAAATTTGCCAGGTGAAAGATCAAGACTTGTTCAGCTCAACGTGCCTGAGGAAGAGGTTGTGTCAGTCTTCAAGAAAGATAATGCTATATCTCAATTTTTATAGACAAGTAGTTTTGTTTTTGTGTATATGTCCTCCCCGGCGCCCCAGTAATCAAACCTATAAATGTAATGCGATGAGATTCAAAAATGAAAAAAAAAAAAAAAAAAAATAGAAAGCCAAAATCTAACTACTCAATTCACATATTATTGTTATTCAAACATAGACATCAAAGATGGCAACTACTATAGACCCAACTGATTATGTTGAAGTTGAAAATGGTACCTTATCCTTTGCTGACCCAAAACAACAAGCCAAATTTGAATTAGGTGTATGCATGGCAATATACAAATGGGAGGAATTGACAACAGCCGTAGATAATCTTTGGGGAGGTCCCAAATCGGCAGAGAAAAGAGATTGGATATCTGGGATAATCATTGATTTGTTTGGTGAATCTAACATTGTGGATATTCAACTCATTGAAGAAACATTGTTGTATGCTATGGTTGATGAATTTGATACGCAAATTGATAACGATTCCGCATTGGAAATAGGAAACTTGATAATAAAACTATATAGAGATGCAGCACAGGAGAAATATGGTCTTATTGACGAGATGTACGAAAAATGGCAAGCAAAGCAAAACATCAAGAACCCCCACAAAGTACATATTGAAGATGATCCTAATAATCCTGATGTAAGCAGTGAAGAGGAAGAAGAAGAAGAAAACGAAGAAATACAGGATGATAACAGGATGGAAATTGATGAGCCAGAACAAGTACGCCAACAAAATGCACCAATTGTTGACGATGATGGGTTTGAATTGGTTCAAAGCAAAGGAAGGAGAAGATAATGACCATAAAAATGTTTATTCGTTTATATAGATATACATGAATTACTATAATAGACAAATATCTAAAGTAACATTTCTATTGACTAATTGAGTTTCGAGGTGTATTACTTCTGCTCCTATTCAAATTGTTCAAGGAGTGTAAACTTGTAACCGAATTCCTGAAACTTCTTTTTGGAAAATACAACTCTTTTTCTTCAACAGGAGTGGATAAGGCAGAAGGCACAGGTGAGTTACCTATGGATCGAATACTCGGATTACTTCCATTATTAATTCGAAAATCACTAAATCTTCGGGAAACGTCTGTTAAACCTCCTGGCGTAGATGGTGCTGCGTATCCGTGACCAGGATTCTGAGCAGTATTCCCATTCTTAGTGTAATTAGCCATAATTCTTGAATTCAAATTGGCAAAAAAACCATCTTCGGTAGTTTCAACATCAAAAAGTTTGATTTCAGATCCACTCCAGGTATTTATATTACTCAATGCATTATTCACCCATTCCAAGTTCTCATCTATTTTTGGTAGCGTTGTCTCAGAAGAGCTCGGCTCGCTTTGGGAATCTTGTTTCAAAAAGCTAGTCCAATTCAGGGTTAATCTGCTCATTCCACTTGAAAAAGTTTTGACAATTTTATAGTTGCGGATACTATTTCCTGAATAGCTTTGCACTTGGGCACCAGAATTATAAATCTGTCCATATAATAAAGAAATGTACCACCCTAAAGATAAATGACTCCAGTTAAATCTCAACTGGTCCAAAGGTGTATTGGGCAAAAGATCATAACAAAGCTGTGACTTGTTAGCTTCAAAAACTTTATCGAACCCAGCCTTTTCTATACGCTGAACCAACTCATAGCTGTCAACGCTCGAGCCTTCAACACGTGACCATACTTCATTCAAGACGACTTTCAAGTGAGGGATTACTATCGTCAATATTACAGCTAAAGCATCGTTTCCGGCCCATGTTTTATTCAAAGGAGTATCTTTTTTCAATTTCTCTCTAGCATTGAAAGACATACCAGTAGGCAAATTTGGTCTCAAGGATGCTTCAATATTCTCCGTTTCCACACTCGCGGATTTGACTGTGCCATCATCTTCATATTTGTTTGTAGGAATAGGAATTGGAATTGGGATTGGTTTGACAGTTGACCCCAAAACTTCGTCTTTTGTACTATCGTAAGATGCTATACTCGTATCAGCCTCTGTATTCTCTGATGGCAGTTCATCAGATTCATCTTCTATTCTGGTCAATGAATTGCCTCTAAAAAACACTCCGCTAAAGCTGAAAATCGTGTTCCAAAGTTCATCATACACTTTTTCATTCTTTAATATGCAGAATAATAACATTCTTGATGGCACAGGAAATTTCGTGACAGCAGCACATATCGCTCGTATTAATAGGGCGACAAGATCGGGGTGAAAAGACTTCTCCAATAAAAATCTTTTATTTGACAAAACACTGACTAGCTGAGTAATCAGCGATGATGATTGATATGAAAGACCACCTCTTGGGTTTGGGTTATTGAGTTTTTTCAGCGTCTCAGTTTTGAATCCCATTGCTTCTTCTGATGATACTCTTGAAATCAAATTGTATAATATTTCAATCAAAGTTTTTATAAGCAAATCTGACAAAGGCAGCGAGCTCAGGAGATAGTTAGACAGCGAAACATTTACTTGATTGTTAATAAGAATGGTGCATATGTGAGTAACCAAAAAATCTCTCGTGTTGATTGGGGTTATGGATAGCTTATAATTTGATGGCAAACAATTGTAGAATTCGTGTAGGGATGCAGATGAGTTTAATGGCACAAACAATGGTTCTAAAAATCGATTTTGCTGTGCTGAGGACAAATACAAAAGTAAATATGCACAAAGGAAAATTAAATTTTTGGAGCTCTTTTGACTATGATAGGCAAATACGTAGTATAGTAAAATTATCATCAATTCTGAAATATACTTTTCACCAACAATCGAGACAAAGTTTCTGTTGGATTGGAGAAGTTCCCATATTAGCATAACAGCCTCCAAGCTCCAGAGCGAGGGGCGTTTATAATTACTACCAGACCTTAACAATGAAAAGGTATCCGTTTCTTGGTCTTTTGCGTTGATTAACGGAACCTTTAAAAATTCAATTAAAGATGAAGCTATAAATAATAACTCATTCTCCTTATGTATTTTCCCCACATAGACTCTCGCCATATTGTACGGTTTTGAACACAAACCACCTTCAATTAAAAACTTTAGCTCTGATTTTTGGGGTAGTGGATAAACAACCATTAGTGTAAGTAATTGAATGGCGTAAGTTACGCATAAATGACGAATCTCACTGTATTCTGGTTTTTCAAATACCAACCCATTTTCAGAAGCTGTTGATTTTGATGATCTGCATGTTATGTTTAGTAGGGAAGAAACTAAAGTCAATAATTCAATTTTTGGAGTCACGGTAACCAAAAGGGTTAAAAATTTTGATCCATGGGTGGTCACACAAGAAACTTGCTGATACAATGAATTGGAACAGAGTGTTAGCAATAGTTTTAGTATTTCCGTTCGATTACTATCTATCACCACGTTTGGCTGTTGATATTTCGAAGTTCCCCCAATACCTGGTTCCCAAACATGTAAAAGCTTATTCTCTTTACCAGATGCTGTAGATGGCACAGTGAAATTTCTAATAAATAGCAAGTCTACCAAGCTTGATATCAAATTTACAGCTATACTATTTGCTACTTGATCTGGACTCAAGAGTCTTTCCCAATTTCTATTTTTGTCGGATTCTTCTTCTTCTTCTTCTTCTTTAGAATTATCTATCCTTTGTAGGAGTCTCATTGGATCGAAATCATTGTTCCAAAATATCTCTCTTTCCAACTCATTGGAATAATCTGCCATTTCAAAAATAAAAGGCAACACTTTGATTAAGAATCTAACACAATTTAGTAACTCTATTATTTCTTTCTTGTTAATGCAAAATTCTTTACACTCCTTGACAGTACTAATTATTTTAAGACACAATTGTCTTATTAACTGGACAATATTCATTAGATTTTGCTGCCTCACTTTTTTGATGTCAGCAACCGTGATCAACTCATATACATCATTTGCACATGTTGGCATGGTCCAAAACAGACTCCAAAATATATTATTGCTTTCATCTGTAGATATAATATGACCCTGACCTAATTTCAAAAACTGATTCCTGAACTTTGCTTTTTCTTCAGTTGTCTTCATTTGCCTAAATATATAATCGAATACAATAGGAACAATATTATTACCGTTGATATTTATCTGGTATTTCTGGGTAATGCAGAGTTGACTCCAGTTCTCCTTCTTGTTGTAGATGATTTTTGGACCTCACTAGAGACCAATCGAGTCAAAGAGAGGTTTAAATGATTTTACACAATTGTAATGAAATCAGAGGACAAAGTTTATTTCCCTTTTTTTTTTTTTCTGATATCTGTTCTCCGAGATTGCAATCTGCTGGTCTCTCTCCATTTGAAAATATTTATCCACATACAATACCGAGATGATTGTATCCTGCAGGATCTTCTTGAAACTGCTAGAACAACTCCAATTAGGCCCCTTGAAACAATTGCAAATCAACCTGATTAAAGATAATAAATGCATCTGTATATCAAATGTAATTGGAAAATATGTTGAACACTTGGAGTTACTGAGGAGAACGTTTGATTATTGCGTTATATGCAATAACAAAACACTGAACAAGTGCCGGAGGTGTTCATTAGTAATGTCAGAATGTCAAAAGAAAACTCTTACTACCTACAATTGTTCAAGTATGTACAATGTTATCTATCATTAATCATGAATATCCTATAAAGAAATTAATGCAATTTGTTCCTTTTATTAGAATTCAAGTTAGTTGTCAACCCATCATAATCTTCTAGTTCATTGCGTCTTGTCTTTACCCCAGCAATCGAGGCAAAACCAACCTCAACGTGCATCCCTGCAACATTGTGGGTACAATCATCGTCATCAATTATGTCGTCGTCCAAGTCGTCCGCCTGTCCAGAATTGTTAAAACTGTTTAAAGCACTGCTTTCTAATTCCGAACTTGTATGTGATACTTCCAATGTCGGAAGGCCAGTAACCTCACCTTCATCATAGTCGTCGTCTGAGGAAACTGTATGGAATTCAGAAACATATGAAATAGCTTCATATACATTTGTGATTTTGGAATGAATGGTGCTAAACAATGGGTTTGAATTATTCTGCAGCTCTGTGTTGTATCTGATTGTTAGGTAAGTTCCTATTATCTGGTTATCTTCTATATTCAAATATACAGAGTCTTCATTCAAACCATGGAAGACTATTGCAGGATAAGCTATTTCGATACCCACGTTGTTTAAGTTGAACCAAATTATAAAGCTTGTGTTTAGTACAAATAAAGATACTGACACTGGATTTAGATCAGACAAATCAGTATTTGTCAAAAGGGAAAAGTTTTCCCCACCGGCGTATATTATAAACTTGTCCTCTTCAGCAAGATTTAATTTCGGTGATGATGCCTGATATAATGTATGAGGTATTGTATTTTCGATATTAGGCAGCTCGTGTATTAGTTTCACTAGTTGGTTCATTATGCTCTCCTTTTCTGAAGAATATACTTGTCTATTGAATCTGTAAATCAAATTTGTTCATTCATATGAAACAAGATGGTGTAATAGGAAAAAGAATGTGTTTATTTCATTTCTCAATTTTACAATGTGTGGGTAGAATAATACAAAAAGCAGAGGGGGGGAAAAAAAAAAGGTAAATAAAGCACATACTTGCATTGTGAGCAGTTTGGTGATGTCTTTGGTTGGCATTATCTTAATAAAACTAACACTTACACTATAATGTTAGCAAATGATATAAAGATATACTCTTTCTAATAATTAAACAAGTATGCTTCGGCCATTACAAAGAACTGTTAAATTAGATTGTGCAAGATCAAACAGTTGGTAGCGTCACATTTCTTATATCTTCAACAGAACTCTATATGGCAACTCATATATTTATTGTGATTTAGATAGCGCATACTCCTTATTTTACGGATACAAATTATTCAATACAAAGCTGGTGAATATTACTCACTTGTTGGAACATTCTCTAGGATTCAAAGCATTCTTTTTATAGATATGACAAATGTCAGATCGAAAACTAGAGATGATATGAATGAGAGGAGCATAGTTCCGTAGTAAGCTGTCGTTCCTACGAGCAACGGCTGCTAAATAAATTTAAACAGGTACTACTAATTTCCACACTTTGTGCTTCTACAAATCGATAACAGATTTAATCCATTAAATATTTTCTGTGTCTTATGTATTAAAAAGTAAACCTAAGAAAATATCCCTAGAAATTTAACACATTGATAAAGGGGGGGGAGGGGACAGTTGTGGCAACATATTTTTTTTCTTAAAATACAGATGATATATTGATGAGTTTGAGGGTAATGTACAAATTTGTGATGAACAAAATATAATGAAAAACCTTCTTAACGGTAAGATTTTTGGAATCTTGCTCTGGCACCACGACCACCGAATTTCTTTGGTTCCATTCTTCTTGAGTCGGCAACCAACAAAGTCTTGTCGTAAGAAGCGAAAATTTTCTTTAATTCGTTTTTAGAAGCTTCGTCAACGTATTTTTGGTGGTAAGCAACCAAACCTTTAGCAATAGCTTGTCTGATGGCGTAAACTTGAGAAACGTGACCACCACCAGTGACTTTAACTCTGATGTCGATACCTTGGAATTTATCTAAACCAACCAAAGTCAATGGTTCGTAAACTTTGAATCTTAAGATTTCTGGTTGGACCAAGGTGATTGGGGAACCATTAATTTTAATTAAACCTTTACCGGCTTTAACATGAGCAACGGCAGTGGCAGTCTTCTTTTTACCAAAAGTCTAGAAACAAAATTAAATTGTTAGTAAATAGTTCAAAGATGTATCTGGAGATATTCTATGAGACCAGTGAACCCCCTGGTATCGTTTAATGGTCACTAATAAATTATCATGTTCTGGTTACTGAATGATTCTTTTAAAACAAAGCTCCTGGTGCAATGCTGCTCTATATTGCGTTTATGTATCACTCTGGTTATCTATCAATTCATGGTATGCTTTACTTCATCCACTGTAAGGCTTGCACTTTTTGTTTTCCTTCTTTTAATGATCTTTCGTTTTAAAATTTTAATAATAAAACATCTCTCTATCTCTTTATTTCAATTCATTTACATACTTGAACAGATTGGGTTGACATTATTGTGTTGATGCTTGGCTTTCAGTAAAAGATGTTAGATTTCAAAAATTTTCCTGCTCTGAAAAAAATGTTCTGTTAGTGCGAGACACTCTCTACTAACAACAGTATTACTACAGAACAAACTACACCTTTGGAAAAAAAAAAAGAAAAAATTCGGAAACACTCTTCGCACCATAGTTAAATTACTTCCTGTACAATATTAGGGCTATAACCCTAGATTGTGTACAGTACATATAGTTTTGAACACAGGTTTTTTTTTTTTTCTGGTGGGTTTTTCAGTATGGGCTTGTTTCGCACTTACTAGAGTAAATCTGGTTTTTGCAAACAGTGGGGAGAAGGACACTACTATGGACTGGATTTCCTCGCACAATCAGACTTCACGCACTTTGAAAATTTTTCTAATTAAAACTACTTTTTATTGGAAAACAGTTCTATTTTCTACAAGTCTCTAACCACCAGAAAGCAACAATGGCTATTTCCAAGAACTTACCATTATTGAACAACCACTTTAGAAAGCACTGGCAAGAAAGAGTCAAAGTTCACTTTGACCAAGCTGGTAAAAAAGCTTCAAGAAGACAATCTAGATTGAGAAAAGCTGCCAAGATTGCTCCAAGACCAATCGATGCTTTAAGACCAATCGTCAGAGCTCCAACTGTCAAATACAATAGAAAAGTCAGAGCCGGTAGAGGTTTCACTTTGGCCGAATTGAAAGCCGTTGGTATTACTCCAAAATACGCCAGAACCATTGGTATCGCCGTTGACCACAGAAGACAAAACAGATCCCAAGAAACTTTTGATGCTAACGTTGCCAGATTACAAGAATACAAATCTAAATTGGTTATCTTTGACAAAAAGACCAAGGCTTCTGAAGTTGCTTCTTTCGAACAAGTTGCTGTCTCTGCCACCTTCCCAGTTGAACAACCAGCTCCAGAATCTGGTTTAAGAGCTGTTGAAGTTCCAGAACAAACTGCTTACAGAACCTTGAGATTGGCCAGAAACGAAAAGAAATACAAAGGTATCAGAGAAAAGAGAGCTAAAGAAAAGGCCGAAGCCGAAGCTGAAAAAGCTAAAAAATAAGCAAACTTGGCATTAACGAGGGTTGTTGTTTAGGAGATGTATAATACTTGAAACCTTTTTTTTTAATTATATATATAATATCAAATATAAAGGGAATACGAAAACATTGGTTTGTTTTTTTTAGATATTTCATGATCTGTAATCATTTTTGGGATGGAGATTAGTGGGTAAGTAGAAACTATCTCTTTAGTTTTTGGTTGTATAATGATATAGGCTACAAGAAAATGCACATTATTTATCGTTTTCATGCTTAACAACGGGTGCAAAACATATGCAAATTGAATCTACATAGAGACTAAATGAATTAGCTAATAAGATTAAGTTTGAATGTGTATTCCAAAGATATCGTAGACTATATTAATATAAAGAACCCAGTTATAATTGTTTTATGTTAAATGTGATTCTTTAAAAATGCCCATCCTTCACAAAAAATACCCAAAATTCTTAATAATACAAGTACCCAATAAAACAGATGTTAACCATATTGATTGGACCCTATCCTGTTTAATCGAATAAACCGAAACCCATATCGTCATCAGATTCTTCCTTGGCTTCTTCTTCTTTTTCTTCTTCAGCAGCTTCTTCAGCAGCGGCACCACCAGTGGCAGCACCACCAGCGGCAGCGGCAGCTGGAGCAGCAGAGAAGTTGAAGAAAAATTCTTTCAAGTCTTTACCTTCTAAAGCTTTGGCGAATAAATCGGCCCAGATACCTTCAACTTCAACATTGGCTTTGTTGGTTAAAGCCAATAATTTTTCAGAAGTGATTTCAACTTCGGCATCAGCTAAAATTAAAGCAGCGTATGATAATGCAGATTCAGTAGACATTGTAATAAGGAATTAACTAGAGATAATCAAATTAAGCAAAGCAGACTATTCTTAGTTTGTTGATATGGAGAAGACTCTGTTAAACATCGTGAAATATTTTTTTTTTTTTTCTCTCTTTTGTTCTCTGTGTGTAAGATAGTTTTGGTCAAACTGTAAGTATCTCGCGCACAATAGAAGTAAAGTAGTGCGCACGTGCACAAACACTATCTTTAGGGTTTTAGCCCTATAGAACAAATAAGTTGCAAAAAAAAAAACAAGGAAAACTACAGAATGAACTGGAAGTCTGAATACTACCACTTGTTGAAATATGTCGATTCTCATAGCAGAACCATAGAAAATGCATATCATGTACATTCAATCGTAAATTTATAGTCAATATTATTTTACATATTTAATCAAAGACCATCTCTTGCTTCACAGAATTCCAAGTACCAGTCTTTTGTCCATACTCTAATTCTCTTGCCGTAATATATAAAGAAGCTTGCTGATGCCATTATAACAAATTCAATGACTGCCAATATAATAAATGTTTTGGTATTTCCTAATGCATTTATGAAAGGGCTGCATGCAAACGTGAATACGCAACCAATACAATTGTTGATTACTGCAACCACTGTCATAGTTTCAATGACAGCGTTCGGATAACTATCCATAAGATATGACATTGACACGTCACCAGCACAACCATAACCGAAACCAATAAATCCAAGGCCAATATACGTAGGCACCCAGCTCCACACTTGATCTGTACCAACAGCAAACAATATGAGTCCTATCGGAGCGATAATAGCTGGTGGTAATAAAAACCATAATCGGTATTCAGCTTCCTGGATCCCGTTATTTCTTTTAGCTAAATACATGGTGAAATAATCTGAAAGAGTACCCGCAAAAAAACATCCAATAATGGCCCCAATTAAGCACGGTATATTCATCAACCCCACGGCAATATTACCATAATTGTAAGGAGGATCGTAGTACTGATCGTCTTCCACTGTAAGATAAAAGGTCAATAATGCGTTTTGAATGCCCCAACAAAAACCTGAGTAAATAACTGGTGGGTAAAGAAATACTTTCAACAATAATCTCAATTGATTCATATACTGTTTAAATCCAGTACCTTTGAGATTTGTAGCTGGGGTTATCATTGCAGTTCTTTTCCAATAAGAAATGGGAGGGTCATTTTCACCTTCATTTACCAAGTCGTCATCACTTTGTTCAACTTCTTTGCTTTTGACATTCAGTTCAATGTTAAAATCGTTTTGCTTTTCAGGAATTGAATTTTTGGAGTCCAGTTTATCCTTGCTATAATTGGAGTCAAAGGGAGATATGCCAGTAATAAATGGCTTGGTAAACTTTGCTCGATCAAAATAAGTTTCGTCCAAACAAAAGACGATTACCAACAATAAGGCACCGCTAATAATTGCAGCGATCCAACCAACCCATCTGAAACCAATGTTTTGCACAATAAAGGCTGCAATTAAAGGTCCCAAGTAGGTGCCCACGGAAGTTGCAACAATATATGACGTAAGTACAGAACCAAGGTTATGAGCAAAATAAAGTTCTGATAAACTTAATTGTACTTGAGCTTCAGCACAACTCTCACTAATACCAACAAACAATTGAGACCAAATTGAATCAGATGTACTTTTAACCAAGGCAAACCAAACTGCCCCTAATAAACCAAGAAAGATGCATATAAAGTATGTTATTTTTCGACCATATAATGACGACGCCGGTGTCAAAAAGAAAGTACCCCATCCAATACCTAAAAATAAAACTCCTGCTCCTGTATTCATTGCATCATAGCTAATGCCGTATTTTTCATTAAGTGAATCTTGGATTGATCCGGCGTCATTTGAAGTTGCTGCTGTGAAAGCAGTAATGAAGATGACAATAATAAAGTTACTAAGTTTTCTCCATTTACTCCAGTTTAATGGATCATTACATGAATTCGATGGTTGTGGAAAAAGAATTATATTGCCTCTTGTTTTCACTTTTGGTCGACTGGCAGCATCGCAGTGATACACATTTTCTTCTTCAGAATCAACTTCCAAGGAATAAATATTAAGTGTACCAGGGATAAAGTCCTCATTATGCAGATCGTTGATTTCCACTTTTGTTTGAACAGGTGATACAACAAAGTCAAGGTCAGTCATAACTAAATTTTGATGCAAACACTTGACCTTCAACAACAACAAACAAAAAAAAAAAAAGTTCACTAGATTTGGAGATTGGTACTGGTTAAAATAGTTTTGAAGATTTGGGTCTGGTTGATAAGGCCACCGCTTACCGCTCTATGTAGCAGTAGATTTTTGAATTCGATAAACAACACTAGTGGGGGAGAGGGGGGAGTGAAATAAATAAAAGTTGAACAAAATTAGTCTTATCTTTCAAGTTTAAATTTTTTTTTATGCACATTACTTATTCAATGTAAAAATTAAATTAAGTTAAACGGCACAAGATAAATCGTTATGCACTGCATAATAATCATCAGTAATGTGGAGAGCTGTTTTATGATACCAATAATTTTTAATAATTTGGGTGCAAATTGATTGCAACCATAATAGTATTATTATTGTTATTACCTATTGGAACATTAAAAATTGACTATTAAAAGAAAAGCTAGAATTAAGGTTTGACAGATTATTTGTTGGCTGGTCCATCCACCAAAGCTTTTCTTTTCTCTTCTGTTGAATGATATCCTCTTAATTTTTATTCTTTATTTTTTTTTTATCTGTTTCTGATTGATATTGATAATAACGACAATAATAATACTAATATTACAATCTACCAGATCACAGTCGCTCCAAGGGGTTTAGATATTGGAACATTGATCAAATCTTTAAATGGAAATTCTCAGTTGCGCACCATTTTTATTTTATTTTTTTTTTCCACTTACGCTTTGCTTTCCTAAATGGGAAAGTGCGGATAAGAGATTGGATATTGTTGTTGCAGCGAATAGAAACCACAATTCGGGATAGTAATCTCTAATAAATCAACTAGTACAAGAGTAATTCAAAAGTTGGCGTTTTTGATGTTCAAATAAACTTGATCGTTGCATTGGTTGCTTTTACCTACAAGTGCATTACAAGTTTTGTCTCAGATGACCTTTTCTTTTGGCTCCAAAATTGCAGAAATTTCTGAATAAAATAGTTTATACTTATAATTCATTTCTTAGCCCAAAAAACCTCCTTTACAAAATAGAATATAAACTCAACATCAGCAAAACACAATCAGTCTGGTAGTTTGCTTAATTTGGGTTTACCGATATATATATGACATGAACTATGAGTTATGATGGGTGACAGAACAGTAAAATGTGGTGAATGATTAGACCCTGAAATATATGGTAGTTTTTATTTTTCCCACAGATTGTTGGCCAGGATCGTCCATAATATAAAATCTGTTACAGTTTAGGCGTGAATATGCCTGTAAATTGCAAGCATAGAGAAACCCACAGAGGTTTCAAGTCTTGCTCCACCACAAGACAACAAGAATACCAAATTGCAAGAACAGCACTTACCACAATACAAAAAATTCTGTTCTGCTACTTTCGAAATACCTTTTTTATCAAATCAACAAGCCCTTGGCTGTGTTCTTCTTGCATTACATCACAACAACTGAATTTCACGCTTGGTTTTGATTTGTTTTTCTTGCAAATTGTTGCGTAATTACATATATTCTAGTATTTGCTTAACCAAAACAGAAATTACCAAGACGCACAATTGGAAACCTTTGTTTCAAATTTGGGACCTCACTCATGAATTGCCGCAAATAATCTCTAAGAAACAGTATCTATTTGAGCCTAGTTTTGTGCTTTCGAACGCCAATTGGCACCCAGTCGTGCAATATTTGCAAAAACTATAAAATTCAGATATTCCCGCTGGGCTTTGTTGCCAAATCACGGCGGTAACTGAATTTAACCCGTTTGGGATTGTGTGACAACTGATTGTACAATTAGTCTTTTTTTTACCCTTCTCTATTTCTCCACATGGTTCACCATTGGAAAAAGCCAATGTTTGTAAAGAAAAAGCATTCAGTGACCTTTTGCTTTGCGAGAAACTAAGGACTTTTTCGTTGCCGATTTCTTCTCATGACACAATATCAGCTGTATGAAACGAAACACATATGCTGAATCGCAATGGCATGTTCCCGCCTGATCCTATTGTACACGACTACAAGAAAATCTCCGAATTTCAATTCATTTCATTCTCTATCTGCAAAAAAAAAAAAAAAACCCGAGGTGAAATTATGACTAAATTGGCTTGCGGTAGAGTGTTTTCATTGCTATTGGCTAATCTTGTTTCTGTTTTAGAAGCTTGCTAAGAAATTGCTGAACAAAAGTAAACTGGTCAATTTCCCTGGTTAGTGGTGTCGTTTCACTTGAAATTTCCTTTCCGATTTTCATTTCAGCTAAGCCAAGTATATTGTTATTTGCCTGCTCGTTCTGTGGTACACATTCAAGCCTCCTTCCCCCCTTAAATTCTTTTTTTTTTTTTTTCTTTGGATTTCGGCCACGTGAAAAGAGAATGGGCTAATTATCCCAATTTATTTTCAAACGGTTGAAAAACTCTTTGTTTTGGCATTTATGCAAACCACGATGAAGGTTGTTGATGTAGATATGAATGATCTTAACGTTTTGATCTAGTAATTGTAAGATCCAATTCCAATAATAGTAAAATGGTTGATTATAAGCGGAATAATTTTTGGAAGGTCAAAGCTAAGTTTGAGTTAGAAACTTCGCGTTTCAGACCAAAATTTCTTTATTAAGCTTTTATTTCAAATTTTATCCCTGTGACACACAACCACCACCACCACCACCACCACAGCAGTTTAAGGGTGTTCTATTTTATTTTATTCTATTTAGCAGACTTACTTTGTGGCTTTCTAATTAGGAGGATTCCTTGTTGGCACTAATACACAATTTTCTATAAAATGCCCCTATTCTAAGAGAGTTTAATTTGATTATTTTTCTTGCTTGGCCTTGCGATTGTCCTTTCATCTTCCTTATTCACTCCCTCCTTTTCAAAGCAATTTATGTCATCAATTGAGATATCGAGACAGTCAGGTATTAAGCAATACGTAACACTCCCCGCTTGTAAGTGGAGGCAAACCAGTAGATGACAGCAGAGAATTAAACTGAGGGGTTTTTAGATAAATTAAATCACATTTCTTTGTATCACCAAAAGCAATTTCTAAGTTAATGGCATTATTCTGGTAATGAGAAATCTGAAGATTCGGAATAGACTTTGTAAGCGAAAACACAAGACATGATGTCATTCTATCATGACACAGCTAATAAAAATATACCTTACAAACAAACAAATGACCAATAAACAAAAACCATGGACGTATCTTGAATTTAACGATTGATGATACTTTTTGTTGTCACAACCTTTGCATGTAGATGTGTGTTCATGTGTGCTTCTGTATATCAATGTGAACGAGAGCGTGGTGTAGTACTTGAGATATACTAACAATGTCACGACAAATAAGTGAATGAAAAACACGGAATAATTTGATTTATCTCAACATCTCGCATAAAAGAGAAATGAACGAGGAAAGGAAGGAAGAAGAAAGACAAACCGATTGTTGTTTGAAGGAGTAATTGTTTTTTTTTGCAAGCAAGAAAAAAAAAAATGTGACAAAAAAAGAAACTTCGCGGCAAAACTTTTTTGCGATGCATACAAAAGATAAAACAGAAAGGAAAAACAAAATTGAGCCAGCTCTTTTCAACAAATTTCTTCATTCACAAAATACACCCATTCACATATGATTATTTAAAATAAGACAGAAAAAAAAGCAAAGAAAAAAAAAAAAGAGGGCAAGGAAAAATAAAAAAATTGCAACACACAAGTGTGTCCCACAAGGTAATAGCCAAAAAAAAATAACGAATCACAAAAAAAAAGAAAACAAGAAGAATAATTAAATTTTATTGGATTTTGTGTCTTAATTGCATTATAAGGTATGCGGAACAATGTATTGTTTAACAAACACAATCGCAAATTGATTTTTAAAACACTTTGTACACACTTCGGAATTCTCAAGTAAGTTTTAGCTCTCTACAAATTGCTAATATAAAAGTACCGAACGTCCACCCCTGTTGAATTCTAACATTTAAAGTATTGTTATTTCTCTTTCAAAACCTTGTTGATTCTGTTTCTGTTTCTGTTTTTATATAAAAATACACCAAAAGCTTCATTTTTTCTGAATTTCTGACACATTTACTCATTAACTTCAGATTTGTTTCCTTTTTTTTTTCCACATATTTGTACACTAACAAGTTTAGTAAAACCACACTGGAAGCTACATTTAATAACATCAAACGACAACTATTTGCAGGTATAACAATAAAAGAAAGACCAAGTCGCTTGCAATTTATATTGAATAATAAAAGAAAAAGAAAAGAATTAATATATTGCCCCAGATCTTGAGTAATTAACCTATTCTTTCTTTCTTTTTTACCCACCACAATATTGAAACATAACGATTTTTCTATTTTGCGGTCGAATTTGCAAGTCCTATTTAATAAAGCTCAAATTCAACAAGTAGCATTTCATTTCAATTAGATTTTCTTTCTTTCCTTTTTTTTTTTTTCGTTTCATTTCATTTCAATTGAATCAAACATACCAAAGATTAACATATAATCAGTTATGCAGTTATCATTCATATTAACATCATCGGTATTTATATTGTTGCTTGAATTTGTCAAAGCCCTGGTTATTTCTAATCCATTCAAACCAAATGGAAACTTGAAATTCAAGAGAGGAGGTGGTCATAACGTTGCTTGGGATTATGACAAGGATGTTATCAGAGGTGTCAATTTGGGTGGTTGGTTTGTCCTTGAACCATATATGACACCATCGCTTTTTGAACCATTCCAAAACGGGAATGATCAATCTGGTGTTCCAGTTGATGAATATCACTGGACACAAACTTTGGGCAAAGATGCTGCTCAGTCCATTTTGCAGCAACATTGGAGTACTTGGATCACGGAACAAGACTTTAAACAAATTAGTGATTTGGGATTGAACTTTGTTCGTATTCCTATTGGTTATTGGGCCTTCCAATTGTTGGATAATGATCCATATGTTCAAGGTCAAGTTGAGTATTTGGAGAAGGCCTTGGGTTGGGCCAGAAATCACAATATCAAAGTTTGGATTGATTTGCACGGTGCACCAGGCTCTCAAAATGGGTTTGACAACTCCGGATTGAGAGATAGTTACAATTTCCAAAACGGTGACAACACCAAAGTTACTTTGAATGTATTGAATACTATTTTCAAAAAGTATGGTGGCAATAACTACTCAGACGTTGTTATCGGTATTGAATTGCTCAACGAGCCATTGGGACCAGTCTTGAACATGGATAACTTGAAACAATTTTTCTTGGATGGCTACAATTCTCTTAGACAAACTGGATCAGTTACCCCAGTTATTATTCACGATGCTTTCCAAGTGTTTGGCTATTGGGATCAATTTTTGACTGTTGCAGAAGGTCAATGGAATGTTGTTGTTGACCATCATCATTATCAAGTGTTCTCTGGTGGTGAATTATCTCGTAACATTAACGACCACATTTCAGTCGCTTGTAATTGGGGTTGGGATGCTAAGAAGGAATCCCATTGGAACGTTGCCGGAGAATGGTCTGCTGCTTTGACAGATTGTGCTAAATGGTTGAATGGTGTTAACAGAGGAGCTCGTTATGAAGGTGCTTACGATAATGCTCCATACATTGGATCTTGTCAACCCTTCTTGGATATTTCCCAATGGTCCGATGAACACAAAACTGACACGAGAAGATACATTGAAGCTCAATTGGATGCTTTTGAATACACTGGAGGCTGGGTCTTCTGGAGTTGGAAAACTGAAAGTGCTCCTGAATGGAGTTTCCAAACTTTGACTTACAATGGTCTTTTCCCACAACCAGTCACTGATAGACAATTCCCAAACCAATGTGGTTTTCACTGATCTGGGAGTTCTTGATTCTACAAGAGCAATATTAATTATTTTTTTCTAAAAAATTTTTTTCTCAAAATAGGCTTTTACACGGTGTTTTCTTTTAAAGATTAGTTATAGAGTTTCAACATTTTTTATGATGTTGAAAATAATTATGAAAAAGTCTCATTGATTACTTTAACATGATCACTTGTTTATCAAGTTGACGATTTCTTTTCTTTCTTGTTTAATTGGACTTTACCTTTTATTTAGCCACTTCTGAATCTACCCAAGCAAGTAGGTTTTTTTTTTTTTTTTGTATTAATAATATTCTATATTCGTAGACATTAATAAAAACAGAGTGGTTTTGTTTATTTTCAGTGCTAGTAGGTAAGCATCGCAATGATTTGCAAGTGGTTGCATTTTTAGGAGAGAAGTATCCACTTGTTCTGTAGATCTAATTTGAGTTAGATAGATTCATTGTTTGCTTTGTTCTTGATTTGTTGGTTTATTTTATCTTCCCTATACTTTGCGCTTCGTTATTATGTTTTTACCGATAAATTTTAGTCAATTGCTTACCTTCTAAATATATCGACTTCAAAAAAAAAAAAAAAAGAAAAGATAAAAAGGTAAACAAAATACAAAGAGATTTCAAATCTAAGAATGTTAGGTGGACCAGGTTATCATTCACCATCATGAAGTTGCATAATCTAATTTTTCTTTTTTTTTTTTTTTTTCAACTTAGATTGACTCTAGAATCGCAACATCGCCATTCTTTTTTTAGCAACTTTATCTTGTGTACGACGCGATAAAGAAAAAATTATAAAGGAACCGCAGAAAAAAAAAAAATGTACAGTTGCATTTGCAGTTGCTCTTCTTCTATGGAATCTGAAATTCGCAAATCAATTCTTACATTTGTTTGATTGCAAACAAAATAGACACCACACGTTTCGACTGTAAGCAATGTGTTTGCTTAAAATCTTGAATAAGCCATTGCTGTGTAAACTCTTCTAATCAACACTACCTAGAACAAATCATTTTATACACAGCTTTTTCCGATATAGGGAGAATACAAACCTGTGCTACATAATTTCGAGCCTCTTCTTGTTTTGTTGTCCTATCTATTCAAAATATACCTTGTTGCTCTGGTACGATTGTTTTTAATTTCCCAGTTTTGATGAACGTTTCCACATTAGAAACTACCCATTCTTCCATATTCGTAAGTGCCTCAACAGAGTGTGTGCCCATATGGGGTAGAGCAATAACATTGGGTAAATTAACTAGTTCGGACGAAACTTCTGGTTCATGTTCAAATACATCGGCACCAAAAGCTCCAATCTTACCAGATTTGATCAAGCCTGGAAGCTGTTTTTCATCTATAATTGCTCCTCTTGCTATATTTACCAAAACCACGCCATCCTTCATCTTTTGAATGGCATCCTTGTTGATCAAGTGTCTTGTTTTAGCATTTAACGGGACCCCAATAATTATTACATCGGATTGCTTGAACAATTCATCCATAGTAACATACTCAGCTCCTTTTTCTAATTCAGGACTCAACTGTTTTCTGTTATAATAAACAATTCTATCAAACCCAAAGGGTTTCAATCTATCTCTAATAGCTCTACCTATGCCACCCATACCCAAAATACCAACCACTTTCCCTTGAGGCGTATGTCCAAGAGG
Source organism: Candida dubliniensis CD36 (assembly GCF_000026945.1). NCBI lineage: Eukaryota > Fungi > Ascomycota > Pichiomycetes > Serinales > Debaryomycetaceae > Candida > Candida dubliniensis. Next base: position 641,014 of record NC_012860.1, on the reverse strand, counting down.
AGCGCCTCCAGCCTCCTGGTCTCCATTTAAAGGCCACTCACCATTCATCAAAATCTGACGACCTTGTAGAAAATTCCTCATACAGGCTAATACTAAAAATACAGCCACATCAGCAGTTGGTCTTTCAACCGGCTCAGTCACATTCGATACCTGAACCCGCAATCTGGTAAATGGTTCAACGTCAACTTGATCGTAACCAGCACCACAGTGACTAATTGACTTTAAGGTTTTTGGCATATGCTGTGCCAAATCTGCATCAAAGCGTCCGGTTTCATTGACAGAATAAAATGTACGTGCAATGGAGGTGATGTCGTTATATTTTGTTTGCAAATCTTGAATGAATTGTTCACGAGTGGTTGATTCACATTGAACTACTTTTGCAATTCCTTCTAATTCAGACCATTTCTGTTTCGAATAAATAAACTCCCCTACAAGAAGAACTTTTGGTTTGGATGTGCCTGTTGTCATTGTTCAATTGAATTTGAAGATTTGCTGTATTTTCACAATTGTCAAATGTGCCAGTATTTATAGTACAACGACTCGAACAAATAACCAACAAAGAAAATTCATGCAAGATGTACTTCTTATATAAAATATAATTGAGCTTGTGTACTGATGTTGTGAATAACCACGGCGTTTGTTCTCGCACGTTATCTCCTTTTTCGGGAAGCGATGTCCAACTCTGAGTTCCCCCACACAAACGAGAGTCGACTCCGGAAATATGACTCACAGCTCACCTATTTGAAATTTAATTCCATTTTCTCCACCCTGTGCTTTATGGGAAAGTTCCACTTCAGTAAAAGAATTATCTATCAAAACCAAAAACAAAACATCTATTGAACGATTCTATTGTCTGTACTCAAACTACACATCTTCTATAACTTATACTTTTTGTATTGTTCGGAGGCGACTTCTCTAAGAGTTTGTATCACAACATCACTTGCATAGTCGTAGTCACTCAATTCATTGTAAACTTGACATGAAAATCTAGCAAACAATTTCCCATTGTGGGCAATACAAGGGGTGTAAGCCTTACGATCAAACATTTTATTATAAACATGATCATCAATAACAGACCAATTCTTCACAATCTCAGGATAATCTTTGGTAGGAACCTCAACCGTAACCATAGTACTGATCAAAGTAGAACCTTTTTGGTCTAAATATGAAGTCCCCCATTTTCTTGAAACCAACTCACCAACCTGTTTAGCTAAGCCGTGGCAATAATCATAAATCTTTGTTTCACCACCGCAAACCTCAGTTCTAAATTTAATAGCTTCCGGAATAACTTGAATTGACGCATAATTTTTGGTCCCGTAAAAGAAAAATCTGTCAATTAATCTGTTTTTCTGATCTTTGTCGGATAATTTGACATGATCTTCAAGATACAGATGACTAATTGGTAAAGTATGAACAACATTGTGGTGCTTAGGGTCAATATACAAAACAGCACATCCAAATGGAACATAAAACCATTTATGCAAGTTTGTAACGTAGAAATCTGGTTTCAAATCTCCTAGATCCTGTGGAATACAACCAATTCCATGCGCACCATCAATTAATGACAAAACCAGATACTTATTACAAAGCTTTGCCAATCTCTCGTGGGGGAAAACAACTCCCGGCATAGATGATATAGTATCAAACAAACAAAGCTTCGGTTTTTCTTCAACAAACATTCGTTCAAATTTAGACAATATTTCCTCATCAGTTATTGGGTAGTTTAAATTCACAACAATAAACTCAACTCCATATCTGTCATGCAAGAACTTGACCGTGTTCCCACAAGCTCCGTAAACTGTGCTTTGAATAACTAACTTATCACCTTTCTTAAAAGGGTAACTACGCAATATTGTATTCACACCAGAGGTAGCATTATCCACGAAGGCTAGATGATGGTAATCACACTTGAGCACTTTAGCTAATGCCTTCAACGACTCAATATAAATATCTTTAATATCATACTTCATAAATTTATCAGTGTATGATGCATTTTGGACAATCAACTCCAAATACTTTTTGTGGACTGGGGTAGGGGTCAAGCCATAAGACCCGTGGTTGATGGGAAATACATCATCATCCATATTAGTGAAATATTTAGCTCTGAATTGTTTTCCAAAAGGAACAATTGGAACACTCATTTTCTTCTTTGATCAAAACCCTGAACAGTTATGAACACCACCTGTTAGTATAAATGGAAAAAAAAAGACTCCTATTTAAACCAAAAAAAAAAAAAAAATAACTGAAAAACGTTGATAAGAGTCATAAATTATCCGGTACTGTTTTTGTGACACAATTAGTCACACCCCGGTTGGTAATAAAAGTGAGTTGGTATGAAAGAAAAGCCAGGGATATTGGCAAATGAGTAATAAGTATTGACATAATTCCGCTCTCCGTTACTACAGTCCACTCAAAAACAGCAAAGTTAGTCCATTTGAGTTCTATTGAAGCACGTCTCACAATATCATGTGTGGCTCGTTTTCCAAATACCCAATACTCAAAAGAATATCGTCAACAATGATTGATTTTTTTTTTTTTCTATTTTCAGCAACAAACACTAATAGTTTATAACAATTAAAGCCAATTGGAAACCAAATTGAAACCCGACGTAGGAAATCAAAGTCCACTTTTGTTCTCTTGCTTTTGGATTGCTCGTTTAGTTATCTTATAGAGGACCAGAAGAAGAAAAAAACACTGATCTGGAGAATTTAACATAGAAAAAAAGAATTATTAACGGGGTTGGGCATCGTCAGATATACCTTTAGTCCCATATACATTCTACATTCATGTCACTAAGGAATCTATTAGGACTACTGAAGCGATTGAATAGGCAAACCTTGTTGTTCCTGAAAATTCAACAGAAATCTTCAATTGGCCCAACTGTAATATCGGCAATACAACCACATCGACGTTTTTCCCCTTCATTAATTGCATCACATAGGAAACAAGCCAACCAATTTGACAAACAACAAAAGCCAATTTTAAAAGAGCAACTAGGAGACAGCATAAAACATGAGACAGAACTTATTCCCACAAAAGAACAGTTGTTGGCGAAAGCAAACAGCATGTATTCAAGATTGAAAATACGCTTGAAATGGCTTCTTAAAAAATCCAATCGTCCTTTCAACACTGACGACTACTCGGCTTTCTTCTCCTGGTTGGTTGTTGGAAATGTATTTTTGTTTTTTGTTGCCACAACCACTTTTGTATCGATTGTCATATTTACGGCCAACACAATGTTTGCTCAAGAATTCGTGGCTAGGAAATTGGGGGAGTTTATCACAAAAAATTCCAACTTAACAGTGACATTTGAGAACGCAATTGTTCCAGGCTGGTCAGATGGTAAAATAAGTTTTCGAAAATGTTTTGTTAGCAGAAGACCCAAAAGAGTGGAGAAATTTATCAAAGGCTCGCAACAGGAAGCATACGAAGAGAGCTTACAAAACGAAGGCACCAATGAAGATGAAGAGGATATTTTTGAGGATGACGGCAATTACACTCAATTTGATTTGACCATCGAGGAAGTGAATATATCTTTATCACTTAACAAATGGGTCAACGGCACTGGTATGATTGAGACATTGGAATTGAAAGGAATGAGAGGAGTGGTGGATAGAACTCATGTTCATTGGAAGCCCGACGACGATGCCACTAATTACAAGAATATACATCAACCTGGTGACTTTGAATTTGAATCATTCAAAATGGAGGATGTTTTGTTTACATTGATGCAACCAAATGGGTTCAGGAAGTTTAATGTTGCAATTTACAATTGTGAGTTATCCAAACTAAGAAAGCATTGGTTATTCTATGATTTTTTGAATGCTAATGTCATGAGTGGCGCATATGATAACTCTCTTTTCACAATACATAAGAAGCAGCGATTGAATGATTTCGACGAATACGCCTCTGCTAATGGTAACTTGCAGAAATGGAAACGAGTCACACGTATGAGAGTTGACTCTTTGAGTATTGATCATTTAAATACTGGCTTAGAAGGTCCATTTGGCTGGATTACAAGTGGACGAGTAGATATGATTGGCGATGTTATGGTTCCCCAAGAAAACAACGAGATGAATGTTTCTGAGTTAGTAAGCATGATTACCGATGCCATCAAAAAGGAGGCAAGTCGATATAAGAACCCCGAAGTGCAAGAGAAACATCCAAACTTGCGAACGAGATTAACTGCAGATGATTATCGCGATATTCTGAAATACTTTGTATTGGACCTAACCCTACGATTAAACAATGTGAGAGCAAAAGTCCCATTTAAATCGCCGGAATTGTCATATATCAATTATGCTCTTATCAGGCCGATCGTTGCATACATAAACTCAAAAAACAACTTTATTGAAATACACAATAGAATAGTTAAAAATCTACAGGATTTCAGTGGATCATGGACAATTTATGACTCTTTACTAATGGATGATATATCTGAGGAAGTGTACGACAATTTTGCAGAATATGTTGCTGATGAAGAAGCCCGTCTAATACGGTTGAAACGTATTGGATTCTGGTCTCTTCAATTATTGGTTCAACTTGTATTGTTTGGAGTTGGCGCCGTGGCATAAAAACTTCACCCCATTTATTTGTATATAGCCAGTTTATTTTATTCCGTTTAGTTCTAATAACGATTTATTGTTATAGGTTACAACATATTTTCTTCACATTCGTAGCAACAACACTAATAATGCAATGTAACAACATAAACTGAGAATAGTTAAAAAAAGAACAAAATCACCACTTGTTGTGAACATTTCCATATCCTTATCAGGATTGTAGTATACGTCAACTCTGGAGGATTTGAAAACACCAAGAAAATACAAGAGACATCCATAGATCGTATAGATGGTGCCAATCGGTAAAAACTCTTTAGAGAAGAGTTTGATAATTAATATTGAAAAGGAAAGACAACCGATAGCAGTTCGTGTATATGCCCCTTCATATGTTCTTTGGTGTGCTCTGATATCTTGCTTCAAGTTTGTAGCAAACAAATCCATCCTTGAAGGTAATCTGTTTCTGATAAAAGGAGCAGGCTCTGTCATTTTTGGTGCTCTATGTCAAACTGGACTGTTGATTTAAAAAAAAAAAAAAATAGGAGTACTATTATTCTAGTAGGTTTTGTATCAAGTATCTATCTGTTCATTCCTGGTTAGGTTAGTTTTTTTCTGTTCAATATATCACCACATTTTCTTTTTCTAAAACTTTTTCTTGGGAACTCAAAACATTTGTATATTTAATCTTATCAACAAGCTTCCACAATCTATTTCACTCACAATCAATAAATCAACATGGCACCACCAAAGAGATTTTGGGCTAGATTAAAGCTATCTCCCAAATTTTTAGGCACTTTGCCCGAGTTTCCAGCGTATATCTCAAAGTCACGTCTAAAGAAGCTAGCCCAAGAGGAAAGAAGATCCGGTACTACTTCAATGAACACGCTGCAGAGGTCGTCACCTGCACCTGAAGGAGGAGCATCTACCACTGGTACAACAATCAGTAATTACAAAGTGAATGTGGGGTTGAAGGAAGGGTCAACATCCGGATTAACAATCAACAGCATAACAAGCGGGCAATACTCTTTGGACAAATCAGGCAGACCAGCAAAACGATGGGTTAAAAAACCAAGGCTGTTTAAAACTTTTACTGGATTCAAAGTAACATGCGTGACGTACAAGCCTGAGCATAGTGCAGAAACAAAGGAAACTCAGAAAATCGAACAAAAAGAGTTGATACTGAATAGCAGTACAAATGGCACCACAACTCCAGGTAACACGTCAGCAACAAACAGTAAATAATACTTCTCATATAAGAATAAGAGGTCCAACGCCAGTATTTGTATTAGTATAGTGTTACATAATAGATTTTAGGAGAATTGAATTGAGGTTTTAATTTTGTCCTCACACATATTGTAGCAGGTTGTATTTTTTTGTTCTGGGCCAAAAACGAGACCTTAAATCAAAAAGTTTACCATAGAACAAAAAAACTTTTTCAATACTGGAGACTTATTCAATAACCAGGCTTTATTCGCTCTAATGTTAATACCGAGGAGAGGTCCCAGACTACTCAGTCAGGGAATATACCGGTTCTTATCCACCAAGACAAAAGAAGCTGAGTCATCAACTCAGTCTAATCATGTGATATCATCAAAACAATTATTGTATACAACCGATCCAACGTCGCCAGGTTCTATATTCTTTTTACCCCACGGTACCAGAATATTGAACAAATTGATACAGTTTATGAAGAATCAACAAACCAAGTATGGATTTCAGGAAGTAGTCACTCCTTTGATTTTCAAGACCAAATTATGGAAAAAATCAGGCCATTGGGACAATTATAAAGATGATATGTTCAAAGTTGTTGGTAATGATATAACGAAGGAGGAACATACTGACAATATAGAAGAGCATGAGTATGGCTTGAAACCAATGAATTGCCCGAGCCACTGCATGATATTTGCTAAATTTGATCGATCATACCAGGAATTGCCAGTGAGATACTCTGATTTCAGTTCATTGCATAGAAACGAAGCTAGTGGAGCCTTATCGGGATTAACCAGGGTTAGGAGATTCCACCAAGATGATGGGCATATTTTTTGTTCCATGGATCAGATTGACGGAGAAATTAAAAACACCTTAGATTTGATCAAAGACACATACAATGTGTTTGGTATCAACGAAATTGAGTTTTATTTGTCAACTAGACCCGAGGATAAATTTATTGGAAATATAGATACATGGGATATTGCAGAGTTGCAATTGAAGAATGTGTTGAATGCCACTGCTGGTGAGGGAAACTGGTCTATTAGAGAAGGGGATGGTGCATTTTATGGACCAAAAATAGATGTATTATTAAAAGATGCCTTCAACAAGAAGCACCAAGTAGGTACCATTCAACTAGATTTTCAATTACCAAATAGATTTGAGTTAAAATACGTTGGTGAAGATGGTAAACGTGACCATCAGCCAATACTTGTACATAGAGCCGTTTTTGGATCACTAGAGAGGTTCTTTGCTATATTACTAGACCATTACCAGGGGAAATGGCCATTTTGGATTAATCCAAGACAGGCATTAATTGTTCCGATCAATGAGTCACATGTCCCAGTCGCTGAGGAGTTGCAAAAGAAACTCAGCGGTGACATTATTAGTTGTGACAAAAGCATTGCCCCACTTACAGGGTTCAACTTTCACGTTGATGTCGATAAGAGAGGAGAAACAGTTGGGGCAAGAACCAAAGATGCCATCCAGAAAGGTTATTCGTATCTTATCATGATTGGTGATAAAGATATAGCAAATGGCACTTTTGCAGTTAGAAGTCGGGATGACAGAAAGATTAGAAATATGACTTCAGATGACATTTATAAAATGTTTATTGCATTAGAACAATCATACAAATAGAATCCTGTAAATATATTTACGTATAATACATATTAAACTTTTTTATCATTTAGTACAGCTTCCCATATCCCTTATTGACAAGTATTCTCTCTATCTCTGCCCAAAAATCCCTCACAATAACTTTATCCTTGAATCGTTTATCCCTATCCACTCTTATTTCTGACACGTTCCAATCTTTAATCTGTGGTGGGGCAATTTCTCCTTGGTACCCAAAATAGAATCCACGATACTTTTGAAACAAGACCTCTGGTTCAGGATGTATATATCTGCTAAATTGCCATGTCTGCCCCGTTGTAAATATAGCAATAACTCTATCCCAATACTCCATTTTGTTGAAGTTTTCAATATTGTCCACAACCATTATTTTCTGACCAGTGGATATCAATTTGTCTGAAGGATGGTTGACAATAACCAATCCTCCATTAGGTCTATTTCCTGGAACAGGTTCAGTAAATACACCATCCTCAAGAAACCCTTTAATATTCGATAATGATAGTAACGCAGTGGTAGCTGGCGAAACAAGAATAATTGGCTGCTTTTTAGGACCTCTGTTCCCATGGGTGTTTGTTCCAGGCATATGTTTGGTACGCTTTAGTTCATGCATGAATTTTTTGGCATCGGATACCAAGTACCCAAAGTCTATATTTTTGGTGCCTCTTAATGCTGCATTGTGGTCTACTGATTCCCTTTCAAACTTACTTATCCTTTCTAATTGCGGATCGTCCAATTTATGCTTCTTGCTAGTCACTTGCAGAGAGGAATCAGTTGATTTCACGCTTTTTGATGTCTTATCCTCTGCTTCCCTTTTGATGAACATACAACTATCACTGTTTCCGTGTAACCATGTCGATAATTCGGTTTTCACCAAAAAACTAAACACAGGGATATTCAAATTTTCACCAGCCACTTTATAATCTGTGATTGAATCCTTTTCATGCAAATAACAAAATACAACAGATCGCAAACTTTGTGCTTCAGTCAATTTTTCATCATTATAGAAATTGGTGACCATATCCAACGAATATTTATTTTTATCCGTCCCGAATTGCACCTCTGTAGCATCATTGATCAGATCAGTTTTCTCACCATTTTTGAAAAACTCTATTTTTTCCTCTTTGATTACAGCCTTACGAAAAGCCTTGAGTGGAGATGATGAACTCATACCTGTGTGTAAAAAAAATGGAAACAGCTTGAACTTTTCAAGAGTTATGAATTGGTTTTCGCTTTTTTTTTTTTTTTTTTGGTGGTTTTTTTTTTTCAGCACTGTAAAAAGGTAAAAATTAATGTGCCAGCGAAGGAGGAGAAAGAATGTGGGTGTGGTGGGAATAATGCGAGTGCGACTCTATCACCACCAGCTCCACTATTTCTTTAGTGTTTAGTAGATAACGTTTTTCCAATTCGTTAAGTTAATTCCACTTTTTTCCTATTTGCACCGAAACTACCTTTTATGACTAATGAGCAAGGCTTAACAGCAGTAACCCAAGAGGAGGTTATAAAATGGAGTAGGGAAGCTCAATCAACATTAGAGAAAACGCAGAAAATATGCACGGATGCCCAATCCCTGATGCAGAAGACAGCACAAGAATTGACTATTTTGATACCAGACAAACTACAAGCAATTGAATTCTTATTCAAATCCTATACAGAGCAATATGACAGTATTTTGAAGCAAATAGAAACCACCAAGAAATACTTGTATGCAAATATCGACAAAGTATTCAATGATATCAAAGATCTTTTGGATCCATCTTTAGCCAGATTGGACAAGATATTACTAGAATTAAAGAAAACACAAGTACCTTCGATTGTTGTTGAAGGAACTTCCGGAAACAAAACATTATTTGATTTTACATCTATTCAATCAATCAATCTACTCAAAAAGAATATTGGGATCTTTAAGTCAAATTGCGGTAAAATTAAGAATCTAATAGATGATGAAGTTAAAGAAAAATTAAATATTGAACAGGATCGTATGACTAGCAGATGGAACAAATTAGTTAAAATGTATGATTTGATTACCCCCTTACAAATGGAACTAAGAGCATTAACTCATGGTGCCTCAAATGAATCAAATTCATTTATGGGAACAATACTACGGGAAAACCAAGCCCTTGAAAATGAATTAGTGTCGATATTGGAAATGCAGACTAACCATTTTGATCAATGCATGAAAGCAGTGGAATTGGTTTCATCAGGGAACGGATGTGATATGAATCTTGATGTCTTGAAGAATGATGCTCAGGAATTACCAGAGGTATTTAAGGAATTAACTACAATTTATGACATTATACTCCGAAACGAGGAAAGATCTAAAAAGTTCTTGTCTACACATATGTTAAACATCGAAAACATATCAGACATTGTCAAAGAGGAGTTGACGGTATTTCGCAAATTCAAAACAGAAGAAATTCCAAAATATATATTTCTTATAGCGGAATGTGAAAATAAACTCAAGGAATGTTCAATGCCAGTAAAATCTAACCAATCACCAAGTGAAGTGTATGCCCACACCTTGCAAGAATTGACTGAGCATTATGTTAAGTTTATAAACATTTACAAGACCAAGTATCTCGCTGAATTACATCATCAACAATTTACGTATCCAAGAAAGTTTTTGCGGAAACTAACAGAGTTTTTGAATGAAGACATTTATAGAATTCAAATAGAGGAGAGTGAACGAAGACGTCAGTGGACATCTAGGTATGGTGACTTTATTCCCTCCGAGTTTAAACTTCCCGGAGAACACGAATTGCCGGTTATTGTGCAGATTATTACAGAAGGATTAGAATATATCCAGAAAGAAGATGGTCAGGAAGAAGAGCCTAACATAGGAAATGAGAAAGAGTTGATGGACATGATCAGAGGATCCAGAAATTAAGAAAGTTCAGATCCAAGTAAATGCTCTTGATAGCGATAGTTGAAACTATAGTAAGTACTCAAAAAGGGAATTTGTAGTATCACCATTGCTGAGTTTAATTAGTTTTTGTATGGCAGGTGTAGATGTGTGTACATAGTATAAGTCCACAAAAACCAAACAAAAAAAAAAAAAATTCAGCTCCAGAAATATACCATACATACATATCAACACTATTACAAAGAGACGGAGTTTAATGCCAGGAAATGTTCAAAATACAGGCTTATTGTTTAAAAAGTCAGACACGACTAGTGAATCGGATATACAAACTACTATGTCGAGGGGTAGTATGATGATGGCAGCGATCCATGATGAATACTCAGATCTAGAAGAAGAGGAAGAAGAGAATCAGAAACCTATAGATCAACCTCTTTATGGAGAAGAACTTAATAGTGATAGATCTGACAATTTCCAGAAGTATGGTATTGGGGCAAAATTATTAATGAAGATGGGGTATCAAAAAGGAAAAGGTCTAGGGGTAAATCAGGAAGGAATAATAAATCCCATTGAAACCAAGCTACGGCCTAAAGGATTAGGTGTCGGGGCAGTCAAAGAGAAAGTGCAAAGTAACTATTCAGATAGCGACGAGGACGAATTGGGTATAGATTTTAAAAACAAATCTGTAAAGGTGACAGCATCTTCTTTATCAGATAAATTGTATGATACAATCATGAAGTTTGAGAAACTAAACATAAATTTGCCTTCACATATTAGAATTTTTTTGGATCAGAGATTATCATTGCTGGATGAACTATTCATTCTGAAAGCAGAAGCTGTTCTTGCGAGTTTAAATGATATCTATGGAGAAGTAACTAAAATCATTGATCGAGAGAATATCGTGGAATATCTGATAGGAGAACTCGAGAAAGCAAACGAGTCAACTACAATAGAAAACTTGCAAAAGATAAAACAGATATTAAAGAACGCTTCAAGTAATGAGATAACAAGTGAAGAAGCATCAAAAGCGTTATTAACAAATTTCCCCCTGGAAGCCAGTGCAGCTTTGGCATACCTTTCATTGAAAAGAGACCAACTAGAACGGTTGACAGATGCTTCATTTTTTGATTTACTGTACCAAAAAGAGAAAGCGATTCCCACTTTGCATAGTATTAGAAACGAATTCCTGCAATTTGGCGCTGAATCCTCAACAGCACATTTAGATAAATACTTGTACAACAAGTATTCGAAAATTATCAAAAAAATACTATATTACGATTCAGTGGATGAAGAAGAAGAGGATAAACATAAAGATATACTGAATCATGAAGTCTTGTTATCTGTCCTATCATCGTGGGCGAGCAATCCAATATTTGTATTCCAAGAAAAGCGAATGACTCAACTTGCAACAAATATAATAGTTCCGTATTTGAGATCAGAGTTTAACATAATTGATAATGAGAACAGATCAATTTGCAATCTTCCTGAATACTTATTAGATTTTATAGCAATCTTTTGTAACGATGAATTGGGTATTTTTGAACAAGTCTTTTTGGAATATGTGGATAGATACCAAAACTTTCTTGATTTTGAAGTTCATGGTTCTTTGTGGGATTTTCTGACCCTGAAAAGACAAATGGAGCAAGCAATCAGCATTATCAACGAATTTAACAATAATTGGGCACCAACAGTTACCAAGTTTCTACCGAGAAAAGTCGAAACGTTTTACAACACTTTTTTCAGATCATTTACCAAATGGCTAGAAGTTCTCCTGTTTGATGGCGCAAATGACATCGCAAGAATTGATAATGCCTTTTTATTGTTCAAATATGTCGAGGGCAAAGATTTATTATTTTTACTACAATTTCGGATTTTCAATCCGTGGTTGCAAAGGTTGCTTCAAACATTCGTCAATGAACCACAAAGTGTTCCCAAATGGTATAGTTTCTGGTACTCATATTTTGCTAATAAGCTACAAGAATGCAATAATGTCACCTCAGAAACCATTAATTGGTATTTGAACAAAGCCTTGGATATGATTGAAGCAAAGTTCGATTCAGCTGTATGCGAATCTGTCCCTAAGTTGAATGGTAGTATGCTACCAGATTGTGAGGTATTAATAAGCAATTCTAGAAACGTAAAGGTAAATGTGAATGGGATACCATCTTATCAACTAAGCACTTCATTTAAAGATGTTGTTGCCCAGTTTTGTTTACAAAATAACATATTAATGAAACCTTTAAAAAATGAACTACTGTTACAAAAGGGGTTCCCCGTATATCAGTTTAATCAGAATGACTTACTGAACAAAAAAATTTATGGATATATTGACGATGATGTGTTATGGGTGGGAAAAGTTGACGACGAGGAATTCGTGCCAATCAATCTAGAAAATTTGACTAGTTGCATACAATAAGAGATTTTTTAGATAAAGAGAAAAACAATCTATTATAGATTTTTTGTTGTTTGGATTTTATAGATAACCAGCGAATGAGCGCTGAGGGGAAAAAAAAAAAAAAAATTGTAGGTAGAAAAATGTGAAAAATTCATACTGGTTTAAAACAAAACCCCATAGTTGTTGTTTCTCTTGAAGAAACTCTTTTAAATAACTTATTTCTTTTATCGACTCACTTAATTATTCTACGTATATATCTATATCCATTACACAATGTTGAGAACAGTATTAGGTACTTCCAAGCATAGCCGAGCATTCAGAAGAGCCATGGCCCTAGAGCTTCGTCCCTTGCGCTCATACTCAGTCGAGCAACCACCCCCACAGCCAATCACGGAAACAAAATTCGCTGCAGTCAAAGAATACATGAAAAGAGTGCAAACAGAGGATACACATGAATCCGAAAAGGTTTTAAAGCTTTTTAGAAAGATGGGAGCCATTTCTATTGTCGTGGTATTGGCATCTATTGGATATGCTGCGTATGACCAGTCATATAATGGTAACACACAAATTGTTGAAGAACAACAGGTCATCAAATTGCCTGACTTGACACAGGATATAAGATATCAAAAGAGAGGAGATGAAAAGTAGTTTTTTTGTTGTTTCTTTGTCTATTTATTCTTGATGATGAACATTATTAATTAAGGGATCTTTGTTAGTATGGTTTTATATATATGTTTTTTATGATAATTCTTTTTTTGGGGGATTATAAGAGATAATGAATTGTATGTGTATATAGTTTTAGTATGAAAAAAAAAAACAAATAATTATTCAATAATCCATTTTGAATTATGAATTCATATTATGATTAATTTGGTGACCAATGTATTGGTCCGTTTTATGGTTAACTATTGCATTTCTAGAATAGTCCCCAAGCCTGCACATAGTGTATCAGAATGACAGTAATTTGTCAAGTCTTCGCTTTAGGCTTAATAATCAAATTTACAATGATGATGATTACTGTGCGTCGCCCCCCGAATCCCGAAATATTCAATTTGGGACGAAAAATTTCTTCAAGAACAATTTTTTCTTTGTCTGCTAAACTTGCTATTGCTGAAAACTCAATTTATATTTAGAAAAAGACAAGTTTCAAGTCATTAGATTGTTGCATATTTATTCTTTAGACTTCTAGAAACGAACTTCATCATCTTATCAGTTTGAGTGTTTTACCCGTCCATTTACACTGGTCCCCAGGTTTTATTTTTATTTTTTTTTTGATTTACTTGTTTCTTTCCCCCGTTCATAAGCATTCTAGTTTCCAAAATCATGTATAGAGCAATTTCTAGATCATCATCAGGTCTTATTCGTCAAGCAACTACAAGAGTGACCAGACAGTTATCCACTACAAGAACCAGACCAAGCAATCACACCTCAAGATTACTACTTGGAGTCGTAGGTACTGGAGCTTTAGCTTTTGGCTACTTTTCACAACAATCAAGTTTAATCCAAAATGCATCCACTGCTGATAACATCGAAAAAGCTTTTCAAGAAGGTGATGCTGTTGCGAAAGAGGCACAAGAATCATTAGATTCAAGACAAGAAAAAGTGGTCACAGAAAATGAAGAGAAAACGAAAAAAGCCAAAGATACAAAATCTTCTGAGTCCAAGACAAGTGTTGATGACAAGAAAGCCAACTCGCAAAGTGATGGACAACCTGAAGGTGAAGGTGAAGGTAAACAAGAAGCTGCATTCAATCCAGATACTGGTGAAATCAATTGGGACTGTCCTTGTTTAGGAGGTATGGCCCATGGTCCTTGTGGCGAAGAATTCAAGGAAGCCTTTTCCTGTTTTGTATTTTCAGAAACCGAACCAAAAGGAATTGATTGTATCAAGAAATTTGAAAACATGAGATCTTGTTTCAAGAGATATCCTGAACATTATAAGGACGAATTGTATGATGATGGTGAAGAGGAAGCAAGCACTGAGGTTGTCGAACATGTTGTTCTTGAGACTACTGAACCTGCAATTGAACAAATTGAACAAGGAATCAACGAAGACAAGATTAAACCAAACACTAAATCTGATTAGAAGAAAATCATGTAACATGATTATGCATCACTCGTACATAAATGTAGCCTTTTTTTGTAAATAAATTATTTAAAATTAAGTCATTGTATTTATTATATTTAGTAATGAAAAAAAAAAAAAAAAAGAAGTAATGTAAACTACTTCTTCTATACTAATCAGTTTTATTTTGCCTATTATTTTGGCAATCCTTTTAGCAGGCACAACTAGACGACGAACTAGTAGCATTACTATCCATTCTATTATGTGTTTCTCTCAAATCAATCTTATCAAATTGTTGCAATCTTCTTTTGTTGTCACCTTTGTTGCCCATCAACAAGTCAACACCAATTCTTGCAACTCTCAAAAACAACTCTTCAACTAGTTCTAGACGCTTGGCACTTATCTCCATTAATGAATTGTCCCAATCATCAATATAATCTCCCAAATTGGCAAAAGTCGTATTAGTAGTGACAATATCTTTAATTTCGTTCAAATCAACACATCGATCATTTGATTTGTCCAGTTTATTGCCCACAATCACAATTCCAGGAAATTCCACATGACAATGCTCCATAAATCGGTTAAACCAATCTCTTATACTTAGCACTGACTCGTAATCGGTAACATCATAAACCAAAACACATACATCTGTGCCTCGATAAAATGCCTGTGATATACTATTAAATCTTTCTTGGCCGGCTGTATCCCAAATTTGCAAATTTACTTTTGTACTCGTATTCGGTAGCCTTGCAGTTGCAAAGTTTGATTTGGTATCCACAGATGATGTGGATGACGATAATTGCGATTGTTGTATTTGCTGCGGTAGAATAACCGATGTTGTCAAATAATCACCTCCGATAGTTGCCTTGTATGCATTGGTAAATACATGATGTACAAATTGAGATCTCAAACAAGTTTTACCCACACCCAGATCTCCCAACAATACAACTTTTAACGTCGGTGTAGGACCTATTTTTGGGTTGCTAGAACTACTGTTTTCCATTGATACTGGATTTAAGGATGGTTGTGTAATGCCATTGGTATTATTCTTATTATTATTAATTAAGCGGTGTTTTGACATTGAAAGGAATTTGACTATGCAAATTAGAAGGAGGAGGGGGGAAGGGTATTGTACTAAATGATAAAAAATGCCAGTTCCACCTAATTATATTGTCATTTATCCACAGTAAAGTGGGTTTTATAAGGCTGGACTGAGAATTCAATGAAGCTCTATAATAAATTTCAAATTTTGTCACTTGTGTGCTCAAATTTAAATAAATAAATCAAATACAAAATATTTCTTTTCTATTTTTCTTGTTTGTCGTGTAAACAGTAGTTGTGGATTTTTAACTATTATCTCCTATCATCAACAATGCTTTCAACCAATATATGTCGTGCAATCCACACCAAGTCCTTGTAGTTAATAATAACCAGTAAGGGCTTGTAAGAGCTAAACACAAAGGTGATAGCGTCTCTAGTACTACTGGCGTATAACATTCTTTTGAAGTTAAACTATCTCACTTTTGTTTATGCTGTCACAGATAGTGTTTGCTTGAGCTAACCCAAATGATTACTTATCAAAAGGATTGGAGTATTCTCTGTATTTTTATTTGACTTCATAGGTTTAAAGCTATTAACAGAGAGTATTCTCTTTCTAGCACATGCTAGAAGATATTAGTTTTGAATCATGAATATTCAACTACTGATTCATAACAACAAAAGTTGTTCTTGAAACTCCACAACATTAGCAAAAACTTTTCAAATTGTATACCACTAAACTACAGATTATTGTATTGACTACTTTTCTAGCTATTTTAAATATATAAAACCTGATACAGCACTAGGATCAATGGTGATTTGTAGATTGTAAACCATATTTGTTAGATTTTTGATATCGTCGTGTACTTTAGATAGATTGTTTGTCTTGTTCAAAGCATCGTTTAATCAAACAAAAGTAAATAAAAAAATGAGACTTTGCTGTTTTCTTTTTCTTTTTTTTTTTTTACTTTTGATCTTTTCTCCAACAAACAAAAGTAAAGCCCCACGTCATTTTATTTTGTTATATATACATATTTACCCTCGAAGAATGAAGATTTATTACATTGGTATTTTAAGATCAACTGGAGACAAGGCAGTAGAATTAACATCAGCCAGAGATTTATCTCAGTTTTCATTTTTCGAAAGAAATGGAGTATCTCAATTCATGACTTTTTTTGCAGAAACTGTATCTCAAAGAACTCAACCTGGACAAAGACAAAGTGTTGAAGAAGGTAACTATATTGGTCATACTTATACCAGATCAGAAGGAATTTCTGGTATCATTATAACGGACAAAGATTATCCTGTGAGACCAGCTTATTCTTTAATAAATAAAATCTTGGAAGAATATTTATCATTACATCCTAAATCTGATTGGGAAAATATTGATAAAACAAATGAAACTTTACAATATGGACAATTAGAAGCATATTTGAAAAAATATCAAGACCCTACTCAAGCTGACTCAATCATGAAAGTCCAACAGGAATTAGATGATACTAAGGTTGTATTACACAAAACTATTGAAGGGGTTTTACAAAGGGGTGAGAAGTTAGATTCTTTGGTTGATAAATCAGAAGCATTATCAAGTTCTTCAAGAATGTTTTATAAGCAAGCAAAGAAAACCAATTCTTGTTGCGTGATTATGTAATCATTGGTAGTGATGGATACATAGGTATATCTTTTTTAAATTAAAGGGTTCAGAGGCACAAATTAGGAACAGATGGTTTTATAAATTTTTTTGTCATTATGATAACTAGTAGGTTCAATTAATTACTACTATCAGGAAGTCAGAGAGGTCATTGCTTATTTATATAGAACAAGAATCCAAGTCAATTATAAGTCCCGTTTGATTAAATCTATTTATTTAATATTCGATATTAATAATAATAATTCTATATTTTATATTTACAGAAGATGAAGAAGATGTAATTAAACAAAAAAAACAAGAAAACTTCAATCAATTAAACCTCTATTATACATATTTCTATTTCAAAGCATATCAAACACATTGAATAGTAGTATTATAGTTTACCTAGTTTTCCCAGAAAGCAAAAAAAAAAAAAATACTGTTATCAAACAACTGGTAAATTATTCTTCACAACATCAAACGCCTTTAATAATTTACGTCTAGCACCCAATGCAGCAACACCTTTACTCTCCAATTGATCATTATCCAACTCTATCAACTCTTTCCAAGGTATATCCTTTAAACATTCGGTATACTTGTGTAATCTTAACAATTTCAACCATGCAGGGATGTTATTCAATAATTCAAGACTTGACACTTCAATTGGCATAGATGACGATGAACTACTTGTGGTTGTAGTATTACCATTTGCCCCGCTATTACCACCAGTGGTTGAATTTACTGATGTGGGATTTTGTTGCATACTAACCGCTGACGTTGGAGAATTTATTTTCTTCTTATGATTTCCTTTACTTTGATTAGAATTAACATTGCCATTGTTGTTATTATTATTATTATTATTATTATTGCTATGGGAGCTGGAATAATTTGCCTTGTGCATACTAGCAGGCACGCTTGACGAGTTCAATGATCGATTAATGGATTCTTCAAAATTTGAAACATTACGTACACTGCTATGCATTTGATGGTGTGGTGGAGAGATTTGCAGATGACTATGATTTTGATTATTCCAAGTTGATCCAGGTGTCGCTATATGAGGATGTTTTCTATTTGAATCCAATGCAACTCTTGAATTGATCGTGGCCAAAGCTCCAAGCTTCAAATCCATGTCATCTCTAGTAGATGTATTGTTTGGATTTGTTTGACCTAATGAAGAAGATAATGACGACATGTATTGATTGTAATTGCCACCAACATTATTTGAATTAGCTGCAGCTAACTGTAAAAAATTGGTCTTTTCATATAAATGAGATGTTGGAGATTTAGCTCTATCGACTAACAGATTTTGTTGTTGTTGTTGTTGTTGATACAAGTTTTGGTTATATGTTTGGTGTTGATATTGGCCATGTTTGTTATTATTGACAAATGGATCAGCTGATTTTGGTCGTTCTACTTTATCTATTAAATTGGCTAGTTGATTGGTTCTGAATGATGAATTACCATGTTTCGATTTAAAATTGTCATCTTGAATGTTTAATTTATCCATGTCACCGTAAAGTTGTTGGTCATATTGACTATAAGGTGACATAACAAATTGTGGTAGTAGTTGTTGCTGTTGCTGCTGCTGCTGCTGTTGTTGTTGTTGTTTCTGGGCTGATCCACCTTGCAAATGCAAATCTAACTTAGACTTAAAAGTCAATAATATATCGAGTGGCAAATTTGAACACAAATAATCAATCATTGTGAGATTATCTTGAGGATTTAAATTTTCAATCCAGTTACTGAATACAATCAAATCCAGATAAAAGTTTGATTGGTTTTGTTTTTGGTTCTGATTTTGATTTTGATTTTGTTGTTGTTGAGCAGTAAAACTCAGAAACGATTGTTGTGGTTGTTGGTCTTGACGATTGAAAATACTAGTAAAATCATTAACCGATTGTGGTCTATTGGATAACCCAGTGTTTGATAAAAATGGTGAATTGGTTCCAGTTTTACTTTTGGTACCAGAAATATTGTTGTTCAACAAACTATCCAATTGAGTATTAATTGAAGAGAATTTCTGGATTGGAGAAACTGGATTGTTATCACCAAGTAAAGAACTAGTAGATTTACCCAATAAATCAGAACCTAAATTAGAACTATATCTTGAAGCAGCTGGGGCAACCAACGTGGGTTTGACCGAATGAGCCGGTTTGGTGTTTGAATCAGTGGTAGTCAATAGTTGTGAATTCGTATGTGTATGTGATTGTAATTGAGCCTGCTGCTGTTGGTTAGGGGGAGCACTCTGAGTAATGTTTCTCATGGAACTAGTCAAGTCCAAATCCAAATTAGCTGTCAATGTTTCAAATTCATGTTGCAAATTGTACCCAACACTTTGTTGTCTATTGGCATGACCTTGAGGAACAGATATCAGCAAATCGTTCAACGATTGGTTGAAGGAGTTTTGGTCCAATGGCGGTGGAGACAATATAATTGGTCTTTGGGGGATTTCTGAAGTTGGTGGGGAATTGGCGATGTTTCCTTGAGATTGTTCCATTTTTACTAGATTGCGTTGTAATTTGAAAAAAAAAAAAAAGATCTTTGCTGTTTGGATTTTCTTTCAGTTTATAAGAAACATAAAATAACAAACCAGTTTATGTCGATGAACTAACAGAAAACTAAATATTTACAATTGGAAAGGTGTTGTTGAAAAAAAAACCAAAAAAATGAATCTGGGAGAAATGAGGGATGGAAGAAAGAGGGAAAAAAAAAATTCTGAAAATGAAGAAGAGAGAGAAGTTGGTTGGAGATGATGAGGTATGATGAAAGCTGTTAGATCCTAATGAAGATGCAAAAGAGTTTAAATACCAACAGAAAAAAAAAAAAAAAACCAAAAAAAGAATTGGTGGACACTTTTTGGTTGGTGCGAGTATTCGTCGTGTCCTCTGTCGGATTACACCTTGTGGCGAATTTAAGTGGTACTACTGGTGAGTCCACTATACACACATACCACCTGGATTCTGCCCCCTATTTTTGATTCTTGGGCTTCGTACTAATTATTTTGGTACAAACTTGAAATTTTCATCAGTTGAAAATAACCCACAATTATATGCAATTTATACACAGCTTCTAAGCAATGCAATTGTTCTTATTTAGTAAAAAACTTCTGTGTCTCTTTGCTACAAAGACAAATAGTTCCCATCTACAAGTTAACACCTATGTTCACAATAAAGACAAATCCGGAACCCTTTCAAGCATATGGAAACATATATATTAATTTGTATAATCCAGTTAGTATTATACTCTATAAGATAATTAACTATATGTTTATCGTGTGAATCCAATCCAAAACTAAAATGTGTACAACATAAAAACAGATAATAATGATAATAAATAATAATAATGCAACGGTGGTTAATGGCAAACTTCTGATGTGGTTTAACTTAATTACAAGCATGAATCAATGTATTATTTCTTTGCTCTATTCAACCAAAATAATTTGTTCTCTAGAATAATATCACAAGTATACTGTAATTGGGGTAATAAGTCACTAACATTATTAAACAAATTCTCAGCAAATAAATTAATAAAAAATATTTGTCCTTTATGTATATCGGGTTGTATTTCGAGTATCTCGTGTAATTCACAGGGAACATGATCGTAGGTTAAATCTTTTGTAAAGTCAAGATCGATATCTTTTTTGATCACTGATTTGAGCAATTCCACTTCGGCAAACTCTCTTGATAAAACCATTGCCCATTGTGCAGATACTCTCAACGGTCTCGTTACGTTAGAAATATCAGCACATTTAATTAACAACGCAGAAATCAATTTAACAGTGTTATCATGATTTAAAATTTCATTATGTGTCTTGAAAGATTTCAACCGATTAACATATTCATTGTGTTCACCCATGTCAGTGGCCAATATTGAAGAAATTATCAAACTTCTAATGGTTAATTCTGACTTTTCTTCAATTGTGCAAGTTAATAAATCTGGCCAACATATTCTTAACACTTTATTAATAAATAAGGAGGCATGATAAGACTCAAGAACAGACCTATCATTGTAAAGTAGTGCCGTTGGTGCACTGAATTTGATCATGAAGTCATTTGTTGTACCTGGGTGACCCACATCATGCCCCAAGGCAGCAACTAGTAAGCCTAATGTTTGTATTGGATTAAGGGAAGCTTCTTCCTCGGTGGAATTCCTTTGTGAGGAAATTAATACAGTATGCTCGTCGTGAGCTTCTTTGAAATCCAATTTTGGGTCCTCGACAAATTGTTTAAATTTAGGCAAACTACCCAATCTAATAAGAAAATGAAAACAAGCTTGTAGAACATCCACAGCGTGACGGAAATTATGGAACGGATTCCCATTCTTATAAGTATCTCTAACAATAAATATAAATGCCAATAATTCATTCAAAGGAATGTTATCAAATCCTTCAATTTGTTTGATAGCGTAATCTATCATCAAATAAACACAATAAACCAAATCATCATTTGATAAATTATGAGCAGGGAAACTCCAATGTCCCACAGCATAACATAACTGAGATAATCTTGTCGTGGATGCATCTTGCAACAAGTCAATGAAATTAATCTCGTCTATCATGAGTTGGTATAAATATATCAATTGCTTAGTGGCAATATCTGATCTTGTTGCATTACAATTAAGAATATACGTCATTGTTGGTATGATTCCTGCAATCTTGGAATGTTGATTCAATAGTCCACAATCATTATCATGTCGACAATATCTAAAATGAGTTGTTCCTGTCCAATTTCCAACTCGTGATATCCTATTTGTTAATAATTCTTTGGCATCACGTATCTCCTGATATAACTTTTCTTCATCTGAACTCTCACCTTGAATCGTCAATATGTTCAAGTGGGTGAAAAAGAACTGTATCAATAACAATTTATCACTGAATGGTAAATTATCTAGCTTGTTATTATTAGTGGATCGAGTTTTTTTTGTAGAACTATCATTGTTGGTAGGGAATATTATTACTATAGGAACATTTGAATCAGTTTCTGTGCTAGTTTTTTTGAACAAGTAACAGATTAAATGTTTAAAAGTGTCAAATTTATAGTATTTATCAGTGACTCGAGGAATCTCGAGGTCAACTAATGATAATACTTCTGCCATAGTGTCTATTCTGTTGGTCTATATTTAAAAGTATGGTAAACCAAAGAAAACAATTAGAAGTATTAATAAATAAGTATATTCTTGACTTGGAGTTTTTTTGTTTTCCCTTTTTATTAATAATTTTCTTTGATTACGAATGATTAAAGTTGAATAATAAGAATTGATAAAATAATAATTACTCTTTGGTTCTTTGGTTCGTTGTTTCTTTGGTTTCTTGTTTTCACTCTTTTTCTTAAAATCAGTCTTTGGTTTACACTCTTGGGGATAAGTATGTTATTTGTTTGTTTGTTTGTATTGTTTATGGTTTATTCCCTTTCAATTTCTTTCTCTTTTGATGGGGGGAAGTTGGGTTGAAATGGGCGGAAAAGAAGAAAAAAAAGAGGAAGAAGAAAAAGAAACGTTTTCTTTTAAAAATTTCTTTTTTTTTTTTTTCTGTCGATGTTGATGTAGTTGAAAGTTCTCAAAGTTTGTGTTAAATGTCAAGTATCTCAAATGTTTTAAGTTTGTTGAGTGTTGTGTAGATTGTTGAGATGAAAGAAGAGGAAAAGCAAGAAGGAAGAATGAAAACTTTTCAGCTTTTCTTTTTTTCTAAAGCTGGAATGTTGACAATCTATATCTTACCTCGAGGCGAAACGTTTTCTACGGATTTATTTGCCTTACATTTACTGTTCTGCTCTGTTCAAGGAATTAATTAGTTGATTAATGCAAAACTAAAATTATAAATAAAGACAAAGAAGAACATTCAATCCACAGTTTAAAGAATAGTAACTTTTTAGTTGGTGTTGTTGTTCTTTGTCTGATAAAATTTTCCATATAGTATTTTATATCTATCTTTAATACAATAAATTATGATTAAAAGCGTGATCATGCTTTTATTGTTCTCAAAAAAAACCAGTAACAAAAAGGATCTCGGCCTGAAGATTTATTATATGACACAAGAACCACAACAACGATTAATTAATTCATAATTTCATACTCCATGGGAAAGGAAACGAGTTAAACCTTAATAATAACAATAACAACAATTGAACCATTGATTAAAGTTTATAGAACTCTTTTGAATTGATTATGGTTTTCAACTGGGCCAACATTCCCAAAGTGTACTTGTTTATGTAGCAAGAAGAATAATTGTAATCAAATGGTCTGATAAATATGTAGGTAATTTGATTACTGCATAAATTATGGTGATATCTTGCTATTGATTTCGTGTATTTTGTCTTATTATTTTTATTTTATTTTGTTTGGAGAGAAAAACGTCGAGGAAAAAAAAAAAGACAAAGCATGAAACAATAAACAATACAATTAATATGTGTCAATTCAGAGCGTTGTTGTTAATATCTACTCTTCTTCTTCTTCTTCTTTCAGTTAAACCATTGTTAAGAGTTATATTGTTTTTTTTTTTTTTTTTTTTTTGTATTTGAAACTGATATCAAATTTGAAGTTTAAATTAATCTACCAAGTCTTATAGTCAATATATATTGGCTCAATTGTTGTTACAGCTAGCCATAGACTCTTTGTTTTTTTTTTTGCGTTCTATATTTGTGAAAGACTATGAATATAAATCAACACGCTATTTCAAATGTGCATATATAGTAAATAAAGTAGATAGTATTAGACTTCTTTATAATTAATTTTGCTATGTATCATATCTCTTTGTTTTAGTATTAACTTTCCTTGAACTTATTAACTCTAATCATTTAGCCTTGAACTTTATATATTCAAGTATATAAAACACAACTGAAATAGATCAATTATAACTGCATGCTTGTTAGTACCAACTTTGTCTGTTTAACCGCATTTCACTCAACATCATTAATTGAACAGATATTTCTAAAGTGGTTTCTTTAATGTTTGGCCATTTGTGTGTGATATCCTTATATAGATTTCAATTCTCGTGCACTTTTATTGCCGACTATTAGTTTAATCTGTACCAAGTCTTTTGTGACTATTTCAAGTGCTACAAGGCATTAAAATTCTGTGTGATTTATTTCCCGATTAGTATAGCACACTTTCAAGTCTTGCTTTGTCAGAGATATTAGCATTAACTCCGTTGTGTTCGGTCAACAAATAATGAAATACACTTCATACACCTTGTAATGATGATAAACCTTCCTTTGATAAAACAAAAGAAAAATTTTATATAGTACCATCATTTTTTTAACGCATACTTTGATGTATTCACTGTGAGTCAATGAATTATTGGTTTATCCGAACTTCAAACTCGATAATCTTTCTCTAATTGCGTTATTGTTCTTAATTTTAGACTTCTATTTTATTCAGCTATTTTTATATTCTGGATAACACAAAAAGTTCCAATTGTGCATCTTTTGAAGTAGTGTCAAAGCAGGAGGACGAATTGTACTATTTTTGTGTTATACACTTGCAAATGATTTCTCGACGCCATATCACAATTGGAAAAAAAAAAAATGACTAAGTAGTCATTTTTACCTCGTGACTGTTGTCTTTGGTACAACTGTTATACTTTAGCACAAGCACACGCTACATGTCTTGACTCAGAGTCAACGATCAGTATTCAATTCTTGCAAATGCTTGACCTAATTTGTAGTTACTCTATATTCAAAGTTGAAATAAATAATTTAGAAAGGGATATACACTTCCAAGAGCAAACTACACATATCCTAAATGGAAACCTGAATCGGTATTTATTTGTTTTTGTAGCCATAATAAATACTTACAATCAAAACCAATAATCCCAACACGACATTGACCTCAACTATAATTCTATTTCTTTTAATTATAGAATATTTCTTCATCTTATTATTAACATCGGTTAAAATTGTTATGGTTTCCATCATTTGATTAGTAGTATTTGACTTTTGTTGACTTATTTTATCCCTAAATAAATTTGCTTTAGTTTCCAAAGTTTCCAATTCCTTAGAAACTAAATTCAATCTAGCTATATTATCATCAATTTTGTCCTTATAACTTTCCCTTACTTTGTTTCTGTTAGCACCCAATGATCGTCCCAAACTATCAATACTGTTATGTAATTCCTCTAGATATCGTTTCAAATGATTCAACTCAGTTAATGAGTCAAAATGATCATTTTTATGTGGAATTAAGATTTTCTTGGATTTAAGTAAAGTTGTATCATATAAATTAGACATTGCCTTATTCAACTCACTTAAGGAAGTATCTTTCCTATTTTTCATATCATGGGTATTTTCATTATGATCAAGGATATTGTCAATGTTTAATAGATAATTCACCAATTCCTTATCTTGAACTAATTGATTCGCATCATACTTGAATTTAAACCCTCCCTTGTTTAAAATGTCATCCATTATTTCGTCATTCAAATTATGATTTTTCTCTAATGGTGGGGTTGGAGAAAAATCAGTCAAATCATCTCGTGGCTCAAGTGAATCTTCTTTCCAATTGAATTTCCTTTCTGATTTAGGTGTGCTTACTTTTGAAAATGATTGTTGAGTTGGAGAAATCAACAGAGTTTCTTTATGCATGTTAGACAAATCAACTCGACTACCTGGTGATGTGATTCTACCAGAATTGTAAAACTGGTCGACCAATCTATTTTTTTGATCTATCGTGGGATTGCCATTGGTAATGGGTGACGTTTGCGCTGTTGTGGTTGGTGTTGATGGAGGAATAGGACTATTGAACCTATTGGATTTGATGAATTTTGGACTTGTCAACAAATCATTAATAGGGTTACTGTTTCCTGAAGAAGAATACCTTCGATTACCCCGTAAATAAGCATTCAAGTTGGTTGCTGAAGAATTTGCCAATAGCGATCTCTGTAAATTATGGGATTGTGTAAGTTGTACTTGTAATTGAGGTGGGACTTGTTGCAGGTGTAAATTAAATTGTTTTCTAGGTAATTTATTATTATTATTCTCCAAAGATGAGTAAACTGTCGGAAGCCCATTGTAATTATACATCGTATCAGGGGGAGTACTGGTGCCAGATAGAAAATGACCGTTATTCTTCTTATTATTATTGTTCACTTCCAAACATAGACTATCGGTGGAATCTGATTTTGGTTGATTACACTGAGAAATATCATCATATAACTTTCGGTTCAGTAGTATATTTTTCGATGAATCGACAGTGTTATTATTATTATTATTATTACTATATTGTGTAACCATTTCGTCTTGTTCTGTGTTGCTATTGTTACCATAATCCTCTTCATAGTCCAATTGTCGTCGAAGAAAATTGTCTCCACTCAATGATGATAATACATGCATGTGTTTTTCACGATCAAGTAAAGAATTTTTATTGTCAAGTTCATATTGCTGTCGAAGGGAAAAGCTTGTTTCTGGTTTTTTATTGTGTTCAAATTCGTCATAGGTCGTCAACTCCTCCTCTCCTTCTTCCTCCTCAAGTGAAATTTTTCTTAATTTTTCATGTTGCAGTGACAACAGTGGTAAATGTGGCAGAAACATGGATCTGGATTTTTAGTTCTTCGAAACCATCAATTGTTTTTAATGTTGTTAATGTGAATTATATTGTCGAATCTTTACTCCTTACTGTCAACTAAATGAAAAAATGATTTTAAACCTTAAATCATATTCTAAATAAAAAATAATAGGAAATTGCGGATCCCCTAATTGCAGTAACGGCGTTTTAGTTTTAGTTTTGGTTTCTTTTTTTTTTTTTTTTGTTTTTTCCCTCGAATATCCACTTTCAAGTTCTATGTTACCGATGGCTCACTGTGAAATAATATCATCATGAACATTGCGATAATCCATGTAAACATTATTACATCATTTTACAATGTCTTAGAGAGTTTAACACATTGTAACATGGAAATAAAAGTAAAATGCTGTTGAGAGTTAAAAAAAAAAAAAAAAAAAACAGAATTATGTAATGTACTGCCTGGTTGGTATTTCTTGTTCTGCTCTTATAGTTTAAAAATATCGTTATTTCACATTAAGACTTATAATCTAAGGTACATCTAATCTAGGTAATACTGATCCGTGTATAAACCACAACCAAGACATGAATTCCGCCCCTTCTTCTTTTTGACTTTTATTTGGCAGCTGATCCACGTGCACCGGCACCTCCACTAATCAATTTCAAACTTTCATCACTAATCTCAACCTCGGGTAATTTTTTATCACCTGTACCGGTTGGTTTTGGTAAAAATCCAATCTTAATTAAGTAACTAATGTAAACACCAGTTTGATCTAAATCAACACCTTTACCACCACTTAAATCTTCTCCTGTGTACTTGGAATCTTGCTTTAACGATTTAGCAGCATTAGAGTCGTCTAACTCAGGTGCCTTTGTGTCTTGTGGCAAATTATCCAACACAAAATGTAAAAGTGGGAACAAGGCTGATTCTTTACTTTCTTCAACAACAAACTTTTCTAATGCACTGGTCCACACTGGATAATCTGCTGGGTTTATGTCATATCCATATGCCTTCAAACATCCCAAAAAGTCGTTGAATTGAATTCTAGGATGGCCAGTAACATGGGCAACTGTCAATTGCTCGCTGCTTGGTGGGTTTAATGCAGTTGCAGTAACTACTCTGGCAACATGGTCAACAGGCACCATATTGACATTATTAGTGATATCAGGATACAACCCCAATTCAGCAGATCCTTTCAACATTCTCAATAAGAAATCATCGGTGTTAGAAGCACCAGTTTTGGAAAATCCAGTAACATAACCAGGTCTGGTAATGCATCCTTTCAATCCACGTTCACCAGCACGTCTAATAATGTACTCAGCTGCCCATTTGGATTGTCCATATCCGTTTCCTAACCCTCTGGCTGATCCTTGTAAATCATCTGCCTCGGAAATACCATTTTTGCCTTGAGCTAATAATTCATCTGATAAATTAACAAAATAATCAGTATCTAAAGCCGATGTTGAAGATACAAATGAAAAGAATTTAGCTTTACCTTCACCTGCCATGTTCAAAACGTTGATAGTACCAATGACATTAGCATCACGTAATTGAGAGTATGGGTAGACCCAGTGCACAAAGGCACCATTGTGAATAATTACATCAATGCTATTAGTCAAATCTGACCACTGAGAATTATCCAAACCAAATTTCTCTTTCGATAAATCACCTAACACGATTTCAATTTTTTCTGTCCAATTTTCATCCCAAATACCATATGTGGTACCAGTTTGACGCAATCTTTGTAATCCAGCTTCCTTGGAAGATGCTCTTACATGAGCATACACTTTAATATCCAAGTTTTTACTACGTGCTGTCAACAAGTCACGAACAATAAAAGAACCTAAGAACCCTGTAGCACCAGTAACAAAAACGTTAATCGATCCAGTTGGAAGCTGTTTCAAAGAAGAATAGGATTCCAAAAGTGCAGATTTTGATAATTCTTTTGCATCTTCAGCATAGTTTAAGTTCTCGTTTTGAGAATCAGCAACATCCTTCTTCTCTTCTTGAATAGTTTTACCTTCATCAGCCAATTGGAAATCTTGACCACCTTTGATTATTTTTTCAACTTCTTTAGCAAATTGTTCCACTGTTGGATTTTTAAAAATGACCCCCAAGGGGATTTCGACATTTAATTTCTTTCTCAATTCAAAAATCATTCTGGTACCCAAAATAGAGTGACCTCCCAAATCAAAGAACGAATCATCTTTGGAAATTGTTGCCGGACGGTTTGGTAACACATCCAACCATAAATCCCTAATTTGCTCTTCCAATTTGGTCAAATTTTCTTCTTCAGCAACTTTGGCATCGTGGCCAGAAACACTTAATTTAGCAACTGCCGCTAACTGAGCAGTATCTGGAAATGGTAATTTAGGTTTGTCTACTTTACCATTAGGGTTCAAAGGCAATTTTACTAATGGCACAATTATTGTTGGGATAGCATAGGAAGCTAACTTTTTCTTCAAGTATCCTTTGATATCCTTAATCAATTCTCTGTAAGCAACTAATCCTTTAACAATTGGATCATTAGCTTCTTCTATCGAATCATCGACGTCTGCTTTAAATGTCTTCAATTCTGGAGAATCTTTTGGAACAATGTAAGAAATTAATGTTGGTTCCTCGTTTTTGTCTCTTCTCACCAAAGTGACATTTTCTCTAACAAGAGGATGTTGAGATAAATGTGTATCAATTTCACCCAATTCAATTCTGAAACCTCTGATCTTGACTTGGTCATCGGCCCTACCACAACATTCAACATTACCGTCAGGTAAATAACGACCTAAATCTCCGGATCTATACATTCGGTCTCTTGGTTTTAACCATCCATGTTGTCTCCAAGTTTCATTAGGTTTCTTGTTTGCTTCATCTTGTTCAATCCATTTTTCTGGGTTGACGTACCAATTGGTAATAAATTTGGCGGCGTTTAAATCGGGCAATCCACGATAACCTTCAGCTAAACCTGCTGCTCTGACATAAATTTCACCAACTTCCCCAACACCACAGGTTTGTGAGCGGTCATTTCTATTAACAACTAATAATTGAACGTTTTGCATCCCAGTACCTGCAGGCATAACATCTTTCAAATTTTTCAAATAAGTAGGATCTGCTTTACGACTTTTGATTTCAAAATAGGACACTGATCTCTGTGTTTCAGTAGTACCATACATGTTAACAATAAACACATTTTCAGCTAAGCTTTGTAATCTCAAGCAATCTCTTTTCGTTAAAATGTCACCAACAAAAAAGGCGTGATGTAAGCTTGGAATTGCAGTGGTGGCTTGAGCACTCAACAATTGACCCATAGCTGGAGTCAAGTGTGTCACTGTTGCTCCATACTTTGCCATCCAATCAGCCAATTTACCAGGGGTACCAATATCATCAGCAGTTGGTACTAATAATTGAGCTCCCAAAAACAATGGAGTAAACATATCTCTCTGAATAGGATCGTGTGCAATACCCGACAACATGGTGAACTTGTCCTTGTCAGATAATCCAAATCTCTTAGCCATCCATGGGAAATAATAAGCTAATGAATAATGACGACCCAATACTCCTTTTGGAATACCTTCTGACCCGGAAGTGAATGATAAAGTTGGATTGGAGTCAGGACCAACAATTACCCCAGTTGGGTGATCTTTGAATTTTTGATAATCGTCAAGACAATCGTTATCTGCACCCTCGATTTTACCACCTACCAATATACCATTATCCTGTACTTTTAATTGCGGGATAGTAGAAATAACGTCCAATTCGTTGTTAATGTAGTCAACAACTAATTGATCTAATGTACCAGCCTTTTCTAATCCAATTAACCCTTTTGGTTTTGCCACAGAAAGGTAAATATTTTGTCTTGCCGGAGGGTAGGCAGGATCAATGACGGAAAATGTTGCCCCGGCTTTTAAAACACCCATAACAGCAATCATTAAGTCTACCCCACGATAAGCATAGATCATGACAATGTCGCCTTTTTTGATGCCGGTTTCTTTCAAGTAATTACCGACAACATTGGAAGCTTGGTTGATTTGCTGATAAGTAAAACTACGGGTTTTGGAGTTTGAATCCATAAATGATTCTGTTTCAACAACACATGTTCTATCAGGATGTTTGTTGGCATTGTCCATAAAGATATCTTGAATGGCACCTCTGTAACCTGACCAATCCAAATCGATTGTTGGGTCAGGTAAGTTCTTTTTTTGTGATTCAGTAATCAAATTCACTTTGGTTATAACAGTATTGGTATCTTTCGATACGGTTGATAAATACTGTGCAAATTGTTCTCCAAATATCACAATTCGTTCATGTGAGTATAATAAGGCATTGTAGTAAATGGTGAACTTTGTTCCATCAGTGTAGATAGCCAAATCACGAATAGAGCCTTCCACTGTAGTGTTCAATTGTTGATTTGAGTGGGCATGTTGATAAGATAATCTGAACAACCCAGGATTTTCATCTAATCTTTTAGCTTCTTTAATTCTATGTGAAACCTCAGCTAATGATTTGTAGTTTATTTCAGAAATGTTATTCTCATACTCCTTGGTTATTTTATGGACAAGTTCTTGGAAAGTCAATTCTGGTGTTAAATTCAATCTGACAATAAACTCAGGAGTGTTGGCTGATTCGTCAGTTGCAATTACTATATCCTCATCACCGGTTAATCTGTAAACTAATGCAGCAAATACCGCCAAACCAAATTTAAAATCAGCATTATTATTGTCAATGTTAAATGCATAGGTACCTTCCACAGATTTATTATTGGCTGGTTTCAAGAAATCATGGGGTAACACGGACAATGTAGGATTGTCCAAATAATTTAACCAAAAGTCAGTCATCCTTGCAAAATTAATTGAAAATCGTTAAAGTTTTCTTCAAATAAAAAGAGAAAAAGAAAGTGTTCGAAAAAATGAAAAGTAGAAATGTAATGAAAATTTTGAACTAATTATTGTAATAAATTTCGTGCTATTTTTTCTTTCAATGACTCCACAAAACACAATTTGCTACCACTGCCGATAACGCTTCTATGCAAATAATCTGAGTCGTGCGAAATAGTACAAGAAAAAACTTTTCGCATCTTTCTAATTCACTATTATCGCCTCTAATGAGTCACTTGGTAGTCGGAGGTGCCCTTACAGTAATCTGGGAAAAAAAAAAAAGCCGCATTTATAATTAGTCACGTCCAAAGCCAAACTAATTGATTTATTCAAACATATAAACACACAAAAAAGATAAAACTATATATTTCTACAACCACACTTTAATTCATAAACAAGAATTGCAAATCATCGGGTGTAAGTCTATTGATTGCAGCATCGTCATTGTTAATAGTAGCATGGATCATGTTGGCCTTTTTTTCCTGCAATTCAATAATTTTCAGCTCTATACTATCTTCGATACAGAATCTAGTAATTCTAATTGGTCTCTTTTGACCAATTCTGTGAACTCTATCCATTGATTGCCATTCCACACTTGGGTTCCACCATGGATCCATTAAAAAAACTTGCGATGCTTCACAAAGATTTAATGCCACACCACCAGCTTTTAATGATACTAAAAACACCTCTACTTCTGTGTTTTCCATAAAATGCTTAATCGTGTTGTCACGCTGCTGTGGAGACATTGATCCCAGCAACTTGACAGTATTGAACCCAGCACGTTTTAATCTCCATTCAATCAAATCCAACATCGAAGTGAATTGCGAAAATACAATAGATTTGATTGTGTGTCTATCTGATCTAAGTTTGTACAACTCTTCTACCAATGCCTCAATTTTAGTCGATGAACGCCACTCTCCTCCATGAGACCCCAGCTTGATACGATTCACAATGGATGCTTTCGTGAACAACTCTTCATCAACCTCAATGGCCGGTTGCTCCAAATCAATCGAGAGACCAATATGGCAAACAGGACATTCCAACTTATTGCTGGCACCCATGAATGACTCCATATATTCTTGAATACACATTCGGCAAAACCTGTGGTGACATTTTGATTCAATTGGTTCCTCGGCTTCGTCGTCACACAACTGACACATGATAACCCCGTCAATCTCGTTGGATATAGCGTTACTTCCGATCCTTTTCAAAACCAAATCTGGGTGATCTGCCAATTGCCTCATTCTGGTAATTAAAGTGAAAATGTTTGCGTAATTGTTCAAAACAACCCCTTCAGCAACATAGTCATTGAACTTTCTCTTTGAGTCACTGTACAAAGACTGGTACAAGTCTTTTTCCTCCTCATTGAAATAATCACGTCTGATTTCAACAACTCTTGGAGGTAAACCCAAATCGTCTGCTCTTTCAATTTTCGTCCTTCTCAACATGATATGATCTAATAACAGTCTAAGGTTATTGAATCCCTCTAATCCTAAACCAGCAATACCATATTTTTGAATATTCTTGAGCATGAAATGGTTGAAAAAATTAGTATGTAACATTGGTGGATGTTGACAAAAGTCACATCTTCTACCATCTGAAAACTTCCAATCCTCGCTTTTACAATCACATTTGGTACAGAAGTATGAGTGGAACGGATCTAACTTCATGTATCGTATTAACGAGTACATCTCACCAATTCTGTTTTGTAAAGGTGTTCCTGTCAAACACCATCTTTTCTTCGTATTCAATTTGCCTGCTGCTCTTGATGTGTTGGAGTTTCTATCCTTGATGTTATGAGCTTCGTCCAATATCACTCGATAAAACTCAATGTTGTGGATTGCTGATTTCTCCTTAACCAATCCATTTTTTCTTCTGAATCCGTAATTCTGCTTTCTATAGACAGATTCTAAAACGGAATAAGATGTAAGAATAACATCATACTGTGAAAGCTCTTCAATGCTATTGCTTCTGTTGGCGCCATGGTAAAGCAATACTTTAAGCATGCCTGGCTCGGTGTGTTTTTCAATTTCATTCTTCCATTGCATTAAGGCAACTGTGGGACCAACAACCAAATTAGGACCTTTCGACCTGTCATGCATAAAAAGCCCTATAGTTTGAATAGTTTTTCCCATACCCATTTCGTCAGCAAGAATCCCACCATTAAATTCGCCATCTTCTTGTTTGATAAGCCAGTTTAACCCTTCTAACTGAAATGGCAAAAGTTTAATTGTCATTCCTGGAGGATGTTCAGCTCTCTCTGGTGTGATTTTCGGGGTATTCTTCAAATACGGAAATACTTCCTTTAAATTCGGGTGGTTCTCAAACAACCTATTTGTTGTTCGTTCATAGTATGACATCTTTGGTTTGGGTTCTTTCTTTGTACGTTTTCCTCCTTTACCGCGTTTTTTGGGAGCTTTTCGGGATGCTAGTGGCATGTTTTCTTCAGGATCATTATCAATATCTAAGTCATCATCTAAATCTATTGCTGATGTGGTTGAAGAGCCATTTTGCTCTATCTTGTTGCTACCTATATATTCAACTTCATCATCGGTAGCATCGCTCTCTTTCTCATCATCCAAACTTAAAGTAAACTCTTGATCTTCATCATCATCAGGAGACGGTGACCGTTTGGCTATTTTCTTCTTCTTCTTCTTCTTCTTCTCCTTACTTTGGACACGCGTAGATGCACGCGTCTTTCTCTTCTTAACGGGAGCAGAAACATTAGCAAAAGTGTCTGAATCGATAGAATCACTTTCTTGATCGTCACTTAGTTCTGCGTATGACGAGTTTGCTGCTGCCCTTCTTGGTCGTTTTGCTCTGGTTTCTGAAATATCATCAATAATGAATCCGCCACCAATATTACTTGTCTCTGAATCTGAGGAGGACTCGTTTTCTGCTAGGTTGTTTCTTGAAGGTGCCATCTTTTAGGTTCAGCGATGCCTTAATTTCTGGGTATTATTTAAAAGTAGATTTGAAGGGATGAACAAAGTAAGAAGATAAAGGACTTGAAAGGAAGAAAAAAATTGCAAAAATCAAATCGAAATAGGCACTATAACATAAGAGAGAGAGAAAAGAATAGCAAAGGAAAAAAGAAATAACGTTGTGAAAATGTACTCAAAAACAAAAACCTGCACATTATGTATCAGTAATTACATCACCATATTGGGAACTAATTAAATATATATTTGTACCACAATTGATAATTGGATCATAGATGATATTTCCACAAACTTTGTCTATCTTGTTTTATATGGTTGCTTTCTCTTTTGGCAAAGAAAAAATAAGGGTTTAGTTGATCTTCTGGAAACTATAGTTATAAAAAAGATCGGTATGAAAGTTCATCGTTGAACCGAAACCGAAATCTCTTTAAAGAACCCCCTTGTATATGAATATTTCGGGAATGAAGACTGTGCCAATATCGTATGGTGATCCAACATTCATTTAACGTTTGACGATAAATTTAAAATAAATACACAATTGAAAAATGGCAATTATAGGATAATATTTTATGCAAAAATTGGTTCAAATGTTGTAGTAAACTGGTTCCTGGCCATTTTGATAATTACTGATTCTTTTCTTGACTTTGTATTCATAGAAACGATAATGTCAAACATCTCATTTAACAATGAGCCATATCAAGAAGCATTCGATCTTCATTTTACGACGTTAAAAAAAAAAAAACAAGAACATTTTCTTAAGTTTATTAGTTGTCTAAATAATACGTATGCTGCAAATTTAAATACCTGGATCAGGAACCTCTTCCAAAAATGGTTTTCGTCTAGCAGCGTCTAGCAAACTAGGAGGATGGTTGTTATCAGTTTTCTTCTTCTCGAATACCTTTTTATTCTTAGCTGACTTTGATTCTTTCTGCGGTTTTTGTTGTTTCTGTTGTTTCTGCTGCTTGTTTTGTTTCTTAGATGGATGTTCCGGAACATTTTTAGGTGGCGGAGATTTACTTCCTTTATTAATAAACGGAATCACGACAATTAACCAATCATTTTCGATATATGATTTGACATTATTAATGTCTTCAGTTGCAGTATTCAACTTAAAATATCTCTCAAATCTATCTACTTGGGATTGTATTTGCAAATAGAGATGATCTCCTTGTCTGACTATCTCAATTTTAAAATTTTGATATCCATTTCTGTTAAAAACTTGGATCTCGTGTTGATTGTTTTTGTTCAATTCTTTTACTTTTACACCATTTCTGTTTGAATTTCGATTATTGCCACGAGGCGAATTTTGTGCAAATGTGCCAATATTATTGAAGACAGCATCATATGCATTGTTTGAGTTGTTAAATAGGTTCACCATTGTAACGTATATTGTAAATTAAACTTCAATAAAACCAGAAAAAAACAAAAAGAATCAAAAATAAATTAATAAAAAATCTACTCCGGCTTTGGTGTAGTTCTATTTATATAAACTCTTTTCATAATTAAGTTGCTAATCCCTTGCTCACCCCCTTTTTCCCGTTTTCCCCTTTGCTCTTTTTTTTGGGACAACTCAAAATTATATTGTTCTAGAATAAACGAGATTCTTCTCTGTATGCTCTTTCTAGTCTAGTACAATAGAGAAAAAAACAGGAAATCAAAACTGAAACTGTCATTTTATTTCCAAAAATTAATATACAATAATAGAACTCTACAAAAATGTATCAAAAATAATCTTAATGCCAAAATAAAAATAACTTTTTAAGAACAAACCCCCCAGAACTCTATTAATCCCTTAAATAGTTCCTGCAGCAGCAGCTCTCTCAGTTCTTTCTGCATCGAAAAGGAAATCTTGATATGATTTATCAAATGTGTGAACTCTAATGAAACCATCTTCTCCTCCACTACTGTAACCAGTACCATCAGGGTGAACAGCAACAGTGTTTAAAGGACCAAAATGACCTTTAACACGTCCAATTTCCTCTTCAAAAATTTTGTGGTAAAATCTGGCTTCAAATTTACCTTGTGATTCAGCTGTGGTTGTAACATTTCTTGCTTCTTGACCACCTCCCAAAATGACAAAGTCCTTAACAGGAGTAATGGCAGCGGTGTTCATTGGAGCATCAGCCTTGTATACTTTGAGGATCTCAAAAGTGTCAACGTCGATCAAAGTGGCGGTCTTGTCTTTTGACGATGTGATAAAATATGATCTGTCTTCTGGGGCAAATTGAATATCGGTGATACTGACATTTTTCTCTTCATTGTGTATACCGTGAGCTTGTAAGGATGTAACCAATTTGCCTGTTTTTGCATCGTACTTAGAAACGTACCCATTGTCATGGCCAACAATGATATAATCTCCATCGCCAGACCATCCCGCTACGGTGGCCTTTGACCCTTCAGGTTCAGTTTCAATCACTAAAGAAGGTTCTGGGTTTTGCTGGCTTATAGTAGCATCATCATCATTTATATCAAATACGGAAACTGTACCAATATGACCCATAACTTGATCAGCAATGGCTAATAATTTTTTACCATCTGGCGAAAATGCAACTCTTCTTACTGGAGATGGGGCGTCCCATGTGTACACACATTGACCATTTTCAACTTTCCATAACTTAATGGCTAAATCCCCTCCTCCAGTTGCACATAAGTGTGTTTCTGGGTCGACATCAATAGACCAAATTACCCCTTGGTGTCCTTCTAATGTACCTAATCGTTCCCCATTTGATGAATACCAAATAGATGCTGCATTATCCTTGGCTACTGAAAATAATAAATCACCTTCTCTGTTATATTTAACTTGAGTCAAAGAACGTTCATGTCCCATCAACTTTATTGGTCTCATGGTGCTGTTGTATATGTATATCTATTTTGGTGGTTCTTACGTTGAGATTGATTTGATGAGTGAAAAAAAAAAAAAAAATACTGGTGAAAAGAAAAAATTTTACAACTTTCTCACTTTGAAAAAGTCGTGTTTAATACACAAACAATTGTATTTTTAATTCTATACTTATAAAGCAAGAACACAGTAATAGGAAGAAGATAATACATTACCTAAACAAAAAAATATCCATTGAGTCAATGTGTGGGTTTGTTTTATCGCTTCATACTCTACTTAGCATACATTTTCAATAACAACATCCTTACCATCATGGTCACCATAATCCAATTTCAATTTACGATTGAATAATTCAAACAACCATTCGGAACATAATTTGGTGGTTGCGGGGTCATATCTCCCTTTGCTGAACTCATCTCTAACAAATGCATGTTGAGCATCATTAATCTCAATAAAAGTCATTTCAACATTCTTCTTCCTTAACTCGCTTCTAATCAAATCTCTACCTTCCAAAGGAACATGGTTGTCCTTGCATCCAAAAATTAAAATGATTTCACCTTTAATTTCACCACACCTTTCCAATGAATCATCATTTTTTCCTTTTCCTAAAGACTTTGAATGGATGTCAGTGGCAAAAAAGCACACTGTAGCTTGGACTCTGGGGTCCAATGCCGCTCTGTATGCCAAATGGCCTCCAAGACACATACCAGTAGCTCCCAATTTATCATTGCAAGTTGGTAAGCTTAATAAATACTCTATTGTCAAATTGGTATCTTCATCATAAGACTTCAATTCTTTTTCAATCTTGTATTGGTTACCAATGTCGGTACCTTCAACATCGTATGCCAATGGCTCGGGACCAACAAAATTATGATAACTGGATGGACATGCAACAATAAACCCTTGACCAGCAATATCCTTGGCAAATCTAGAAACTGGTCCAGTAACTTGATAAATTTCACTGTACACAAGAACCCCTGGGAATTTCACTTTTGGGTAATTGGGGATTTTAGGATGGTAAACGTAAATACGCATAGTTGTACCATCTGCAGTTTTCACATCATGAAAGGATTCTTCGATTAACATTTTTAGGAGTGCTCAATTGAATCTATGGAGAAATATACTTTCCAGGAAAGAAAAAGAATCAGCGAATAGAAATAAAAATAAACAGGGGGTATGGTGCTTTTTGAATCGGATCAGAGTGTGCGACCAATGACGTGGAAAATTCCCTCCGTTCTTTTTACTAATTGTTGTGTAAAGTGATAAAGAATTTCATTTGAAGTCAAATACCAATTGTTATTCTTTCTTTTTATTTCATAATCTATATAGGTTTTATGAAAACGGCAAACTTCAAAAATCATTTCTTTTGAGCCTTTGCCAAAGCTTCGGCGGCTTTTCTGGCGTCAGCTAACCAATTGAATTAGTATTTGTTAGTATTACTTCTAACAAGGATGGGAAAAAAAAAAACAACAACAGATTACTCTGAAAACCCTTATTCAAAAGCTTACATACCTGCTGCTTGCTTGGCTCTCATCTTTTCAGCATCAGTCTCCATTCTCTTGTTTTTATCTCCCTGTTTCTGAGCTTTTTGTGCTTCCTGTTGCTTTTTTAAATTTTTAGCTCTAGCTAATTCTCTTTGGTTTCCTCTAGCCATTTTGAATTTATTACTTTTGCAAAAAAAAAAAAATATCGGTGGTACTAGGTAAAAATCAACAACTAAATTATATGTCCTTGTTCAATAAAGAAAAGGGTTTAATTCTTTCCTGCAAATTCTTCTTTATAGTATTGGAAGTGAGATTCAACACTGACCCAAATTGGTAGGGACTTTTGTTCAATAAGGTTTCTAATTGATCAAAAGGAAAAAGTAATAATTGAGATGAAAGTCAACAGAAAAAAAATAAAATCTGTTTGTTAATGCATCAGTTGTTTCTAACCAAGTGCGACTCTCTCTCAAATCATTCGTTTCGATCTGGTCGGGATTAGACTAGTAGCTATAATTTACACATTTTGATATTAACTCTAAATACGGCTATATAAGTGATTAAAAAATGGAGGGGAATAAGACCATAACCATTATTGCTCTTTCATTTCTGTTATGATTGCACGATCAACTTTTGGATCATATGGTTTGATCAAGAATTTTGAAAACCTCTTCAAATTCTCAACACCTCTGATTTCAGAACCTAACAAAGGCATTTTCACCAAATGGTAATCTTCATATAATTCGGCCATTTGGTCCAAATATTTCTTTTGCATTTTCCATCTTGCCACACATCTTTTACATGGGTTTTCGTCATCATCTGCAAACAACAATTGATTGACCACAATTGAGTTCACATCCATCTGGTAAGACATCAATTCTTGAATCATTCTTTCAGTTTCATAAAGCGAAAGAAATTCGGAGATACAAACACAAACAAAAGTCGTCAAGTCAGGGTTGGTGAATTGCTCATTGACTTCCTCGACATTTTTTTGCACTTCGTTCAACTTAGCAAACATATCTTGTTGTCCCTGGCCACCTCCACCAAGCATGCTCATCATTGGACCCAATTTCCCTGACAACTGCTGAAACTTGCCTAATAACTTTTGCAATGTCGATGGTAATTGCAAGAAACGTAATGTATGTCCAGTTGGGGCAGTATCAAATATAATTGTTCTATAGGAAATCTTGTCTGTGGAATCATCCAGCTCGTTCACTTTTTGGTTTTTGATGTGTTTTAAGACTTCCATAAAAGACAAGGCTTCATCGATACCTGGAATCGACCCGGTCATATCATTCATAATGCTTTTCAATGGATCATTTGGATCGTTATTGTATTGTTGAGCTTGTTGTTGTAAATCACTCATGGCAGCTTCAGGGTCAATTTCCATACATGACAAGTTGGACAATCCTTCAACTTTTCTTGCGTCTTTTCCAAATTTTTGGCAAAATGCATCAGATAAGTTATGGGCTGGATCAGTTGAAATCAATAAAAATTCATCGTTGGGATGTTGCAAAGCCAATTGAACTGCAATGGAAGATGATGTGGTGGTTTTACCAACACCACCTTTCCCACCAACAAATATCCACTTCAAAGTATCTTGCTTAATTAATTCTTCTAAAGAAGGTTCTAAGTCAAAGTCCATATTGAGATGTGTTTAGGTTGTAGTCTAATGAAATTGGGTTTAGATTCTTATTCTTTTTTTTTTTCAATTTAGAGGCGACAAAAATAAGAAAATCACAGGTGGCCAACACTCAACAACAAAATCAATTTACTAGTTTTGTTTCCACGACATTCTTTATGTCGCATAGTATTCGCTATGGACAGTATACTTGGACTTTTACAACAAACTAATGTAAGAGATGTGAGAATAAGTTTGAATAGTTGTAAGTCAAATGTTTAGAGAATCCCTATGTTTTATGTATCAAGAGAGATTAGTAATTCAGCTGTTGTGATCCATTAAATGTCTGTATTGAGGTCTTCAAAGGTTTTCAACTGAAATATACCTTGAAATTAATATCATCTGGTAAACAAAATTCGGTATATTTATTGTAAGTTCAATCTTTCTAAACAACTCAGTCACTTTTCGTGAACACTTTCAGAGCTTATTAGAGTATATAAAGTGAAAGACCAGTTGTTGATAATTGCAAGTCCTGTACAAGAATGGGAGCGTGTACTTTGTACAAAACATTGGATGAAAGAGAGAGAAAAAAAATTAGAAAAAAAAAAAACAAAAACACAATCAACAAAAGTACTACCAACACAACAACAATCTCTTTTTTTTTTTTTCCTCCATCAATCCTATATTTTTTTTTTTTTTTTTTTGCATCCATTCGATTATGTCTGAAAGAGAGAAAAAGAAGTTACTGACTAAATTGCAGTCTTTATTTAATGGGATTTATAAGATTGAAGATAACGGTTATTTAATTCATCCTACTTTTCAAACCTTGCCATT
Organism: Candida dubliniensis CD36; assembly: GCF_000026945.1. Lineage (NCBI taxonomy): Eukaryota > Fungi > Ascomycota > Pichiomycetes > Serinales > Debaryomycetaceae > Candida > Candida dubliniensis. The sequence goes on along the minus strand of NC_012860.1, from coordinate 599,552 downwards.
GAGATCAGGTACCGACTATTACAAGGTTGTACAAAATCCTCTCTCACTTCACGCTGTGGGAAGAAAATTGAAGAACTTGAAATATACAGATGCTCAAGAATTCATCAATGACTTGGCGTTGATTTCGTGGAATGCTAGATTCTATAATCATTCAAAGTCCGTTATTTATCGACAAGCTCAAATTTTGAAACAGTACATCACCGACGTGGTAATTCCAAAATTGAAGAGTGATAAAGCAATCTCAAATGGACATTCTTTGATATATCCTCATATTGGAGACTTGCCTGATGATAGAGATAGCGATGAATTACTGGGATTTTCGTTTGACAAAGGAGACTCGACTCCTGGTATAAGTGGAACATCAAATGCTGGATCTAGAAGAGATGAGTTTGAAATGAGTGCAACTCCTCAAGCAGATTCAATGGTGGCATTATCAAAACCATTGGTGTCAACTGGGTATACTAGGCTGTCGTTCACTACCCCTACTCGTCCCACAAGACAAAAGCATAAGGATAACCAAATTGAAAGTGGTATTAGAAGAGGTCGTCCACCAATTATTGATAAACCATTTGAAACCCGTATCAAGTTAATTTTGAAAGGGTTTAAGAAATTGCGTGATAACAATGGCCAACCATTGACCAAACATTTTGAAAAGCTCCCAGAGATAAAAACCCATGCTGACTATTATGAAAGGATTGCTGCACCTATTAGTTTGAATGAAATTAGAATCAAAGTTAGAAGTAGAAAATATTCATCGGTAGAATTGTTTATTAATGATTTGGATTTGATGTTTGCTAATGCACAGCTTTATTATGAAAGTGATCCTTACAGTGAAGAGTTTTTAGACTCCCAACAATTTAAAAAAGAGGCTCACCTTGTGATTCAAACTGAATTGAGCAAATCAGATAAAGAAATCATACTTGCTACTTCGTCTTCGAGTGATGGTGTATTACGATACCCATTGGAAGTCTTGGATATTGGCGGGTACACATACAAAATTGGTAATTGGGTGTTGGTGAAGAACCCAGCCGACCCAGAGAGACCAATAGTAGGTCAGATTTTCCGTATGTGGTCCACTGAAGATGGTAAAAGGTATGTTAACATGTGTTGGTATTACCGCCCAGAGCAGACTTGCCATGCGGTAGACCGTTTATTTTTCTTGAATGAAGTTTGTAAAACTGGTCAATATAGAGATCATTTAGTTGATGATATTGTTGGCCCTTGCTATGTTATTTTTTTAACTAGATATCAAAAGGGTGACTTGCCAGAAGGTGTTATACCGGAATCTGCTCCATGGTTTATTTGCGAATTCCGATACAATGAGAACACACATGTATTCAATCGTATTAGAACTTGGAAAGCATGTTTGCCAGATGAGGTTAGAGAAGATCCTGAACAGCCTTTGATTCCATTAAAGGAGACGAGAAAATTGATCAAATATGAATCTCCAATTAAGGGATTGTTGGCTCCTGATGCTTATAAAGGTATGGATATTCCTGACGCTATCCCTGGTACAGCTAATTCGCCGCCAGTATCAGGGTCGGTGTATATTGGTGCTCCATTACCAAATGATGATTTGGGGCAATATATATCCAGTCAAAATGTTGTTGCTGTTCCCGAACATGATGAAACAAAAAGCGGTCGTCGTGCATTCTTATTCACGCCAATTTCACAATTAAAAGGTGGAGGTGGTTCCACAAATACTGTATATGCAACTGGCCCAGCAGTACCTCATGGAACTATCAGCCATGTCCCAGCAAAACCTATTGCTGACATTCCTGGCTTGACTCCTCTGGTGGCACGCAATACCAACATTTTAATGAATCGTGAAGAAAAACATCAATTACCAGGAAGTTATAAACTGTTACAAGAACAAATACAAGAAAACCAAGCTAAAAAGCAACAAGAACAACAATTACAACAATTGCAACAACAGCAACATCAACAATTGTATAAAAAGACATCTACACCAACACCAACAAGTATTGCGCCAACGGGGACTACATTTCATACATCGATGTCAACATATTCTAATCTTTTAGTTGGAGGGACTCTTGCTTATGGATTGAATGAAAACATAGGAGAATTGGGTCAATTTGTAAATAAGAAAAGAAAAATTAATAATGGAAGACAAGATGAAGAAATTTTATTTTATAGAGCACCACCACTCAAATTAGTGGGGAACAAAATCATCACCAATTCGAATTTTGAATTGGGACATTCAGCTACTTATTTAGCATGGAAATTGAAACAAAATAAATCAACTTGAAATTTTGTCCCAGTTAAATAAGGTATCATTTTAATTGTTTGATAGGATTTGTTTTTTTTTGTGTTTTGTGTATATTAAAGTCATATAATTAAATGTAATGTATAATTATGAAACGTTTTTGTAGGATTTGGACGAAAGATTGAACATCCCCCCCCCCCCAAAAAAAAAAAAAAAGAAAACAAAGCGGTTCCAAAAGTTGACAGGAAAAAAAAAAAAACACACACTGCAAGATAAAAATGAATAGGCAACACTATTTCATTATAGATTAAGATTACACACTTTTCTGATTTCCCTATAAATGAATAAACAATTGAAGGAATTCCAAGAATACCTACCCAAATGTCGGAAAATTATTGCATTAGTAGGTGCCGGACTTTCTGTATCTTCAGGATTACCGACATTTAGAGGCTCACAGGGTTTATGGAAAAATTTCAATATGATAGATTTAGCTACTCCAGATGCATTTTATATTGATCCAGGGTTAGTTTGGCAATTTTATTCATGGAGACGATATGGTGCATTAAGAGCCAAACCAAATAAGGGACATTATGCCTTGAATAAATTATCTCAAAAATTCAATTCTGATGAATATATCACCATTACACAAAATGTTGATGGATTACTGAGTCGAAGTGGTCATAATCTTGATAGTTTATATGAGATTCATGGATCATTATTTGATTTGAAATGTACTAGTTTTATGTGTAATTATGTTGATCATAATAATTTTAAACAACCATTGACTAAAGCATTGGAGGATACTGAATTTGAATATAGTAATTTGAATCCCAGAAAACGTCCTCTTAATGATAACGATAGCAATAGCAGTGTTGATATTTCATTATCACCACAATTCAATCAAGTGAAAACAATACTGGAGAAAGATTTACCATTGTGTCCTGTTTGTCATGACTTGTTGCGACCAGGAGTAGTTTGGTTTGGTGAATCATTACCTTTGAATTTGATTACTGAAATAGATAATTTTGTTGAGCTGGACCCATCAGTTGATTTGATTTTGGTTATCGGAACTAGTGGTACCGTTTATCCTGCCAATAGTTATGTTGAGAGAGTGAGGTTGAAAGGTGGGAAAGTTGCAATATTCAATACTGATATTGAAGAAAACATTCTCAATAGTAAAGTCAAAGATACTTGGGGGTTTAAAGGTGATGCTGCAGAATTGTTACCTATTGCATTAAAGCCATTGATTGGTGACATATAGAAACTGGACATTCTTGAAGGTTATGCATAATTTATATGTATATTATTAAACAAGCTATATCAAATAAAACAGGAAAAATTAATAATAACAGTAAAAACAGAGACACAAATCTACATACAAATAGTTGTCTATTTAAATGAATCCAGAACCAAAAAAAAAAAAACGTAAAATCAGGAAAATCGGAATTATAAGAAGTGAAAAGGAAAGGTAAACAATTCTTCTCAAAATTGAAAAGTAATTAATGAAATGCAGTTAAAGTTGATATATGGAAAACAATACCTAAAAGTTCGCATGTTTGTTATCTATCCTTATGAAGTTTTAATTGAAAATCTATTTATTTTTTCAATTATTGAATCTTTAGTATTTAAAGATTAATCTAAATTTGATTTATATCGAAAAATGAATCAAAAATCAAGGAATCGTCAAAATTCTTAAATTGGGTCTCCAAAACCGTTTGTGGAACAGAACAATTAGTGGTTTCCGTTAGCAAATCATATGTTAATTTATTATCAATATCCGTGAAGTTGAGCGAGGTGTTGTTGGTATTGTTATTGACGTCTCTAAAGTTTACTACTTTGGCATTTTTCATTGCCGTCTTCAGGGGTATTGATGATGATGATATGAATGGTTTATAAAAGGGATTCCCAACTTTAGTTTTTGAAATTGAGGAAGATTTGTAATTATTTTTGGATTTGGACTTGAGTTTAGCTATGGTATCAATAGATGCAATTGTAACTGATGGTTTCATTAGAGGGGATTTTTCACAAGGCTTTGAAATGCGACATTTTGGTGTTGTCGTGGCTTTATTAGTTGTGTAATCATTATTTTTGAAAGAACGATTGATTGTATTATTATAATTGAAGAATTTCTGTTGCTTCGTTACAAACTCTGTTGATGAACCAGAATTAAAATCTGCAAAAGCTTGTAATGGTGAAGTCAATACATTGGTGGGATTTTTAGTTATTGGTTCGCTTTCATCCTTTGGTATGTTTTGGGGCAATGGCTCAGTTATATCACCCCAATCTGATGATTCATAATCTAGTTCCAGGTCGAATTCATTAGTAGAATATGAAAATAAACTTGGAATTTCAATTGCAACTATAGTTATCGTCGTTGGGGAGTTTTCAATCATGTCGGGGAGCGCGTCTTCTGAAGTAGTAGAATAAAGCAATTCCATGAGTGAATTATCGAATTCTGTGCTAATTTCTTCAAAAACGGCTGTAGTAGTCATACTTGAGGTTTGGTGAATCATATGATAAATTGAGGAATTATAATAAAATAGTATTGATGATAGTCGAGCTTAATAATATCAAATAATAAATGTGGGAAATAATATAACACAAAAGTATTAATCGCTGATTAGTGAATAACTTTATTTGAATTAGGAAAAGTTAAATATAAAAGAAAGAAAGAAAGGAAGAAAGAAAAACGAAATTCAACAAGGTATATTCATATTCTATTTTGGTTTTTTCTTTTGGGTGCAATTCTTTATCATATTTATATTGGCAAAGAATTTGTAGAAAAAAAAAAAAACCTTACAAATCAAATTTTTTAAATTTTAAAATTTACCAAAAAGCTTTCGAAACAGGTTGTGGTGGATGATGCTAATGTTCCTGTTATTGTTGTTACTGATTTAGTGTATGTAATATTTATTTTTTTTTAGCAGTAGAATGACTTATTATTCTTGCAGCTATTGTTAATTAATAATATCTTCTTTTAGTGTATTTTTAAATGAACTAATAACCCACAAGAGAATATTCTTGATTCCTTATGCGGAAATATGTATGTGTCAAAACACAAATAATCATCATTAAACGTATAAAAGCCTACCATAAATTAAGATTCAGGTTGAGATGTATACCGTGATGTTAAAATTGACAAATAAATAAACAAATAAACAAATAGACTTATAATTAGAAATAAATTACAATTGATAGAAAAAGTTGAAGGAATAATGGACAATGATACCGCTATTCGCCCTCTCCCTAATACAAAAATTGAATGATTGTTACAAGATGGTTAGTGAGAAGATATTTAGAGTCATAGTGGTTCTTTTTCTTTCTTTCATTCTTTACTGTTTAGGTTGAATTGGTAACCTTCGATGTAGAAAGAAAGTTAAGAAAACAAACATAATCAGAAAGCTGAATAAGGTAAAACAAGCAAGAAAAAGAGAGGATTTTGATATAACCACTTTATATTTAAAGATCTCCTCTTTATTTGAACACATTTTATCATCCCACCCCTCTTTTTTGTGTATTGGTTGATTATCACTGTTGGTTGTTGTTTATGTTTTTTTTGTTATTATCCTTGTGCATTATCTGTACGCTGGCATTGCATTTTATCATGTACAATAAAAAGATACAAAAAGGCAGTGCTGATATTGCACTGACAACCTATTAAAATATCAGAGAGCTTGCGGACAACGGAAGAAAAGAAAAAATGGTATTGTTTTAACCTTCTTTGAAATTTCGAACCTTAAAGTTAATGACCTCATATGATATAAACTGTTGCCGGACTTTGTTCAAATTCAAGTTCAAAATCAACTCATAACACTGGCAACTGTTAACGAGATATCATTTAAAAAATGGTAACTTCCTGATCAAGGTTATGCAACTAGAAAAAAAAAAAAAAGCCAGAATATAGATCTTCACGTGTATATACACCTAATTATATTGTAAATACTCAATAATTAAAGATTGAAAAGAGATTATGAACCTAACATCCCCAAATCTAGAGGGTGGGGAAAGCAGTGGTCGAACGTTAATAGCCTTTAATAATATCATTTAATTATATGGTGACACAGAGAAAAAAAAATAAATAACGGATAATAATAATAATAATGTTGCAGTATTACGATGCACTGGTGGTAATGGAACCTACATATCTTTATCATTTAATAATGATCAGATAGAATTGTAGGAAGTAATACCTGATGATATCACATCAGAATGTGATGCAAATAGATATGTCCGAGGAAAGTAAAAAAAAAAAACAACAGCAACAGTAGAATAAAGTATTTGATGTTAGTGGAGTGGAAATGTATAGCCACGGTTTGTGGGATAGTTAATAGGGGTGATGAGATTGATAATGTGAAAATGTGTAAGCGTAAGAAGAAGAATTCTAATATGACACAAAATGTATTAATGATTAAAATTGCAACAACAATACAAATAATCACAAAATCATCTGCACCATTAATATTATTATCCGTGGTGGTGGTGGTGGTGGTGTTTTTTTTTTTGCAATAATTGCTTAGTATATGAAATATGTATATAATTATATCAGCGGCAGTTTGATTCATTTTTTAAAATTTTCTTTCGAATTAATCAGAAAAAGGTTAAACGCTTTAAATGTTATGTAACAGCGATATTAACGTATCTTATATTTACCACCTAACTTTTTCTTTTTAATCAAGATTAGGGTAGAGATCAAACCAATCAAATAACACTTTCCCTTACTTTGTTTTATTTTAGACTCCTTTCAATTACAGTTTAGATTTTTAACAAATATATTTCATTGTATCAAACTGAATTTCTCTGATCTATCTATTGTAAAGAAAGTTCTGTGGCTAGAGGGATTTTAATTGTAGTTTAAAGTTTTCTCAACAATTAAACTATTGATGTTGTATTAATCTCTAAAATGGAAAAAATAAAAAAGAAAAGGAGAAGATTAACCATTTTAAAAATCAATTTACATATTAAGAAAATAGAAAGGGGGTAGGGGGTGGGGTGGGGTGGCTGGAAGTTTTTAGTGGATATCATTTTTTAGTCATTTTCAAAATGTGGAGTTGGAATCTAGGAACGTGGTAATTTTTAGTTTGCAATATTGTTCTGTACTCCTCCTCATTCAATACCACAGACAAGTATCTTGCAGAATAGTTATTATCCTAATTCCGTGTATTATGAAATACATATTGATTTGTTTTTATTGTTTTCAGTAAGGCAATATACATATCTGTCCAGTCGTGTGCTGGTGTTGTTCTTACTTCGTGGTTGGAAGCTACCTGGGTTTAAAATGCGGACATCACAATCGGGTCCAACTTTCTTTTTTTCAGCACTTTATTGATCAGTTTAATAATACCAAAAAATATTCATCCCCTTTTGGTTTTGTTAAAGCTTTTTTTAGGCAATGAGTTGTAAATCAAATTAGTTGTGGGATTAGGATTCGATATCAAACTAAAAGTAATTTACTATGTATCAATGGTGCTAATGGCACATGGGTATATTGAACAAATGTAGATAATAAACCCAAAAGAGTTAATTCCTCTAAAAAAAGCTTGTGGTGTTTATATAGTATATTTCTTTGGTTATCTTCCAATTCAATTCATACTAACACCAGTGATAATTTCAAAATCTATTAATTCTTTTTGGTAATTGGTTTATTTTCTACTTCTCTTATTGTGTTATATTTTTGTGTGAGGCAACAGATCTATAAGGTATGTTATACCGATTCGAGAAGTAAGATGTTCTTTTAGTCTTTTTGCTTTCTTTATTCTGGTGTTTTTGTGAATTGTTTAGAAGGGGTGATTCAATTAGATTAATTTCTTGGTGATTCAGTTTTTCTTGATTTTTAAACACAATAATCTTTAAATAAGTTGTAAGTTCAACTAATTCAGATGTTACTTATTTTACAATTTTTCATTATTTTATTCTTTTGAAAAATTTCAATTGACAGGTTGTATCAAATCATATTCCAAGTTGTTCAGCAATTCTTGAGTGTGAGGAAGTATGACTAAACTTTGCTTTATAATGGTGGTACTAATCTACAAGATGTAACTGATTTTTATCTGAACTTTTTGTGTTATTAATGTTAATGATTCATTTCATGATTCACAGTCTAATGCTTGTGGTATTAAATTAATAGTATAACCCCCTCCCTTTCTATTGTTTGGTTTTGAACAAAGAGAATTTCATTTCAATAAATAGAAAAGAGGAGACATTAGGTACATGCATTATTTTTATTACGCAAAATATTTTAACTAGGTTTATACTGATCTTTATTTCCGTTACAATACACAAATAATTAGTGTCCAGTATTTCTAAGCATGTGTAAAACAATCATAAATAGTTTCCACTTGTACCTACATACTCCACCCATTGGAAATTGGAAGGAGAAAGAGAAACTAAACCTAAAAAAACTAAAGATACACTAAAATGATTGTATAATAAATAGTATTAACAACAATGGATTCCATATATCTAAATCTTTATTATCACTCACTTCCAAGAACTTTCAATTAAGAATAAAAAGTGCTATATAATTAATAGTGATAGTGACACCAATAGTGGTATTGACAATTTGACATATTACATGTTACAGTCCTCTTCTGTCACCAACTGTAATATAAAGTTTAAACGTCTTTCAATAGTTTAAGATGCAAATGAATAAAACCCAAAAAAAAAAAACAAGGGTGAAAATGAAAGAAGAATTAGAGATATATATAATCTTTGAGTGTATATAACCCAATTGATAGACACTTTATCTTTGTCTTCTTCTTCCTATACCAAACTATTTTGCTCCACTTGTTTTGTATTTTTTGTTTATGCTTTTGATTTAGACCACACTTTAAATTCCTCTTCGGTATTGTTTGATAATTAATATCTTGATAATCTCCATTCTTGCAGAATATCTTATCTACGATTTTTATATTATCTTGCTTTTTTAAACTTGATATAATTTGAAATCCAAAAATGACAAGTTGTATGTGAGCGCTTGCGAGCGGTTATAGTCGTGTAGCTTGGTTAACATATATATTACTACTATAACGTGTTGTAATTGGGTTCTTGCCTGCCTCGTCCGCCCTCTATACCTGACCCAAATTACACCTGGGAAAAACTACTTATTTATATACTGTTGTTCTCGACATTGCGCACCACGTTCCCCGCTGGGTGTTACCCGCTATCTCCTCTGCTTTGGCTGGATACGTTGCATTTTCCATTGTCATAGGATATTTATCCTCGGCACTACCTAACGCAGTCTAGGTGTGTCTGTTCAAAAAAAAAAAAAAAAGAAATCCAGTTTAATAAAACACTTGAGTGACCACTTCAAATAATAAACACCAAATAACACATTCTTATATAGGCAAACATTTCTCCACTATTAGAAAGATTGCTTTTTGTTTTGGTGTGTTTTCAACTTTTGATGATACCCATAATTGTTCATTATATACGAGGGGGGGGGGGGGGGAGAGACCAATTGGTTTGTTGAATGAAATTTTTCAACTTAATTTCAGGTAGCTCAAACAATACCTTGAACTATTCAAAATTTCTAGCAGTTTCAATTGTAGATAACTTGTTGTGTTGTTGACAAGACTTTGACAAATGTAATGGAATATACTACTATTGTTCATTTCACAATTCTTGAGAGTTTGTGGAATACAATTATTATAAATCTTTGGTTATGTTTTTGCTGTCCCATTAAATGTAATAACACTTAATGATTTTTTATCTCGATGGATAAGTTTGTGTAAGTATAAATGTAATATCGGGTATATTTACATCGTTGTCAACCACAATCTACAAATCTTAACATAACTTAAATTCTTATTTCTGAATTGTTAAAAAAGTACAACAAAAACAGGTCCATATGTTCTCGAGCTTTCATCATCATCTGCATTGCATAAAATGCATGCATGCTATAAAAAATATTTGTATATTGTGAAAAGTGAGAAATTAGATATTAGAAATTCTCTGCAAGATTACCACAAACAGTTCAGGAATGTGCTACTACTAATCTGCAAAAATAAACCATATTTTACCTTGTATAGAATCTTAATTCGGTCAGATCTTCTTCACGAGCTAGTTCCTTTCAACCCAAAAAAATGAGTCCGTTATTTAACTTTATAATGGTGGTCTATCCCACCAATGACACAATTTCAAAATGATCTCCATATCTATTTTTTTTTTTTTTCATGGTTTCTATCAAGGTTGTCCTAACAAAGATTCTTTATTTCTTTTCCACCCTCCAAAACAAAAACTATAAATATCGATAATGGTTTAATTTAAATCCGATTTCTGTTTGCAACTTTACCTTATTCTTGTTACTCGCATCAATTTAACTTGGTTTTTATGCTTTCGCTACTATTCCATAACTATATGATGAAATAAAACGGATTTAGTTTAATTCTTTTTATTTAACTTCTATTTCTCATTTACTACTCTTTTATGTGTCTATTTTGTACCTTGTTGTTTTTCATTTTTGCCTCGGTTTAACCACGTAACAATTGTTCATCATATTCATCTTGCATAACACGTTGAGCTATACTTGTTGCTTCAGGAGGTAATCCAACTTGAATGTTTGCATCAATTAGTAATTGACTATAAGCCCATAACTTTCTTTTCATTTTGATATTTGAAGTCAATTGATTTGCCAAAACTTTGTTAATCTTATATGCTGTATTCAATTGATTAGCTAATTTGTCATGTAACGTTTTTAAAGTTTCCAAATCCAGTATTCTATCAATATCATCGTCATTTGTATTATTATCATGTCTAATATAATCATGTGCTAGTTTCTTGGTATTATTAGATAAACGTTCCAATACTGGGTTGCTCATAATTCTAGGATATTTTTTATTGGGGTTTTCATGTTGCAATTGTTTTCTAACTACATTAATAACTGAATTATTATCATCTGATTTCGGTACTAACCCATCAAGTTCCTCTTCTTCATCAATCTCGTTATTTGCCCGAGTAGAGGAATTTATAAATTGTTTGTATCTAGAATTTGCCAATTGAAATTGTTTCATATCAAATGGTAATGTTTCAATCTGTTTAATTAAATCATCTTGGTTTTCCTTGTCCTTTTCAGTGCTTCCAACTTTTAAAACATTTAAAAACTCATTTGTAAACCACCATGGTTTTTGTATTTCATGATCTTGTTCAATGATTCTCAAATAATCTTCTTCACATAAATCTTCAACATTCACTCCAAGATCAATTTGACCCTTTTTAGACTTATCTTTCAATAAGATCAATTGGTCTTTAACACTATGTAAATCATGTACCCCCTTAACATGTTTAGTCAAGGCATCGGAACGAGTGAAATGTTTTTCACATTCAGGAACTGGACAAAAATATGGTTTTTCACCAGTATGGGTTCGACAATGAGATATTAAAGCAAATCTACTTGGTTGATCTAGTCCATATCTAGTACAGTTTTCCCAATAACATATGTATTTCGTATTTGACCCTGGTGGAAGTTGTCCAATGTGTTTACTATTTAAATGGTTGACTAAGGATGTCAAATTGCTGTATGTGTTTTCAGTACAATCACTCCATCGACAAATAAACTCAGTACTAGTCGTTTGAGGTACTTCAAGTTTGACTGAATGGTTTGTATCATTGATCTCTGGTTGGGTCTGTTGTGCACTTTCGCTTTGATTACTCATTCTTGAATGATTAGTTATGTATCAATTGTATAACACCTTTTTGGTTGAAATTCTTCAATATGTTGAACAAAACTCACCAACCAAAAAAAAAAAAACAAAAAAAAATATTCAAAACATTACATAATTGATATTCTCACACTACCTAACAACAGATGTTTCCAGTTAAGTAGATGCTAAACTCTTGTTGTGTCTCTTTTATATACATTTATTTATTTAAATCATCTATTAATAAAGAACTTCTAAGCATCTAATTTATTACAAAAGTTCGTCTAATCTAGCTGCAGGATTCGATTCAATGAAATCTAATGAAACTTTATGACCTAATAATTCTCTAATATTAGAAACACCGTACTTGATCATAGTTGGTCTTTCCAAAGAAAGACCCCAACCTAATACTCTCAAGTTTTTAGGTAATCCCATGGATTCTAACATTTCTGGTCTGAACATACCAGAATTACCAATTTCAACCCATTTCTTCAACCCCTTGTGATAAGCAAAGATTTCCAATGATGGTTCCGTGTATGGATTATAAGCTGCTTTAAATCTCAAGTTATCAACCCCCATTTTACCAAAGAAATCTTCCATGAATCCAATCAAATCGCCCAAAGTGATATCATATCCAGCAAGAACCCCTTCAACTTGATGGAATTCCGCCAAATGGGTGGCATCAACAGCTTCATTTCTGAAAACTCTATCAATGGAAAATAATCTTGTAGGTTTTGGATCTTGAGCTAATTTATGTAACATGGCAGCAGAAATGGCGGTTGTATGGGTTCTCAAAACCATTCTTAATGATTCTTCAGCTTTCCAAGGGTATCTGTAACCAATAGATCCATATTTACCTTCTTGGTGCACTTGTTTAATGTTTTCCCAATATTGTTTATCTTCTGGTTCACCAGCTTTCTTTGGATCTTTTAAATAGAAGGTATCTTGTAAATCTCTAGCAGGATGTTGTTGAGGAACGAATAAAGTATCAAAATTCCAAAATCCAGTTTCAACATATTGATTTGATGGCATTTCAGTGAATCCCATTGAGAAAAAAATTTGTCTAAATTCTTCTCTAACTTTGTTTAATGGATGTAAAGCACCAGAATTTGGATAAACCCCTTCAGAATTGAAATTATATGGTTTGAATTGAGCATCTTTCCAAGTATGATTCAACACCATATCAGAGGTAATATCAGTTTCCAAATTCACAATCTCAAGAGCAAATTTTGGACCTTTTTCGATTTTGTAACCAACGATTTTCGTCAAAGTGATTAATTTTCTTTTTTTCAATTCAGTCAATTCTTTTTTGTCATTAAGAGTACCAGTTTCACTAATAGTTTTTAATTCATTTAATACAACATCTTCAGGTAATTTATCAACTTGAGCAATCAATTTATCACCATCTTTACTCAACCATTTGTTTTTGAATGCCTTACCTTGACCAACAGCTCCCATGGGACCTAATTTTTCTTTTAATTGAGAAATTGTCAATCCTTCCAAGGCTTTCAAGACTTCATCAACAACTTTAACTTCTGGTGTAGCACCAGCTTTAAGATATTGTTCTGCTTCTTTGGTTAAGATCCATTTGTCAGTTTCAATTTTTGAAAAAACAATCATTTCTTTAGCCCAAAGAGATGTTAAATTGGCTTGTAAAGTATTGACATCTATTTTCGATAACTCGGGTGATTTAAGAGTGTTTTCAATAACTCCATTGTTATCATCCACAAGTTTTAATATTTGTAGGTGCAACTCAGACATGGTGGAATGATTTGTATGTGATATATATGGTGTGTAAGTCTACTTTAAGCTCTTGTTAATGATTCATCTTTTTTTTTTTTTTTTTCTTCTAATTTTTCACTGTTTGAAGTCCAATGCCAAACGACAAAAAAAAAAAAATTTGTTACGGTAGACTGTTTGTGCAGTGTTGCACGACACAATTGTGCATAGTCATACAGGTGGGATCTAATATCGTAAAATATCTCAAGGAAACCAATACCTATAATTATGAAAGTTTGAAATGTAGTGGAGTGGGCATTGATTGATAGTGGATTGTTCGCAGGTACTACATAAGTAAATCTTAAGGGTTAATTTCTGTTGATAGCCGTTACAACAGCTATAGTATTCTAATTACTTTTGCAATATGAATAACATTAAGAAATCTTGGAATCTGAGAATTGAATTGGGTATAATTTTCTGAGGGGGGAACTATGCATTTGGGGTTTTTCCTTTTCAAGGATTTGGTGGTCTTCGTAAGTCTATATAAAATTTTCAAACTCAATCTATTGTGTTGATAGTTTGTATTTTTTCTTGCTCAACTGTTATTATAATGATCAGTTGTTTCTCTTCTGGTTTTGTAGTAAAACGAGGCTTTGAAGATTGCAATTGCTCATACTGTTTGGCATGCAGCAATGATATGTCGTTAGCTACACAAACCGTCAATAAAACAAGGAACCGATCTAGCTTGGCAAAGTTGCGGTGTCGGAGGTTCAGATCATGCTAATTATTACCCACCATTCAGTTGACGAGTCAAAAAAAAAAAAAAAATATCAAGAAAACCCTTCGAGGTCATTGTACTTAAAATAAAGTAAACGGAAGGGGCAATAACTGGTCATTTAAATTACTCGGTTATTGTCACAGCCGTTCCAGAGTTTTCTACTGTTACGTATGTTTTTATTGGGGACAGAGGCTAAGCAGAAAGTGAGAGCACCCTTTGTTAGTCACGCACTGACCAAGAAATATTATTGCGGTCTATTTAAACTACTAATAAAAACAGCAATCATAACTCCAAAGCAAAAACAAAGGTAATAATAAAAATAGTAATTACAATAAAAACTGTATAATTACATAACCATAAAAAAACTAGACAACAAGTATTTAAACCAACTAGATTTCCCCAAGTAATCACTTTCTTTTATTTTTTTGGTTTCCTTATTTAGATTTTAAAATCACTACTACTCTTTTTTTTAGAAATTAATAAGTTCATCTTAATAACAAAATGCCATTCACGTGTTCAGATATCATTAAAATTATTGTTGCTATCATCTTACCTCCATTAGGTGTGTTTTTAGAAAGAGGGTGCTCCTCATCGTTGTTCATTAATATTCTTTTGACTATTTTGGGTTATATTCCAGGTATCATTCACGCATTGTACGTTATTCTAAAGTACTAGCGTTCGTTTAACGAAGTAAATGCATTTGCTCAATTTACAGGACATTTAACAATTGTTACAATGAAAAAGGGACGTTGCTTTTCTTTATTATTTAAATGAACTGAGTTTTTTTTTATAATGTCTACATATTTTTGTTTAATGTTAATGGATAGTTTTTGTTTGTTTTAAAGTCAATATTGTTGATAATTTTTGTAGAGGGTGGGGATTCATCTTACTAAAATGAATATATCTCAAAAAAATACTCCTTGAAAGACTTTATGGTTTGGCCAAGTTAATTGGTAGAACATTCACTTAGTGGTTGTATAGTGGGATTTGTACTCTTTGCTATTCTCTCGTTTTCATTTTAGCCTTTTCGTTAATAAAAATTGGAATACAATTGTAATTTATAACGCCAAGATTGTTTTTAGTATTTGTCTCTCAATTGTGTAAATGATAAGCTTTCTGTATTTTACAGTTTCACATACTACTGGGAACCTTCCAAATTGTGTTTTGGGAAATGTAAAAACAGACTTATCAAACATACAAGTTAGATCGCCACATTTAGTTCATAGTTGTTGTTTTGTTTTGGTTTTAAGAAGATTTGCAAAAACAAGACATGTTTAGTGGGATTGTTAGTTTTGGAATTTTTGAGGGTTTGACATTTTTTTCTGAGACATTCTGAGGGCGATCAGAAACATGGAAATCTGTCAATATTTTTGGTGTCAGTGTATTTTGTGGGGGCTCGTCTTTCAACAAACTGCCAAGAATAATGCTGTTATATATATATTACTACTTTCAGATTATTCAATATGTTAACAGTTTCAATGTCATACGGTTCATCGATCAGCTTTGAATATCTAATTCACAATTTATGGTGGTTTTGAATGTGGACTTCTTTTGATCTTTTTTATTTTTCTCTCTGTTATGTTTCATGCGAATATTTTAATATTTAAATGAGAAGTTTATATTCCAAATCCGTGTTGGAGGAAAAAAAAAAAAAAACATTTGAGATTTGGTTGCAAATCTTTGTTTGTATTTATTTATTGTTCTAAAGCATATACCAGAGGTAGATATCAACAAGCCTTAGAATACACCAAGAGTATCAACTCTATCATTACAACTGTAAGTTCTGGTTTTCAAAATGTTTCAATAGCTGTTTTAGGGAATCAATTGGTAATCTGATCTCACCAGAAGCTAGCTAAAGGATATATGGGACCATATTAACTCAAGTAACACGTTTGTTTTACTTGGGATTATGTGTATTTACTAGGTTCTTCATTGACTATCTTGATATATTATATGGTTTTGTTATTTTAAAGGCTTTTAGGAGCTGATACTGATTCTGTTTTGCGCAGATCTTCAATTCACGCGCGGTATAAAATTTCAAATTTTGCAACAAAACACATTCTACCCATTCAATCATTGAGCATTGTTTTTGTTTTTGTTTAATTAAATATTCACCTCTCTTGTGTCTATATTAGCAACTAACACTTTGTTATTATCTTTAGAATTTGCATCTACGGATGGTCTATATAAACTGGATAGTTTCACCAGATAAGTTAAGAGAAATTTTTTTTTTTGTTAGCCTTCTATCACAGCAATTATTGGATACCCCTTATCTTCACATTACATCACTTAACAATGAAATTCACTAACTTTTTAGCTTCCACACTCATGGTCTCCGCTGCTTATTCAGCTGTTGTTCCAACTAAGAGTGAAGAAATTGAACTTGACAAAAGAACTCAATACACTCTCCCAGGTTTAGTCAGTGAATTATTGACTCACGCTGTTTTAGATACTGCTTCATTGTTCCAACATGCCTTGCAAGGTGGTATCTTAACTGAAAATAATTAAAGTATTTAACAGATAAGATATAATATTGAATATTTGGTTTACATACTATGCTGTTTATGTGGTCAAGGTGATCATTTTTAATTTATGTCTAGTACTAGGACGTTGAAGTTTGTAAAGTTTTGTTTGTATCTACTTTGTTTGTACCTCCTTCTATAGGTATAAATATTAATTAGTATGTAATTTTAGAAAATGTATAAAACCGGTTTTTTGATTATGTTAAAAGGTATAAATTGATGGAAAGACTAGAGTTATTCGATTGTAAAAATTTAGTCGAAATGTATTTAAATGATTTTCTTATGTTTTGGGGTCATTAATCAAGAGAATTGTTATAGAATCAATTATGTTATGTTTCGCATATTGTTATGTAAAACTTAATTCGAAAAATTTAATTAAATATCTCTTCAAAAATCTTACAAAAACTCAGTCTTCTTATATTAAATCTCAGTGATTGTATTGTAATGGGTATTATATTTGATTTATATAATTTCCTGAAATTTTCTTAATTATCGAGTTCTTAAGCTCATGAAATCACATACAAAAATGACAAGAAAACAATTGGACCTAACATTCTCATTTTTCTTCACCACTCACAACAACAAACACCAAAAAACAAAAAATACGACGCCAGAATCATACCAACACTAACTCATATACACACATGAACTTGCATTATCTGACATATTTGATTCAACAGAAATAATTAGTCAATGAAAGCGGGCTTTCATTCATAATTTTTTTTTTTTTTTGAGATACATATTACCATGATTGAACTCGAAGAATAAAAGGGAAAATACAACAACATGGAAAATAGGAAATAAACATCACAATCGATAGCCGATATATGGAATATCTTTTCAGTAGCTGATCAATCCAGTGTTTTTGTTTACAATTCACTATATACATGAAGTGGTTATTAGTCGCCCGAGGTGTATCCTTTGTAATGCATTTCAAGGTACTACAGTTGCTCGTTGCTGGTATTGTGGGATTTAACATATATCTTGCAGCAACCAACGTGGTTAATAATGATATCTCAAATCATGAAACCATAAAGTTACCAGTCCAATCAACCCAACTGGATGTGTCAAGTTTGTTCACCACAGATAAATCAAATTCCAATTTCGAGAACAAGGAACAGATTCTGACCAATAGTGGTTTCATTCTCCCGACGTTAATAACTATTCCAACCAATAATAGACACAAACCTTCAAGTAAGCCAAAGTATCTAGTACCAAATTCACCATACGATAAATTATCTTTTAAAGATAAAATACTATTCAAATTAAATGAAGTGGGCTTTAATAAAGATAAATACCAGTTGACGAGTTCAGAACTGATGGGTCGTCACAAAATAGAGGTCCGTGTAAATGAGTTTACTCGGGAAATGTGGGATAATAACCCCGGAATATTTTTTGATCCAAGATTTACACTATCTGTTTATTTGGCAGAAATTAAACGACAATTGCGTGAAAATGCACTAACTAGACCAAACCATGGAATCGTGTTGCCCTTTTCATGGACGGATTGGGTTGATTTAACTATGTTGAATGACGAATTAATGAAACCTGAAGGGCAAAGAATGTCATGTGAAGATTTGAAAGCTGCTCATGATTCATCATCCAAGTACCCCTATTATTGTATTAACAATGAAGATATTGATGATCAAGAACTAGAAATTATAGGGTTGCCTTCAACAAATTATGTTCCGGGTTATGCAGTTAGAAAATCACCAACTAACAAAGCTTCAAATGTGGTTAGAATGCTAGAAGGAAAATCACATTTGCTAACTTACGCAGATATTCCTACTAAATTAGTGTTTTTAAATAAACAAGGCGGAATATATATGGCAGAGATTAACAAAAAGCAACGCATTATTGAGAGCGGACTTTTTAACAATTTTGTAAAGTTTAATTATGCTGGTTCCGGTATTCCAGAAACCATAATTCTTGATCCAATCAAAGAGTTTGAGACATTATTGGAAATGAATGAGCCACAAAAGTGGAGTGGAGCTTATGATCGACAGAACTCTACATGTTCGATTACATCAACCGACTATGAAGTACCGGCTATGGTTTTTGATTACCCTCAAAATGAATTTTTAGATGATATTAGAAAATATGGGGATCGATTAGACTCTCTACACGATTTAACAACAAATGAACTAAGATTTGACAGCCACGAAATATCCAATTTACGACTAAATCGAAATGAGATGAGGTATTATGAGAGTTTACAGTATGCGAATGTCCGTAAGAATATGCAAGAACCTGTGTATTTTCGGCATGCACGGCTAATTACTAAAATTGAAGAGAACAAACGAGATCTGGGTTGGAACTATGACTGGAGATTCTTTAATGGAGCCCTTGATTATTTAAAACAAGGGTGGACTGAAGAACAGTTGATGACAAGAAGGCAAATAATTCTTGATCGGCTTTTACGAAATTGGACAAGATTTGTTAACGAAGGTGGATTCATATGGTGGATTTCCCAGTCTCTGTTGATGTCTTGGTATTGGAATGGTCAATTATCGCCATTTTTACAGAAAGTCGAAATTCAAATGCCGATTAAAGATTTGTTACGTTTAGCTTTAACCTATAATCAAACCATGGTTGTTGAAGATGTCACTGAAGGATTTGGGAAATATTTTGTTGATTGTTCCACATTTGTGCATTACCGTGGTTCGGCAAAACTGGGGAATCGGATTGATGCTAAGTTTATCGATGTTGATACTGGTTTATCGATCGAAATTGGAGGTGTATCTACCTCATTTGATGCAGCACCCGAAAGATCCACTAATACTGTGACCGAGTCTCAACAACATGGTCAACTGACACAAGTTTATAATACTCGCCATCCTCGTTTTTACAGCAGTGATGAAATATCTCCGTTAAGAAAGTCAATGTTTGCTGGAACGCCTGTTTATGTTCCAAATAATATTTCTGCAATTTTGAATCGAGAATACCACAAAAAGCTTATTCCATTTAATGCATACAGTTATTATTTTGTTACCCAGCTTAATCTATGGATACATCACTCAAAGTTAAAGATGTTGTTTGAAAAACTGGAAAATACTTCTCTAACATTGGAAAACAATAAAATTAACGCAACCGAATTTTGTGAATTAACTGCCACTATTGACGATGAACAAATAGTAGAGTTGTTGACGCGTCACGAGGATATTTTATTGGAATATTATTTGACTAAAGATCTTGGTGATTTACACAAAAAAGAGTTGGCTTGTTTACTTGAACATCAGAATGAAATCGATAATGCGAGAGTATGTGACAAAATGGCAAACATCAGAGAAAGTAAACACAGAGCTGTAGTAGTGAGTGATCCTGAATATCGTGAACTTGTTGCCAGCTTTTCCTTTCAAACCCCGAAAAGAGTCTCTTTATTTGATTACGAGCAACTTGAAAGATCCGAAATAACGTAAATACTAGACAGTTATGATCATTATATGGTCTGACAGAATAAATTATACTGATTAACATGAAAGAATGGTTACAAATAAAAAATAAAATATTTCGATCATCTTGTCACGCGATCAGTATGGTTGTTTTGCTTTCTTTTAGGGTAAAAACGATTAGAATTAGTCAGAAAAATAAACAGATAAATAAATAAATTATTGAAAAGAAAATAAATTGAAATTAATCAGCATTATCATGCCATGGATAAAATATTCTTGTTGTATGTGGGTGTGGGGTCAAAATGTTACTTTGAAAAAGAAAAAGAACGGCAACAATTTCTGCAAAATAAAATACCCATAACGGTATAGCTTTACACTTTGTTATTTGACCTATTTATTTGTAATCTACTCAAATGGTTACTTGTAAAACATGTAGATTTTGTGAAGATTTTGCTATTTGGAACAGAAGTTGGAAGCAGGGAATTTGGTGGAATTAAAGGTGCAGACCAGATTTCAATGCGTAAACTTGCGTTGGTTGTTTCCTAAAAAACACCTCCAACTAAGATAATCATAAAATAAAAAAAAAGTCTGTTAGTATTAGTATTATTTTTTATCCATTTATTCTTGGTAAACAACCATTTGATTCTATATTAATTTGAAAATTTTCGTGTTTTAACCCAACTTGAATTCAAATTTATAAATATATATAATGTTTGCAGATTTATATAAATCATAAATCAATACATCTCTTTGTATCTTTACAAACAAACAAAAAAAATTGAAACCACATCTCTGGTTATTACACCAAACGCTGTTCTGTGTTCGGATTGAATATTTGCAAGAAATAAAATAAAAAAGAGTACACTAGTTATGGCCGATTTTAGACAAGTTAGAAACGTTTTCTTGGTTGTGTTATTCTTCAATATTTGCTATTTTCTAAAAATTTATCGAAATAACAAAATACAAACAGAAATCCTAAATTTTCGTCATTCATACTACAATTATTACAATGACGATCAAATCTCTATTGGTTATCTCAAAGAAGAAGATTCACTTCCTGAAGAACAAAAACTATTGCAATTGTTACACGATGTTAAACGTAATGAAAACAATACATATTGGTTGGCCAACGCTACCATGGAATACCCATCTATTATGTTAAATGCGGCAGACTTCTTACCACCACCTGCAACTAATCCTCAGTCTATCACGTGGTATAATAATCCAAAACTTTACTATGAACCTAGGCTTACATTGGCGATATACTTAGATGAGCTAAAACATCAACTTAAATTGCACAACCCTCATAATTCTAAAGCTCAGGACCACTTGATAAAATTGCCATTTTCGTGGTCAGATTGGGTTGATTTAACTATGTTAAATACAGAAATAATAAAACCAGTTGGTCTAAGAAATAATTGTGAGTGGTTGCAAAAAGACGCAAATAAACGAACTAGATTTCCAGATTTTTGTAAGAATCTAGTGGATTTATCAGACGAGGAGATAAATGAAATTGGTTTGTCGAAAGACCAACTACCTGGCTTTATTGTCAAGTCATCACCTATGAATAAGGCACCACATATGGAGGTGATGATGCAAGGTAAATCATATTTATACGCCCAACAAGAAAATCCATTAACATTAGTGTTTTTAACTAGTAATGGCACTTACGAAGCACAAGTCACAGAAAAAAGAGAAAAATTACTACAAACAGATTTACTTCAACGGTTTTTGAAAAGAAGAAAGATAGACATTAAGCAGATCCATGGTGTGGTACCCGTTGAGTTTAATCCACAATCGGAATTTCAAAAATTATTAAGTACGATTCCACCAAGAACACTAGACCCAAGTGATGACTTACATGGTATCAGCAAGATTACTTCAAATAAAGGTGACAGAAATATTCTAAGACAACTCAACTTAGACCCTTCTACATTCCATTATACTCAACAAAATGTTGAACAGCAAATTGCCGGTTATGAAACCAGACTAAACAGAATCGAGAAGGCAATAACAGATGAACTAAACTATGATCTAAACGTTCTTGAAACAAATAGATTAACTCGACACGAATTAAATCATTATCGTGGGTTAAAGCATGCTAATTCGTTTTCAGTTGATGTGGAGCCAACTTATTATAAATTGGCAACATTGAAAAAAACACAATACAACCTTGATTCCGGTTGGCATTATGAGTGGAGATTTTTCAATGGAGCTATGAGATATCTAAAAGATGACACTTGGTCTTATGAACAAATGGAAGTGAGAGAGCAAATAATCTTGGATAGATTATTAAGAAATTGGTTCAAATTCGCTGAAGCTAAAGGTATAGTTTCCTGGATAGCACATGGTCCTTTGTTGTCTTGGTATTGGGACGGCTTGATGTTTCCCTTTGATATAGATATTGATCTTCAAATGCCGTCGTCAGAATTAAATCGGTTGGCTGCCAATTATAATATGACTTTAGTCATTGAAGACTTGAATGAAGGGTATGGGAAGTACTTGATAGATTGTTCCACATTTATACATCACAGAAATGTTGCTGGTAGAGACAACCACATTGATGCGAGGTTCATTGATGTTGATACAGGAACTTATATTGATATTACTGGTATGGGCTTGAATGATGAAAAGCCACCTTCACATTATGACAATTACATTAAAGAAAAAACAGCTGCTAATGAATCGGTCGAGTTATACATGGATAGAAGAAAGCATTGGTTAAATTATGAGAAAATCAACCCCTTACGGTACTCAATGTTAGGGGGAGTTCCTGTATTTGTTCCTAATGATATCATGTCAATGTTAAACCAGGAGTATCCTAAAGGTACTAAAAGTTATTATTATGATGGTTATTATTATGTTCCTTTATTGAGATTGTGGCTCCAAGAGTCTAAAATTCTAGCTGCTTTCAAACCAGAACAATATGAAGCTGTGACAGATGAGGCCCGACAAGAGAATATACTTGAGTTGATCAAAACTTTAAGACACGAAGATGCATTTCAACTATTGAAGCTGAATAAGGATATGTTAACTGAATACTACTTGACCCAAAAATATACCGGATTACACCAAAGAGAAAAGCAACTAATGATGGATGAAGCTGCAGAAAGACTGGTGCTAGATTTAGAACACAATGAACAATACAACCGTCTAACATCAAATTTTTATATTGGACCTCCTTTGAGGAAATGTTTGTTTGATTTTGAATATTATGGGCGATTTAAACATATGCCAAAACAAATTGTGCCAACAATTGTAGAAAATGACCAAGTGGACAAACCTCAAGTATATTGAATAGCTGAGTGCGTTGATTATTTGGATAAAAACAAGTAAACGTTGAATAGCATTACTGGACTATATAGATGTATATGTATACCCTATTTTTAAGCATAAATGATAAAGTAGACGGCTTTGAGTGGTGGTGCCTAACAATCTCTAGTTACACCGCGTCAAATGCGAAAAAAAATTCAGATGAACTAAAAAAATGTTGGTTTATGCGACGTTTGTGTCAGGGAAATAGCACCTTGATATAGTCGTGCGTATTAGATCAACAATAGTGAAAAATTTTCACTCATGGAGAGCCAGGAAATAGTATAAAAGAAAGAGAAAAGAAAGATATTTAGGATATTTTCTACATAGAGAGCGAGCTTCAATAGAGACATTTAGTGGGCGTATAACTTCATTTACTCTGTTTCTTGTTTATTACAAATATAACCGATCGTGTACTAGGACTAATTCTCACGAATAATCCGTGTATACTAACAGATTAGAAGTCAAAAGCGATAACCATTTCGCATAGATCTGGGTCAGTTTATTTAGTATTTGTTAATAACAAAGACAGTGATAAATAGCGTCTGCTAAATTGTCATCGGTTATGGAATTTTGGTTAAGTCGAGAGTGTGTTCTCTGATACTACAGCAGAAGCTATGGTCATGGGTAAATTAGATGAACGAAACATCAAAGTTAGGTTTGAAATTTGCTATTCATAAAGTCTGGAAATTCTTAAAAGATCTAAAGTCTGGGAATCAAATCTCCTTGAACAATACGGACTGAAAATCTTAAGTCTTCTTGAATCAATATACCAATCTGTTTTAGATGTTCTTACTTGATTGTCATAAGAAAATCCGAAGTATTGACTCTTACTGTAAAGCTGTCAAACAACTCATTATCAAAAGAGTGGATGGAATACGTTCAAGAATCATCATTATCCATTTGTGAAACTATTGCTAAGCAAATGTCAAAGAATCCTGATTAATTTTGCCCTGAGAAATCTAAATCCAAAGGTAGCTTAAGGAAAATCAAAATTTGATGAAAAGGTGTAGAAAGAAACCTTATTACTAAATTAGGTGCTGATTGTTTCAGAAAAATGTCGAAGTATGGAACAAAAGAGAAGATATCTTTTCAACCAATCATCATATCCCTTCCTTATTCATCTTAAAATGGGTGAAACCTCACTGGAATATTTTGCTCACAAGAATTTAATTGATGATAGTGGTGTTATTGTTCTTCTGTCATAACTACTATGAAAAGCTACAAAACGTCAGGATAGAAACTGTCGATGTTTTTTCAGTTACTGACAGAACAGCGCTGAAATTGAAGTGTGCTGACGATTTGGTTACAAGGATTGCAAGTGTACAAATTATGCTAGCAAATGCTTTACACTTAGTTGAAGGTATCCTCAATATTGGTCGTCTAAAATACTTCAAAGGGTTGCTAACTATACTTGATACTGAATCACAAACATCGTATCTGATTATGATAAAATTTCAAATATTGTCGTTATTACGAGAAGTTTTGCTGATATTGAACTTAGGTTCCTAAGCTTAAATAAAGATCCTTACGACGATGATATTATATGGAGTGATTTATCAGACATGTTTGATATCCATTGGAATCAGCTGTCACAGATAGAAATCATAAAGATTGATAAGGTACATAAGTATACTCGAAGGGTAACATATCATATCAGACATTAAAGAAAAAAAAAAATTTTTTTTTGACAGAAATGAACATCATTAATCTGAGTCGCTCAAATCATGGTATAAAATAAAGTATCAGAGAGGAAAATCGACTAGGCTTGTAAGTCATGTTCAGTATTCAACCAAAGAATTTTCCAACCTAGATAACTCCACCATTCGGTTTTAGGATCAGTAATTGGGTTTGCAACTGACAGAATTTTGCTATATCGTCATGTTGTGAAATATGCGAAGTAATGTTATTATTAGCCCGAATGCTCGTATATATTACAGAATTACGATGTGTTAACTCAATACCGTAACTCACAATCCCAATCAACTAAAACACACATTTTCCAACCACTGAAGCTATGGCGGTACGGAAGTCGGGATCGGTCAACGACATAGATGGAAAAATGTGACACAAGAATACGGGGAAGTAAAAGGGGCAGACGTCAATTCCCAATTACCCTATTCTATTCAGCTGACGTCTTCATTCTTATCGGCGGGAGACTGGTCCAGAGACCTTTCTCATTATCATGATTCAGTACAGTCTACCATATACAATCACATTGTGACTTCCGACACACGTGGAAACACCGGAAGTATCCCAAAGTATGGTATCCGAATACAAAACAACCAGAAATCCAATTCACAACGAGCTAACACCTGGGGAAAACGAGGTGTCTAAACCTCCTCAACTTGATATCGAGACTTCCGTAATAGGGAAGTTTAAAGTGCCTATTACAAACACAAAGTGACACCACCACCCTCCATGGGAGGTATATTAAGTACATGGAAACGAATGCTCTGGTTGGATACATTACCACAATCAAGAATTGGTGTTCCACATTCGAAGGAACTAAAACCGACGGGAACCTATCATACGGTGTCGACAATGATAAGAAACGCCTGCAGTAGAGTGGGAGATTACTGCAAAACCCGGGGTATTGCGAGACTGATTCAACTGAGTCTTGGTTAGCACAATATCAGACAAATCGGGACATAAACAATGCTGCTAAGTTGCCACAACCTCTTGTGTGTATTTCAACAGGGGGGCAGATAAAGGAGATGGCTGAAACACACACAGCTGATCCAAACAAAGATGGAGAAATGACATCAGATTAAAATCTGTTGCTCATAGCAGATAACACAAATCAAACTAATTTGTTCACACGAATAGTCCAACCTGATCAGTGGATATTCTGAAGGGGATAAAGATTGGTGAGGATGTTAAATAGCAATAACAGCATACACAACACCCCTGCTGACAATAGTAGATATGTGGCCGAAAACTTTGGGAAGGGAATAGCAAATTTGCGCAACAAAGTTCTTCATCGATAGAAAAATTTTCACTCCAACACCACAAGATGAAACAGTCATTCAAGCAAATACTAAAGAGATACTTCTGAAGAACATTTGGGAAACTTTGAATAGTTGGATGCTGGTAAAAAAAAAAAAAAAAAAAAAAAAATTTGAAGGTGAGAAAAATGACTACGACATCATTGAAGTAACAAAACATTCATATGAAAATGTGAACCTCCAAAATGGGGAGATGTCAGAAACTGAAATCATCATTCAAAGTGATTGGAGTGAAGCGCCAAAATATAAAATCACGAGCGTAAGGTATAATAACCGAAAGAACCTGTTTGGTCACTACAAAACCACTGGTTATCATTGGAATCAAAACTTTAATATGGAAATGCAAAACCAGGGTTAGCCTATGTTAACATGGTGAAAACCCGCATACATAATAAAATTCATGCCTTCTTTTAAAACTATGCCATTAAAGAAGGGTCATTAGCGACCTCTTCATTCATTCCTTGTATGACGTCTGTTAGACAAGCCAAAACAAATGGTATCAAAGTTTTAGAGAAGTACCGGAGAGCATTGTGTTAGTTGAATATTGCGAAATTATGGCATGTATTTTGTATTAAGATACAATGATGGCTCGATGATTTATCTTAGTTTTATATGTGGATGATACCTTAATGGAAAGAATTCAAATGAAATCGTTATCAGATTTGTTGAGAAAATTGAGAGAATATTTCGTATTACAATCATTTTTTGGTCTCATGACAGAACATGTGAGTAAGATGTCCAAATTAAGCAGAACTAGGTTATATTTTGAACTAACTCAAATTCCTAGCTAAGCAACTCAGGGATTTCAAACTACTTAAATTGTTACGGTAAAAGAATACATTGGAGTCCAAAATGACCGATATGAGATAACATCAACAAAGAACTGAAATGTCACAAATGTTGAAGACGATTTCACTAAGGTTCAAAAAGAAAATTTACTTATTTCAATTACAAAAAATTATACCAAAAGGTGGTTTGGGATTACTGATATGAACACGAGACACGGTATATGCTGTGATGAACTTGTTTTCAGCTCATGATCGGAAAACACTACCATTCTACACTTTTAGAGAACTGAATATTTGTCTTTGATATGTCAAGGGTAACATGGATTATCACATCAAATACGGACAGATTCGAGTTTAACACACCACTAGAAATGCTTCGTTATTGTGTATTTATTCAACAACGCATTATTGGTGCCAAAAAATTGGATTAAAAAATGAATTCGTGGGATTGCTTACTTATGTCAATGAAATCCGGTAAAATGGGGGTCGAATTGACAGACAAGAATTACCTAAAGATCAGTAGCTGGTGAAAAAATTAGCGTTATACTAAATAATGTTAAACATCATCATAATTAAGGACGGTCTGATGGGCTTGAATTTAGTGATAGATAAGGTATAAGGTCGCTATGACAGCCAAGCTATGATCATAATTTCAAGGAATAACTATTGTCAATCTCATTATCTTATTGACATTTGTTCTTAAATTCTTAAGAAAGTTGGTACCCAAAAGTAATCTACGGTATACTATGTGAAATTACATGAAAATCACGTCAATTGTATAAGAAAATGCGTCATACTGTGCAAAGGTCAAGACATTTATCGATTGTATAATAAAGGACTCGATATTGGAATCGGTAACACCCTGATCCAAGACGCTACAAATGCTGATTGAGTAATTCGTAATTGCTAAACAACGCCATTTCGAATCAGGGGAGTGTTGGTTTATGCGACGTTTGTGTCAGGGAAATAGCACCTTGATATAGTCGTGCGTATTAGATCAACAATAGTGAAAAATTTTCACTCATGGAGAGCCAGGAAATAGTATAAAAGAAAGAGAAAAGAAAGATATTTAGGATATTTTCTACATAGAGAGCGAGCTTCAATAGAGACATTTAGTGGGCGTATAACTTCATTTACTCTGTTTCTTGTTTATTACAAATATAACCGATCGTGTACTAGGACTAATTCTCACGAATAATCCGTGTATACTAACAAAAAAAATACTACTATCACCAAGCTCATTTGCTAACTATACATATAACTTGTTCAAAGTTCAGCAAGAAGAAGAAAATATGTTTAATTCAATAAGATTGGGTTTGGCACGGAATTCAGTGATTAGATGTTACTCAAATACTGCAGTGAATCAAGCTAAAGTTTATTCACGTACTTACAAAAGGGCAGGACCAGTAACAAAATCGTCAACAACAAGCACGTCAAGGTCTACTTCTACAGATGCTTCTCCAGCTACTTCTTCTCCAAAAGAGAGTGTTAGTGATGTTGAACCAAATTCAGAAGTTCCAGCAAAATCTAATACGTCTTATATTTTGCACGATGCTCCATTGGAAGCCACAAGTGGTGAAACCATCAATTGGTCAGATTCATTTCACGGGTTAGGTTCTCAACCATTTTCCAGAGAAATTGCTGAAATTTTATTGGCACCTGTGTCAGAAGAAGATATTGAAATCAAGCCAGATGGACTATTGTATTTGCCCGAAATTAAATATCGTCGAGTTTTGAACCGTGCGTTTGGGCCTGGTGGTTGGGGGTTAGCCCCAAGAACTGAGTCTCTTGTTACTTCAGGACAAATAAGTCGTGAGTATGGATTGATTTGTCATGGTAGATTGGTCAGTATTGCTCGTGGTGAACAAGATTACTTTGGTGGTGAAGAAAAATTAACAACTGCATTAGAAGGTTGTAAGAGTAATGCCTTGATGAGATGTTGTAAAGATTTAGGAATTGCAAGTGAGTTATGGGATCCTTCGTTTATTAGACGTTGGAAGAAGAAATATTGTGAAGAAATCTTTGTTGAGCATGTCAATACTAAGAAGAAAAAGAAAATATGGAAGTTGAAGAGTATCAAGACCGTGGACTATCCATATAGGATGACATAAAAAAATAAGAAAAGAGGAACTGATTTTTTAATTAAATATTCTTAGTCCCAGCATGTAAATAGAAATGAATTATAAGTATTTCTTTTTTTTTTTGTTCGTTATATGAACTATTGCCTCTCTTTGTTTCATCAACTTGTTTTTATTATGGAATATATATATATAATCATATAATGTACACTGTAAAGAAAACTGCCCCAGTTTATGGTTTGAAAATTCCTCTACCAACACCTAATTCCTCCACAGTTTGGGTTATTGGTCTTCTTTGCCAAACATCCCAGAATTGTTGTTTTGGCAAGTTTTCATTCGTGTTTGCCAACTCGTATTTGGCGTCTAATCTTGGAGAAGAAGTGGATTGTGCCCAGTATGCTCTATCAAGAATTGTGGCAATAGAAGTACCCAAAGCACCGGTTATAATCTTATGTTTAGGTGGCATACTTCTGAAACCTGCACTCAAAACAACTGTGTTGGCAGCAGTCAACCCCCAAAATGTGTTCCAACAATCATTAATCTCTCTAATGTTAGCAACTGAGTCTTGAACACCCTTAGCAATAGAAAAAAATCCAATCACAGAAAGTGGTAATTCTAATTTAAATGTAGTTCTTTTCCAGAAATATAACCAAGCATAGGCACCAACAGTGGAGTAAAACCCAAATCTAAAAATTTGACCAACTTCTTTCTTGGTGTCAATTGGGTGCCATTCCGGATAACCGATCCCCTTTGTGAAGTTTGCTAATGGGTTTGGATATTTATAACTTGAATCTGGAAGTGGTGTCACTTCTGCTACCTCTACTGTATCAGGCATTGGTGGTTAGGTTATAAAAGTAATGAAAACTGAATAGTCTATAGCTTGTCAAATGGTTTTTTCTTCGTTATTTTTTTTTTTTTATTGTTCTCATTGGTTCTCTCGCCCAATCAAAATATTGAGAAAAATAATGCAAGCAACTTATCTTTTCTTTTTCTGTAATACATATCCACATTAGGAAGTCTATATGTGAAGTAAAAATTTTCAAGCAAATGACATCAAACAAGCAGAAAACCTAAACTGAAAAATAAACGTACAACAACAACGAGGGATAAAAAAAAAAAAAACTTTCTAAATTGGAAATCATTTTTAATAGATATTCATTCACATTGCTAGATTATCTACCGATCTTGTTTGTGTCGTTACATATATATATCATATCATGAACAAAGGATTAACTATAACTGCTATTGCAGCTGCAGCTATTGCAGGATATGCTGTATATTTTGATTACCAACGTAGAAATTCAGCCGAATTCAGAAAGTCTTTGAAAAAGAGAGAAGTCAAGCAAAAGAAATTGAAAGCTAAGAAGGAAGCCGAATCGAAGCAAAATAAGTTAGAAGCCGTCAAAAAGGCCTTATTGGAAGACTTGGCTCAACACCCTATTCCAACTGATTTGACTGAAAGAGAAGCATTTTTCATGGAACAAGTTGCTGTTGGTGAACAAAAGGCAAAAGTTGATGCCATTGAAGCAGCTATATGTTTCTATAAGGCTTTGGCAGTTTATCCTAATCCTACTGATATTTTAGGTATCTACCAAAAAACTGTACCTGAAGAAGTATATGAATTGGTCGTGATGATGATAGCTGTTTATCCACCAGCATCTGTTTCTAGTATTTTAAGTAAGGGGGCACCAACTGTCAAGGATTTGAAACCAACAGAAGAAGATTTAGATTAAGAGAGAATAAAGGTTCAGATATAACATGTGTTAAAAGCATTGTTGGAACTGGGGAATATGAATATAGAGATCAATTGGTTGTTGTATAAATAAAAAAAAGGACTTCTTGTGTGCTTTCTTTTGTTGCATTCATGATGGTAATTGGTTTTATCTTTCTTTTTCTTTTTCTTTTTTGTTTGTTTGTTTCTTTTCTGCATTGAATTTGTATATAATTATTCGTT
The DNA here is from genome assembly GCF_000026945.1 of Candida dubliniensis CD36. Taxonomy (NCBI): domain Eukaryota; kingdom Fungi; phylum Ascomycota; class Pichiomycetes; order Serinales; family Debaryomycetaceae; genus Candida; species Candida dubliniensis. Next base: position 568,139 of record NC_012860.1, on the reverse strand, counting down.
TTAGGTAGGTGATGACAAATGCAACTCATATCTATTTTTAGTAAATTACGTGCTGTAACGAGAGTGCTGTAGTAGGAGACGATGATGACAAGGTCGAGATGGATTGTTTATGATTTCTGTCATTGTTTACGTCATCCGTCGCTTACCATTTTTGGTTACTATAAATACATCTATATTTTTTTTTTCTCTATTTTTTTTTTTTTTTCACGCTTCTTCTTTCAACTTCAGTACTACTAGCCCCATCAAACAATTCAAGCAGCTCTAGATCAAAAACAATACTGGTGATGTTGTTTCTCATTCCTTTGGCAGCTTTATGTTGTATGTTTGTCGCTGAGGTTGCATGCAAACAATTCAATTCTACATCAAATTCAAGTTCAGTGCAATCAAGCTTGACTGATTTTCAATACAAGGGTGTTAGTATCGGAGGTTGGCTAGTCCTAGAACCTTATATTACACCATCTTTATTCAATGCTACCATTCTGTCTGATGAAACGTGGAACGATATCCCAGTCGATGAATATCACTTTTGTGAAAAATTAGGTGCCAAAGAAGCTGAAAAAAGATTAACAGATTATTGGGAATCCATGTATAATGAATCAGATTTCAAGCAAATAAAAGAAGCTGGGTTAAATATGGTAAGAATACCTATTGGATATTGGTCGTTTGAGAAATTGGAGGGCGATCCGTATGTGTCAGGAGCACAAGATTATCTTGATAAGGCAATTGAATGGTCACATGCAAACGACTTGAAAGTCATGATTGATTTACACGGTGCACCAAATACACAAAATGGATTTGATAATTCTGGTTTAAGAAATCTTGGGTATCCTGGATGGCAAAATAAAACCGAGTATGTTAACCACACATATAAAGTATTACAGCAGATGTTCCAAAAATATGGTACTGGGAAATATGCATCTGACTACAAGGATACCATCATTGGAATTGAGGTGTTAAATGAGCCCCTTAACCCAAATTTGGACAAGCTTAAAGAATTTTACATCGAGTCCTATAACGATGGGAGAGAAATTCAAATTATCAACAACACAATTTTTTTCCAAGAGGCGTTTCAACCAATTGGCTACTGGGATAGTTTTTTGGAAAAAGGTGAAATAAAAATAACTGAAACATCGAATGGGACTAACCACACTGTCACCAAAAAAGCCAATTTCAAAAATATTATCATTGATCACCATCATTATGAAGTTTTCACAGAGTCCCAAGTGGCACTGAATGTATCAACTCATTTAGAAAATATCAAGAATTATGCATCTGCTATTGGCAAGGAAAAAGCAAAGGCTATAGTTGGCGAATGGTCAGCAGCATTAACCGATTGTGCTCCTTGGTTAAATGGTATTGGATTAGGTTCAAGATATGAAGGTACTGCTCCATATACTAATGATCGGGTAGGAAGTTGTGCTGAGTTTAACAAGAGTCCAGATAAGTGGTCTAAACAACAAAAGAAAGATTATAGAAGATTTGTTGAAATGCAGCTTTATGAGTACTCTACTAACTCACAGGGATGGATATTTTGGTGCTGGAAAACAGAAGGAGCCACCGAATGGGACTTTAGAGCATTGGTTAAGAATGGCATAATGCCCCAACCTTTAGACAACTACAAATATGTCAGGAATGGGACAGATACGAGCAGTGCTTCCGTCTTTGCATTAAATAAGATGACATTATTGTTAGCTTATTTATTGGCCGTTTTGGTTATTTAGAGTTTTGGTTTTTTTTTAATGGATTTAGAACAATATATTATAGATATGCATTTCTCATCAATAAGAATAATATTTGTGTGTGAGCTACTAATAATGTGATTTCGCAACTCTCTCAGATCTCAAGGGTTATTTTTTTTTTGATTTAGCCACGTCCTTCTAGTGTTTCTGTGGCGCTTTTACCGTTACAGGATCGGAGAGAGTTTTCATTCTTCTCAGATTTTTCACCTTTTTTGTGAACTCACGAATCTTTTTTTTTTTTTTTTTTCATTTTCTTCCCTTTTTCTTTCGCTTCATTTAAACCATATTCTTCTGTGTTATTTTATAACTAATTCTATTTAGTTTGAGGATTTCTTAATAAAATATGTCCAAGTCAGTTAATGTTGCAATTATTGGATCCGGTGTTGTTGGTTCATCATATCTCAATCAATTGAAAAACTTGAAAAGCAACATCGCTTTCAATGTAATTTATTTGGCTAAAACTTCGGAAGAAGCTTTATACAGCAAAGACTACAAACCAGTCGATTTGGCAACTTATGAAACAGCTCCAACCCAGCCTACATTAAGTTTAGATGACTTAGTTCAATTCATAAAAGGTTCAAAGAAACCAAGTGTGTTGGTCGATAATACTTCTAGTCCAGAAATTGCTAACTACTACCCTACTTTCATTAAGGAAGGTATTTCAATTGCTACTCCAAATAAAAAGGCTTTTTCATCTGACTTAAAAGCATGGAAAGAAATTTTACAAACAACCGAATTGCCAGGTGCTGGTTTAGTTTACCATGAATGTACTGTTGGTGCTGCATTGCCAATTATCTCTCCATTGAAAGATTTGATTGCTACTGGTGATAAAGTTGATAAAATTGAAGGTATTTTTTCAGGTACTTTGTCATATATTTTCAATGAATTTTCCAAAACCGAAAAATCAGATGTTAAATTCTCTGACGTTGTTAAAAAGGCCAAAGAGTTGGGTTACACTGAACCTGATCCAAGAGACGATTTGAATGGTTTGGATGTCGCTAGAAAAGTCACTATTTTGGCTAGAATTTCTGGTTTGGAAGTCGAAAGCCCAACTTCTTTCCCAGTTGAATCTTTGATTCCAAAAGAGTTAGAAGGTGTCGAGAGTGTTGCTGAATTCTTGGAAAAATTGCCAAATTACGATGCTGATATTCAAAAAGTTAAAGATGAAGCCTTTGCTGAAAACAAAGTTTTAAGATTTGTTGGTAAAGTTGATATTAACACCAACAAAGTATCAGTTGAAATAGGTAAATATGGGTTTGACCATCCATTCGCCTCATTGAAAGGTAGTGATAATGTTGTTTCTATCAAAACCGGAAGATATCCAAATCCTTTGATTGTTCAAGGTGCTGGTGCTGGTGCTGAAATCACTGCTCATGGTGTTTTGGCAGACACTATCAAAATTGCTGAAAGAATTGCCAATTGATTTAGACTATACATAGCGAGTGTTTTGTTATTACAAGTTTATTATTTCTTAGGATTTTTGTTTTCTTTTTTTTTTTTTTTTCTTTTACATGCCTACTATATAATCGGTGAAAAATAATCGTCCTTCCAATTTGATTTAGCTAACGTAAAAGTTTCTTTCAAAAACTCTTTGTTTTGACAAGCTGCTCTAAAGTTAAGCATTACAGTTTGAGAATCAGCGAGAACACCTTTGGAGTAATTCTCATAGTCTCCAACCAATGTGGTGGATGATCTAACACGAGTAAGATGCATATTGTTGGGTGCCAAAAAGAAATCTCCATTGTCTCTCAACTCGACAATGTAAAAGCCTGTCTTGTGAATAAACTGTGCATACCTAAAAGACGGTTTCCCCCAACTATAGCCAATATCAATGTTTTCACGCAGAAAAAAGGATGTGGATCGGTTATCCAAATAGTATCCCATTTGTTTTAGGAAATATGAATGATAATAATATCTGTTGGATGACAATATGCGATCGTCGCAAAGGTCCAGGTCTGTCCATGGGTTGACCAGCAATTTTATGTCCACAAAGGAATGAAATGGACTAAGTTTCGGAAGAGAACACAACTCATTCCAAGGAGTCTCCACTAATTTCAATCCATGACGTTCGCATAACCTTGTCCAAGCAGTAATAGTATCTTCAATAAATTTATTGGTTGTGTTCAACCACTGTAATCTTATATGATAGCAATGTTCAGGGTTATGGACTCTGTCGTAATGAACTGTAACAAATTCCGGACGGAATGATTTCTTTAAGGGATCAACATCAAATTTCACTGATCGACTTAATATAAACTTCTTACGTTTCTTACCGGTAGAATCTGCTGTTGATGACGTCTCGGATCTAAGATTCAGGGCCGAAATTATTTTCTGCAAATCATTTTGTCCCGCTATCCTTGGAGATGAATTGCTTTGTGGAGTACTGGCTCCATCAATTCTCTTAGATCCAAACCAAGATGGCTTTTCTCGGTCTGTCTTATCAACATACTCATCCAGAAATTCATAAAAAAAATGACCATCCAAAAGACCGTGTCGCAGCTCAACATGTTGGAACAACCCTTTGTTCATTAAGTTTTGTCCATAAGCTGTGGCTTCTTCACGTGTCTCAATATCCTCAAAACAATCTACTAACCAAGACACCAATTCACTTCCAACAAAGCAATGCAAGTGCCTTTTGAAATGCCAGGTTCGGTCAACCAACGTTAAACCGGTATTTCGATCTTGAAGCTCTTGTGCCAATTCGGGTAATTTTATCGTTTTATTAAATCTTGACGATTCCGGAATCATCAAAGCTGGCTGAGTACCCGTGATATCATAATTTTGTGCTTCTTCGTTCAAAAAATCATATAAATTGCCAGTGTAAAAAATAACATCGGATCCACGACGAGACTTTTTCGTTTGAGAAGAATCATGTTGGTATTTGCCTCTTTCTATAACTCCAATCAATTTTCGTAAACCTTCTACCCTAATTTCCTCTGGGGTTAATTTTTCATTGCTTACAAAATATGCATTTTTGGGGATCTCGGTAGGCATCACAACGAATTTCATCTTGTGGAATTGCTTTTTCTCTTCTGGCATAGCATCGTCAAACCCAGCTAATAATTGATCAAACTGGTTCCAGTTGAATTTTTGAGGATTGTTGGCAATTGCATCTATTCTAGCAGGTGTATACTCATCTGTATACCTTGTCCTTATAAGGGGGAAATAAGGTTTGAGTTTTGTCTGTCCTAAGGTTATCTTTTTCTCATCAATGTCAGTTATCTTTCTGTATAGTTGAACGTTTATATTTCCATTATAGTCACAAAAGATACGATGTATCTCATCATCAAACCCCAAATATATTCTTGAACCAAGATAGTTGTGTTCATCAGGAAAATACTTAATTATTGCATCAACATTTCCAGAAGGTTTTCTTTCAGCTTCAGCTTTATCGACTCTTTCACCATAACAAACCTGGAATCCTAACATTAATCTCAATTGAATCATTTCTCTCATTAAGGAATGTGTTGATTTCAACTCCCAGTAATTGTCAGAATTGAGAAACACGGTATAGATTTGAAACGTATAATCTGTTTGAAGTTGATTCGTCGAGGGAAACACGCCTGTTATTGTCGGAAGTGATGCAGGTGCCTGAAATGATCTCCATTTAATCAATTTTCTTTGGATCTTGTTAGGAAATATGTTACTCCACCTACTGCTCTGAGATCTTTGGAGCACATTGGTCGTAGTTTCTTGTGATGGATTCAAAATCTCGATCCAAAGTGATCCTGTTGAAATTTCTTGTTCTGGTTCTGTTAAAATCGATGATTTCTTTCTGGTCGATACTGCTTTTGTCTCATTCAAAGATGAAGGTTGTTCGGAATTCTCTATTTCATCTTTCCTTTTAAACATCGTTTCCCCTCTAATCAATCTAGGTGATCCAGCAGATTTTCGATAACTGTCTATGGTTCCTATAGTAGATATTGGAATTACACTTCTTATTGACGGTGCCGGAGATTTAATGTCTTCACTATTCTTATTAATATAGTACAAAGAAGAAAGTGCTGAAACATCTTTTGATGGATTAGCAACGGTTCCTGTGGCTAATGAAGTTGTAGAAGAATTGCTAGGTTGCAACAATGGCTTATTTTCAAACATCAAAGAGAGTGTTGCTGTGGCATTTTTCAATACGGGAGCTTGAAATTTTGGTTTTACCTGTTTGAAGTCTATCTGAGTCGGCTTTGGTATGCGTTTTATCGGTTTGAAAACAGCATTATCGTACTCTTCCATGATATCTACCAATGTTTTTCCATGACTGTTCAAATGCAATCTAGGAATTCGGGCATCGCTGGCTTCATTTTCCATTACACCCATCATTTGCAATTCATAAATCTTACATCTAGGAATCCATTGGCTCTCTTGTTGTACCTTGTCAATGAAAAAAGATATATCACACCATAAAGGAACACAATGACAGACTTTCCCTTCTTTAATGTATCTAAATAATGGAGTCACATGCAAGGGCGGTTGACTCAAACATATTATATCCAAACTTGAATCAACGCTGGACATTTTCTTGCTTGTTTCCAATAGTAGGTCATATTCAACATCAAATAATCCTGTACCAGGGGTTATAAGCATAATGTGGGTAATAGAATGTTTAAGGTCTGTGTTTTGGAACCTGTTGTTTAATGATGTCAAACCTAAATTGACTGCTTCAAGCAAATTGCCCTTTATTGCAGGTAAAGTTCCATTTTCAATTATAAACTTCCCGTCATCATCTAGGTTTAGCATTGTATCTCTTTTGAAATTAGCAAATTCTAACCGCAAGTCTTCCATTATTCGATCCCAATGCATGCTATTTACTTGATCTACAACCACTCGGAAAAAGTCTCGACGCTGAGGAGGTCTTTGTCCTGGTCCTAAATTAGTCCATGGGATATCGGTAAGATCAATACTTGTAAACAATACAATGGTGATTGAGTGATGGGTGTTTGTTTCTCTCCAACGGCGGAAAATCTTGGGGAATAAATTATTGATCAATTTGTGAAACATAATTTCTCCATCTTCTTCAAAATGCCACATTTCTCTTGATAACTGGACAAACAAAGTGATCTTGGCACTTTCTGATCTATATATGATCTTTGTATTTTTATCGACATATCCTGAGATGACGTTTTTCCCGTTTTTGTAAATGTGCTTGGTAATTCCAACCCTGCTACCTAAATATAATAATCTTTGATCAATGTACACACAGTTCCCTATCATGGAGGCTGAGAAGTTCCACATTGCATCTCGAGATAAGTTCACATCTTTGATGAATATCTCAACGGAATCAACTGTAACTGGCTCTAACTTGACTAGTCTTTTCAATTGAACTTGTCTACGTGGTGCTAAGTCAAGAAGTTTCTGAAATGGATTAGACATTAAGGAGATTTGTAACTTTGGCTTCAGTGCCTCGGTGTAATCGGCATCATTTGCTGCTGCTGCTGCTGCTGTTGTTGTTGTTGTTGTTGCTGCTGCTGCTGACCGTAGATTTCTCTTTTGAACAGTAAATACAAGTTTCTTGGTTGGTCCATCATCCAAAGATCGAAGTTCAAAAACTTGACCCACTTGGATCCCCGTTGGTATGACATTCTCATCTATTATTATATCTTCGATAAAATCACGTAATTCGTGGAACCAAACAGATACCTTAACGGAAACTTCAGTATCCTCTTCGTTCTGACCGTTGCTTATGGTTTTAGTGAGATTTTCTTTAGAATCTTCTTCCTCTTTCACGTCCAAATAATGGTTATTTCTTCGGCTGACAATTAAAGTACTGCCAATATTTTTAGCCAGCATTGATCGTCGTTGATTAATCGTGTTTCTGGATCCACCTATAGTCAAACTTGCATGATTGGCTGACATTTGTCTCTGGTTAGAAACGTTAGGAGCCTTTATACTTGAATCCAACCCATTGGGTTTCCTTGTATTCGTGGATGCCTGATTGAACATCCTTGGATGCTGCATCACTGTTTATGAAAATATTTTGCAAGTTATGGTAATCACAACTCCTTACACTGATTTTAGAGTTTTTTTTTTTTTTAATTTTTTGGTTTGGATTATTTTTTTTGGTTTGTCCTTTCTTTTGTGTTAATTACGAGTCAAGTTTTTCAGTTGTGCTTTGTACTCTTTCTATTTACTATATATTCAACATTATGTTTCTCTACCAGTATATTGTTTGAGTTTCTTTATTACAAATTCATCAAGAAACCACTTGTGAAATCTGTAATCATCAGCTAGCTCTGGATGAAATGAAGTGCCTAAAATATGACCTTGTTTAACGGCCACAATCAATTCGTGATCTTTTCCATCATAGTTTTTCAATGAATACAATACTTTGACGGGTGCCGGGTTCTGATATGAATTGTTAGATCTTATTACCTCTTCCTTTAAACATTCTCTTTGAATCAATATTTTGGTCACAACCGGTGCTCTAATAAACACGGTCGGGAAATCTGTGCAACCAGGTATAAATGAACTGAAATCGAGCGACTGTTCAAATGAATCAATCTGTCTACCAAATGCATTTCTACTGACTTCTATATCTAATGCACCCAAAATTTGTTGATTCTCGATACCATTGACTAACTGTTTTGACAAAAAAATCAATCCAGCACAAGTCCCCCAAATTGATTTGGATTTGTCGGAAACAAATTCGTATAGATGTGGTAATAATTCGGTTCTCTCGGCAATGTAAGAAATGGAACTACTTTCTCCCCCAGGAATAACCAATGAGTCACACTGCTCAAGATCTTGTTTTGTCTTCACTTCCTTTAACCTGATGTCATACTCCGAGTATTGATCTGGGTTTGATTCGATGACATGATTAAAATATGCAATATGTTCGCGGAATGCACCTTGTAAAGCCAAAACACCTATTGTCACTGATCTCTCTATGGTCATTAAATTTGTTATAGAGGCACAATTTCAAAAAAAAAAAAAAAAGAATAAAATTAAAGAAAGAAGAATTCAAACTGAAAAGATCAATAGCGGCGGGTCTTGATCAACTATGGTTTTAAACTACTCAAGGTTGAGGGGAAGAAAAAGAAGAAAATTTTGACTCTGATTTGGAGAACGTGACTTGTGAGTCTTTTTTTTTTTTTTTTTTTTTTTTGAACTTCGTTATTTGTTGTTGTTGTTGATACATTTATTCCTTATACTAGTGATTGATTTTGTTTAGGACTTTTAAAACTAGAAAAAAACGATAACAATATATAAATTGTGATGTTCTAACACAGTTTGAATAGAATTGTTGAATTATCGTGGTTAAACTTCTATTGAACGATGAAATTTACTAGTTCAACCCCTCTAAAACGAATTTAGTTGATTCTCAGACAGGTATTTTTGACACAAAACTGTTTTCTTGAATCAGCGTTTTAAACGCATAGAGGAATCGATCCGTATATGCGACAATTGGTATATGATCATCAGCTTCTAAGATCCGTGAATCCCAATGTAAATACAATTGCTATGGTAAAACATCCCCCTTAACAATGCTGTATCCATCATGAATAAATCTACTTGTAGCAAAGAGGTTTGTTGCCCCAAATATTACAATAAGCATAAGGTTTCCACTAACAATACAAGAAAAAAAAAAATCTGGGGAAAACCAAATTAAAGCTCTGTTGGATTAATCAATTTGTAGGTTAATTGAAAAAACTAATTGAGCTCCAATTAATCTAATGAGTAAAACTTGTATCAACTCTTAACTGATATGGCACTGGTACATCATTCTCAGGGAGGTGGCTTGGTACATCCTTTGTAAATTTTTCGGTACTTTTGCCAAGCCTTCATCGTACCCAAAAATACAACAACAACAACAACCATTCCTAGTACCAACTGTAACAATCATAATAATTAAGCAATTTATAATTATTATTATTGTTATTATTATTATTATTATTAGTCATATAATAGAGTTTTATTTGGAGTTCTTCTTAACAGAGTCAAAAAAAAAAGAAAAGAAACCATTAGATGGGATTTCAAGTAATAGAGATAATCTAAAAATCACGAGGGTATTAAGGAGAATTGCTGAAGGATGTTCTAAGGCTTAGATTATTCTTTTTTTTTTTTTTTTTTTTTTTCATTTTTCTTGTTTTTAATGTTCTGTAGTATTATTATTCAAATTTTTATATTTTTATTTGATTAAGGTTTTGACCCCATTTTACCTTCACAAACCCACCCAACAAGAATAAATATAAATATTTTAACAATTTCCCTTTCCAAATTTTTCAATTCTATTATGCTTTTTTTTCTTTCTTTCTTTCTTTTCTTTTAATTGACTTTATAAAACTCCCTTTCCCTCCCCTCCCCCCCCCCCCACCTTTTTTTGTTATTTTTCTGTTTTTTATTCCTTGATATCATTACTCATTGATAAAACTTTAGAGCCATGTCAGATTTCAAAGTAAAGGCCGGTTTAGCACAAATGCTTAAAGGCGGTGTTATAATGGATGTTGTTAATGCTGATCAAGCCAAAATCGCTGAGGCAGCTGGTGCTTGTGCTGTTATGGCATTAGAAAGAATTCCTGCTGAAATGAGAAAATCAAATCAAGTTTGTAGAATGTCTGATCCGAAAATGATTAAAGATATAATGGAGACAGTTAAAATCCCAGTTATGGCAAAATGTAGAATTGGTCATTTTACTGAAAGTCAAATTTTGGAAGCTTTAGGTGTAGATTACATTGATGAAAGTGAAGTTTTAACTCCGGCTGACACTGTATATCATATTGATAAAACCAAATTCAAAGTGCCATTTGTATGTGGAGCAAGAAACTTGGGTGAAGCATTGAGAAGAATTCATGAAGGAGCAGCCATGATTAGATGTAAAGGTGAAGCAGGTACTGGTGATGTTTCATCAGCAGTGGATCATATTAGAACTATTAAAAAAGATATTGAAGAAGCCTCAAAATTGAAAAGTGAAACGGAAATTGTTGAACTTGCACGCAAATTAAGAGTCCCCACTGAATTATTAATTAAAGTCATTGAAGCAAAGAAATTACCAGTGGTTTTGTTTTGTGCTGGTGGTGTGTCAACTCCAGCTGATGCTGCATTATTGATGCAATTGGGTTGTGATGGTGTTTTTGTTGGATCTGGTATTTTCAAGTCAAAGAACCCAGAAAAATTGGCCAAGGCAATTGTCAACGCTACCACTCATTACAATGACCCAGTTAAACTTTTGCAATATTCAACTGATTTGGGTGAGTTGATGGGAGGAATTGCAATTGATTCAATTAAAGAGGATGAAAAGTTGGAAAAAAGAGGTTGGTGATTATGATAGGTTATGCTATTTCCATTTGTTGAGTAATAAACAGTGATTCGTGGACATAAAAAGATGGGTTTAATTTTGAAACCTTGTATATATGTATACATGTATATAGATGTGTGTGTGTGTGTGTGTGTCTAAAAACTATGTTAAACATAATATGTCTTTTTTTAGGTTTCTATGTAAAGTAAAGTATGCTTTCTGATGGGCAAAAAGGCATTCACTTTTTTATTGGAAATGTTTGAGATCAATATTATGGTTATAGTGTTTCTGTCCATGAGCAAACCACAACATTATTCCAATAATACAGGTTATTCCTACTACAACACAAGCATAGTTCAGCACACCCAAAGAACAGAAGCAATATTCATTGGCAATCCGAATTTTCCCAAACAAAATTATGAACGATCATCAAATCTTTCGGTTGAAAATTTCGTTTTCACCAATAAGCAGGCAATAGGTATTAAATATGATAAATTAATATACACCATTGATGTATCCAGAACAGTATTTTATGCCCCCCCCCCCTCCTTCCCCATCCCCTACTCCAATCACAGTACTTAGAAATGTACCAATTGCAAATGCTGAACATATTAAATTGAACTGAAATGTACATGTACATGTACTTTTAATAAACTGAAAAAAAAATTATTTTTTTTTTTTTTGTTTTTTCTAATTGAACTTTGTGGGATACTGGTTTCTGTGATAACATATGTTAAATCTTTCATTTTCTGTAATTTGAAAAGATATTATTGGGGAGTTTTCAAAATGAAAACTAAAAATTAACAAAAATTGTATTAGAATGAAAAAAAAAAAGTCTTGGCATAGATGATATACTAACATTTTATATTAATTTCATTGTTATAGCAGTTTATCAATTGTTTCTAATATCAATAACTGATATGAAATTGGGTAAACCTAATGGAAGGCAACACAATTCCATATTTTCTTTTTTTTTTTTTTTTCAGTGTAATATAGCCGCTAATTCAATCTTGATAAGATAAAAAAAAAATCCAATTCCTTTAACAATTCTTCCAATTCATGTAGTTTTAAGGAACAATTTGTATTCTACCGTTTTTCCGAAATTTTAAATTAGTTTTATTATTATTTATTATTATCAGCGAACGTTATTCCTAATTCAAGGGTGAAAAAATGGTTCAATTATTCAACTAATTTTTAATTTTAGTTTAAATGCAAGATTATTCATCCTGAAAATCGTTATCTAACCATCATATATATAAGGCAATTTTCAATACCCAGTTATCTTTTTTTCAAGTATAGAATATATTGTTTCGGAGTTTCCATGACGCCTTTTTTTTTTCTTTGTAATCAATATTATTAATTTATCCTTTATCTCAAGTATATACGGCTAGTTAAATTTTTTATTGTTAAATTATAGATAAGAAATTCAGTACAAAAACTATGTATCACAAAATTGATAATATGAACCAAAAAAAAAAAAAAAAAAAAAAAAATGGTATTCTTTTGGAAAGTGCCGCTAATAGACAAGATCTTGCATTGTTGTTGTTGGCATCTTATCTATATCTCTCGGATTTTTTTTCTTTCTTTTTTTTTGCAGCAATGCCAAATCTATATATATATATATATAATAATAATACATTAATGACGGTGTGGAATCTCTATGACTGGCAAATTTTCTTCTTTCTTTTTTTCTTTTTTCTTCAAATCATTCCAAAAAAAATGCTGAAAAAGAACGATAATATAACATATGATGTTGAAAAAATATCTATTGAAAATCCACTTCCTGCTAAAGAATTTAATGATTTCCATGATAATTTAGATATTGAAAAATATGGTGAAACCAAAAGAAAATTGAATCTGCGTCATGTTAATTTATTAATGATTGGTCAATCTATTGGATCAGCATTATTTGTTAGTATAAAGAATCCATTACATAATAGTGGTTCACTTTCATTTTTTTTAGCATTTGCCATTTGGGCATGTTTAGTGATATATCCTTTAATGCAAGCTATTGGAGAAATGTGTTCTTATTTGCCAATAAAGGGTTCATTTTTCCATTTTTCTGCTCGTTATGTTGATCCAGCTTTAGGATTTGCTTCATCTTTAATATATACTTATACTGCATTAATGTTTGTTTGTATTGAAGCTACAGCATGTGCAGGATTGATATCATTTTGGACAGATATTAATCCTGGTATTTTCATTACTATTGCTTTGGTATTATTTTTTTTAATCAATTTATTTGGAGCTCAATTTTATGGAGAATTTGAATCGATTTTTTCTTCATTTAAAGTAATTTTAATTTTAGGTTTGATGATTTTTTCTTTAATATCAATGTGTGGTGGTAATCCTCAACATAATGCTTATGGATTTCAACATTGGAAAGAAGGTGGTCTTTTTAAACCATATTTGGTGGGTGGGACAACTGGTAAATTCCTTGGTACTTACAATTGTTTAATTTGGGCCGGGTTTGCCGCCGGTGGTCCCGATGTGTTAGCATTAATTGCTGCTGAAGTTAAAATGCCTCGTAAAAACATTGGAATTGTTGCTAAACGTTCTTACATCAGAATATACTTGTTTTATCTTGGTGGTATTTTTTTCTTGAATTGTCTTATAGCTTCTAATGATCCTTCATTAGTGGAATCTTTAAAATCATCTACTGTGTCACCTTGGACTTTGGGTATTCAAAATGTTGGTGTTCGTGGGTTAGGACTGGTTGTTAATGGAGCTGTTTTAACTTCAGCATTTTCTTGTGGCAATGCATTTTTCTTTCTTGGAACTAGATCACTTTATTCTGCTTCTTTGGCAGGATATGTTCCAAGATTTTTTTCCAAATGTTTGAAAAGTGGTGTACCCATTAATTGTGTCATATTCACAGGTGTTATATCTTTGATTTCTTATTTGAATATTAATCAATCTACTGGAGTGGTATTCAATTGGTTTGTTAATTTAGCCACCACAGGATTGTTATGTTCTTATATTTGCATGTGGCTCTCTTATTTCAAATTTAGAAAGGCATATGAGGTTCAAACTGGTAAGCAAATGAAAAAGGGACAATATGGTTATTATTTGGCTCCAAAATTTATTCACCCATATTTCACATACTTTGGATTTTTCCTTAATGTGGTGGTGTTGATTTTCAATGGGTTTTGGATTTTCTTTCCGGGACAGTTTTCAGTGTCAAATTTGTTTACTTCCTATTTTGCTCCAGTATTCTTCATTTGTTTATTTGTTTTTTGGAAGGTATTTAAAAAGACTCATTGGAGAAATGCCATGGAAGCTGATATTACTACAGGCAAACAATATATTGATGAAGAAGAGGAAAAAGACATTGAATTTGAACTTAATCGAGAAAGAAGACAAGGATGGGTTTTTGTTGCCTGGAGAAAGGCATCGGATTTCTGTTTTAGTTAGAATGTTAAATACTTGGACACTATACCAGTAAAATATATGGTTAACGATTTACATTTTATATGTTAATAAAACACAAAGTAGTAAATTTTTGCAGAAATTATTTCGCCAAATATTTCTTCAATTTGTTGTGGAAAATTGAACAGATGACATATTATTAAAACTTCAATAAACCTTATATTTTATGTTTGTTATTACAACTTTAATATTCTATAAACTAAGTTATGTTATTTTACAGACACCTTGAATCAAATTAAGGCATCAATTTAATATTTTAAATGAATACGTTTCTCCTGAATAACAAGGTTAGTATTTATTTGAAATTGCCAAAACCATCAGAAAGCCTGCGTGGCGAAATGGTTATCGCTTTTGACTTCTAATCAAAGGATTCCGGGTTCGAATCCCGGCGTGGGTTTTATTTTTTTGCTTCCAACTTCAATATTATTTTCTCATTTTTTAAAGAGGACCATTTGAACCAACAATTCCGTTTAAATGCCGTGTGATCACAAAGAACGTCAGCAGCAACAGCAGCGGTAGTTCTTTAAACGAGAGATTTCATGGATATTTGGAATCAGCTCTTGTTCAGTTAAAGCCGACCCCAAATTTCTTGGTATTTTATTTTCTTTTATTTTTTTTGTTTTTTTTTTGGATCTCTCTTGACAAATGGTGGAGAGTTGTCAAAGTAGAAGTTTTACAGATGATGATGTTAGCATGGCCAAGAAATATATGTCAGATCACACATCTTACTTATCGTTAAAGAAATGAGACAGTATGAGCTTGGTCACAACTATTGGATCTTCCACGTCATGGGACAAACATTGTACGACTTAAATCAGAACCAAGAAAAAAAAAAAGGATATACTAGTTAAAACCAATAAATTTGTTCCAACCCCACAAACTAAATTTAAGAAATGGTATTTGACACATATAAACCATGCAGTAATTGGCGGGGGTTTCAAGTGAAAAAAAAAAAAAAAAAAAACTCCGAACTAAAACGCCGTAAAGCTGGACCGAGTGAGTGAGTTTAATTCTCTTCTTTCTACAAATAGAATGATGTATACATATAATCTCTCATGATTGCAAATATAATAATCATTGACTTTTCTGAGCGACGGTGTTGTGCTGATATAGTCCTTGGTAATACAGAGGAGAGTAATCATATCAGTTATAGATACACTTTTTTGGTGGTGACGGTGGTATGGTGGTGATCTTAACGGGAACGCGAATCCGTGAAAAAATTTTTTTGACTCTGATAAAGGAACTAAACCAAAATGCCTTTAACTGGCTGACTTTACGGTTCTAAAAGTTTTACAATGTAAGTAATCTATTCTGAAAGCCCTGAAAAAACGGTTTAAACTTAAAATAAAATATAAGAAGAATTTGATGAGAGTGTGTAATTCTTCAAATTATTATTATTATTATTTTCACGTTTGGTGGTGGCGAATTATCCGGTTATTATTACTATTTGTTAAATTGATCCACTCGGCTAATTATCTATCATCCAAGAAAATTACACTCGTTGATTTGTTCGTTTGAGTTTATCTCTTTTCACTTTAACCGATTAACTTTCCTTGTTCTGTTTCAATTGAAGAAGATTCTCTTTTTCTTTCTTTCTTTTTTTTTTTTTTTGTATGATCAAAAGAAGTCAATCAGTTAGAACGAGGCTTTACTTCCTTTTTTTTTTTTTTATTGCAACCATCGTAAACAGCATTAATGGTTAGACCAAAAAAAAAAAAAAAAAAGGCAACATTATTAATGGAACAAACTACTACCACAACACGTTGAACAAAGAAAGAAAGAAAAAAGAGAGAACGGAGGTTATAGAATTTAAAACAATACCAGGAGAAAGTTTTGTATACGAGATACTGAAGAATCAATTCAATAGATTTGAAAACGGCCTACCTAATATGAACTGATAAACAATCTTGTTATCATTAGAGAATTCACGGCGATTTTCAATATCTCTGCAAAAAAACAAAAAAAAAGAAAATTGAGTTTTAGTTTTGTTCCGTGTTTACGAATTTCTTGGCGATGGTGGTTTTGTTTTTAATTTTCGTTCTTTAAGATAGAGAGGGAGAGTGATTAATTGAGAATGACTTAACCACCACTTCTTCAGGTTTGCTCCAATTAACTTAGTTTAAATCAATCAATTGGTTATGCTATATCATGTCATGTCATTTTAGGCTACTTTATGGTTGGCCATTGTTAGTAAATGTTAAAGAATTGTGTCATTAAAAGTTTAAATAAATTTATCATCATAAAAGAATTTATTTATGTTGATGTTATAGAAAGATATATGTCTCCTTGCTGTGAACCCATTTTTCTTTTATTTTAACAATTAATACATAGATTAACATTCTAATTCCAATCTAAAAATCGCCTTGGGCTTTTTTTATTTTATTTTTTTGTTCCATTGCTTGGGTGGTGGGGGGGGAGCTTTAGACTATATCAAAAGGTTTTCCATCTCCGCTTTATCAATAATGTTTTTGTTACTTCTTCTTCCCGTATGCATGTATGTTATGTAATCCAAAAAAACACAACAACACGACAACGGCACTCTCTACCACCACCACCACCACTAACGAATATTTAGAATTTAGCCAGTCGGTCAGTCAATCAGTCATGTAGTCATGTTCCTGCACAAAGTTTAGTGTTATCTGTTATTGTCACATTTTTCTTCTTCTTCTTCTCTTTTTTTTTTTCCTTTTAAGTTTTATACAATTTAGTGTTGATATTGGGATGACCTTTGCTGTATATATATATATATATATATAGTTCCTTGTCTGTCCTTCTTCTCTTGAAGTTCTTTCTTTCTTTTTTATAGTAATTTTGAATTATTTTCTTTTACAGTTTCAAATTAGGCTTTTCTTTTTTTTTTTTGTTAAGAAAACAAATAATACTTCTATTATTATAATTTTCCATTTTCCAATTTTTTTTTTTTAAATAATCTTTTCCATAATCAATATCGATATCAACATCACCTACTACTTTTGTTAAATGGTATTTGGCTACAATAGCGACAAAGGTCTTCTGAATGAAGAAAAAAGATCATCAACTGCCGACTTAGAATCGGTTATTACCCAACATACAACCAATTATGACCTCTATATTGCCAGATCTAATCCATCAGCTCATAATGCCGAAGAAGGACACCAACTTAGACAGGAATTACACGCTCGTCATGTCTCATTGATTGCCATTGGGGGTGCATTGGGAACAGGTCTTCTTATTGGTACTGGACTGGCTTTGAAAACTGCTGGACCAGGTGCTATTTTGGTAGCTTATGGTGCCATTGGATTTGTTGTTTATATGGTTATGACTGCTCTTGGTGAAATTGCCTCTTTTATTCCCTTGCCGGGGTTTGCAAATTATGGGAAAAGATACGCTGATGAAGCTTTGGGATTTGCTTGTGGTATTGTTTATCTTATTAAATATTTAGTACTTCCAGCTAATCAATTGACCGCCGGGGCATTAACTATGCAATATTGGGTTTCAAGAGATAGAGTGAATCCAGGGGTTTGGATTACAGTATTTCTTGTTGTCATTACATTTATTAATTTTCTTGGGGTCAAAGTATTTGGGGAAATTGAATTTTGGATGTCAATATTAAAAGTGTTGACTTGTTTAGGGTTGATTCTTTTGTTGTGGATTATTGCATTAGGTGGTGGACCAACTCATGAAAGACTCGGTTTTAGATATTGGAAAAACCCAGGAGCATTCATTCATTATTCAAACTCAGCCCAAAATGTGGCTATTGGTGGTTCAAAGGGAAGATTCGTTGCATTTGTATCAGTTTTAGTTACTGCTGTGTTTGCTTATCTTGGATCTGAATTGGTTGCTGTTACATTCAGTGAAACTAGAAACCCAAGAAGAGCTATTCCAAAAGCTATCAAATTGACATTGTACCGTATTCTTGTTTTCTACATCTTATCGATTTTATTTGTTGGTATGTGTGTTTCATCCAAAGATCCATTATTATTGGGTGCCAAAGGTACCAATGCCGGTGCTAGTCCTTTTGTTATTGCCATTAAAAATGCTAAAATTAACGGGTTAGACCATCTTATCAATGCCTGTATTCTTTTATTTGTCATTTCAGCTTCCAACAGTGATATGTATGTTTGCTCAAGACTGGTTTATAGTTTGCTGGTTGATGGTTATCTTCCAAAATTTTTCTCCAAAACCAACAAAATGGGTGTTCCATACTATGGTGTTTTATTGAGTTTCTTGTTCTGTTTGTTGGCATATATGAATGTTTCTTCTGGGTCGGCCGAAGTTTTCACATATTTTGTCAATGTTGTCTCTTTAACTGGTTTAATTGCTTGGGCTTGTATTTTGACTTTCCATATTAGATTCATGAAAGCTTTAAAAGCCCAAGGTTTGGACAGATACAAAGATTTGGTTTACAGATCTCCTTTACAACCATACGGTAGTTACATATCTTTGGCCATTTGTATTCTCATTATTTTCATCAAGAATTTCACCGTATTTTTGGGGGATAAGTTTGATTACAAAAACTTTATCACTGGGTACATTGTCTTACCAGTGTTTTTAATTTTCTTCTTTGGTTACAAGATTATTTATAAAACAAAATGGTTGAAACCAGAAGAAGTTGATTTGGATACTTACAGGGATGTTATTGATGCTGAATTTGAGAAATTCGAAGCCGAAGCAGCTGAAAAGAAGGCTATCAGAGAAGCTGAAGGTAAACGTTTTGATGGACAATGGTTTTATGATAAAATCTTGGGATGGATTTTCTAATTTCTCTATAGTGTCATCTCATTTTTTTTTTTTTTTACTATTTTTTTGTATTAATAGCACATTTATTTATTATCAAGAAGCATACTTAATTTGTTTGGCAATCTATGTATTCTACAAGTAAATGAAGCTTGGGAAAGGTTGGAATAAAAACAGTGCTTCTTTTTTGGTATTTATTACAAGAATTTATATGTATAAATTAAAAAACAAAAAAAAAAAAAAAAGAATAGAATATTTAAAAAGCAAGAATAACACAATTAAAATTTGGAAATTCTAATAATAATATCTAAGAAAAAAACATAGCTTTCAACAACCAGACTAATTAAACCAAGTTGAGAAAATCCAAGTAATAGAACTGAAAAATTGATAACGTAAAAAATCAATAAGGAAGAATTAAAGGTATTATGTTTGAATGAATGGCATTACTTTTTTTTTTTTTTTCTTGTTTAAAGCAACCAGAAGGATATGATAGATTTGATTAATTGTATCTAAGATGATGGATCACCGTATAATCCCCAATGTTGTTCAACATTATATGCACCTGGATCTTTCCAATAATCATTAAACATAGTAAACATAATAACTTTGTCAGAAAGGGATTTAACAATGGATTTCACAGCAGCAACTTGGTTTTGCACGGAAGGAACACATTGACCGTAGGCATCACCTTGTGTTGGCCAACCAGTTTCAGTGATTAACACATCTTTTGAAGACCCACAAACGCTTTGCAAATGAGCAATTTGTTGTAACAACCATTGACCAGAATTCTCTGGTTGAACTCCTCCATCCCAATATGGATGGGAATTGACTGCAAGGTAATCAGACATTTCACATAATTGTGGGTTTCCTACGTAAGCAACTAAAGTATCAACGGTGACGATTGGACCATTATATCCTTGAGATTTCAAGTATTTTTTAGATAAATCAACTGCTTGTTGCACTTGGGCTACACTTGCAGCACCAGCATTAACTCTTTCATTTCCAATAGCAATAGTGTGAACAACATTCCAACCACTAGAACTCTGCTTGACAGCATTGACAATATCTTGTAATTCACCTTGAGGACTATCAATATTCCAAACACCTAAAAACAATTTTTGATTTGATCCCATGGCTGACAATACATTTTCAATTCCAGAACAATCAGTACTGTATAATCTAATGACTTCATAATTGGATAATTTAGCAATATCTTGAGCAATTTGTGATGCACTTTTACATCCATCTGATTTAGTGTAAGGAGAATAAGTTATTCCTAAAGAACCAGCAGCAGCAGTGGCACCAGCAGCACTACCTCCGTTAATAGCAGTTGCAGTTGCAGTGTTTATAGAAGCTGTATTTTTACCTGGTGATCCTCCTTGATAACCAACACCCAAAGTGGTACCAGATGAGGAGCCTGTATTTCCAGCAGAATTACCTGAACCTGAACCTGAACCTGAATCAGAACCCGAACCATAAATTGGGTTTGATGAAGCAGAAGCAGAAGAGGCAGTAGCTGATGCTTTGCCACCACCAAATAAGAATGCAAATAAACCTTCAGCAGAATAATCATCAGAACCGGAGTTTCCATTTGCAGCAACAGGAGAAGCAGCAGCAGCAGCAGGAGCAGCAGAAGTAACAACAGAAGTGTATATTTGTGCACTAGTTACCACAACTGGGGCAGCTGATGTAGGCTTTGTAGCTTGTACTGGGGCTTGTGCTTGAGCTGGTGCCTGTGGCTGTGGATTGGCATTCGCCGATGAAGATCCAAAAAAGTCATTGTACAAATTGCTGAAAAATCCTCCAAAAGATGAGGAAGAGCTGGTAGATTGTGGAGTTGAAGCAGCAGGGGCAGCAACAGGAGCAACAGCAGCAGGAGCAGAAGCTACAGAAGCAGAAGCTGGAGCTGGAGCAGCCGCAGCCGCAGCAGTTGAGGCTGTATTGGTCAGATCTCCACCAAATAATCCTGCCCAGAACCCTTTACTTGAAGAAGCAGCAGTCGTTGTGGCAGGAGCAGCAGCAGGAGCAGCAGCAGGAGGAGTATTAACGTTGACAGCCTGTTGAGCAGCTGCGGCAGGTGCTGGAGCTGGAGCTGGTGCTGCGGCAGGGGCAGGGGCAGGGGCAGTATTAGAACTACTAGTTCCAAATAAATCCTCAAACAACCCTCTTTTGATTGGAGCAGCTTCAGTTATACTGGCAATGACAAGGGAAGCCAAAATATAATCCAACTTCATACTCTTTTTGTTTGTTTGTTTGTTTGTTTGTTTGTTTTCTCTTTCTTGCAAAAACAAATATTTATTCAAAAATTAGATATATATGAAACCGAAAAGGAGAGTGTTGGTGTTTTTGTATCAATGAAATGAATGAACAGATTGTTGTAGGCTTTATTGATAAAGATTGTTGAAAGGTTTAATAGAAAAAAAAAAAAGCTCCAAAAGAAAAATTTTACGATTTCAGAGGGGATAAGGAAATTCAAAATATTTTATACGAATGCAGACCTTTTGGGCACATCAACACCAACAACAAAGGATAATAATTATTCCATTAACCATAGTCAAATCACATATCGAGTAAATTCAATATTCACATAGACATTCAAAATTTTTTTTTTTTTTTCAATTCAGTTGAGTTCTTAATTATTCTTCGTTTTATTTCCTATTTAGTATTTGCAGCCTATTTTATATACAGGACACACCAAATTTGTTAACCTAATTAGGAAATATTGAATTTCGTGAATGTCTTGATCGAATTTACCGTTAAAAACAAGAATAGAAAGAATAGAAACCATACAGATATGATGACCATAAAGGGATTCACTTCAAGGGTCATTCCATAATAGATGTTACTAAACAATGACAGAAGTGGCAGGTGAGGAAAGATAGTTGAACCATTATTAATCAAATACGATTAAATATCAACAGATTGTAGTGGATATAGTAATGGTAGAATCATGAGATAAAATGATAGGGTTCTAATTCTAATCTTAATGGTAACGAGAGACTCTTCCCATTTTCATTACCTAATGAGAACATCAAATTAACCCCCACCATAGAACAAGGCTTGGAATTGCAGATTTGTTTCCTTTTCTTAGGGGCTTTTTTCAATTGTCATTTTATATACATATATCCTTTTACTTTTTTTTACTCTAATTGGTAGGTAGGTCATCAAGATATCTGAGCCATCTTCAACAACACAAAAGAAGAACATTTTTTTTTTTTTTTTTGTAATCTATAATGTAGCTTTATTTCTTTAGATACGGATTATTGTCATAGAAAGTGGGGGCAAATGAGGAGTTCATTATTGGGCGGTGATAAAAAAAAAAATTTTGAACAGCTTAAGGTTTTGTTTCCTTTTACCTTTTTAACTACAATACCTCGATTAAGAAGCAAATAAAAAAATGAAAGGTAATAATGTTGCTGCAATTAACAACAACTCATCAAATGGAATAACTGATCTGGAAAAAGAAAAAGAAAAAGGATCATAATTATAAGAATAAAGGCTTGAAAAGGCAAATACTACTACCCCACCCATGTCCCACCTCGTCCCACTCATTCTCCATCAAACCCTCCACTTCCTATAACGTTCACAATTTACAGAATAATAACAGGACACACACACATATATATATATATATATATATTATTAGTTAATTATTACTTGCTTATATTACTATAAATTACACTTACCTGAACAATTTCACAATGTAATAAAACATTACTAACATTATAACCACACAAAACCAAAACAACCATTTATCTTGTTTTGCTCTTCTTTCCACACTTCGTATAGTTCCTTGACTTACTCCTAAAGTGATTAAACTCTCTTCAAATTTAGTTTGAACTTTTCTTAATATTTCATTTTGTTCAACAATATCTTCAAAAGCTTGTTGTCCCATTTCTAGAATTCGATCTAATTGTTCTGATCCTCTTTCTAAAGAATTTTTTTCATGATATAATCCTTCCCTATAAGACATGGTATTTTGATCTTCTTGTAATTGTTGTTGAGTTGAATTAGAATCATATGGATTATCTGATGATGCCGATGCCGATGCCGATGCCGATGCTGCTCCTGTTGTTGATATGTGTCTTCTACCTAATAATTCTTGTTTATTAGATTCTTGAACTTGAATATCACGTTGCTTTTTCAAATTATCAAATTTTAAAGTGAATTCATTTAAATCTTGATTGAATTTATTCAATCTATTTTCATGTTTAGTATAAGATGTATCATTAACATTTTTTTCCAATAAATCATTATATTCTTTGATAGTTTTCCTGAATGCAGTTAATGATGTTGTGATGGCACCTTGTAATGATAATGGTGATGTGGATAGATTTTTTTCAAATTGAGTCAAATCTTTGGTTATTGTTTGGGTTTGCTTTAAACCATGATTATATATTGAATTCATTAGTATGTGTAGGGGGGAGGGAAGGAAAAAGAATAACAGGGTTTGTTATGACTTGTATAATGGGTAATTTGGACAGAGTTGAGTTGAGTTCTGTTACGATTTCAACAAATTTTTTTTTTTTTGTGTTTATTTTTCTTTTTTTTTTTTTTTCGCTTTTTTTGCTTTTTCGCTTTCTTTTGATTAGCTAATTGTACACCACCACCGGAAGTTTGAGGTGTTCATAAAAATGTAGGTTGTCTATATATAATCAAATCAATATATCATTCTTTTTATATTAATAAATAAGAAACCTATTATCAACTATAGATAAAGAGAAAGAATAGTTATACAAGATTTGTGTTGAGTGAGTGGGGAGGAGGATTAAAAGTAAAATCTGACAAATGTCAATAATAAAGCCAAAGTACCAGTACTTACCCCCATTAACCATTGTAACACTTGAGTTTTCACAGTTTTAATTTGCATTTTCATATTAGAAACTTCTTCATCTATTCTACTATAAGTATCTTCTATTCTTAATTCATGTTGAGAACTTTCTTCTCTAATTCTTCCCTTTTCTAAATTCAAATCTAATCTAACACTTGCTTGATTCTTGGTGATTTCTTCTTTTAAACGATTTTTCAAATTTGTTAAATCAGTACGTAGTTTTTCTTGTTCTTTTTTCAAACTAGTGAATTCTGATTTATCCATAGTTTGTAATTCACCTTTTAATTTAGCAAAATTGACTTTTTGTTGATAAGCTATTGATGATAATGATTCTTTTTTAACAAGATTATTAGTAATAGAATATATCCCATCATTTATAGCAGCATTAACCACATTCACAGCTACTTCTGCTTGCTTTTCAGAAAATCCACCTTTATCTTGCAATGTTTGAACAAATTTTCTTGTATCAAACTTGGTTATTCCTGATAGACTACGTGAGTTTATGGTTGGTATGATAAATGGAGTTCTCACAGTTGATCGATATAATGAAATTGGTGTAAACATAGTTTGATGAAATAGTATAAGGTAGGTAGATTATGTTCTGTATTTCCTCTTCTTTTGATTTGGTTGCTGTTTGTTTTTAAATCTACTTTGCCAAAATAAGTAAACGTAAAAAATGTGCAAGACCAGCAAGACTTTTTCTTCTTCTTCTTCTTCTTCCACCACCACCACGACCAACTGTTTCTATCTTAACCATCACCACCACCACCACCACCACCACTTGCGAGAACTGAAGAAAAAAAAAAAACCACCACCAGCACCATTCTTTTGTCAACCAATCCAATTCATCTCATTAGTCAACCAACATATAATGATTATTCGTACTAGACCACTCATTCAAGTTCTACCTAGATATAATTATTTCTATCGATTAAATTCATCAAAGAATAAATTTTCTTCAATTGAAAATTTCAATAAAAATAAAACAACTTATAATTTTGGATACAATTTCCATGATTTAAAAGATTTAGATAATAAAATCAATCCTCAACCTAAAGAATCAAGAAAAGATATAGGTACTAATAGTAAACCCAATGATTATGGTAATGATAATGATAAACCTATTGATATAAATGCTCTTCTTGAAAATGATCCTCGATTACTTAAATTAAAACCTGGCACAGCAGAATATCGAGATGAATTAAAGAAATTACATCAAGAATTTGAATCAAATCAAAAAAAACAACGATCTCGTCATGAATTTAATCAAAGAATTAAAGGAATGGTATTTGGTTTATTGGCTTTAATTGGAATAGTTTCAACTCATCAATTATTAACCAATTATGAATCAATAAAAAATAGATTATTATCAAATTATAATTATTCTGATTTAAATGAAGATAATATTAATATTAAATCTACCAATAAAAAAAATGTCAAAAGTACTAAATATATGTTAGAAAAATTGGCTAAAGAATTAAATGATGAAAATTTAAATCAAATACAAGATTCTAAAACAGTTAGTGGGGTTTATATTTTTGGTAATAATGATGGTAATGATGATGGTAATGATGGTTGTAAAATCCCTTTACGTATACCATTTTTCAATAATATGTATTTGAAAGATGCATATATTGAAAAAGGCCATTTAATTGTTATAAATGATCAAGGTAAAGTTTACGAATGGAATAAAGATTGGTCAAATGTTAAATTAATCAATTTACCATTTAAAATTGAAAAAATAACTCCAACTAAAGATTATTTTTATTTTTTAACAAATAAGGGAGAAATTGTTTATATACCAAGAATTAAATCCAATTCTGAATTTATTCCATTACAAAGAAGAAATTGGTTTGGAATTTTAACAACCCAAATTTATAATAAATTGAATATTAAAGATATTAAAAGTTTTTCTTCTGGTGATGATCATTTATTATTATTGAATAAACTGGGGAAAGTTTTCGTTGTAAATTGTTCAAATAATCCTATAAATCGTGGTCAATATGGTCCATCCTATTCACCTTTTACAAAGGAAAATAAAATCCCGGTTAATCAACCAATTGATCTTACATTGTTAAATAATAGAATTATACAAACTGAAAATAAACAAGGGAAAGCTGTTGTTCCTCGAGTTTTCAATTATATTTCTAGTGGGAAATATTTCAACATTGTATGTGATGATAATGGGAATATTTGGACTTGGGGGGATAATTCTTGTGGACAATGTGGAGACATCAATACTACTGATTTAAAGCCAGTACCAAAAATTGTATTTACTAAATCAGATTTTAAACGAGTATTAAGAAATGTTTTACCACCACGAATTCAAGAAGAATATATTCATATTAAAAAAATTTCTACTGGTGATGATTCATCATATGTTCTTATTAATTATTTGGATAAAGATGTATTGATATCTTTTGGTAATGGGATTAATGGTCAATTAGGAGGAGGTCGATATATGCAAGTATGTTGTTGGCCAGAAATTGTCAAATCATTAATTGGATTGAATGAATTTGATGAATCATTAAATTCAGTGAAACCAATTAAGATTAAAGATATAAATGTTGGTAATAAACATCTTTTCATTACTTTAGATAATGTGGGACATAATAAAGATGTTTATGCATTGGGAGAAAATGAATTTGGACAACAAGGAAATGGGAAGAAAAATAAATCATGTAAACCAATGAAAATACCAAAATTAATTGAACCAGAAGATGGTAAAGATAAATTACAATTAGTAAAGAATTTGAATGATGTGAATACAAAGAGATTACTGTTATTAAATGAATGGAAGATTTCTAAAAATGTGGTTGTTGATCAAGTCATAATGGCAGGAAATGATGCTTCAATTATTTATTACAAAAAAGTTCAAAAATGATAAAAATAATAAAAATGATAAAAATGCTGATCTCTCATACACACACACAAACACACACACTCTCTCGTGTATTATTTATATTATATGTATATAGTTATTAATTCTCGTTGTAAAAAACAATGTTTCTAAGTTCAATCTATTGTAATTTTATTGTAATTTAAAAGTTTCATTCAAGATTTTGATAGTATCATCAGGTGAATTAACAGCATGACCAATAGTTCTTGGATCATTATAAATTTCATAATCATTACCACCTTTATAAGATTTATCTCCAAAGAAATGAATATTTTCAAAATGTTCATCTTCAACATGTTGTAAACAATAAGTTTTATCCCAACCAGTTGGGAAAACATCAAAAGAAATTTGACCACCAATTGAATAAGTTAACCCAAAATCAGGAAATTCTTTTTTCAAAGCATCAACCATTTGTTCTCTAATATGATGTTGTTTATCAAATTTTTCATAATCATTTCTTTCTTGAGTAGAAGCATTTCTACCAATTGGTGAAACATTAATCATACCATTTCTAAATTCAACAAATGTACCTCTTCTAATTGGAAGATCAAGTTCAGATAAATATTTTAAAATGAATTTCACCAATTTATTATATTTTTCATTACCAATCCAATTAATAAATGATTGTGAAGCTAATTCTTTACCTAATTTATAAGCTGTCAAACCATTTTCACTAAAACAATAATCAAAATCATTTAAAACATTTGGACCTAATTGTTCAACTTGTTTAGATAAATCAGAACCACCAACAAATCCAATAACAACTTTTTCACGTAATTTTTCTAAAGTTTTCTTCATTTCTTCAGAAATGGTTAATCTAGCTGGAGTTAAAGTACCATCAACATCAAATAAAACTAAAGTTTTTGGATCTTGTTTATTAGCAAAAGACATTATTGAATATTAAAAAGGAAAGAAAAGAAGTTTATGCTATCTATATGTACGTAACTTGTAATTACAGTCAAAGAAGAAAGAAAAGAAAAGAAAAGAAAAGAAAAGAAAGGTATGAAACGGAGTGTTGTTATTTTTTTTTTTCAATGTGTGTTGGTGCGTTGTGTGTCGTAATGGTGGAAATTGAGAAATGTGTTGTCCGAATTGAAGAAGACGAGGCACCACCTAAAAAAAATTTTTCTCTGTCTCTCTGTCTCTCCTGTTTGTTAGTGCTATAATTTCTTTTCCAACGTGTGTACGTGTGTGTGCGTGTGTGTGTCAATTCCTTCACTTCACACACAAAACAAAATACAAACAAACTCGCGTTCCCCATTTATATTTTTAGACTTTCAATTCACAGTGTATACTATATTTATACATATATATATATATCCTAATTTGAGGAGAGGGCTCATAATGAGTTGAGGGTATTAGAGATAATAACCAACTAGGTTAGCAGCCGGACCGGTTTCAAATTACTTCTATTGAGCCTATGTTGTTGTCAGTTTTTGTGTGGTGGTGGTGATGATGATGATGATGACGCGGCTTATCTTAACATTGTAAGGCGTTTACACAATCAATTCAATCAATTGTTAATTTTGCAACTGATACAATATTTATTTACTTACAACTACATCTTCAAAGTTATTAATAATTATCAATTAGTTGTCATTATTAAAAAATGATTATAGCAATAATGTCTGATATAAAACACATTACACTCACTAGATACTTATTAAATCACACATTCTTTCACCTTCAACTTGAGGATTAGTATTATTATCATCAATTATAATTCAACCTAAAATTCAACACTCAATGCTGTCTGTCCCCTCACCACCACCACCACCACTTCTCTTTCTCTTTCTTTTTCTCCCAATTAAATTAATTAACTTTTTAAAAATTAAAAATCCTGATTTTAAATTCTTATGGATGAAGATCACTTTCTCTACTACTCCTCCTCCTCATTCTCCTCCTCATACTACTATTACTACTTGTCCTCCTTTTTGTCTTTCTCAGATATTCATCAATTGCTTGTTCTTGAGCCGCAGTTACATAATTCAACATATTCACAGCAGTTTGATCATCATAAGTATATTTAATGAAAAAATATTGAATCCATAAATGTATTGAAAAAAAAACTGTTGATATACAATAACCAATAAATATTAATGTTCTAATCCAACATTGAGACGTATCATTATTTTTCAATTCTTGTTCCTCTCCTTCTTGTTCATTATGATTCTGTAATGATGTTGATGTTGGATCAAGTAAAGCTTGTAATTGTTCTAATTCTTGTTGTTGAATAGGATCAAATGCAGTTATTGATGACGGCAAAGTTAAATCATTATGATCATTATTACTATTATTGTTATTATTCCATAATTCAGTTTCATGTAATCTATCAATTTCGTTGTCTTGATCCATTTAGAATGAAGGGGTTCTTAAAAAGGGTGTTTATCAATGTTTGTGATAATGGGTATAGATTTAAAATAAAATAAATAAAATAAATTATTATTGAATAAGAAAAGATAGATCGTTGTTGTTGTTGTTGTTGTTGTTGTCGTCTAATTCGCCTTTCTTTATTCCAAAACAATATAAAAACTTGTGAAATATATTTTGTGGGAGAAGAAGAAGAAGAAGAAGAAGAAGGAACGGAAAAAAAGAATACTCAACAGAATATACAATAATAAGACATGAATTATTTCAAGAATTTCTTCTTTCTTATATATTGCTATACTTTTTGATGTTGATCATTTTGAGTAATAAGGCCCTAGTTGTACCTATCGGAGTTTGTTATACTTAACTTAACACTTTTAATTCAACAAGCATGTGATAAATCAAAAATCAAAACTGGAAACTGGTTCCACTGTTGAAAAAAAAAAAAAAAAAAAACTACTCAGTTAGGAAATGAAATGATATCTTACAATGGGTGTAAGTTAAAACGAATCAACTACTACTACAAATAATATTATCTAACTGATCAACGGATAATATTATTATTATTACTACTACCTCTAATAATTAAACAGAAAAGTTATTTATATTAAAAAAAATACATCCTCTAATTAAATTAAGCAGAGTATTGGTAGTTTGGGAATTGTTGCAAGTTAGCTTCCAAGTTACCTTTTCTTGACAAGAATTTAACGTAAGCACCATCATCGATAACTTCACCGTTAGTTTTCTTAGCAATATATTCATCTCTGTTCAATGGAGTGAACCCCCATTTCTTAGAAATAATGATTTTTTGTTGACCTGGGAACTTGTATCTAGCTCTTCTTAAACCTTCAATAACAACATCTTTATTAGAATCTTTAGTTCTAGCAGACATGATGATTTGACCAATAGAAACTCTAGCAGCTAAACCATGTGGTTTACCCCAAGCACCTCTCATACCTTGTTGCAATCTATCGGCACCGGCACATGACAACATTTTGTTGATACGTAAAACATGGAATGGATGGACTCTAACTCTCAAATGGAAAGAATCTCTACCAGAAATTTTGGTGATGTATTTGTTAGCACAGATACGAGCAGCTTCCAAAGCTTCAGATGATAATTGTTCCAATTCATTAGAAACCAAATGGATACATAATGGGAATTCATCAACAGTGGCCTTCTTTCTACCTAAATCATAGATTCTGATCTTAGCATCTGGGACAGCTCTATTGTATCTAGATTTTGGGTATGGTTTGTTTTTACAGTATCTGTAACATCTAGCTGGTCTTCTAGCCATTTTGTCTAAAATAAGAATATACTGTTAGTAATGAGGAAACTTTTTTTTTTTTTGGATATAGTCTTGCTTTATATAATGAAGAATTCAAATTGATTATAAAAACCAAACTCTCAAGAAAAAGTTATCCCTTTATATATATATATGTATCTGCAATAAATATGGTGGCAATGTTTGGCATTTGCTTACAAATCAATAAAATTAAAATTTTTTCTTTTTCATCCCCCCCCCCATGCTGAACAATTTTGCTTTCATATTCTGCCCAAACTTCTTTTTTTTAAGGAATCTTAATCCAATAACCTTGATTCATTAATCTCTTCTCTTCTTTTTCTTCAATAAATATCAACAATACTATACTATATGGTAGTCTATTGAAACATACCTTCTTTACTTTGGTTAAGTATAGGGTCAGGAAAGAGAGAATTTTGGCAAATTCTTTTGAAATCTTGAGTTTTTTTTTTTCGGTTTGTCAATGTGTGAGCAAAAACGCAGCACCAGACAATAAAAGAGAATGCTTAGTAATATGGTCGTGTATGTATACCAAACAAATATTTTTCCACCATATTAGGGTTGTAGCCCTAATGTACGACTTTTAGAAATAAAAATATAGTGAATAATGTCGCGATTTGTCTCTGGCATTATTATTATTGTTATTATTAGGGGTAGAAGCTCATCTCTCACATTTTGTTAAAACCCACAAATACCAACTGATTTGATTTGATTTGATATATACTAGGAGATACTAGCAATACTAATAATGGGAAGATATAGTGTTAAAAGATATAAAACCAAAAGAAGAACTAGAGATCTTGATCTTATATATAATGATTTATCTAATCCTGATTCAATAAATAAATTAAAGAATCAACCATTAGATGAATTAAAACCAGGATTAGGTCAATATTATTGTATACAATGTGCCAAATATTTTGAAAATCAAATAAGTTTAGATCGTCATACTAAATCAAAAATACATAAACGAAGAGTTAAATTATTAAAAGAAAGACCTTATACTCCATTGGAAGCAGAAGCAGCTGCAGGAATAAATATGGAAAAATTCATTAATAGTGTTGAAAAATATAAACAATTGGAAAATCATAAACAAGAAAATAAACAAGAATATGATAATTTAATAAATCAAAAGAAAGATAATTTAGATGCTATAATAACTGGTATACCTTCTGAAGAATTTCAACAACAACAACAACAACAACAACAAGTACAAGAGTCACAAAATGCAAATCAAGGAACTGTTTCTAATGATCAAGAAGAAGTTATGATGACTGATTAAATTAAACAAGGTCAAGTTTTATAATATTTAATTATTTGATGAATCACTAAGATTATTTATGATAGAGGGCGTGGTTTTATAAGTTAACTTTTTTCGATGGAAAGAGGATACAACTGATTGGCACCATTTTATTTGATAGATTTAAGTTTAATTCTTTATAACATGAAACACTAATAAACATATATATTTAAATTGATAAATACTGGGGTGGGGTTTGTATAGATTGACATGGTATTTTATAGTTTGATTATTTGCAATTCAATTCAAATCAATTAAGACTTCCAATGTTGGGAGATTTTCTAAATTAGACAATTACTAAATCAAAAAGAAATTACTCTATAATTGACTCTATTGTTGTTAAGTTGTGAAAAAATGCAAGTACATGAGTCTACATGTCGGTCTATTCCGTCATAGCGAACAAAGTAGAGAGGCTGATTTGTAACCTGTTAGGATCTAGAACTTTTAAAATGCTTTTGGGAATGCTTATGTAGGTTGTTAAGGAAAACTTGTAATGGCGGCGGTGGACACGGCTTGGAAATTATTTGTGGGATGAGAAATAAGCCATGCTTTACTACAGAGTTGCTGTTGTTATTGTTGTTGCAATTGTTGCTGCTACTATTCTCTCTTCTTAGTAGTAGTTGGTGGGAAAAATGAGTTGGTCGTGCTTCCTTTATTCTTACTATTTTTTCTGGTACGAATTCACTCACTCATATTCTTTACTGGTTGTTGTTGTTAGTTGTTATTTTTTTGGGGGGAGGGGAGGGGGAGAGAGAGAGGTAATTTTGAAATTTTAATCCACTCAACTTTTACTCACAACCCAAACAATTCACACTCCCACTTCCTTCTAACTACAAGCCTTTAAAGAAGGAACCCTTTCCCAAAAAAAAAAAAGTATGAGATTAAAACTAAAGTCAACTAATGGAGTATCAACCATAACTTTGGATGATCCCAAAAAATTGTTCAAAGATTTCCTTATAGATATCCAACAAGATACAAAACTACATCAAGATATTTCTGAAAATGTATCAACAATTAAATTAGGATTCCCACCCAAACCAATTGATTTGTCCTATGGATTAGATACAACTTTGAAAGATAAAGATATTAAAGATGGTGATCAATTGTTAATTGAATTCACTTCATTCAAAAGAAAAACCGATTCCGATCCACCATTATCTCCACAACCATCAGAAAAGAAACCTAATCTACGAGATGATATTCCTTCAACATTTATTGAATCACTTAATAAATATTTAATTCTTCGAAATATTCCTGATGATAATTCTTGTTTATTTAATTCCATTTCTTATGCTATTTCCGGGTATGATTCATATAATAATATTTCCCCACCGGAAGAATTAAGGAAAGTAGTAGTTAATTATATTGAAAAGGATCCCGAATTATATTCGGAATTGATTTTAGGGAGACCTAGAGAAGAATATTGTCAATGGATTCAAAAGAAAGATAGTTGGGGTGGTGCTATAGAATTGGGGATATTGGCTGATTGGTTTAATGTTAGAATTGTATGTATAGATATTGAACTGGGGAATTTCATTCGATTTGAAAATGAAAAAGATCATCCCAATAAATTTATTATTTTGATTTATAGTGGGATTCATTATGATGTATTGGCTATTAATGATGAATTGAGTATGGATAATAAAGATACCGATATTGCTCAATGGTCAACTGAAGATATTCATGAAGAAGAAGATATTTTAGCTGCTAGTCAAAAACTATGTAAATTGTTGCAAAGTAAAGATTATGCAACAAATACAACTACATTTAGAGTTAGATGTCTAGATTGTTATCTGGTGTTGGTTGGAGAAATGGGAGCTTCTAAACATGCAGAAGAAACCGGACATCTAAATTTTGGTGAGGTTAAAGTTAAGAAAAGCTAGTTACTTGTGGTATATAATAATCAGTAATCATTATACAAATAAATGATAGGTGAATATTTTTGCCCATAAGAGCAAATTCAATAAAGAGAGAAGTCTTCTGTAAAGTATAATCATTACGATTCTGTAATATATTTTGTAAATTAGATTATTATTAAAACTCTAAATTGATAAATGTAACCCTGGGGTTGAACAAACTTAACATGTATAGTGTGTGTGGTGGAGTGGAGATAGAGATAGAGATAGAGGAAAGCCAAAGTAAAGAGAAAGAAGAGATGAAAAGAAAAGAAAAGAAAACAGAATACACCAACACACACTGCAATATTGACACAGCTCATTAAATAAACAAAAACAAAAATTTACGCACTTCAACCTTTCGGACGAAATTTTTCTTTCAATGTTTGATCTTTTTTTTTTTTTCTTTCTTCCAATTTTTTCTTTAAATTCTTCATAAATAATCCCAACACAACACAACTAACCAACCTATATATATCATTCCCAATTGTTGAAATATAGATTGTGAAATAAAAAAAATAAAAAAAAGTATTTTACTCCTTCATCAATAGATCATTTATTATTTTAAAGA
Source organism: Candida dubliniensis CD36 (assembly GCF_000026945.1). NCBI lineage: Eukaryota > Fungi > Ascomycota > Pichiomycetes > Serinales > Debaryomycetaceae > Candida > Candida dubliniensis. The sequence continues at coordinate 533,860 of NC_012860.1, read as the reverse complement.
GTAATTGCCTTTATTTTTTCATTTTTTGTTGGAATATTTTAAACAAGATTCATTTTTTGAAGATATTTTGATTCAGTCTTTTTTTTTTTTTTTTTAAGATGTCCAAAACAACTGAAATATTTTGTATGTTATCAATGCTTAACCACACCGATTTAGGTTTAGGTTTAGGTTTGGGTTTCGTTTTATTTTGAGGGGACGCTCGAGTACTAACAAAGATATCAATTTCTAGGTCGTCTTCCGAAATCTGTAGAGTTAATCCAAGATTTCAAAGATATAACTCCATCACCAAAGGCAAACGGTGAATGTCGTGCGGCCTTATATTCCAAAAATGGTGATTTCTTTGCTTATACCCAACCTCAAGAAGTAGTTATATTAGATACTACTGGTGAAGCAAAAGTATATCATCGTATTGAAATTCCCGAAGTGTTTGATATTTATTTTTCCCCAGAAGGTACATATTTATGTCTTTGGTGTAAACCAATTCAATTAAATAAAGAAAATGGTACTTGGAATAATAATTTAAAGATTTTTAATATTAAAACTAAAACTATTATTGCTGAATGGAGTGCTAAACATCAAAATGCTTGGAAACCTCAATTTACTTCTGAAGAAAATCTTTTCGCTAGAAGTATAAATCAAAAAGAAATTCATTTTTTTGAACTTGATCCAACTTCTGATTCAATTGTCAATATAAATCAACCAAGTTTTAAATATAAAGTTAATGATCCAAAGGCTACATTACAAGCTTTCCAAATATCACCAGGAAGAAACCCTAGTGTTGCTATTTTTATTCCAGAAAAAAGTGGTAAACCAGCCAATGTATCAATATATAATATTCCTAATTTTAATCAACCAATTTGTTTTAAAAATTTTTTCAAAGCTGAAAAATGTCAATTGAAATGGAATTCTTTAGGTACTGCATTATTAGCATTAGCTTCTACTGATCATGATACTACTAATAAATCATATTATGGGGAAACCAATCTTTATTTATTAGGAATTGCTGGATCTTATGATTCAAGAATTGATTTGAAAAGAGAAGGTCCTATTCATGATATTACTTGGTCACCAACTGCTCGTGAATTTGCTGTTAGTTATGGTTATATGCCTTCAGAAACAACATTTTTCGATTCTCGAGGTAATGCTATTCATTCATTACCTACAGCTCCAAGAAATACAATTTTATATTCACCTCATGCTAAATTTGTTCTTGTTGCTGGATTTGGTAATTTACAAGGTACAGTTGATGTTTATGATCGTCAAAATAAATTTTCTAAAGTGATCACTTTTGAAGCTTCAAATACTTCTGTTTGTGAATGGTCCCCCTGTGGTAGATTTATATTGACAGCTACTACATCCCCTCGATTAAGAGTTGATAATGGTTGTAAAATTTGGCATGCTAGTGGCAAATTAATTTATTTGAAAGAATTCCCTGAATTATTTTCTATTGGTTGGAAACCTCAAGCATTAGATTGTTTCCCCCCAATTAGAAATTTAGAACCGGCACCACAAGCTCATGAATCAACTAAAGAATATTTAGAAAAACGTCAAGCTTTAGCATCAGCTGCTGCCAAAAAACCTGCTGGTGCTTATCGTCCTCCACATGCAAGAGGAGCAGGAGGAGCAGGTAATGGTAGTGGTAGTGGTGCCAATGTCGCTGCTTCATCTTTGTATCAAAAGGAATTACAAAATAATTTGAGAAGTAATGGATCATCACCTTCTCCACCTCCAGGATTATCAAGAGCTGCAGGTAATATTCCTCGAGTTAGAACTGTTGTTGGTGCTCCTCCACCAGTTGAAAAAGAAAGTAAAGCTGCTGCCAAAAATAGGAAAAAGAGAGAAGCCAAGAAACAAGCACAAGAAAAGAGTAATTCTCCTGCTCCTGCTGCTGCTGCTGGTGAGGCTGCCACAACTCCTACACCTGCTGCTACTGCTGGTGTTATTGGAGGAGTTGCATCATTAGAAGAGAAAAAAATTAGATCTTTATTAAAGAAATTAAGAGCTATTGAACAATTGAAAATGAAACAAGCTGCTGGTGAGACTTTAGAAGACACTCAAGTTATAAAAATCTCTAAAGAAGATGAAATTAGATCTGAATTACAAACATTAGGTTGGAATGAATAGGTTATAATAAATTTAATAGTTTATTGATACGTATTATTTATTTTAACTCAACCACTTTTTTTTGGGGGGGGAGGCGGAGGAAATCAACCTCTTAATATGATTGTTAGTTTTGTAAATTCATAATTTAGTAAAATTTCGCATCAAAATTGCAACCAAAAAAAAAAAAAAAACACAACAGCTTTGCAAAAAAAGATTCAAGATCTTACTAAGAATAAATATAGTAGAGACCAAGTAAAACCGATGGGAGTCCTCTCAGAGGTAAATCTTGATAAGTAATTGACAAACTACACAATGAATGGTTGAATCAAACTTACAATTATTACTTCAACTAGAGATGTAATTGATAAAACTGACAAGAACAGCAACTTTGACATTGGCACTTGTAGCGAGCGACAACAACAACAACAAGGCTAAGCAGTAGACATAATTTGGAAGTTGAAATCCACCCTCTCAAAACACCCCTCTGTCCTGCTAAGTATACCGCCGCCGCCGCCGCCGCCACCGCTGCCCACCAAACAGACCAGATCCATTTTGCCAAAACATTTATCAACTGAAGGAAATAAAGAGACACAATATATTCCGGATTTTCTATTTTCAGGAAAAAAAAAAAAAAAGAAAACCCGTTGTCAAGGCAACCTAAAAACAACTTACACAAAAACATTTTGTTTTTTCACACGACTGAATAAAAACGTTCTGACCAATCAAATAATTGTATTGTCATACCAACTGAACACACACACACACATTCATTCATGCATCATCACCGCCACTGCCACTGCCACTGGCATTGCCACTTGGCCACTACCAACTTTATTAGCCAGCAACATTCTGTTTTTATTATTTTACGTGTACTTTGACAATCATTTTCATTTTCTATTATTTGCTTCGATTGCTATTAATAGATTCTGAAATTGGAACAACCTTTCCTTTTTTTAATTTTCCAATTATCAAGAAATTTACAATTTTGGGCTGAAAAAAAAAAAAAAAAGAAAAATTGTAGACAATTAATCAATTGTCATCGAATACATACTCCAGGGGCCAAGTCTGGGAGAGAAGAAGAAGAAGAAGAAGAAATGGAATGAATGAATAGGGGGTCGTCGACGACGACACTAAATCAATGAACTATACAATTTGATGGAATATACCAGTGAGTTTTTCTTTTTTTGATTTTGTACGCGTTCTATTAACTAACCATGTCCATTAAGTAAGTATTTGGTTGCAAGGTGAAGATCACCGAATAAATTGATAAATAAAAAAAACTAACGCATCTTAGAGTAACTTCTCAGATACCGGATCCTGTTTCCTCCTTATTCTTTTTTTACATTCTACTCAGAATCACCAGCACCATTCTTCTCTTCTTTGTAGTTGTGACTTGTATTTTCAAGTTCTCATTCTCTGGTGATTGAATGTTGATTGGGAAACTGTGTCAAGAAAATGCAGTAGGAGAATGAATGAAAAAAATAAAAAGAGAAAAAAAATTGGTTTTGTTTAGTTATTGCTGCATAAAGAGTGTACTGATAACACCCGAGAAAACCGCCTACTACCCGCCTCAATTTTTCACTAACTATTATTATCACGACTACACGATTCGACGAAAAAAACTAAAATAGATTTTAAGGTACCACACGAAAAGAAAATTCGTTGGACGCGGGACGTGACGTGATTTGGTGCAGAAGAAATAAATTCAGTTTATTTTTTATATTCTTTCCCAAAACAATTTGACCTGAATACAAATTCAATCAATGCCTAATAAATATCAAACTCGATATAATAGATTATGTTCTCAACAAGCAGGGCAGAAGGAGGAGGTGATTACTGGCATTTTTTAATGAGGAAGAAAAAAAAAGGAACGTATTCAATTTAACTCCACTTGCTTGTTTCTTGCATACCAGTCGGCAATAAAATTCACTACACGGTCGCGAGAAAAGAAGAAGAAGAAAAAGAAAAAAAAAATAATATTTTTGTAGTGACCGTCGTGGGAGGATGGGTGGATGATTGCGTCGTTGTCGTCCTGAGTGTAATGCAAAGGAAAGGAGGTTAAGGGTCAAACTGTAATATTTAGTTGGTTTTTACATGTTAAGATCATATTAGGAATTTTATTTGTGGTTACAAAATCATTTCTAAGCCAATTTAGACATTATCGTTTCTTTTTTTTTTCTTGCACTTTTGCACGCACGCACATACATACATACAAATATACATGCACCAAAAATAAAGAAAAAAAAAAAAAAACGCATTCAGCATACATATAATTTTCACATATATATCGTCTGTGCCTAATAATTTTAGTTGTTGGTTGTAGTTAATATTTTATGGAACCATCTGTTAGTTGTTGCTGTGGATGAATTTTAGTTTCAAGTTGCTCTTCCTATAAGTTTTTTTTTTTTAGATTGAGATTTATTTGTGTTGTTGTTGTATAAAAGTAATTTGTGTTACTTCTACTGTTACTATTTCGTTTCATATATATAATTTGATTTTATTTTGGAATCTTGATTTCCCTTGTTTTCCCTTTCACGAAAGTTCCCTTTTGATTCAACTTCTTTCAATTTGATTTTTTTTTTTTTTTTTAAACCTTTTTTTATTACTTCTTTTTCTTTTCGTTTTCGTTTTCTTTTCTATTCTTACAATCTAATCGTTATCCCAACATCTACAATATTCATTAACCTATCACCCCCTACCATTGATCATCTTTTTTTTTAAGTATTATCACATTTCATTCGCTTTATTCAATTACAAGAGGTTTGAAAAGAACATAAAAAAAGGTATGTAACGTATTTTTTATCTAATCCTGTCCAGGAAGAAAAAGAAGAAGTTATTAGTTTGTTTATAATTTATATATTTCCAATAATGGAATGATTGGCATAAGAAAGGACTATATCATTAGGATCATAATCATCATTTCACAATCAATTTCCCATCCTCCAAATTTCAAAGTAACCCAATAATTCGAGATCTTATCTAATTGTATATCAAATGTTGTGAGATTGTATTAAGATCCCCATCGAAGAGAGTTCCCCCCCCAAAAAAAAAGAAAAAAATAACAAAACCCAGATTCATGGGTATTTGGTAGTGTGTATCATAACCATACTTGTAAACATAGCCTCGATTCAGAGATCTTTTTGGTTTATTCAATTTAAAGAAACTACACTATCAATTTTACAATCATATCAACATCATTTCATACTTTGAAATCTCGATATAACAAGATCAAAAGTCTTCTTCCTCCTCGAGTTCTTTTTTAGACTCTAAGAAAGAATTCTAAAATTAGCAAAAAGAAAAAAGGAACTGTGTGTGTGTGTGTGCGTGTGTGTTTGTAAAAGAAACGAAAAAAAAAGCAATTTTTACATTTGCTATCTTCAATTTTAAGGCATTTGATTACCCAATTGGAAATTAGCCAAAAGATATACAAATACCCTCGAAGCAGGATTTCCTGTAACTTTGTTACTTATCAATCAACAAAAGAATCTACTATCAACCTAGTATTTTGTTTTCAAAAGAATCTACCCACCCAATTTTTCACACAAATCTCAAGTGTGTTTTCTTTTTTGTTTGATCTCTCTCATACGATTTCAGGAACAACTTTTACAAGATAAAACGTTTGCAATATCTTACATAAATCTGGATTGCTATTTTTATTATAAATCAAATTCACACTACCAGATCTCAATAACAACCTAGTCTTAACTAAATAGAGAGATACTTATTTTATCTCAACTAACATCGAGTCCCCACCACTATTCATCATTGACATTAGTTTGATTCTACATTTGAAACAACAAACAAAAAAATTATTCTTGATTTTGCTGTTTTTTTTTTTTGGTTCCCTTTTTTTTTTTTTTTGAACAAAAACACACCATACACAATACCCAACTAATAACTTTTCTTTTTCAACTTCCCCCTTCTTTTTCTTTTTTTTTTTTTTTTATAAAAAGCCAACCTATATACTAACTTAGTATTCCTTTGAATTAGATGTCGTATAACGATAATAACAATCATTATTACGACCCTAATCAACAGGGCGGTATGCCACCTCATCAAGGAGGAGAAGGGTATTACCAACAACAGTATGATGACATGGGTCAACAACCACACCAACAAGATTATTACGATCCAAATGCTCAATATCAACAACAACCATATGACATGGATGGATATCAAGATCAAGCTAATTATGGTGGTCAACCAATGAATGCCCAGGGTTATAATGCTGACCCAGAAGCCTTTTCTGACTTTAGTTATGGTGGTCAAACTCCTGGCACTCCTGGTTACGATCAATATGGTACTCAATACACCCCATCTCAAATGAGTTATGGTGGTGACCCAAGATCTTCTGGTGCCTCCACACCAATTTATGGCGGTCAAGGTCAAGGTTATGACCCAACTCAATTTAATATGTCCTCCAACTTGCCATATCCAGCTTGGTCTGCTGATCCTCAAGCTCCAATCAAGATTGAACACATTGAAGATATTTTCATTGACTTGGCTAATAAATTTGGTTTCCAAAGAGATTCTATGAGAAACATGTTTGATTATTTTATGACATTGTTGGACTCAAGATCTTCTCGTATGTCACCAGCTCAAGCTTTGTTAAGTTTACATGCTGATTATATTGGTGGTGACAATGCCAATTATAGGAAATGGTTTTTTTCTTCACAACAAGATTTGGATGATTCTTTAGGTTTTGCTAATATGACTTTAGGTAAAATTGGTAGAAAAGCTAGAAAAGCTTCCAAGAAATCCAAAAAGGCTAGAAAAGCTGCTGAAGAACATGGTCAAGATGTTGATGCTCTTGCTAATGAATTAGAAGGTGACTATTCATTGGAAGCTGCTGAAATCAGATGGAAAGCCAAGATGAATTCTTTGACTCCAGAAGAAAGAGTGAGAGATCTTGCTCTTTATTTGTTGATATGGGGTGAAGCAAATCAAGTTCGTTTTACTCCTGAATGTTTGTGTTACATTTACAAAGCCGCCACTGATTATTTGAATTCCCCATTATGTCAACAAAGACAAGAACCAGTGCTTGAAGGTGATTACTTGAACCGTGTCATTACTCCACTTTACAGATTTATTAGATCTCAAGTTTATGAAATTTATGATGGAAGATTTGTTAAACGTGAAAAAGACCACAACAAGGTCATTGGTTATGATGATGTCAATCAATTGTTTTGGTATCCAGAAGGTATTTCCAGAATTATTTTTGAAGATGGAACTAGATTGGTTGATATCCCACAAGAAGAACGTTTCTTGAAATTAGGTGAAGTTGAATGGAAAAATGTTTTCTTTAAAACTTATAAAGAAATCAGAACTTGGTTACATTTTGTTACCAACTTTAATAGAATCTGGATTATCCATGGTACCATCTATTGGATGTATACTGCCTACAATTCCCCAACTTTATATACTAAACATTATGTCCAAACCATGAACCAACAACCACTTGCTTCGTCAAGATGGGCTGCTTGTGCCATTGGTGGTGTTCTTGCTGCGTTTATTCAAATTCTTGCCACTCTTTTTGAATGGATTTTTGTGCCTAGAGAATGGGCTGGTGCTCAACATTTATCTCGTCGTATGGTGTTTTTGGTATTAATCTTCTTTCTTAATTTGGTTCCACCAGTTTATACATTCCAAATTACCAAATTGGTGATTTATTCTAAATCGGCATATGCTGTATCTGTTGTTGGATTTTTCATTGCTGTGGCCACATTAGTATTCTTTGCTGTCATGCCCTTGGGTGGGTTATTCACTTCATACATGAACAAGAGGTCAAGAAGATATATTGCATCACAAACATTTACTGCCAACTACATTAAATTGAAAGGTTTAGATATGTGGATGTCATATTTGTTATGGTTTTTGGTTTTCCTTGCCAAATTGGTTGAATCTTATTTCTTCTTGACTTTGTCATTAAGAGATCCTATTAGAAACTTGTCGACCATGTCCATGAGATGTGTTGGTGAAGTTTGGTACAAAGATATCGTTTGTAAAAACCAAGCCAAGATTGTTTTAGGGTTGATGTATCTCGTTGATTTGTTATTGTTCTTTTTGGATACTTATATGTGGTACATTATTTGTAACTGTATCTTTTCCATTGGTCGTTCATTCTATTTGGGTATTTCCATTTTGACTCCATGGAGAAACATTTTCACCAGATTGCCAAAGAGAATTTATTCTAAGATTTTAGCCACCACAGAAATGGAGATCAAATATAAGCCAAAAGTTTTGATTTCACAAATTTGGAATGCCATTGTTATTTCCATGTACAGAGAACATTTGTTAGCTATTGATCATGTGCAAAAATTATTATATCATCAAGTCCCATCTGAAATTGAAGGTAAAAGAACTTTGAGAGCTCCAACTTTCTTTGTTTCTCAAGATGATAACAATTTTGAAACGGAATTCTTCCCAAGAAATTCTGAAGCTGAAAGAAGAATTTCATTTTTCGCTCAATCTTTAGCCACTCCAATGCCAGAACCATTGCCAGTTGATAATATGCCAACATTTACTGTTTTCACTCCTCATTATTCGGAAAAGATTTTATTATCCTTGAGAGAAATTATTAGAGAAGATGATCAATTCTCCAGAGTGACATTATTGGAATATTTGAAACAATTACATCCAGTTGAATGGGATTGTTTTGTTAAAGACACCAAGATTTTGGCTGAAGAAACTGCTGCTTATGAAAATGGTGATGATTCTGAAAAATTATCTGAAGATGGATTGAAATCCAAGATTGATGATTTACCATTTTATTGTATTGGGTTCAAATCAGCTGCACCGGAATATACTTTAAGAACAAGAATTTGGGCTTCATTGAGATCACAAACTTTGTATAGAACTGTGTCTGGGTTTATGAATTATGCCAGAGCTATTAAATTATTATACAGAGTTGAAAACCCTGAATTGGTTCAATACTTTGGTGGTGATCCTGAAGGATTAGAATTAGCTTTAGAAAGAATGGCCAGAAGAAAGTTTAGATTCTTGGTTTCCATGCAAAGATTATCTAAATTCAAAGATGATGAAATGGAAAATGCCGAGTTCTTATTGCGTGCTTACCCTGATTTGCAAATTGCTTACTTGGATGAAGAACCGGCTTTGAATGAGGATGAGGAACCAAGAGTATACTCTGCCTTGATTGATGGTCATTGTGAAATGTTAGAAAATGGTAGACGTCGTCCTAAATTTAGAGTTCAATTATCTGGTAATCCAATTTTGGGTGATGGTAAATCTGATAATCAAAATCATGCGGTTATTTTCCATAGAGGTGAATATATTCAATTGATTGATGCTAATCAAGATAATTATTTGGAAGAATGTTTGAAGATTAGATCGGTTTTAGCTGAATTTGAAGAAATGAATGTTGAACATGTTAATCCATATGCACCAAATTTGAAATCTGAAGATAATAGTACCAAAAAAGATCCAGTGGCATTTTTGGGTGCTAGAGAATATATTTTCTCAGAAAATTCTGGTGTTTTAGGTGATGTTGCTGCTGGTAAAGAACAAACTTTTGGTACATTATTTGCTAGAACTTTGGCACAAATTGGAGGTAAATTGCATTATGGTCATCCGGATTTCTTGAATGCTACATTTATGTTGACTAGAGGTGGTGTTTCTAAAGCACAAAAAGGTTTACATTTGAATGAAGATATTTATGCTGGTATGAATGCCATGATGAGAGGTGGTAAGATCAAGCATTGTGAATATTATCAATGTGGTAAAGGTAGAGATTTAGGTTTTGGATCCATTTTGAATTTCACAACCAAAATTGGTGCTGGTATGGGAGAACAAATGCTTTCAAGAGAATATTTCTATTTAGGTACTCAACTTCCATTGGATAGATTTTTATCATTTTATTATGGTCATCCAGGTTTCCATATTAATAACTTGTTTATTCAATTATCATTACAAGTGTTTATTTTGGTGTTGGCTAATTTGAACTCATTAGCTCATGAAGCTATTATGTGTTCTTACAATAAGGATGTTCCAGTTACTGATGTGTTATATCCATTTGGTTGTTACAATATTGCCCCAGCAGTTGATTGGATCAGACGTTATACATTATCTATTTTCATTGTTTTCTTTATTTCCTTTATTCCATTGGTTGTACAAGAATTGATTGAAAGAGGTGTTTGGAAAGCCTTCCAAAGATTTGTTAGACATTTCATTTCCATGTCACCATTTTTCGAAGTGTTTGTTGCCCAAATCTATTCTTCATCTGTTTTCACTGATTTAACTGTTGGTGGTGCTAGATATATTTCCACTGGTAGAGGGTTTGCCACTTCAAGAATTCCATTTTCAATTTTATATTCACGTTTTGCTGATTCATCTATTTATATGGGAGCAAGATTGATGTTGATTTTATTATTTGGTACAGTTTCTCATTGGCAAGCACCATTATTATGGTTCTGGGCTTCATTATCGGCGTTAATGTTTTCACCATTTATTTTCAATCCTCATCAATTTGCTTGGGAAGACTTTTTCCTTGATTACAGAGATTTCATCAGATGGTTATCTAGAGGTAATACGAAATGGCATAGAAACTCTTGGATTGGTTATGTTAGACTTTCTAGATCACGTATTACTGGTTTCAAACGTAAGTTGACCGGTGATGTTTCTGAAAAAGCTGCTGGTGATGCTTCAAGAGCTCATAGATCCAATGTTTTATTTGCTGATTTCTTACCAACATTGATTTATACTGCTGGTCTTTATGTTGCTTACACATTTATTAATGCTCAAACCGGTGTTACCAGTTATCCATATGAAATTCTTGGTTCTACTGATCCACAACCAGTTAATTCTACATTGAGACTTATTATTTGTTCTTTGGCTCCAGTTGTTATTGATATGGGATGCTTAGGTGTATGTCTTGCTATGGCATGTTGTGCTGGTCCAATGTTAGGATTATGTTGTAAAAAGACTGGTGCTGTCATTGCTGGTGTTGCTCATGGTGTTGCCGTGATTGTTCATATTATTTTCTTTATTGTTATGTGGGTTACTGAAGGTTTCAATTTTGCCAGATTAATGTTGGGTATTGCCACCATGATTTATGTTCAAAGATTATTATTTAAATTTTTGACATTATGTTTCTTAACAAGAGAATTTAAGAATGATAAAGCCAATACTGCTTTTTGGACTGGTAAATGGTATAATACTGGTATGGGATGGATGGCTTTCACTCAACCAGCTCGTGAATTTGTTGCTAAAATCATTGAAATGTCTGAATTTGCTGGTGATTTTGTTTTAGCTCATATTATTTTATTCTGTCAATTACCATTTTTGTTTATTCCATTAGTTGATAGATGGCATTCAATGATGTTGTTTTGGTTGAAACCATCAAGATTGATTAGACCACCAATTTATTCTTTGAAACAAGCCAGATTAAGAAAGAGAATGGTGAGAAAATATTGTGTTTTGTATTTTGCCGTATTGATCTTGTTTATTGTTATTATTGTTGCTCCAGCTGTTGCTTCTGGACAAATTGCTGTTGATCAATTTGCCAATATTGGTGGATCTGGTTCTATTGCCAATGGATTATTCCAACCAAGAAATGTAAGTAACAATGATACTGGTAATCATAGACCAAAGAGCTACAGTTGGACTTATTTGAGTACTCGTTTTACTGGAAGTACCACACATTATTCTACAAATCCATTCAGGATTTAAGATTTATTTGTTTGTTACTTTTTATTGGTTTTGGTTTACGTGCTTTTTTTTTTTAAAACCATTTTCTTTTGTTTTTGTTTTTGTTTTTTAAGAAAGCATCAATTAAAGGTTTATTCATTTATATTATTTTCATTTATTCATAACATAAATTTGTTTTTCATAAAAAAGAGAAAAGAAAAAACAGCGTGGGGGGAATAAGAGAAAGGATTATTTCCAAATGTAACTTTATATATTAGTTTTTTTTTTATACTATACTATACTTATACTATATTATCATTATTATCATTATTATTATTATTACACAATTGTTTTTATAAATATATTACTTGTTATTATCAATCTATATATATATATATATATATACAGTTTTTTTTTGTGTATTTGATATCTATTTGTAGATTCCTGGTGGTCTGATTGATAATTGGGGGAAGACAAAAAGGAGGAAAAGGAGGAGGAGGAGGAGGAGGAGGAGGAGTAACAAAGTCGCGATAATTTTTCCATTTGAACAATAAAAAGTTGTACAATTAAACACGACAAAAAGCAAGAGATTTGTGAAGAGAAAAAGAGACCAGTCAAACAAGAAAGAACAAGGTAAACAACTTCTACTACTAATATATAAATCATTACAAACATCAACATCAACATAAACATAAACAACAACAACAACAAAAACAACAAGAGAAACCACTTCTGTTTTTTTTTGGGTTCATTTGAATTTGATTTTAATTTCTATAAAATATACTATATTCATTAATCTTTTTAATCAATTACCAATTTTTTTATTATTTTTTTTTTTTTTGCTTAGGAAATTATACAATCTATATATGAGTATTTTAAGAGGACATAAATTAACAAAATCATCCAAGATTTTACTTGGGTTATTAACTGGGATATCATCATTATTATTAATATTGAAATATCAACAATTCCGATTTCTGGAAGATACTAAATTTCATGATGTTAAAATTCCTTATATTCAATTGATTCCTAGATCAACCATATATAATCCTTGGGTAATAATTCTGTCAATATTTGCTGAGATTAGTATAATATCATTTATTTTTTCATTTGGAGTATTATATGTTGGTAGTAAATTTGTTGAAAGATTTTGGGGGAATTATTTAGAAGTGATCAAATTTGTTATTATCGTTGGTGGTATAACTAATTTAATTACAGTAATAATTGCAATTATTTCTAATATTATTAGACAAGATGGTAAAAATATGGATCAACCATTAGGTGGAGGAATATCTTATTATTTTGGATTTTTAGTGGTTTGTAAACAATTGATTCCTGAACATAATATTGTTTTATTTCAAGGTTTAATTAATTTTAGAGTGAAAAATGTCCCATTTGCTTTGATTATATTTCTTGGATTATGGTCAATTATTATTACTCGTTCATTATATCCTGCTATTCCTTCAATTGGTAGTTTTTTCGTATCATATTTTTATTTAAGATTTTTCCAATCATTAAATATTGAACCTACTTTACCTATAGCAACAACATCAACAACAACAAATACAACAACAAGTAGTAATGGTCCGTCAATTGATACTCAAAATAGTTCTATTATGATTGGTGATGCTTCAGATACATTTCAATTGATTGATTTTTTCCCACAAATGATTAGACCAGTATTAATACCAATTTTCCAACATGGATATGATATTTCGGTGTTTTTAGGTATTATTACTCCATTTAATGATGAAATTGTTGAACAAAGTAATTTACGAGCACAAAAGAGACAAGAACAAACTAATCAAACTCAAAAGAATGTTGCTAAATCAGTAGCTGAAAGACGTAGACAAGTGGCTTTACAAGTGATTGAAGATAGAATTAATAAAGAAACCGCTGCAAATAATACTGAGAGCAACCAAAGTTAAAAGTAAAAGTAAGATTTATAATATCCATCAAGAGAGGACAAGAGAGTTTTTATCTTAGTTTCTTTTGTTTAATAAGTTAGTATTGCAAGTCTTATATACATATATATATATGTAAGTTTAGTTTTATGAAATAGCTTCGAAATGTATAAAATGTATTATTAATAATAGCCAATTGTCGAATGTTAAAGATTAATTTCCCATAAACGATTTATAGGAGGTGGCAAGCAAGCACTCCGTACCAACTATTGGGTCCAGTGTGGTGCGTCGAACACGAGGTAAGAATGGGACCAAAAAGAAAAGAAAAAGAAAAAGAAAAAGAAAAAAAAAAAAAAAAGGTAATGGGGGGCCACCGTTCTTCGTGGTGGTCAATGATTTGTTAAGTAATGGACGCACACACACACACTCATACCCATATTCACACGGAATGAAATTTTTCTTTGGTGGTATATATCATTTGACTTCTAAAAATGAAATTTCCATTTACTGTGTTTGTTGTTAGTGTAAACAAACAACAGGAATGAAAGAATGAAAGAATGAAAGAAAGAAAGATGACGAAAGAGAAAAAAGAAAAAAGAAAAAAAAAATTTTATGGATTTCCACGACACCACAACACACACACACTCAATTAATCCAAAAAAATTTCTCTTTAGATTCAACAACAACATCAACATCAACAACATTAACAACAACAACAATAAAAAGTGGCTTTGATTTTGCTTTGCCTATCTTTATAGATTTCAACAACATCAACAATCAATAGGAAGAAAAAGAAGAACAACTTATTATTGGTGTTGATATATATATATATATATTTTACTTTTTTTTTTTTTTATCTTATACAACAGATTTACATTTCCCGAGAAGCATCCTTTAATAGATCTCATCCAATCCAATCCAATCCAATCCAATCCAATCACACACCACCCGCCCCTCCCTTTGTTTTTTAAGAGAATCAAGTTATGTTTGGAGTTGGTAAATCAGGAACTTTTAAACCAAAATATGGCAAGAGTAACTACCCATCTTCTTCATCATCATCATCATCATTTTTACCTCTACCTGCTACATTTCATCAAATTAATCGAAAGAAAAGATTACCACTAATATTAATTATATTATTATTTATATGGTATATTTGTTTTAATTCATTTTTATCACCATTTCCATATTTATTTTCTAAATCCATTACTAAAAAAAATTATCCTCGAGCTCATCCATTAACTAGTACTCAATTTATAGAAACTTCATCAAAATATATTTATCCTCCAATTGAACATGCTCCATTATTAAAACAATTAACTACAAGGAAATTATTTATTGAACATACATTTAAAGAAAATGGAATTGATAAAACTGGAATTAAATCATTAAATTTTTTAGATGATCCTCATGAAAATTTACAAAAAATTAAAGAAAAAGAAGAAAATGATAATCTGCCATTAAATGCTGCTAAAAATTATTTTAAAAATCAAGATAAAATTGTTTTTAAACCTAAAAAATCTAGTAGTTCATCTAATAAATATCCTGAAATTGTCATTGTTACTGCTGTTGATTTTAATAAATATTCATTAGATGGATTAACTAAAATTGTTCAAAATCGAGTAGATTATGCTCATTTACAAAATTATGGAGTTTATGTTAGATGGTCAGAAGAATTTTTACCTATACTTAATAATTTTCAATATTTAGATGATAAAGAAAGAATTAAATGGATTAGAGTTTATTGTATGAAAGCAGCAATGTTTGCCTTCCCGAAAACAAAATGGTTTTGGTATTTAGATCAAGATGGTTTAATTATGAATATGAATATTAATATTTATGATTATATATTAAATCCAGAAATTTTAAATTCAATAATGTTAAGAGATTTACCTTTAATTCCTCCTGATGGAATTATAAAAACTTATAAAAATGCTCAAGCTAATTCTATTAGATTTTTATTAATTCAATCAAATCAAAAAATTGAAACTAATTCATTTTTAATGAAAAATGATTTTATTGGTAAATCAATGATTGATATTTGGGGTGATAATCTTTATTTTCAATATCCAAATTTCCCTTATGGACCAGATTCAGCTTTAACTCATATTTTACAATGGCATCCATTTATTTTAAGTAAAACTACTATTATACCAGCCAAAACTATTGGTTCAAGTCATAATTTTAATGATAATTCACCTAAAAATTTGATTTATGAAGATGGTGATTTTGTTGCTCAATGGAGTAATTGTAAAAATCCTACTGATTGTGAAAATATTTTAAATATTTATTATAAAAAATTGAAAAAAGATTTAAAGACATGAAAGAAAATAAAATAAAAGAAGTAGGTAGTAGGTAGTAGGTAGTAGGTATTAGTATAATATCTGTATATCTGTATATTTGAATAAAGATAAACAATTAAATCTTACCATTACCATTACCATACTATATACAATTGTTATAAACCACTCATTTTAATTTAAATAACCAGTATTGATTTGATTTTTCTCAAAAAAAAACTTTTATTTTTATATAATACACCTTTTTTTATTTAAAAATCATTTAATGATAATCGTTGTATTCGTTGTAATAAATCATCAGGTATATAATCAGGAATATCAATATCAATATCAACATCAACATCAACATCAACATCTTTCTCCTTATTATTATTATTATTATTATGCTTATTCTTACTACTTAATATTATTTGTCTAATTTTTTCCCAATTTTGAATAATTTTTTCCATTTCAATTAATTTACTTTCAATTTCATAATTTACCGTTGGTATAATTTTTTTAAATTTGAAAAAAATTATAAAATAAGCTAATTCTCTAAATGATGAATGTTCACTATATGGAATTGAATATAATCGATATAAATCAATGTCTATTTTCCCCTTCCCCTTCTTCTTCTTCTTCTTTTTGTTGTTGTTGTTATTATTAGTTATTGTAGTAAGTGGTATTTGTGATAAGATATCATCAATATAATTAAATGATGGTTGATTTTCCATCATATTGATAGTTTGTTCCAACTCAGAAACAAACTCATCCCTATTACTATTATTATTGCTATTGCTAAAATTGCTATTTGATTTTTGTTTTGTTGTTGTTGTTGTTGTTGTTGAGGTGATGTTTTTGTTATAACTCCATCCAGTGGGACAAATACCAATACATCTTTCGAAAAATTGATAATATTTATTATGATTAAAATATTTACTCAATTCTTCATTATTAGCTACTATTGTCATTGGAACTAAATGAATCACACAATCATCACCACTATTACTAGTAGTAGTAGTGTTTCCAAATTCTTTATCTATGGTGATTATCAGTTGTAAATAATCATTTTTAAAAGTTTTAAAAATTTCAAATTTATCTTTACGTGAACCAATATTCAGTAAATAAATTAAACAATTTAATCTTTTCAGAATTGATATAGCTAATTTTTCTTTACCAATAACATAAGTACCAATAACTATTAAAAATTTCTTCTTTTTTTTAAATAATAATGGTTGAATTAATTTATTTTTTGATGTTGGAATGATACAAAAATCAGTTATTCTTGATTGAGTGAAATTTCCAAACCAATTTGAAAATAAATTATCACCATTGGTTCCACCACCACCACCACCATTGGTTTCACCACCACCACCACCACCATTGGAACTATTTGATGGTTTATCCTTTTCTTGTTGTTGAATTAAATCATGAAATAAATCAGCTAATGTTTCACAAACTAATTCTTGTTTAGGTAAATTATGTTTTGGTGACATATAAGTAGTATCCAAATATACTTTATCTATATATAATGATAAATCATTTTTGCCATTATTATTTTTGCCATTATTATTATTACTATCATTATTATGATTGTTCAAACTAAATGGTTTTAAAATTGGATGTTGTAAAATTTCCATATTAACTCGGAAATCTCCACAATGTAATATTCGATATATTTTTTTATCAATTCCAATTGATTCAAAAAAAAACATTGCTGCTCCAGGACAATGATTTGCCATTATAGGTGTAACATATAATCCTGGTGTCATATCTATATTATTATTATTATTATTATTATTATTATTATTTGTTTTATAACCAAAATCTTTTTTAATTGAATCATTATATATATAATTTTTAATTTTATATTTAATATTTAATTCCAATTGTTTAATAAATCGAGAATCTATAGAATATCTTAAAGTTAATAATTTCCCAGTTATATTAGTACAATAAATAATTTTTTTATATATTTTATCATCATTAAAATTTAAATTTAAATTTAAATTTGATTCATTATAAATATCTTCATTACCAAATACTCTTTCATAAGGCCATTTTTTTGAAATCCCACCATAATGATCAGCATGGAAATGAGTTAAAAAATATTGATTTATAGTATCATGAGGTGCAAAAGAAAATGCATCAACTGCTACTTGATATTTCAAAGATGGGAAAGATTGTTGGTTGTTGTTGTTGTTGTTGTTGTTGATGTCTTGAATTATGGGGAATGTCATGATTTTAAGTGATGGAATTGGTTTCTTTTTAAC
Source organism: Candida dubliniensis CD36 (assembly GCF_000026945.1). Lineage (NCBI taxonomy): Eukaryota > Fungi > Ascomycota > Pichiomycetes > Serinales > Debaryomycetaceae > Candida > Candida dubliniensis. The sequence continues at coordinate 515,659 of NC_012860.1, read as the reverse complement.
ATGCTTTATACTTGTTGGTGGTTTAATAACTTTTGGCTGATTCATAGTAGTAGTAGTAGTAGTAGTACTAGTAGTAGTATTGATATATTTCAGTTTATTGTCAATATCAATTTTCCGTTTCTTTTTAATTGAAGTCTCTTTTTTTTCAGTGGAACTAAATAATTGATTATTTTCTTGTTTTGGCATCATAATTGCCGTCAGAATACTATCTTGTGATTTCATTTCCATCATTTTACTAGTTGTAGTATTTGTGGTGGTTCTGGTGGCAGTATTTTCAACAAAAGTGACGCGTACTAAACATGTATCAACATGATCTGTTCGTTCACGTAAATCTAAATGAGTTATTCCTTCATTACATATTGGACAATACACTATTGATGTATCTTCAATACTGGTGGTGGTGGTGGTGGTGGTAGTAGAAGTTCTAGTTTCTGATTTGATACTTACAACTTCTGATGATTTGTTAGCTTGTTGTTGCTGTTGCTGTTGCTGTTGCTGTTGCTGTTTTTGAGTGGTAAAATCTAATATGGATCTTTGTTGTTTTTGTTTCACCTCAGTAGATTCTTTCTTTATACGAGTCATATTTTCAACTAATCTATAATCCACAATATGTTTATATCATTATTGAATGATTATAATATTAAATAAGTAAATCTGGATAAGATTTGAATTAAACTAATGGAGGAGTAGGAAAAGGAAGAGGAGGAGTAGTAGGAAAAAAGGGGGAGATCCCAAAACGAGAACAAGAAAAGAAATATTAAAGAAATATAAAAGTAACAACTAATTAAATCACCTTCTACAATTAAGTTTGACTTAATTTTAATCCTACTTTCCATCCCTCCCCCCCCCCCCCCCCATTTCCCCCAATAAGTTATTATGGGATTACTTACAATTATTAAAAAACAAAAATTAAAAGATAATGAAATAAGAATATTAACATTAGGATTAGATAATTCTGGTAAAACCACCATTATTAAAAAAATGTTAAATCAAGATATTACAACAATATCTCCTACCATGGGATTTCAAATCAATACATTAATTTATAATAATCAATATACATTAAATATTTGGGATATTGGAGGTCAAACTAGTTTACGATTATTTTGGGGTAATTATTTTGATAAAACTAATGTTGTTATATGGGTTATTGATGGATTAAGTTTAGAAAGATTAAATGAATCTTATCAAGAATTAAAACAAAAAATAATTTTACAAGATCGATTAATTGGAATATATTTAATGATAATAATTAATAAAATTGATTTAATAATATCAAAACTGGATTTATCAAATTTAAAAGAAAAAGTTATTGATTTATTACAATTAAATAATCATATATCACAACGAAATAAATGGCAAGTGGAATTAGTTAGTGGGAAAACTGGTCAAGGTATAGATAAAGTATTACAATGGATTGTTACCAGAGAATATTGAAAGAAACTTGGAGGGGGGGCAGAGGGCGGAGGGCGTAGGGCAGAAGGGGAAAGGTGTGAAATAATGATTTAAAACAAATAAAAGCATTATGGTATGGGTAATCAAGGTTTATGTGATTATTATGGGGTTACATGATATTAGATAGGAGTATGTTAATACCTTGACTCAGTTATACAAAATAGAAAATAGAAAAAGACCAAGTACTACTAATAGTGTATACTTTATTTAATTATAGACCCACATATATAGTCTGAATGGTAGTTATTTCAGATGTTTAGGAGTTTTAACATTTTTTGACCTTAATGTAATCTAATTAATTAATTCTATTAAAATAAAATAGTGAGTTGGTTTTTAACATTAAATCAGTTGTTGTATATTTATATTTATATGTATATATGTATATGTATTGATTGATGGTTGTCTATTCAATATGAGATTATAATTTTAAATATACGACCATCAATCTGTTCTTTGCTGTGAATTGACTTTGACTTTGACTTTGTGATAATTATCTTATTGGAAGTCACTAATAATAGATTAACGATAGAATTACAATAGGTTGTGTTAGTGTTAGTGTTAGTGTTAGTTGAAGGTAGATGATGTTGGTTGATAGATGAAAGTTGAAAGGGGGAAGGAGAGAGGAAGGAGAGAGGAAGGAGAGAGAAAGACAAAGAAAGACTGACGCGTCGTAAATTAAAATTTTTTTTTGAAACAAAATTATGTATGGGAGTGGGAGTGGGTGCGCTACCATAAAACCCACACACACAGGGGCAAGAAAATGAAAATGAAAAAATGAAGATAACCGTAAATTCAAAGTTAACAAGCAAGTAGTAACAAATTCTAAATTATTATCATCTTATAAGTTTAAAACTTTAAATTAAATTAAACTAAACAAACAGATAGATATAGATGATTCATATCATAACTTAACTTTCATTTAAAAAAGATTCAAGTTAGTTTGTTAGTGACAATATCAACCAGCCAATATACCACCACCACACAAAAGAAGAATTTATAAATTCGTTTTTGTTGAAAAGCGCATTCACAACACAAAGACGCGTAAGAAAAGAAAACGCGAAAAACATTTTTCCATTTTTTTTTTTTAAAGTTTGCTGGTTGTTGTTGTTGTTGTTGTTGCTTTTTCTTTTTCCTGCCCCATTCTCCTCCTCCTCCTTCCTCCCCCCCTTTTAAAACCGTTTAGAATTAGTCGGACTAATTGCTCCTACAACGACAATGGAAGGAAGGAAAGAAAGAATTGATCAGTCGCAGTAGAATAGAGCGGAGGTTAAACGAAGGAATAGCAATTGTCGTGGGAGTCTTAACTCATATGAAGTATATAATTTATCCCACGACGCAGTTTTTTTTTGCACCACCATCACTTACTCACCATCACCACTCACCATCACCATCCCCAATTGGGTTAAATTATTTGTGGAAAAAAAATCCTTTTTTTTTGGAGTACAATATCTATTCTTTATCAACTTTTACTTCTTGGATGATTGAATTAATTAATTAATTATTATTATTATTATTATTGTTGTTGTTGTTGCATTTAGTGTAGTATTCTATTGCAGTATTATAATCTTAGTCGAAAGAAAGAAGTGACAATTATTGCTTTAAATAACTAATATCCATGGAAACCGAATTGAACACAGAAAGAGAAAGCAAGCAAGAAACACGAAAACTACTTTATGAATTGAATTTAATTTAATAAATAACACGAATAATTAAACTCCTTCTTTCCCTTTTACTATTAAAAAAGTTATTAAATATTTATGAGATCTCTTAATAATGTTGTTTCAGGTTTAATTGACTGGAAGTGAATCTAGAAGTGTAGGTGGTGGTGGTGGTGGTAAATAGATAGCTGGCAGCGGAAGGTGGTGATAAATTAAGGCGAAAAAAGAAATAGAACGCTACCACCACCACCACCAATAGCAATACTAATACTAATAAAGTAAAGTAAAGTAAAGTAAAATTACACAATATGCAACAATTGGTAAAATATAAACAAATAAATAATTTAACCAATTTGAGCTTAATTTAATTTAATTTAATTTCTTTCTAAATTATATCATCAATCACCATCAACAACAACAACAACAATCATCATCATCATCATCATCTTACATATCATGCATCTACCCAAGTATATATATATATTTATAGATTTGTAATATTATTTCTAATTTTAATTTCTTTCTTTCTTTCTTTCTTTCTTTCTTCCCACTTCATTTCATTTCATTTCATTTCATTTCTTAATTGACTTTACGTATACCCATTTCATTCCTTCCTTCCTTCCTTCCTTTTATTCATTAATCATTACCCTTTGATTAACCTCCTTCCATATTTCACTATATTCTACACCATCCCCCCCCATTGTATACTTGTTTCAACTTCTAATTTATTCCCTACTTATCAAACATGATTATGACCATGGATATCATTGGTTGTCATAAATTACTTGAACAATTATATCATGATACTATTAATCAAAATACAAATTTAATGGAAATATTAGCCATTATTAAGTCTTCTACTACTACCACCACCAACAAAACATCTTCATCTCTTCCAACTATTGCTAGAGGTTTACAAACAAAACATTCCAAATTATTATCATTAATTAATCAAACTTTAAAAGATTTACAAAGTCATCCTTCTAATGAAAAAGATATTTTTAAAAGTTTTATTAATGAATTTATTATATGGATAGATGATAATACTTTAACATTATTTATTAAATATTCTAATGAATTGAAATATCGAAAACTTTGTGATTCAATCACTGAACTGATTATTAATTCTCCAATAAATAATTTAATTAATTTTATTACATTTATTCATTCATGTCAACCTCATTTACGTAATCCATTTGTTCTTGATAAATTAATTAATATTAATAAGAAATTACAAGAAATTATTAATAATCATAATAATGATATTTATTATAAAAAATTAAATAATATTTTGTTTTCAAATGTTAAATCATTCAATTCAAATATATCAATGATTAATAGGAATGATAATGAATTGGTTTCAAGTTATTTCACTATTGATCAAATAATCGATAGAACTGCTGATGCAGCGTTATATATGGATAATACGAATAAACCTATTGAATTAATGTTATTAGATCTTGCTGGTACAGGGATTTATAATTCATTAGCAATTTTATCAATTGATTATGATGATGATAATGATGATGAAATTTCTCGTTCATTAATGTATCCACCATTTAGAATCAATGAATTATCATTATCAAATACTTCCAATTCAATAATTCTTAAATCTATTGATTTCTTATCATCTCCAACCAGAACTACTACCAGAACTACTACCACCACCACCACCAATAAGGAAAACACTATTATTATCAATTGTGATGATTCTGAATTATTACAAATATGGGTACTGAATTTATCGAAAATTTTCCCCACTCAACGTTGTAATAATAATAATAATAATAATGATTCTTCTTCTTCTTCTTCTTCCAATGGTGATAAATTTTTAATTGATTCACATCATTCAAGTCTTACAAAAATGTCTGGATTAGGGATTAATGTAATATCTGATTCTGAACATAAACAAATTTTGTTGTCACAAGAAGAAGAGGAAGAAGAAGAAAATATTAGTACCCCTTCAATATCAAAAAGAAACACAACTCCATTTAAAGAATTAATTGATAATCCAACACCTACTCCATTTAAAAAGGATAAATCATCATCAAATGATGATGATATAAATAATGAAATGGTAGAAAATTCTGGGTCAAACACATGTAATTCTTCAATAACAAGTAATGAGGATAATAACCATATTAAATTACAATCTCAATATGATCGTACTGTACCATTAATTAAAAAAACATTATCTTATAATCATCAATTAGAAGATAAAGTTGGAAATGAAAATGAAAATGAAAATGAAAATGAAGATACCAATAATGATAATGATGAGAAATATTTCCAAATAATCAATCGCAAAAAAGTTTCTGAAGAATTTTCTCAAGATGATAATGAGAATAGACCAAAATCATCTCGTGGAGAAGTAATTGCTTATAATGAAACTTCTCCATTAGGAAATGAATCATCTTATGAAGATAATGATGATGATAATGATGATGAAGAAGAAGAAGATGAAGGTGATGAAGATTTAATATCAACTAAAGAAATTGAATTAATTGAACCAAATGTTCCATATCATAAACCTTTATTAGAAACAAATTCTGCTCCTAATTTAATGGTGTCTAGCAATAACATTAGCAATAACAATAACAATAACAATAATACTAAATTATATCAACTTTCTAGTGGTTCAGCAGTTGATATTAATAATTTTGGTAAGAATTATAAACCTTCATTTATTATACCTAATCATAATAATCATAATCCTAATAATAATAATAATAATAATAATAATTCTACCAATTCAATTATATCTAATAATAAAACTAATAAACAAAGGAAAAGAAGATCTTTTTTTGATTTATTTAAGAAAATGTCATCTAAATCAAATCTTGTTGAAGATACTCCTGGGTTTGAAAGTGTAATATTGGATCCATCAATAAATACTATTACCACTACTACTTCTGATGTTGTTGTTGTACCAGAAAAAAATGAAATAATTAATAATACTGTTATAAAAGAAGAAACAGAAGCAGAAGAAGAAGTTGAAGAAGAAGAAAAAGTTTCTAAACCAACTAATAAATCTAGTTCTTCTTTACCTAGTCCATTTGCCTTACCTTCATCCACTTCTACTTATTTTTTCAAACAATATAAAGAAAATGGATCAACTTCCAGTTTAAATAAAACTCGTTCAACAACAACAGCAACAACATCATCATCATTAGTGTCACCAGAACCACAACAACCACAACAACCACAAGAAGAAGAAGAATTAATTATACCACAAGATTTAAAAGATACTATTAATCAAGAATCTACCATTGATTTTTTCATTTCTCAATCATCATCATCATCCCCCTCCTCCTCCTCCTCCTCCTCCTTCTCCTCCTCCTCATCATCATCATCACCAAAATTTTTAAAAATATCTAAATGGAAACATAAATATGGGAAATGGGAAATGATTACTATTTCAAAAAAAATTTTTATTAAAATTGTCATTAATTATCAATTAAAAAAATGTTGGTTTATTATATTTAAAGAAGAATTTGATGAAAAATTTAAAGAAGAAATTGATAAACCAATATTATTATTAGATATTTTAATGAATTCAACTAAAATAAGAAAATCTTCACCTCTTGATTTACAAATATTTTCTAAAAATTCTATTACTAATGAAAAAATTTTAATTATGATTAGATGTAATTCTAATGATTTAATTAATGATATTATTAATAATGTTGAAAATGCTCTTGGTGCATTATCATCCACTACCACCACTTCCACCACTTCCACCACTTCCACAATTGGTGCTTCCTCAGGGACAATGAATAATCATAATAATAATAATAATAATAATAGTTATGGATCTTTAAATTCATCAAAATTATTGAATTCTGATAATACATTAGCTTCTTCAATGATGGATTTAAATAATCTTAGCACTAGTCATTCATCTACATATACTAGTTTTTCATCATTTGGAGTTCAACAAACCAAACAACCACCACCAACAGTACCACCAACAGTACCACCAGTACCAAAAAAATCATTATTATTATTATCATCATCATTATCATCATCATTAAATGCTAATGAAATTTATAATGCCAATATTATTAATAATCCCAATACTATTTATATTAATAAAATCAATCAAATGCAAATTCGATTACAAAAATTCCTGATAAATAGTAATGATTATAAGGAAGAACAACAACAAAAACAATTGATTTATAATCCATCATCTTGGAAAATATTATCCATGTATAAATTAAATATTGATCAATTAATTGATGATTTAACTCAAAGAAGTTTTTATTATTTTAAATTAACTAATGATGAAAACCCAGAAAAACCAGAAGAAAAAGAAGAAAAGGAAGAATTTAGATGGTTGATTTCTAATGAGATGAAATTTGTAGTATTAGAAAAAATTGGTAAAGCAGGATTATTAGTTAAACATAATGATGGTTATGGAATTAATCATGATAATAATTTGGGTGAAATTTATATGATTGAATGTCGAGGTAAGAAAGAATTTAAAACTTTATATGAAATTTTTTAAAATAATTTCTTTTCTCCTTTTCTCCTCCGACATTAATAATTTAATACTTATACAAATGTATTTTTATATATATATATGTTATGTAATATTATAATTAATTAATTAATTAATAGATTTGTTTGATTTTTGATTTTTGATTTTTAAAATTTAAATTTATCTTGATTGACAGAACAAAATAAACAAAAATTGTTGCAAATTTTCGTCAAAAAAAATTTATTCCAAAATTTTTTTTTTTTTTTTGCAACAATACTCTTTCTTTCTTTCTTTTAAACGCCCAACACATAAATCAATAAATCAATAAATTAATATAATGATAACATTATCAATTTGGTTATTCTTAATAACAATAATCTTCCAATTAGTAGTCATAAGTTCAAATGTAACCACTATTTCAGAAACATCAACAACAACATCAACAACAACAACAACAATTGTTGATAACGAAGACGATATTGATAATTCTTTAGAGGAACCACAAATTGAAACTATAAAAGTTATTGGTAATAAATTTTTTGAATGTGAATCAGGAAATCAATTTTTCATTAAAGGTATAGCTTATCAAAAAACTCGACAAGAAGGAGAAATTTATGATACCAATAAAGAACCTAATTATATTGATCCATTAGCTAATCCATTTACATGTTTAAGAGATTTAGATTATTTAAAAGAATTAGGAATTAATCTTGTTCGAGTTTATCAAATTCATCCTAATGCTAATCATGATATTTGTATGAATGCATTTGCTAAAGCAGGAATTTATGTATTAGCTGATCTTTCTGAACCAACATTATCAATTAGAAGAGATTATCCTCATTGGGATACTGAATTATTTAATCGATATAAACAAGTTATTGATTCTATGAATAAATATAAAAATTTATTAGGATTTTTCGCTGGTAATGAAGTTACAAATTGTCAATTAAATATTGATGCTTCACCATTTGTTAGAGCAGCAATTCGTGATTGTAAAAATTATATTAATCAACAAGGTTATAGAAAAATCCCAATTGGTTATGCTTCAAATGATGATGCTAATATAAGAAAAAATCTTGCCAATTATTTTATTTGTCAATTAGATGAAGATGAAGATAAAAATAATGATAATATAAATAATATAAATAATAGTCAAGCAGATTTTTTTGCTATTAATGTTTATGAATGGTGTGGATATTCAACTTATACTACTTCAGGATATAGAGATTTAACTACAACATTTAAAGATTATCCAATTCCAATTTTTTTCAGTGAATTTGGTTGTAATATAATTACTCCAAGACCTTTTACTGAAGTTGAAGCTATTTATGGTAATACTATGAATAAAATTTGGTCAGGAGGTATTGTTTATGAATATTTTGAAGAAATTAATCATTATGGAATTTTATTAACTAAAAAAGATGGTCTGATTACAAAATTACCCGATTTTGATACTTTAAAAATGAGATTTAATGCGGTTAATCCAATTGGTATTACTATAGATGAAGCCACCATATATGAACCAAGAATATCATGTCAAGATATTTTTGGTGATTCTTCTTCTTCTTCATCTTCTTCTTTATCTTCATCTTCATCTTGGGATGTGGCATTAACATTACCTCCAACTCCTAATGAAGCTAAATGTGAATGTTTATGGAAATCATTATCTTGTGTTGTATCTGATGATGCAATATTTGATGAAGAAGTAGCATTAAGAGAATTATGTTTTAAAGTTGATTGTGAAGATATTAATGCTAATGGTAGATCAGGAAAATATGGTCGTTATTCTGATTGTAATCCAACTATTCGTACTTCTTATGCTTTAAATAAATATTATCAACAATGTGGTAAAAAGCAAGAAATTTGTGATTTTCAAGGTCGAGGTGAATTATTTCCAAATAGAGATTTAGAAGATTTAGGGAATAAATTCTCTAATGATGGGAAAAATTGTCAAAGTTTACTTGAAGGTAAAGAAGAAGAAGAAGAAGAAGGAGAAGAAGTAGTAAAACCTGGTTTACCAGGTTCTAATAAAGGTAAAGAAATAGGCAATATTCCTAAAGGTAAAAGTAAAGGTAAAGGTAAAGGGAAATTAATTGAAGAAGGAGAAACTGAGGAACAAGAACAAGAAGAGGAAGGTAAAAAATCAAAATCAAAATCAAATAAAACTCCTTCTGGTAAAACTCCTTTAGAAAATCCTTCTAAAACTTCAGAACTGATTGCTGGTGGTAATACAATTATTTTCAAAAATGATAGTATTTGGAAAACATTCATTGAAATTTTATTTACATGTTCTGCTGCTATATTGATTTAAAATAATCCTTTATATATATATATATATATCTCTCTGATACTCTGAAACTTTTCTCTCTCTCTCTCTTTCTCTCTCTCTCCCTTTCTCTGTCATTCATTTTTCTTTCTTTCTTTCTTTCTTTCTTTCTTTTTATTTCAAATATATATACGTATTATGTTTCTTTCTTGTATTAATCTTTTTTAGGACCCCAATTAAGTCCTAAAAATCCTGAACCTCCACCAATTTTTGGAATCAATTGATTTTTTGGTGGTTCAATAATATAAATTCGTTTATAACCAGGTACATCTAATGAAATATATTCAAATTCAGTATTCCACATTGAATTATCAATTTGTTCTAATGAAACAATTCCATATTTCCCATTATTTGATTCAACTTGAAATTTCATTAATAAATGATCTTTATTATCGATTTTTTTTTTAAATTTAATACTTTGAATTGATCGATTACGAATCCATTTTTCTGATGATGATGATGAATTAATTCCATAAGCTTTTAATCTTTCACCAGATGAAAATTCAAGAATTTTTTGAGCTTGTTGATTTTTTTCAATTAATTTAACTGCTTTATTAAATGTTCTAGTATCTCCAGTTGGTAAAAATAATTCTGATAATATTAATGATACAACTAATATGGAAATTCCTCCAGCTCCAATAACTAATAAAGTAGATAAAGAAAATGTAAATGCTCTACTTATTCTATTAAGAATTTTCTTCCCTTTAGCATTTTTATCTCCTGTTGGTGGTGGAGGAGGTGGAGGTGGTGGTGCTGTCTTGGTAGAATAATTATGATGATGATGATGAAAGTTTATTAATAATAGTTTAGAAGAATTAAGTTGGGAATTGATGTATGTTGGTTTAATGGATAATATTGGAAGTATAATTGATCTAATTGAACCAAAACCAGAACCAAAACCAGAACCAATATTTGATCTTAGCATTCTTAATCCAATACCTGTGGCTCGTTGAATCATATGTATTGTTGAATATATGGTGATAACAAGTTTGTTAATAAATGAAACCTCTAAAGAGGATTTTTCTTTGAGTTAATAATTTTTCTCTCTCTCTCTCTCTTTCTTCTTTCCCTCTCAAAGATTTCTTTGCTTCCTGCAAATGGAGAAACCAAACCAAACCAAATCAAACCAAACAGTGTTCTTGCACCCCAAAAAAGATAACAGAGTTTATCATTTATTGGAATATCTATGAAGTTTTGATTTTTTTTGTAAGTCGGTTTAGTATACGTAATGACTTTTATGTCTTAGTTTTCAATAAAAAGTTATACAGAATAAAATCAACAAGTATTAACTCATAACATTCAGTTAAACTTACAAATAATAACTACAATTGTTTATCCTCCCCCCCCCTTCTTATCTCCCTCTTTATTGTTATAACTGCCCAAATAAATTAGTAAAACTAATGTTTGAATAAAATATTTACTTCTTAAGTATTTATTGGTATCAAAAAAAAGTTGAAATTTTTTTAAATGACATCACTGCTATAGCGCAGTGGTTATTATTGTCTCGAGACAGAATGTCACGTGATAAATAATTAATATTATGCTCCCCTGGTGCAGTTGGTTAGCATTTGGGCCTCCGGTGGTGTGTGTGTTTTGGGGTATTTTGTTTTGATATTAAAATACCACAAACCAAAAAAAACCAGCAAGCTCAGGGTCGCGGGTTCGAGTCCCGCGGGGAGCTAATTACCATCATTTTTGAACCCACAATAATTATCAACAGTATATTACATATATATTACATATGTATATATATATCAAGCAAGAAGGTTTAGTTATTCTTTTTTTTTTTGTTAACATTTCTATTTTAATATAGTAATGTTAGATTTGATCGTTAGTGTCTATTTTTTTACTTAAATATAAAAGAGGAATTCTAAACTATTTATAGAGGAATTAGAGTTTAGAAGATGTATCAGAATAGTGTCAAGTGACCCTACTACCTAACAAGTAAAAGTAAAATACTCAATTTTTCCAGGTATGGTATATTAGGGCTATAGCCCTAATGTGGTGTATATGCAGTACCAGAAAAGAAAATTTGTTACTTCACCAAAGAGTTTGTCCTCCCACTATTATACACAATTCACTTTTACACGCACTGTGATTCTGTTTTTTTTTTTTTAGGGAGGGGGTGGTACTTTCCTTCCTGGTAAAACTTTACAAAGTACGAAAAATTCATCTTCTCTCCCAATACACTCAAATTTGAGGATATACAAATTTTTTTTTTGAAAAAAAAATTCCTTTTGGATCTTGATAATAGATAGCATATAATCATTAAAGATGGCCAAGATCAGTCAAGGTATGAAATAGAATCAATATAGATATGACAATAAAAGGAAAAAAAAAAAAGAGGAATGATAGAAGGAATATATTATTGAAAGAAAGAGATGTAATTGAGAATCAAATTGAAGAATGATGTTTTTGCTTCTGTTTCAAACAAAACAAAACAAAACAAACCATTGAAATATTAAGATATTACAATTAATTATTAGTGTAATGAATGTCCTTAGGGGGGAGGGTTTTTTTTGCCATTTTCAATAATAGGAATGAAGTAAAAGGGGAATATAGAATTATCAATACAATCTTTTTTTTTTTTTTTTTTGGGGCAAACCATAGCTTCCCTTTTTTTTATTATATTAAATGAATGGGAAAGAAGAAACCTGGAAATATCAATCAAATGAATAATTACTATCTATATATATTCCTTTTTCTTTTTTTTTTTATATCTACTTTTAATTCAATCATTTCAATAATACTAACAGATAATTAATAATTTAGACGTTTCTTCATCTCGTTCTAAAGCTAGAAAAGCTTATTTCACTGCTTCATCAGTTGAAAGAAGAGTTCTTTTATCTGCTCCATTATCCAAAGAATTAAGACAACAATATAATGTCAAATCTTTACCAATTAGACAAAATGATGAAGTTTTAATTGTTAGAGGATCTAAAAAAGGTTCTGAAGGTAAAGTTAATTCAGTTTATAGATTAAAATTTGCTATTCAAGTTGATAAATTACAAAAAGAAAAATCTAATGGAGCTTCTGTTCCAATTAATATTCATCCATCTAAAGTTGTCATTACTAAATTACATTTGGATAAAGATAGAAAAGCTTTAATTCAAAGAAAAGGTGGTAAAGCTGAATAAATAACACAGAGAGAGAGAGAGTAAAAGAGAATTTTCAAATAAACAAAGCAAAAGAAAAAGAAATTGATTAATTCTAATTAATTTAAATTAATTCTAATTACTTTATATATATATATATATATTTATATGTATATATTATTAGTCTTTACTGTGTGATTTTATTTAGTATGAAAAGTGTACTTTTAATGGATATATTTTTTTAGAAAACAAGATAGAATGAAGATAGTTGTTGTAGAAGAGGTTAGTTAGTGTCGTGCGACATCCACCAGAGAATTATTGGTGGTGGTGGTGGTGGTGGTGGGGGCGAGGCCAAGATATTTTTCTTGGGTGTCGTTTTGTCGTTGTGTCGTTGTCGTTGTTGCAGGAAGGAATAAATTAAAACAAACTTTTGTCGTTGTCGTTCGTTGTTCGTTGTGTCGTTGTTGGGTTGTGAATGCGACGGAACGTTTTTATTCTCTAATGGTGGTAGACAACGGTGTGAATTTTCCTACCATTGAAAGAGGGAGGGAGGGAGAGAGTGGCTGATGTAGAAGTAAAACAAGAAACTGGGGGAGAAGCTAGGGCGGAGAGGGGCCAATAGAGAGGATAAACCCGGGAATAATAATAAAAAAAAAAAAAAAGTTGGAGAAACAACAACAAATAATTATTTATTTTAAAGGTTGAGATTTTTTTCTTCTTCTTCTTTAATTTAATTTAATTTAATTTAATTTAATTCTTTATTGTCGTTGTTCTTCAACTCACCCACCTACCCCCCACCAATTAACAATTAACAATTAACAACCCACACCCTATATATTTTTTTCTTTTCATTCATTCATTCATTTACATTTACATTTATATTTATATTTATTATTCTATATACTTGTTTTCTTCTATGTCAGATTCATCATTTATTCCCAATACTGAAACGGCAACGGCAACGGCAACCGAATCGGAATCAGAAATATTGAATGGATTTGGTTCAGAACCAATTTCCAATAACAACAACAATAATAATAATCAATTAAGAACAACTAAACGGTGGTCATTTAATAGTAAAACTAAATTTAATATGGGAGATTTAATTGAAAATGGACCATCACCAACAAATTATGTACCTAAAAGAAGAATGAGTGATATTACTGGTATTGATGCCATTCATAATCAAAGAAATTGTTTAAATTCATTAGGTGGAGCTCAATTATATCTGACTGAATCAGGAAGATTATTTCATGCTGGAGAAATCATTATTATTTTAACTGGTATACCTGGTAGAGGTAAAACTCATCTTTCAGTTTCTTTAACAAGATATTTACGATGGTTAGGAGTTAATACTCATTCATTTCATTTAGGTAATTATAGAAGAGCTAATGCTGAAGATGATATAACTCATGATTTATTTATTCCATCACCTCAATCAATTAAAGCTAATAATTTAAGACAAAAAATGGTTAATGATTGTCTTGAAGATATTTTAAATTTTTTTCAAAATAATGGAGGTCAAGTGGCAATTTATGATGCTACAAATGCTTTACCAGAATATCGATTAGAATTACATAAAAAATTTCGTGAATTAAATATTCAAGTAATATTTATTGAAAGTATTGTTACTAATGAATCTATTGTTATGAATAATATTGAACAAGCAGCTAAATCTTCTCCAGATTATTATAAATGGGATTATGAAAAAGCTTATAAAGATTATAGTGAAAGAATTAAAATTTTAACTCCTCATTATATAGAAATTGGAGGACCTAAAGAACAAGATTTATCTTTTATAAAATTTATAAATTTTGGTGAAAGAATTGAATTACATAATTCAAATTATGGTTATTTAATTAATAAAGTGGTATTTTATTTAATGAATGGTAAAATTAAATCAGGGAAATCATTATATTTAGCAAGATGTTATAAAAATTCCGTTGATTATAATCAAGATCCTCCATTAGATAAACAGGGATTAAAATATGCTAAAAATTTAACTTTAACATTATTTGATCATTTAAAAAAATCCCAGAAATCATTTTGTGATAATGATAATAACAACAACAACAATAATAATAATAATAATAATAGCAATTCATTGGAAATTTGGACTTCAGTTAAAAAGAGAACTATTGAAACTACTCAATTTTTCAATAATAAAAATATTTCTATTAAACATCGAGTTCAATTATCTCAAAAAAATCCTGGTATAATTGGTACTTTAATTGATGAAGAAGAAATTAGAAAAAAATTTCCTTTTGAATATAATCAATATTATTATAATCCTTATCATTATCGTTATCCAAGAGCAGAATCTTATCATGATTTAGCTATTAAAATTGAACCATTAATTTTAGAAATGGAAAGAATGACTAATGATTTATTAATTATTGCTGATGAAACAGTATTACAAGTATTTTATGGTTATTTAATGTCTTGTTCTTGTGATGAAATACCAAATTTGAATTTTAAATCAAATGAAATAATTGAAGTTAAATTTAATGCTTATTCAAATTCTGCTAAAAGAATTCCCATTAAAAATTTTGATAATAATAATGATCATAATAATAATGATCATTGATATCATTTTATAAATTGCATTCAATTATTTGTTTTCTTATTTAAGTTTTTATATTTATAGTATTGTATATCTTCCTGGTTTGGTTTTAGTTTTCAGATTATGAAATTTCAATGATTTACAAAATGAATATTTTCTTCTCTTCTCTCTCTTTCTCTCATTGCAAAACAAAACAAAACAAAACAATCATAATAATAAAAAAAAAGAATATACAAATCAATCACTTGTAAAAGTATTTTGAATCCATCATTCCATCATTCCATCATTCATTCTTTATTAAATTGATTAACTAATTAACTAATTAACTAATTAACTAACTAATTAATTAATTATGAAATTAACACCAACAGCTATATATATAGCTCCTGATATAAAATCACCTAAACATTTTTATTCTATTAATAATGAAATTCATTCTACTAATGGGAAAACAACTCAAATTTCTGATATAGTAATTAAAGCAGGTGGTGAAGATAGAGATAAACCAAGTGATCATAATGATACTTTATTAGGTAATTTAAGAGCTGAATTAACTACATTACAAGATAATCTTAATATTTTTTTAACTGAAAGAATGAAATTAGATGAAAATAAATTTGATGAACAACAACAAGATTTAGAAAGAAGAATACTTGATGAAGGAATTGAAGAAAAAGAAGAAAAAGAAGAAAAAGAAGAAGAAGAAGAAGAAGAAGAGATAGAATGAAATTTTATTAATTCCAATGTTAATATTTATTGTTATATAAATATACAGATATGTCATGAACCAATCTTTATAACTCATCCTATTTCTATGAATCATCTTTATTCTTCTCTTACTATTGTCTTACTCAATCCTTTTACTATAACTATAAATTTTGTCTTTTATTCCTCTATTTTTATTATCTTGTTTAACTTTCCTTCCTTCCTTACTTCCTTACTTACTTATTTACTTACTTCCTTACTTCCTTATTTATTTATTTTTTACCAACGATATTTGTCATTCCTTCAATAGTTTTTTCAACAGTAGTTTTTAAATAATCTTGTTTTATAATTAAACTCTTTTTTATATCTTGATAATTTTTATTATCTTTATTTAATTGATTTAAATAAGTTTTAAAATTAGTTGATATAAATGCTTTACCACAATTTTGCCAAATTTTTTCATTTGATTGATAATGATAATGATTATTATCACCATTATTATCATTATCACCAATAATAATATTATTTAATTTATTTTTAGTAGTATCAATTATTTTTAAATTATGATTAATTCGTTCAAGTTGTAAATTAATCATAGATAATTCGGATTGAGATTTATTTAATTGATTATCCATTTCAATTAAAACTTTTTGTAATGCTTCTTGATTCATGATTGATAATAATGTGTTGGTTGGTTAGTATGTTGTGTTGTGTTCTATTCTGTTTTGATGAGATACAAGGAGGAGGAGGAGGAGGAGTTTTCAGAAAACAGAAGTGATGGTGGTGGAAGAGAAGAAGATCAAAGAAAAGAAAAATTGATGTTGAAAATAAAAAAAAAAAAGGTAACAGTGAACAACATCTATTCTATATAACTACTACACCTTTTTTTACTTTTATTTATAATGATTAGATTTACTAGAATTAAAAATCACAATTTATCATTTATTCCAATTACCATTATTCAATATAGACAATTCACATATTCAACTATTTATTATCAATCACCAATCTTGACAAATAATTCTCCATCTTTTTCAGGAATTGATAATTCAATTGAATCAAATATTCTTTCTGAAACTAATAAATTATCTAAAATTGGTAAAAGATTTTGGAAAAATGGTCAAGTTAAATTTAATAAACAAACTGAAAAATATGAAATTCAATTAGATGGGAAAACTTTACGTACACCACTTGGTTATCCATTAGAATTACCAAAAAATAAAAAACAATTGGCTTATTTAATTGCTCATGAATGGACTCATTTACCTGATATTAAAGTAAAATCAAGTACTTTACCATTAACATCATTAGTTACAAGAGCTATAGATTTAAGTAACCAAGAAAATGTTAAAGAAAAAATGTTAGAATTACAAGATATTAAATTACAAATGTTAAAATATCTTGATACTGATACTTGTCTTATATTTGCTACTAATAAAGAATGTGATGGTAAATTAAGAAAACGTCAAGAAGAAATTTATCGTCCATTAATTAAAGAATTTAATGAATTTTTCACCATGTATGGTCATAAAAAAAATTTAATTCCAATTAATCAATCAATTGAATTAAAATATTTAGATTGTGAAATTGATGGATTAAAAGGTAATAAACAACTGAAAATTATTCAAGAAATTGTTTTAAATTGGTTAAATCAATTACCTATATATGATTTAATTTCTTTAGAGAAAACTATTTTAATTACTAAATCATTTTTATGTGGAATTATATTATTAAGATCAAATGTTAATAATGAATTTTTTTTAAAAAATTTATATCAATTTAATAAAAATTCAATTAATAATAATAAAAAAGATTATTATTATAAATCATTAGAAGAATTAATTGAATTAGGAAATTTAGAAACTATTTATCAAACTAAACAATGGGGGGAAGTAGAAGATACTCATGATGTTGATAAACTTGATTGGTTAAGAAATTTGGCTAGTGCTGCTTTAGTTTGTCATGATAATTAAATAATTAATCAAGAAACTTTTTGTATATATATGTATATATATATGTATATATGTATATATTTATTATTCTAGAATAGATCAAGTGATGAATTGTAAGGTAAGAAAGTGGTTAAAGTAGTAATGGTAACCCCCCCCTCCCCTTCCCTCCTTTTCCTTTTGATATAATGTATTGTTGATAATAATAACATGGATAAGAAGAAGAATAAGAAGAAGAATAAGAAGAAGAAGAAGAAGAAGAAGAAGAATAAGAAGAAGAATGGAAAGGAAAGGAAAGGAAATAATTCAAGACGCGATTGATTAATTAATTAATTAATTAAAGTGAGTGTGAGAGTGAGTGAGTGAGAGAGAGAATTGAAAGAGAGTCACAACAACAACAAGAAGAAGAAAAAATTAACAACCACCAAACCTTTTAGATATTATTCCTTTATCAATCAACTTATCAACTTATCAACTTATCTACCTACCAACCTACTACCCACTTCCACTTCCACTTTGTTTCATCCTTTTATTAATTCACTTACTTTTTTTCTTTTTTTCTTTTTTTTTTGGTGATAATATCAATAGTTCATATCTACAACAACAACAACAATAACAACAACAACAACAACCAAACACGTTTGAATTTGGTTTAAAAGATTATATTATTATTCCTTGTATTATTCTGTTACTATCTATATATTTATATCCTAAAAGTTTGGCCTGTTTCCTTTTTTTTTTTTATTTTTTGTTGTTGTTTTTAAAATACCAAAAGTCAATCAAACACACAACCAACCAACCAACCAACCAAACAAACAAACTAGAAGAAAGACAAACATGAGTTCAGTAAAAGACAACAACAACAACAACAACAATCAAATATTAGAAGTTTGTAAACTTTCCAAATCTAAACAAGAAGAATTAAAAGCCCTTGATAATGCTGGGAAAACTCCCCGACGAGTTAAAGTATATCTACTAAATGGTGATGATTGGATAGACAATGGTACTGGGTTTTGTGTGGGGGAAATAGATAAAGAAACAAATCTACCTTATTTTCTTGTTCGAAATGAAACTGATAACAATAATATAATATTAAAATCATATCTTGAAGGATCTATACAATATCAAAGACAACAAGAAACATTAATTGTTTGGACTGATTCTAATGGATCAGATTTAGCTTTATCATTTCAAGAAACTGAAGGATGTGGTGATTTATGTGATTTTATAATACGCGTACAACAAGGAAATATAAGTCCAGGAATTTCATTATATTATGTGATACCCAATATTAATGAAGGTGATGATATTACTGAATTAATCACTGGACCTATAAGGTACCCTCCACAACATCCTAATTTAGAAAATTTGGAAATTATTTTAGAAACAATAAATCAAGGGATTAATTCTCAATTTACAAGAACAAATATTCTGGAATTTTTAATTGAAAATGATTATTTCAATAAATTAATAAAAATTTTCCATCAAGCTGAAATTAATGAAAATATTGATATATTATATAATATTAGTGATATTATTAAATCATTATTTCTTTATAATGAATCCCTGATTATTGAATATTTATTATCATCAGAAGAAAAAATTTTTGGATTAGTAGGAATATTAGAATATGATTCTGAATATCCAAATTATAAAGCTTGTCATAGAAATTTCCTTATTAATCAATCTTATATTAAAGTTATCCCAGTAGAAAATATTGAAATTTTTAAACGAGATTTTTATTTAAATTATTTAAAAGATGTTGTACTAGCAAGATTTTTAGATGATTCTACTTTTAATTTAATAACATCTTTAATTTATTCTAATCATTTGGAAATATTCAATTATATTAAAGATTCAAAAATTCTTGAACATTTATTCAACATATATGATGATAATGATAATGATAATGATGATAATAATGATGATAATAATGATGATGATAATGATAATGATGATAAAATTAAAATGAAAAGACGAGATGGAGTGAAAATGCTTCATCAATATGTATTAATTGCTAAATCACTGCGTAAACATGATTTTTTTGCCCTGTTGGTTAAACATGGATTACTTAAAATGATAAATTTTGCATTAAATGATAAAGAAGATCAAATAAGAGTATTAGGAACGGAATTAATTGTTATAATTATTGAACAAGATGTTTCTCTTGTTAATTCTATTGATCATGAAGAAACTACAATTGATAATTCTGATCCTCCAATTCTTGAAGAATTAATTCATAATAATAATAATAATAATAGCAATAACAATAACAATAACAATAACGATAACAATAACGATAAAAACAAAATTGATAATGAAGATATATCTATACCAACTACACCAAAAGAAGGTAAATTAAGATTATCAGATGATATGACATTAATATCAATATTAAGTAAATTACTTGTGGAAGATAAAAATATTGGATTAAAAATGCAAGCATTTGAAGCGTTGAAAATATTACTTGATCCAAATATAGTTGCTACTACTAGTGCTAATGGATTAAGTCCTACAATTGGAACCAATAACCCTAATATTTCAAATTCTTCATTATTTAATTCTTCCAATTCAATGAATAAATCACTAAGTAAAATAATTGATACCAATAATAAGAATAATAATAATAAGAAAGATAATGAAGAATTCAAATTTACTAATGAAGAATTTCAAGAAATAAATACTAATACATATTTTAAAGCCTTTTATGATCAAGTTGCACCTAAATTATTTGAAAAATTATCTATATTAGCCAATTTAGATTTAGATCTAGATCTGGATCTAGATCTGGATCAACAACAACAACAACAACAACAACAACAACAACAACAACAACATTTGAAGGTTAATAATTCTAAACATGAAGAATTATTATATCAATTATTATGTGAATTAATAACATTTTGTACATTTGAACATAAATTAATATCATCAAGTCGATCATTTTTCATTGAAAATCATATATTATTAGGAATTAGTAAAATTTTAATTATTAATTATAAATTAATAATTAAATTAACTTCAATTAGATGTTTAAAAAATTTAATTTTATTAAATGATGAATTTTTCACAAGATATTTTATAAATTATGATTTATTGATATATTTTTTCAAATTTTTTAATGATATTATTAATAAAAATAATCTTGCTAATTCTACATGTTTAGATTTTATGGAAATTATTATTAAAGGTTGTAATGATGGAGGAATTGGTAATAATAATAATAATAATAATAATAATACTAATACTATTAATAAAAAATCAAATTATATTTTATTGGCGAAATATATTTATAAAAAATATGGTGAATTTATTAAAGAGAAATTGAATTATGTTGATACAGGGAAAAGATTGATTGATTTAGTAACTCATACCCTTAATGGGAGTAGCAGCAAGAACAATAGATTAAATGGTGTACAAACTTTTAATGATAGTTATGATGAAGAACAACAAGAAGAAAATGATAATGATGATGATGAATATAATGATTCTGATGAAAATATTGGTACTAAAACTGATGATTTAGGATTATCTGAAGATGAAATGTTACCACATAATGCATCAACACCTATCAATGAAGAAGATGAAGAAGAAGAAGAAGAAGAAGAAGACACAAGGGGGTTGTATACAGATGTTGTTACTGAGGAATTAATAATTAATGAAAAGAAAAGACCAAGAGAAGAATCGAATAATATTAAAGAAACATCAATAATCAATAATAGTAATAATAATAACAATAACAATAATTCAAATCAAATTGATGGTTCACTTAATAAAACTACTAAACCTAATGATAATGACAGTTTTAATGGTACGAAAAAAATTGCTTTAACTACAACATCAGATAATCAGCTGTAAATAAATGAGCTATTTAGGATATTATATTATATTATATTATATTATATTATATCATGAAAAGTGTGTAATGAAATGAAATGCAACATAAGTTTAGGTTAAGAGTGTACTCCCTCTTTCTTCCTTGTCGTGGGAAGTGGTACAAAATATCTGAACCGAGGACATTGTATCTTTTGTGTGGGGTACACACTAACTACTACTACTACTACTACTACTACTACTACTACTACTACTAAATCATCATCATTATCATCATCATCACAAGGAGGAATCATAAAAGTAATCAAAAACCGAACCAAAAAAAAAATTAAATAAATAATATATTATTCATATATATATATCACATCCTTGTTTTTTTCTTTCTTTCTTTCTCTTTTTTTATAAAAATTTCAAATATTTACTTCAAATTTTAATCATGCCAAATACATTAAATCAATCATACGTTGAAAAAGGAGCTTGGAAACAAGATTTATTTAAAGGTAAAGTTGTTTTCATTACTGGTGGAGCTGGATCAATTTGTCGAGTTCAAGCTGAAGCATTAGTTTTATTAGGAGCTAATGCTGCTATAATTGGTAGAAATCAAGATAAAACTGAAATTGCCGCTAAAGAAATTGCTTCATTAAGAACAAATTCTAAAGTTATTGGAATTGGTAATATTGATGTACGAAAAATTGATAATTTAAAACAAGCAGTTGATAAAACTGTGAAAGAATTAGGTAGAATTGATTTTGTTATTGCTGGAGCTGCAGGGAATTTTCTTTGTGATTTTAATCATTTATCTTCAAATGCTTTTAAATCAATTGTTGATATTGATTTATTAGGATCTTTTAATACTGTTAAAGCTACTTTTGAACAATTACGTACCAATAAAGGAGCTATTTTATTTGTTAGTGCCACTTTACATTATTATGGTGTTCCATTTCAAATTGGTGTCGGGGCAGCAAAAGCTGGTGTTGATGCTTTAAGTAATGCTCTTGCCGTTGAATTGGGTCCTTTAGGTATAAGATCAAATGCTATTGCTCCAGGTCCAATTGATGGTACTGAAGGTATGCTGAGATTATCTCGTTCAAGTAAAGATGAAACTATTAAAAATGTTCCATTACAAAGATTAGGTACTACTCAAGATATTGCTGATGGAACAGTTTATTTATTTTCTCCAGCAGCATCTTATGTCACTGGTGATGTTTTAGTTGTTGATGGAGGTAATTGGCAAGTTTCTTCTGGTGTTGGTGCTAAAGATTATCCTGTGACTCTTCTTAATGCTATTAATGCTCCAAAAGGTGGTAAATTATAAATGAAACTGGTGGTGGTCGTGTTTAGTTGGTCAATTAAATAATATTGTACAACCACAAAAATTTTTTTTCTTCCGTCGACTGACTCTCTCACTCTCACTTGATCGCTTGATCGTTTGTTGTTTGTTGTTTGTTGTTTGTTTTTCTTATTAATTCAACGATACTCTTGAAGAGATTTGCATTATTCACATTATTAACCTTCCCCTCCTCCTCCTCCTTTTCCTCCCTTCCCCTTGATTATGTCTATTGATCCAGAAACTCGTAGAAAATTATTAAATTTACAAAAAACCGGTGAAAACAAAAAATGTTTTGATTGTTCAGCACCAAATCCTCAATGGGCTTCACCTAAATTTGGGATTTTCATTTGTTTAGAATGTGCTGGAGTACATAGAGGTTTAGGAGTTCATATTTCATTTGTTAGATCAATTACAATGGATCAATTTAAACCAGAAGAAACTCTTAGAATGGAAATTGGTGGGAATGCAAGATTGAAAAAATATTTTAATGATAATGGTGTGGGATTAACTTTATCACCAAAACAAAAATATGATAATTATGTCGCTGAAGATTATAAAGAAATGTTGACATGTGAAGTTGAAGGTAAAGAATTTGTTGCCAAAGATCATAGTGGTGAAAAATTACCTGATATTAATTCAGATACCAATACCAATACTAGTACTAGTACTACCAATACACCAGGAATATCTAGAGGACGTCCTGGTCCTTTAACCAATGAACAAAAACAGAAAAATGAAGCTTATTTTGCTGATTTGGGTGCTAAAAATGATCAAAGACCAGATCATTTACCACCATCACAAGGTGGGAAATATGGTGGATTTGGTAATACTCCAACACCAACTACTACAACTAATAATAATAATAATAATACTAATAATACTAGTTCTTTATCATCTTTCACTCTTGATAATTTTCAAAATGATCCTCTTGGTACATTTACTAAAGGATGGGGGTTATTTTCATCATCAGTAGTTAAATCAGTACAAGAAGTTAATAATTCAGTTATAAAACCAAGTATAGATCAAATTCAAAGTAGTGAAATTACTGGTCAAGCTAAAACTGCTATGGCTCAATTTGGTCAAAAAATGCAAGAAACTGGGAAATATGGTCAAGAAACTTTCCAAACTTTTACTAAAGATATAAATGAAAATGGTTTAAATAAAACTTTAGATAATACATTTGGAGGATTTTTCGGTCATAAAAATAATCAAGATAAAGAATTTCCTCAAGCCTTTGGATTTAAAAAACCTGATAATGGTATTAAATATGAAAGTTTATCTGGTGGATCAAAGAAAAATGATGAAGATGATAAATGGGATGATTTTTAAAGTAATTTGATTTTATTGTAAAATATTTTCTTATTTTCTTATTTTTTTAGACCAACTATGTAAATCATATAGATATGTGATATATATATATATATATATATATATATATACGAATTTATACATATTTTTTATACCAGACACAAACAACACAAAAGAAACAGAAACACTGATTGTCTATTTCTATCTACTTTCTTGAAATCAAGAATTCCTTTAATTTTTTTCATCTCCAAGGGCAAGAGATGATAATAAACCTTTCTTTTCTCTTCTAAGTTGTAAATAAACTTGATATTCTTCAGCAAAAGTTTGATAAATATGATAATAAGTATCTTTAATATAAAAGAATTTAACAATTGGCCAATTTAAAATCCATTCAACAAGTCCAATATCTCTTGCAATTGAAGTTATTATAAAATAAGTAATACCTAAAGTAATTCCAGTGATTAAACCAGCAATCACTTGAACATTTGAATGATATAATAAATAAACTCTTGAAAAAGCTACACCAATCATACTTAACCCAGCAAATAAACAAATTGGTTTTTTACTTGATTTTGGCATTGGAACTTTTAATAATATAACACATATATAATAACCAGCGAAAAATCCCATAAATTGAGAATGAGCTGATGGGAATCCATAAGTCATACTATAAGATCCACTATCACGACCAAAATTTTTATGGAAATCAGGTCTAGGAGATTTAATTGAAACTTTAATAATTTTATTAATTAATTCATTAATTAAATGACCAGCAACAATAATTATTGGTTCAATTTCTCTAGTAATTAAAAACCATGATGTATAAAATACCATAAGATATATAGGTAATAATGAAAATTGAACACAAATTTTAGCTATTATATCATTAGGATCATATAAAATATAAGTATGATCAAATGGAACTGGATTATAATCTAACATTTTTAAGCAAAATACAACAATAACAATAACAACAACAGCAAAAACTTGAAACTTTTTTTTTTTTTTGATAAATCAGATGTAGTAGTAGTAGTAGTAGTAGTAGGAGGAGGAGGAGTATGACTATTAAATCAATGAAAACTCTAATATAGTCTTGAAATTAATTAATTAATGAATGAATGAATGGAATTTTTAACTTGGAAAAGAGGAAAGATGGTCTTATTTATATATACATGAAATCAGAATATTCCGAATTGGGATTTTCAAAGGAAAGGGGGGAGGAGGAGGAGGTAGGAAGTAAAAGTAAAACGAAGAAAAAGGGAAACGGAAGAATAGAGGGAAAGTGAAGGTGAAGGTGAAGGTGAAGGTGAAGGTAAAAGTGAGGAACGATGACGACGATGATTAATTAAAGAAAGAATATCCGAGTAATAATAACTACCTTGTCTTGTCTTGTCTTGTCTTTGCAGTTAGTTGTTTCTTAATTAACTTCTGGTGTGAGTTGGGTAATAATAATTTGAAATTAAATTAATTTGCGGCACCTATTTTCCGCCCGTTATTGTTTTTTTTAAATTAAATTAAAGAGGAATTATTTTTATTTTTATTTTTTTTTATAAAAATAGATTCTATCTTTATTTTTTTTTCTTAGGGGGGACGGAGGGATGGAAATAATAGATTAGATTGTAGATAGAGTGGGTAGATAAATCGATGGTTGTGAATAGGTAAGTTTGATGGTAGTTAATTTAATCGCATTTGTGAAGTTGATGTTGTTTGTTGTTTGTTGATGTTGAAAAAAAAAAAAAAAAAAATTTTTTTGGATCTGATTTGATTTTGGCATTGAAAGATTTTTTGATTTTGATTTTGATTTTGATTCACAAAACAGAAATTTTTCCACTTTTCAACACCACCACCACCACTACAACCAACACCACTTGCTCTTATTCTAATTCTAATTCCAAATTATGGCGCGTATTCTGTACTCTGTATTATTCTGCCCATTCATTTATCATATTCCTCTATATACACTATTTGTTAAGGCAAATTCAATTTTGTGTGGCTCAGATATTGACCGATTCTGCATCAACTCAGGTGATCAAATAACAACCAACCAACCAACCAACCAATCAACCAACCAAATGACCAAATGACCAACGACCAACCAACACCTTAGACCGCCCACCCGCCCCACATACCTGCTTATAATAATAATAATTGAAAAACGACAACAAGCATGACAAAGAATTTCATTGTTCTTGGTTCTAAACAAGAATGGTATTATGTTGTATTCTCAACCAAACAGTTTTAGGCACATATGTACATAATTACTAACATACCATACTCATACCCATACCGTACCGAAATGATTGTTGATAAGAAGAAGAAACTAGAAACAAGAAACAAGAAAAAAAAAACAGGTTATATTTCTTTCTTCTTCGGTATAATAACTCATATTAAAGACAATAATTATTTCACAAACGCGTTGTCAAGAATAATAAGACCATTGAAACAAAATTACGCGATCTTTCCGATCTTTCCCAAACCACCACCATCCCCCTTTTGTTCTTATTCTTCTTCTTCTTCTTATTATTATTATTTTTTTTTTTTTTGGATCTCCAAGTGTATCCGAGTCTCTGTGTCACTTGTGTTGTATCTATGTGTGTGGTATATTTGATTTCGTTTGTCTTATAATATATCAATGAATCGACATTTATACGATGATGATGATGATGATAATGATGTTGATGATTTTTACTTGTATTACATAAGCACTATATTATTTATAAGCATTGTTGATTTGAAAATTAACATGATAAAAACAAAAGAAGAAGAATCAAGTTAAATTTGTAAATCATCTTTAAAAAAAAAAAAAATAACTAAAAACTAAAAACTAAACTATAATAATATGTAATTCAGTTTATTCTTCTACTTCTTCTTCTGTTGGATCCAAATCATCATCTTTCTCTTTCTCCTTCTCCTTCTCCTTCCGGCTCCACCCCCCCACCCCCACACCCAAAAAAAAAAAATTATTCCGATTCCGATTCCGTAATTGAGCCGTTCCCTTCTGTTATAAATTCCAGTAGTATACTCACCCAACCAACAATCAAAATCAATTAACTAATTAATTATATCATATATTTGTGTAACTGCAAGGTGATACCAAGGATATCTACTCTACTTTTGTTCATATATATACAAAATTATTACAATATATATTATAGGGAGACGGAGATAAGGGATAAGGCACTAAATTTAAGTTAAGTTAAGTTAAGTTAAGTTAAGAAATTAAAATTCATTTCAAATTTAATCCACAAATTGAACTTGAAAATAAAGGAGGAAAAAGAAACAATAGAACAAGCCGGAATTAATTGGTTACGTTAATCTAAAAATATGATGATGAAACAAAGCGAATAAATGATATAAACAATATTTTGATTATAATTGAAAAAAAAAGAAGAATTATATATGTATATAATGAAAGAAATTAAAATGTATATATATATATATATATATAACTATATGTAAAGTTTTATGTAAGTATATATATATATATATATAAATGAAGAGTGAAGAATGAGGAAGTTGCAGGAGTAAAAAAACAATAAAAGTCATCAAAAATTATATAATTTATATGAATATCAAAAAAAAAAGAAAAACAATATGAGAGGCATTAGAGGTTATGAGAGTAAAATGTATGTTAATCTGTTTGAGATAACAGATTTATATATGTATATATGAGGGAACAAGTGAAAAATCAATTTCTTTTTTTGAAAGAAGGAGGGCAATTCTTTGTCATGGTAATATTGAGTAACAGGGAAACAGGGAAACAGGGAAACAAGGATTGTGTTTGTTTTCTTTTGTTTTTATTGACCAAAAAGTTGTTGTTGTCTTTTTTGTTGATCTCTAGCCCACCTTGCTGCATCTTTAGTTTTATTATCAAATAATGGATTTGATCGAGTTCTTTTAATAAAATCAGTGACCCATTCTTCAGCAAAAACTTGTTTAAATTCACCATTTGGATACATTGCTGCAATATCACCCAAAAGACCAGCTGCTGAACGAGCAACCGATTCACTAGTTGACATTTGTGGATCAAGAGTAACTTTTTGTAAATATTGTAATATGGTGACAATTGCTGGTGCTAAAGCTTGAGGTTGATTTATAAATCCTCCAACAATACCAACAAAACAATCCAATACTGATTCTCTTACAATGAAAATAAAATCCAAAGTTTCAAGTGAACCATCTTGAGGTTGAAGATTACCTGCTTCAGTACATGTTCTCAACACAAATTCAAGATATGGAGCAAAATCAGGTCCAATAGCAGTGGCAATATCACCAAATGCAGAAACAACTGCTGGTTTCAATTCTTTTTTCGAATCATTATTTGTTAATGCATTACCAAGTAATTGTAAAAGATTTTCCCAATAATTACCCATTTGAGATCCTATTGATTGAGCCAAATCAGCAACTAATCCCACAGCAGTAATACAAGTTGGTGATTCAACATTTTGTAAAGCTTTTCTTAAATATGGTAAAAATGCATCTAAATATTTAATGAATTCACCACCAATAGCACTAGAAAGAGCAGATACAGCAATGAAAATATCTTCTTCAATTAATGAATTTTGTTCTTGAGCATCAAGTAATTTAATAAATCTATCCATCAAATTATCGGCTGCTATTATGACTTCACTGTTTAATCTTCTAATGACATTAGTTAATAAAGATAAAATATTCGATTGTAATTCTTCTAAATTCCCCTTATCTTCAGTGGTACTGACTTGACTTTGTAATATAATACTCGATTCTAAACGTCCCAATACTTCAGTAGCAATATTTTGAACAATTGGCATAGTATCTTGAGCACTATAAGTGACAAATGTTGAAAGAGCTTCATATGATGAAGCTCTAGCATTATATTCATTATCATTTCTAGCAGAAGTTTGAATTAAAATCGGGATAATGGTGGAATAATATGGTGACATTATAGTACTATCCTTTTCATAATAATCAGTACACAATTGTTCCACCAAATTGATCAATGTCCAACAACAATTGGTTGCTACTTTAGCATGATCTTGTAATCCATCAACTAATGCCATTAATAAATTAGGTAATTGAGTTTCAATATCAATGGCATCAACAACCATATCAGCAATTCTTCCAAGACACCAAGCAACGGTTTCTTTCACTTGTAAATTAGAATCTTTAATCAATAAAAGTATTGGTTGTAAAGCTTCACCAATGATATGTTTCAATTGTTCATGATCAGGTCCATCCAAAATTGATCCAAATGCCATAACTGCTGCTTCTCTAGCTCTCCAATTATCTTTATCGGCCAAATTGGATCCAACAAAATGTATAGTTGGTTCAACAACATAATTACCAATATTTTGAGCAAATAATTGTAAACAAGCACCAGCAGCCATAGCAACTGACCAATCATCATCTTCAGGATCTTCATTTTGTCTTGTCAATAAAGTTAATAAAGTAGGTAATACTTCACCTGATGCAATAAGAGCAAAATTAAAAGTTATTAAATCAGGATTTTGAGATGCTTGTAAAGAATCTAATCCTAATTCATGTTTTTGTAAAGCAATTTCTAATTCTTCTTCACAAACAGTAGACCAAAATTCAACTGCCATACATGAAACTTTTTCATCAGCACTTTGCATACCAGAAATGGTTAATCCATATAATGCTTTTTCCATATAAAGTGACATAAACCGATAATATAATGACATAATTCTTGCTAAACAACCAAAAGCACTAGCTTGTAATTCAGAATCATCAGCTTGAGTTGCTTCACAAACTACTTGCATAATATAATTTCTTTCACCTTCATTTTCAAAATTAAATTTTATAAATTCTAAAGAATTTACTAAAGCATTTAATGCTGTTAATCTGACTTGTTTTGAAGGTTCACTACTTTGAGCACCTTGAACAACAGCAATTAAAATACCACTAGCTTGACTTAAAATATTAGGATTATTTGGATCGGCACTTTCACAAATATATCCAATGGCTAAAAGGGAACTTCTTTTCACATTTTCTGGATTATCTGTCTTGGTATTTTCCATAATTGTAGGTATTAATTCTGGCCATTCTGCTCTAGGTAATTCAATATCGGCAATAGCAGCAACTAATTGAGCAGCAGTATTGGCAACTTTTTGATCAATTATATTTAAAGCTTGAAGAGAAGTTTGTTTAATTTTTGATTTCAATTCTCCATCTAATTTTAACCATCTTTCTTGTTGAGCTAATTTTGTTTTATTTTCTTTAGCAACTAATTGATTTTTCAAGGCAAGACCAGCCAACATTCTTACTTCAGTTTTAGCATCTTCATTAACTAATGCTTCAATTAATAATTGAAGATATTCTGGGAAATGATTGTTTGCTGCTTCATTCAATTGTATTTCTGCTTGAGTTCTTTGATTTGGATCAGCTGTACCCAAGGCAGCTTCTAATATTTGAAGAATATCCATCTTTAGATACCAAAAAAAAAAACTAAAAAACAAAGGGGGGGTGGGGGCGGGTGGAAATGAAAATGGAAAAAAAAAGTAATTAGAAAGATCAGTGTTGATGGAATATTTTTCTATGGGGCCTTGTTAAGTGCTGTAATAAATGGGATTCTCTTTTTTTTTTTTTTTTGGGTTTGAATATTTTTTTTTGATTTTTGATTCCAGAATTTTTTTCTCTCTCTGTCTCTTCAACTTCTTCTCGTTCTTGAATGTGTCCTACTTACTTACTTACTTACTTACTTACTAACACTATTATTATTATGTAAGTTGAAATTAATACCTTTCTTGCTAATATCTCAGTTTACTATCTTTATAGCAAACAATTAACTAAGTAAATTACATAATAAATCCATTTAAATGGTTAAAAGTAATATAATTGAAATGGCAAAACTTTCCCATTTCAATTGATCCCAATACCATTCCAGCAAGAATTGATGAATTGACAACATTGACTACGCAAAAAAATTGAATTCAAATGAATACAATCAGAGGGTTTAAACCAGGTTTGTAATTCTACTTTATTAACTAGTCAGTTGGTTAACCTACGATCTAAACTTTGGTAAATATTTTATTTACTTCATGATCTACGTAAATACCAAAAAGTATTTGTTTGATTTAGTACTGTATTAAGTGCCATTATTGTCCAAATACTTTTGTCAATTGTATAATGTCGTGCTTTTGTTGTCAATTTGGTGCTTTGTACACACACAAAAATGTCTCACTCTCACTCTGTTTCTCATATGATGATGTATGTATGTATGGTGGTTAGTTATTGTGATAGAGAATTGAATTATATATATGAGCCATAGAAAAGAAAAGAAAAGAAGCAGAAAAAAAAAAAATTTTTTTGAGTGGAATTTTCATTGTGCTTATTTCTTGTGGCGTCGTACACGCCCCCCTTTTTTAGGTTCGTGTTTTCTTGCCCATTTTTTCGTTCCACAATTGGAATTTTGCTACCAAATGGTTCTTAGTTCTTTCTTTCTCGTCTAAATCTCATCAATCAATCCGATTCCTTTTTTTTTTTTTTTTTTCAATTCCTTTTAAAATACTAACCAACCAATCCAATAACAGTGAATAAGTAAAGACAAGATAGTATTGTTAATACAAAATATAAAGCTATAAATATTAAGAACAAAGTAAACATATTTTTTTTTTTTCTTTTCTTTTCTATTTATTTATTTGTATTGGGCCAATTTTACTTAATTGAACATTTTATTGAAATTATAAATTATAATAAAACATTTCATTTCCAACTTGTGTGTATATAATTTCTCTCTCACTCTGGGTATGGCTGATTTACAAAAAATAAAAACAACCCTTAAACCCTAATGATTGCTTACAATTGAATGTAAATCAGTCAAAGTTTCATCCTTTTGCAATCTTGAAGTTTCATAATTTGGTGTACTATCATCATGATGATGATATTCTGAATTATCATAATCTTGACCATGTCCTTGATCATGTCCTTGACGACCATTTTTATTCCCATTAGCATTATTCTTGACCAGGTCAGATTTACCATAACCATCAACATCACCACCACCTTGATGAATATTACTGCTGGTGCTAATATCACTTTCTTTTCTATGTAAACTTGAAGTAGCCAGGTCTTGTTTTTGTTGTCTATTTAATTCTAATTGTCTTAAAGCCTTTTCTTTAGCCTTCAATTGTGCTGCCTTCTTTTCCAAAAGTGCAGCTCTATTAGCCAATTCTCGGGCACTTGCTTGTTCCATTTCTTCCAATTTTTGTTGTCTCTCCAAAATTCTTTCATGTCTCAACACATAAGGTACAGTCTCTGAAATTTGACGCAATTGATTACGTTGAGGTCCGATTGACAATCTTTTAAAGGCATTATTATTGGCTCCTCTTTCATGATGATGTTGACCACTACTACCTTCCTTTTCACCACCTTCAAGTGATACAGTCGAAGTAGATGATGTAAAAGAACTTATATTTTTCAATTTCGGTGATGATGATTGATGATCATCTATCAACATTGAAGTGGACTTCTTTATTGATGAACTAGTTGATGTTATTGAATTGTTATCAATATGATTTGGATCATGATCATTGGTACTATTTGTCAATTGAGCCAAATTAGACATTGATGGGATTGTAGAATTATTATTGGTATCATTGACCCCACCACTAACTCCACCTCTACTGGAATCATTGAGTTGATGTTCAACAGTATCATGGAATTCGGCATCTTCATTTTCTTCATCATCAAACGCTTGTCCATTCCCAGTAACTTTGGTCAATCTTTCAGTTCTATAAGTTTCATACAAGAAATCATGAGTCAAATCTTTCAAATCTTGTAAATGAGACCCCAACAATACCGATTTCAAAATAGGGAAATCACTATATCTAGTATCATTAATATCAACTAACCCCCAAGGATATTTTCTTGCTCTTATAATTTTGGGTTTATCATTATTACCACCTCCTTTAGTTGATTCTCTAACTTCAAAAACATCTTCTGAAGTGACAACAGCAAATGGTTGTAAATTGGTTAAAAATTTACATTCTTGAATCAAATCATAATCCTCATCTTCATCATAATCATTTAAAGAATTATCAAATTGAAAAGTTGGAACATTAAATTTTTGAATATCAATTCTAATTTGTTGTTTAAAATGTTGCAATTCATTTAAAGTAAATGAATCAGCTTTACCAATAACAGGAATAATATTGACATATTTACTCAATCTTTTCATACATTGTATATCAATTTCTCTTAATCCATGTCCAGTAGGAGTAATAAAGTATAACATAACATGTACTCTAGTATCAACAAAACGAGGATTTCTTTTAATTCTTGTTTCTTCAGCTAATACTAAATCAAATTGTTGTTTCAAATAATTTTCAATTTCAATAAAACACAATTCATTATTCAAATTTTCTCCAAATCCTGGTGTATCTATAATATTCAATAATAATTTTTGATTATCATCATCAATAATTTCAATATGAGTTTCAGTCAAAGCAATACCAGGTTCTTCATTTATAGTTCTAGGATTAAATTCATTCTTAGTTAATATAGAAGTATTTGGTAATGCCACTGATTTGGCCGATGTAAACATCAATGTTTTAGTATCACCAACAGTAGGACTCAATTTTTCATAACGATGATTCAAAACTTTCTTATTTAATAAACTATTGATAAATGTGGTTTTACCAGTACCCAGTTCTCCAACCACCATAAATGTAAATTTGATGCCCTTTTTGGCATCCTTTCGATAATTGATTATTGGTGAACTATGATCAGGGTCAACAACAACACTACTATTTTTCGAAGTATTTCTATAATCAAAACGTGACATATTGACTGTTTGTACAACCTAGTTCTTTTGAATTGAAGGAGGGGGTGATCGATGGGGTGGGTAGAAAGGAAAAGGAAGAAAGAAAAAAAAAACAATAATAATAAAACTGAAGGGACCTTCTTTTTCTGGCTTTTGATTCACTCGTCAATTAAGGAAAATTGGGGAAAGCAAATATTGTAGTATATATATATATATATGTAAAGACACGGTGAAAGTTAAATGTCTTGTTTTTTTTCTTCTAAATCAATGGTAGTAATAATAAATAATTGTTTCCCTTTTGTATATAATGAATATAAAAACCGGGAAAGATCAATAAAAAATTGTAGGCAAGAATAAAAAAAAAAAAACAACAAAAACAACAAAAAAATCCAGGGTGTTTATACAATTGAATATTGAACTTTATAAAAAAAAACTAAAGAAAAAGGATTAAGATGAAAATTGAAATTATAATAATAATGAAAAAAGGCTAAGGATGAATATACTACTGTAGGAAGATTGATATAGTAGCTAATGAAAGTTGTTGTTTGTTGTTGGTGGTTGTGGTGGTGGGTTTTTTGTTATTCTAATTTTCTCTTTCTATTATTACTGTTGTTGTTGTTGTTGTTATTTTTTTTTTCGATTTCCCTTTAGGCACAAGTACACGCCCATACTTTACTGACATACTTCTACACGTACTTACATATTGGCCTTATTAATTTGTTGTTAGTTTGGTTGTAACATTTGATAATGTACAGGAAGACACGAACAAAAAAAAAAATAAAATAATACTTAACACTTAGCCTTACAACTAATACACAAACGCATCAAGCAAAGTGTTCTATGAATGAAAGAACACAATAATTATAGCTTGACTAGTTTTATAGAATTAAAGATGATAAGATAGTCATTGGGGTCTAGTAAAAAAAAAAAAACAGAAACAGAAACAGAAACAGAAACAGGAGAATTAAAAGTCAAGTTTACCTTGAATAAGAATATGTTGAAAAATTCAACATCTTACAACACCCTTAGAGGCAAAGTTAAATTAAATTAAATTAACACTAATAGTAGTACTATCTCTATGTCTTTTGGGCCAGAAGTATTGGGATATGAGTGAATGAATGTGTCATTGCCAATCCAAGAACTTACGATATTTGATTTGTCATTTTTCACGACTAGGATCCAATTAGACGATCAAATGTGTAGTAAAAAGTAGTCCAAATAAAATTTTTAGGTTTCATAACACACAACACAGCCAAAATAAGGTACAGGGCGATACCGGCCATAAGTTGTCCATAACAACAACAACAACAACAACAATTTATGAACATTACTTCCTATTCTAGACATCTCATATAGTTTCTACAAAAGATTTAATAATAATAATGCAAAGAAAAATAATTTTATTTCCCCTTTTAATGTTATGTTTATACCCTGGCAAAATATAAGTATGAAATGATATGTGTTAAATAAATATGTCGTTGTAGTGACATTATAAGATGATCTTAAATCGTCAATTGCAACATTTAGAAACCATATAAATAAACTCCAAATTGATTCCTACTTTATTCTTCTCTTAATATTGAGGTCTTTTTGGGTGTAAATTTATGATAATATTATATAGTCTCCAGCTGTGGTAGACATTATTTATTTATACACACCCCTGACTCACGACATTTTAGAATTACTATTATGAAACGAAAAACGACATCTCCAGCAACAGGAGTAAAACCTTTATCAGCATCACCAGCATCACCTGTTAATCCCCTTTGGTATATTTTAATTCTTACATATTTATTTGGTTGTTTCCTACTTTTTTTATCAGCTATAGGGATACCAACACACACTATTAGATTACCTCAATTTAAATTTAGTAATATTCCTTCCGCATCATTTATCATGTCTGCATCAGCACCATTTAAAACATTATCTGCCAAATCAGCATTCCAATTGGATCAAGAATTAATGTCAACGGGGGAATTTTCAATTGATCAATTAATGGAACTAGCAGGATTAGCTGTAGCAAAAACAATTTTCAAAGAATATCCTCCTGATGAAACTACTACTGGTAAAAGTAACTTTCATCCTAGTAAAGTTCTTGTATTGGTAGGACCAGGAAATAATGGTGGTGACGGATTAGTTGCTGCTCGTCATTTAAAACTTTGGAATTATGATCCCATAATTTATTATCCGAAAAGACCATCATCAAATCAATTATATTCACGATTAGTTAAACAATTACAAGATTTAGATGTTCAAGAATTAACTACTTTAACTGAAGTTAAACATTTATTAGATCTGAGAGATTCTAAAATTAAAATTATCATTGATTCACTTTTTGGATTTTCATTTAAACCACCATTAAGAGAACCATTTAAAGATTTGATTAATTATCTTGGACAAAATCATGATCATTTACCACCAATTGTCTCGGTTGATATTCCTTCTGGTTGGGATGTTGATGAAGGACCAACTGAAACTGATATTCAAGCATCTTGTTTGATTAGTCTCACAGCACCAAAACCTTGTGCTAAACTTTTTGTAAATAGTGGTCCTGATAAAATTCATTATTTGGGTGGAAGATTTATTAATCCTCGTATAGCTAAAGAATATGGTATTGAAGATATTGTCAATAAATATCAAGGGGATGAATTAATTGTCAAATTATGAATGTTTTCTAATAACACTATTTGGTTTTTTACATACTAGCTACATAATAGGATCGGTCACCAAATCTATTTGTCCGATAATATTCTCCATTAATTTTTGGAGGTGATGGTGGCGGTATTGGTGGTAACGACTTTCCCGTTGTGGGTTTACTAGGATATGAATGGTTATTAATATGACTGGTTGATGTTATTGGAGCTGTGTTTATATTCGTATATTTATTTCTCCTTGGTTTAATAAATGTGTCATTGTAGTAGGAACTGGGTTCAACTGCATTTGTCTGTTTAATATGATTGTCGTGTATGTTATTCTGTGGTAGTGGTGGTAGCGTTTTATTTATTCTAGTAACATCTGGTGTAGAAATAGATCTCACTTGTGGCCGAATGAAATCTGAGTATGAAAGACGTGTTTTCCTATTGTATTTATCTGGTACAGTTGTTATTGTTACAGGTTCTGGTTGCTTTGTTTTGGAAACCACAATATTGGAAATTGATCTATGCTTTTGTTGTTTTATACTTTCTCGATTGGTATTCCCATGATGTATAAAATCAACCACCCAAGAACGTCTTTTATCAGATTTCTTATCAGTTTTCTTGTTGATTTCTTCTTTTGATCCTAATAACTTCAATTGACTGAAACTGATTAATGAACGATGTTTCTCTTGTACATTATTATTATCTTGATAATCTGATTTAATTAAAGCATGTTTCATATGAGTAAAATCACTTAATGAACGACGATTATCAGTTTTTTGCTTCTCGTTAGTGTTAGTACTATCATTATTAGCGAATTCATTCATTTGCTTGGGAATTTTAATATGACTAGGAACCAGTGGGAATCGGCTTTCTTTATATACATTTGGAGTATCTAAACAATATCCCAATGAATTAGAATTAACTTGATGTGAATTCAATTTCGCCAATGATACACCTTTATTGGGTGATTTCTTTCTCATTTTTGGTAATACTAACATTGATGGGTCCATTTCATGTTCTTCATGTGACGTAACAGGATCAATTTGATCTTCTTCTCCTCTTTTTTCTTTTTCAGAAAATAAACTATCTACAAGACTATCATTATCACTATTATGAATTATCATTTCCTTGACTTCATTATTATCATCATGAATTACAACAGGAACATCAATGCTCTTGGTAGATAATATCGAATCTGTCCCAATTGAATTAGTCTCGGAATCATTAGTCAATTTTGGTTCTAATTTAAGATGAGGTTCTTCAATAATCACAATCTGGTGTGGGTTATAATTAGGATTTGTGAGCATTGGATAATGTATGTTTTCATTAATAAATGAAACTGTTTTATGAGCTTGGGTGAATAATGGTTTGCTTGTGGTTGTGTTTTCTGGAATTATTGTTATTCCTGTTGATGCAATTGGAGAAGTTGGAACACTTGAAGGAATTCCTGGTAGTTCCTTTTCAGCATAAGTTCCTGGTGGGGCACTGACTATTCTTCGTCTATCATTCTTCCTGACTCTTCTTGATTTTGCTCGTCTAATAAATCTTCGGAAACTTCCTGTCGATTCATTTATAATGGGTATTTTGTCTGGTAAATCTTCTGGCTTATAATTTCCTGGTTGATAACTGTTAACGGCATGTTCAAAGTCTAATGTTGGTATTGAAGCTGGAATAACCGGTGGTAGATCTAACGTTGTAAGCAATTGCTTAGTATTTGGTTTCTTCATAGTTTATCTATCAAAGTTTTATACCAAGAAAGAAAAAGAAGAAGAAAAGCAAGATTTCAAAAACAAAAAAAAATAGAATAAATAAAATAAATAATATAAACTTATAACTTTGCAGATCTTTCTTCTTGAGCTTTTATTTTCTTTATAATTGGTTGCTATTAGCTGCAAACAATGGAGTTTCAGTCTTTATTGTTTCAGTTGATCTCTTGGTAACAAAGTTGAAAATTGAGATAAA
Source organism: Candida dubliniensis CD36 (assembly GCF_000026945.1). Classification (NCBI taxonomy): domain Eukaryota; kingdom Fungi; phylum Ascomycota; class Pichiomycetes; order Serinales; family Debaryomycetaceae; genus Candida; species Candida dubliniensis. The sequence continues at coordinate 476,592 of NC_012860.1, read as the reverse complement.
ATGTTCTCGACATGGTAAATAAAAAAACCAGTTACGAGGAAATTCGAAGTATATTTAAATTAAAATCTGATGTTTTCGAAATGATGATTCTGGTATTAGATAACCAAAGTGCTTCTTGTTGTCTTGAGTAAAAGAAATAGAACTACATATTCCATGGGAAATGGTATTAATAATAGAATGGCTGGAGATAACTACGTTTTTTAGTAATGGCCTGAATTTAAAGAGTTTCTTGCTGTATATTGCAAACAGAAATTGTTAGAGCATGCATTAATTAATTAGTCATTGCCAGTCAATCCCCAGTTATAAAGTTATCTAAAACAATGACAAGAATACTAACAATATACATCTCTTACATAATTTTTGACTTTAGAAAATGGAAAAATTGTATTGTGTTTTTTATCTTGTGCTAATAAAACTTTGAACTGGTAGGAAAAATTGTACGTGCAATTGCTACCAAAAAAAAAAAAAGAAAGAAAGGAAAACTAAAAATTAAGATTACCGCGAAGTGGGCTGGCTGGCTGATTTGGACTGATCTGGATAAACTAACATTTATACCCGATGTCTTCTTCATCTTCAACTTGATCAATATAACATTTTTATTGACAAGGTTATTGTTTTGCGGTGGTTTTTTGTGAAGGTTTTTGTTTACCACCAGAAGAAACTTGTTTCTCTTTGCATTGTTTTTTGTTTCAATATGGAAGATATAGACAATCTAGCGGAAATTAAAAAGAAACTATGGAATGGTTCCATTAACGTAAAAATACTATTAAAATTTGAAGATCAAACCATTGAATATCTTTTGATTATTCCAAGAAACTCATATTTCCCAATGGTTTTCCCACAAATAATACGATATTTTGAAAACTTCATCACAAGTATTGAATTGAACAAGATTCCTGTTTGGTTGGAATTCGAGAAAGTGCCACTTAAATGGAATTTGCCAGTTGGGGTTTTGTACGATTATCTATATTTACCAGCTCTTCTAAATGGGCATGACTTAGGTTGCTGGACTATATCTATGAAATACGAACCCGTATATCCGATGGAGCATATAATTCCTTTCGACGAAAAACTACCAGATGGACAAATTGATTATATGAAGACAATGAATCGTGTTTTAATGAATCAATTAAAACAATCATGTTTTGTACTTAATGGCACAGCCAAACCAATAATGCAATTAAGTGAAGATAATTCAAATAAATTATGGAAATCACTAATATCAAGGAACTTAGGTGATTTTAATGTCTTGAATAAAAAAATTATAAAAACAATCGATAAGATACCAGTGAAAATATATATTCCTGGATCTTCAACTGTGGTGCAGGCACCTATATCGAAAAATCAAACGTTACAAGAAATATTGTCATTGCATACCCCTACTTTATCATCAATAACTCGTCCTTATATTCAAGGGATTGATGTAACTTCATTAATGAATCAACTGATACGAGAAATTTGGCAACTATTCAAACATTTAGATAATTTTTTATATATTACTCTAATTATCCTCTAAATACAGCTTGTAGCCAATTACGGTACATTTTTAATTGTTTCTTTCTATTGACTAATAGTCTTCTATCAGTAGCAATCTTTTCTTTTTGAAATGGTCCCACTATACAAAATATCTCTTCCAATTCTTCTTCAGTGAAAAAATAAACTCTAGTACCATCACCTCTAATATAGAAATTGTCATCTAACAATCTCCCTTTTTTGAATCGCACTTGAGCCAAATCATATCTACCATAATCTCTAAATAATATTTCACCACCAGGTTTCAAAACTTTAGATAAATTGGCAACTGCTTGTTTCCATTGATTTGGATGTAATGCCAGAAACACAAACACCATGATTACTATATCAACTGAGTTAGGAGTTAAATCTTCTGGGATTTCCCCTTCAGGATTAGCCAAATCCCATACTGATGAATAAGCAACTCCCTTTTCATGATTATTTATAAATGTTTCATTAGATTTCACTAAATCAACTGCAACTTTACTATAATCACATCCAAAAATTTTCAAATTTTCATTTTCATTTTGATTTAAAATTGGGAAGAATGTATTACCAGCACCACATCCAATTTCTAATATTGTAGTTGATTGTTGATAATCTTTATTGGTGACTTTAAATAATGATGGGAATTCAATTTGTAACCATTTACGATCTTTAAAAAAATTTTCTCGATTATGTTTATAAAATAAATCCCAATATTTTGCTGGATTAGAATTATATAAATTTTTATCAAATTCTTTAACGGGATGATCATATTGTTTAGAAATTAATTCTTGTGCTTGTTGGATTTGTTCTTCACCCCATTCTACATGATCCCATGCATTATGATTAAATACATCTTCTTCACTCTCTAAATATCTTTGACCAAATGTGAATGGTGAATCTTTACCTATTCTTGAATCTAATGGTGGTTTGGTTTCCTTTGACATGGGGTGGGGGGATTTGGTATAAGTGATGTTAAATAGTAATACGTAGTGAATATTTTATGAAATTTTTTTTTTTTGTTTTTTGTGTCGATGAGGTATTGGTCTACTACATTTTTTTTTTACTGCAAAATTGAATATACTTATACATATTAAGTATAAAGGAAGCCAATTTTACATAGAGATGCTGTTAAATTGGAATACAAATAAATAGAAGATCATGTTGTTATTTATCAGCTTGTAAATTTAAAACGTCTGAACCTGAAGTTTTGTTTTGTTACTTTTTTTTGCAAAAATATAAGCCTAAATATTTCTTCATATTAAAAACTAATTATGCATTATCGTATCTATCTATTAATCACAATAAAAACTCCTCAAAAAAGAAAAGAAAGCTAAATTTCAACATCTATGCTTTAGATTTATTCATATAATGCACATCCCCATCCAATTCTTGCAATCTAGCAGCTGCTTGTTCACTAGTCAAATCACGTTGTGGTTCACCTAACATTTCAAATCCAACACAGAACTTTTTCACAGTAGCTGAACGTAACAATGGTGGATAAAAATGCATATGGAACCAAGAACATTCATTTTGTTCATGAGTACATTGAAATGGAGCTTGATGTATACCCATTGAATATGGGAATGAAGTATTAAATAAATTATCATATTTTGTAGTTAAAACTTTTAAAATAGCAGCTAAATCAAGTTTTTGTTTATCATTAAATTCTTGAATAGATTTTAAATGAGTTTTAGATATTAATAAAGTTTCAAATGGCCATAATGCCCAATATGGTACCACTACTATAAATGAATCATTTTCAGCAACGATTCTCTTCTTTTCTTGTAATTCCAATTCAACATAATCTCCTAAAAGATGTGAATTATATTTCTTATAATATTCTGACATATTGTCCAATTCATCTTTCACTTCAGTTGGTATCACATCTAAACACCAAGCTTGACCATGAGGATGAGGATTTGAACAACCCATTGCTGCTCCCTTATTTTCGAAAATTTGCAAATATTTATAAGGAGCAGTACCTTGATTACTTTCTTGAATCAAGTTACCATATAATTTTTGCCAAGCATTCACCACATTATTAATCTCTTCATCTTTCATTAATGGTAATGTCAAGTTATGCTTTGGAGAAAAACAAATAACAAAGCATTTACCTCTTACCCCCTGGGTTTGTAATAATCTGCTCTTCAAAGAGTTTTGTTTATCTTGTTCATCTTCTTTGTATTCTGGTTGATCTAACCTCACAGCAGGATAATCATTGGTAAAAATATATGTAGCTTTATATTTAGGGTTAATATCACCAGTAGCACGTACATTACCTGGACATAAATAACATTTGGGATCATATTCTGGTAAAGCAGATTTTTTAATTTCTTCTTTAGCACCTTGCCATGGTCTTTTGGCTCTATGTGGAGAACACAAAACAAATTTATTGGTTAATAAATTCAAGCGACGATGGGAATGGTTAGTGAAATCAAATTCTTGAGTCATTTTTATATATGTTGGTGTTGATGTTAGTGGATTTAGAAGATGATTTAGAGACATGATGATAATGGGTGGTGATAACAGGTCTTATTTATAATGTTGGGAGGGAGGATATATGATGAAATGCAAAAATATTAGTGAAACAAAAAAAAAAAAAAGGACAAGGAAAGGCAAACAAAATGACAAGGCGAATTCAATAGAATTGTTTCTGAAACTGGCACAAACTAACCACGAGTATGGACTTCTTGGAGTTTAATCGAAAATATAGATGATTTCGTTTGTTAGTTGATGGTGATTGTCAACATTTTTTTTTTTCTTTTTCCTTTTTTTCCTTTCTAGTTTCCCTATTTGGTAGACACAACACACTTTTTTCATTTGCTCTAAATAAATGTGTGAGAGAGATTTTCATTTTCATTTTGTGTCTTTCAAATGTATATAAATTTTATCATGCAGACATTTTTTTGGATTCAATCTATGGCAAATTACAATGCAACGTTACATTTTCAACATATTTTGGTGTGGAGATACTAAACAAGTTGGATCTCATGATTTAGAAAACTAAAAATACACCTTAGCACAAACATAAATTAGAGTAGGATCTAAAATACACCAAGAATTATTTTTACAACGTGGGGGGGAACACCGGAATGAAAGTGTTAACTTCTTCTCAAACGCAAATGTTTTCACAATAACGGAGAATCGGGATAATGTATGTAATGTGTTGAAAATGGGTGACTATACGCGAATGGCTAGTAACTTCTAACAAATCCTAAATGTAACGTTGCAATTTTAGGCTAGGGTGTGGTGGTAAAGAGCAATTAAACTTCCTCCGATGCGTTTTCTTTCTTTCTGGTCATCACAGATAAAGTATACACTGGAGAAAAAAAAAAAAAAAACCAAAAACTAGAAACAAATAAACACTTTAATACAAATTTTACTACGACAACAACAAAAGCATTTCTCAACTTCTCTTCTTTAATAAGAGAATGACAATATCATTCGACAAAAGAATAGTTGTTACTGGTGGAGCTGGGTTTATTGGTATACATTTCCTATACTATATGGTGAAGAAATATCCCAATATTCACTTTACCTGCATTGATAAACTAAACTATGCCAGCAATGTTTCTGAAATCGAAAAACTTAAGGAATACTCCAACTTTGAATTTATTCACTTGGACCTATCAGATAATCTAGACAACCTCCTCAAAATTACCAAAAATACCACTGACATCATAAATTTCGCAGCAGAATCATCTGTTGATCGGTCATTTGAAGATCCAGTCTACTTTACCAAGAATAATATACTAGCTACCCAAAACTTATTGGAATGCCATCGACTAAATCCAGGTATCGGGTATTTTTTGCATATTTCCACTGACGAAGTTTATGGTGATGTTTATGAAGGTACCAATAAAGAGAATGCAGCCATGAATCCAACTAACCCATATTCTGCCAGTAAGGCAGCTATTGATTTGATAATAAAATCATATCAATATTCATACAAGTTACCAATCACAGTACTTCGACCTAATAATGTATATGGACCATTACAATATCCAGAAAAAATCATCCCATTGACTATACAGTGTATAAACGAAAAAACACCAATCCCAGTACATGGTAAGGGAACTAACAAAAGAAAATACTTGTATGTTCTTGATCTTGTGCAGGCTATTGAAACTGTGTGGATCAAAACCCCCCTAACAGTAAATCAAATTTATAATATTGGTGGTACTGATGAATTGGATAATATAAGTTTAATCAAACTTATAATGGAGATATTTGGCCCTGGTGAAATCCAATTTATCAAAGATCGAAATTACAACGACACTAACTATTCCATAGATACAACAAAAATCTATAATTTGGGATGGTCTCCTAAAATATCTATTGTTCAAGGTTTAAGATTGTGCAAACAACCGCTTGACTTCCCCATCGAATAAACTACTTTTTATAGGCATATCTAATGAATAAAATGGATCCTTCATCACGTAATCAGAATAAAGTATGTACAAATGACGGAATAATTCATCGGTGACAGATTCTGAATTGGCCACGTTTGGTGCTGTGATCATAATGAATTTTAGTCCACTAACAGTTTGAAATATGTATAAATTGAACATGTCAGTTTCGATTTTTTGTAAACCGGTTCTGTTACTATTAGCACTTCCGGCTTTCCCAGTAGATAATATAGTGGCATTGTGTGCAGCATTAAGTTCTTCTCCATTTGGAATGTTATTATTGTTGTTGCTGTTAATCGTTGAAGACAATTTTGAACCAATGGCATGAACACCGTGCAATGTACCTGCTAACACCAAGTAATCGTTGGCTGACAATTTACTTAGACCAGGAACAAGCTCATTTTGATAAATAAGACCACCAGCTTTATTTAGGATTAATATAGAGTAAACTTTCATTCTGTGTTGCCGTTGTATGTTGTAGGATTTTTGGTTCTTTTTTTTTTTTATGGTCGCTTTTTTTTTCTGGGTTCGTTTATAGGGTGCGCTTGTTGATCCTTAGTTTGTGATCCATACTTACCAGAGAAATCAGTTCTACTAACAACTATTCATATCTTAACTATTGTGCTTTCATATATTAATATACTTTTTGTTACCTATTGAAAATCATATTTAATTTTACTTCCATAAACTTCACCTTTTTTCAAGATGACTTGATTAGACCATTCCTTGTGATTGATAGCATTAATAAATCTACTTGGTTCCACGCAGAAACCACATCTTTTTCCAAACCCCTTGGTGTTAACACCGTCACCAGTGTAAAATTGGAAAGCGGGTTCAGTTGAGGATATCTTCAATTTGTTGTTTGTGACCGAACTGGTTGCTTCAAAAATTTGTTTCAAAGGTTTATCACGAGTATCTATACCACATTGCTCGTCAACAATAAAACAATTGTCAAATACATCATTCTCACTCAACACAATTGGATTAGCAACTTTTTCATTTTTGATAATTTTCCCAGTTGGCAATAATTGTGAATCCACTTCTAACATCTTATCAGTTGCCAATTTGACTTCAATACCTTCAATGGTGTCCGAGTTGGAAACATTGAAATAACTATGATTAGTCATATTGACAATGGTTGCTTCGCCAGATAATAATTGACATTCATATTCGATTTGCACCGAGGAATTATCAATTGTGTAATGCACTATAGCTTCAAGTTCACCTGGGAACCCATCATTGCCATCTTTATCAACCAATAAGAAATCAACGAAAAACTTACCATCACGACTTTTCACAACTGGACCAAAGAAATCTTGTTTATCGAATCCATTTGCACCACCATGTAAGTTGTTTGCACCTTCATTTTTAGTTAACTTGTATACTTTCCCATTCAATTCAAATTCTCCATTTGAAATCCTATTGGCATATCTACCAACAGTGGTGCCGAAAAATGGATTAGTTTCGGATTTGAAGCCTTCAGCATTATCATATGCTTTTACCATATTGGAGCCATTCAATGTTATTGCTTGGATTAATGCACCACGATTGGCTAAGTTGACTTTCAAGTCACCAGCAACAAAACTGTGCAAACGGTTATTAAACCCATCAAATTCTTTCCAAGAATAATTCTCAATGTTAAACCCAAATGGATTTTCGGTGGTCCATTTCCATAAATCTTTACAGGCATCATCGATAGTAAGTTCAGTTTTCCATTGCAATTCCTTATTTGCTCTGTCTGGTTTAGCAGTCAAATCCAAGACATCGCCAGCACGTCTACCAACAACTTCATGAGGCAATTCTCTGCCAACAACTTTACTAAAGGCATGATAAACTTCGAAAACAGTAGATCCTTTACCAGTACCTAAATTCCATTCACGGTATAAACCCTCAGATTGTAAGTTTTTCAAATATGCCAATGCAGCAATGTGTCCCTTTGCCAAATCAACCACATGAATATAGTCTCTAATGGGGGTACCGTCACGACTGTTGTAATCATTTCCAAAAATAGACAATTTTTCACGTCTACCTATAGCGACTTGAGCTAAATAAGGCAATAAGTTATTTGGAATTCCTAAAGGATCCTCACCTAATAAACCAGAAGGATGAGCACCAATTGGGTTGAAATATCTCAAAATTGCTACTTTCCATGCATCATCACTATTATAAATATCTTTTAATATAGATTCAATAATAAACTTTGTTCTTCCATATGGATTGGTTGGATCCATTGGACAATGTTCAGGAATAGGAATCATTGAATTATCACCAAATCTAGTAACATCACCATAGACAGTGGCTGAAGAACTGAACACAATTGTTTTCACATCATTGGCTTTACATACTTCTAATAAGTTGACAGTTCCCGACACATTATTATCATAATATTCCAAAGGGATTTTTGTCGATTCACCAACAGCTTTCAAAGCAGCAAAATGAATCACTCCAGATATCTTATAGTCTTGGAAAACTTTATTCAATTGTTCATAATTTCTGATATCAACATTATAGAATGGAACATGCTGTTTGACAATGAATTCAATTCTAGCAACAGCATCATAGGAAGAATTACTCAAATTATCAACAATGACCACTTGATATCCATTATTGATTAATTCAATAACTGTGTGAGAACCAATGTAACCTGCACCACCAGTAACAAGAATATATTCGTTTGGCATGATTTGAGTTTTCGATTATGATATGAGTTGTTTATGTTGAAACTTTTTTTTTTATTATTTTTTGGGGAAGAATAATGGAAATGGATTTATCAAGGGTTGGTTTTATAGTGATTTCTTGGAGAATTAAAAGCCGATGCAGTTAGAGAAGATTTGATATTGACGAAGAGGATCCAATGTAACGTTACACTGAAGAAAACACATAATAAACGGGAAGAAACCTTAGAAAAGTATGAAAACAAATTCTGGATATCATTTCCCTTGGTTAATTCCAGACGAAACGTTTTCTTTTTTGGGGGGGAGGGCGGACAAGAATTAAGTCTTATTGGGTGTTTACTCCAGAATGTGCACAAAAACGTTTGGATGATCATAAGATATATTCAATTCTAGTTTCAAATATAAGAAATGGTGCTTAGAAAAAAACAGACAGAAATTGAATTTCAAAACTTGTCAATGGAGATATTAATCCAACCATTGAAAAAACAATGGAAATCGATTGATATTTTGTTTAAAAATAATGTACTAGAATTGAATGACTAACACACATGTACACAAAGCAACAACTATGAGAATGCAGAAGCAAGGTAGAAAAGTATTTGGCCACTTGCAAAATAAGCATTCTTTACAAGTGGGAAGACTCTTCTTTTGCTCTATTGTTTCAGTAGATTAATTTTGTGCAATGTGTGAACAAATGAACTGCCAAGAATAAATTTTACTTTTGTGGTCAGTGTCTGAACAAAATTTGGGGAAACTTCGGATTAATTGTTTTTTTTTTTCGATCGGGGAAAGTGGGGGAGGAAAAAATATCAAACAGTTCACAAAACCTCCCAAAATTATAAAGAAATATATGGACAAAGTTAATTGTATTTTCCCGACACCAAGATTATAATTAACTATGGGAAACTTGAATGTAACGTTACAATTTATGTTTATTCGAAGGTAAAAGCGTTGCTGATGATTTTTCCGAATTGAAAATAGTTTTAAGCTCAGTTTTTTTTTTTGTCTGGGATGGAAAAACTAAACAAAGATAGTTTAAAACTTTTTCTTTTGAGCTCCAGATTTTGTGTCTGGGCAAATTCAATTCTCCCTCATCTTAACACAATGTTTATCCAACTAGACACGGTTCAAAGTAGTTTGGTTTGGTTTCCGGGGTTGGTTGGTGTTTGGTTTTCGTTTTCATTTTCATTTTTTTTTTTTTTTTTTGGAGGAATATTTGTATTTGCTCATTGGTTTTCTTTCTTCATTCAATGATTTCAAAAGAATTTGTCTACAAGTGAGTCCATACATATAAATTAAACTTTGATATAAAATAGAGTTTGAAAGTTTCCCAGATCCTTTTCTTCTTTGTTAAATTTTTTTATTTTCCCACACATACAATCCAATTTTTATAAGAAAAAAAAGTTATACCATGTCAGTTCCTACATTTGATGACTTATCATTTTATTCCAATGATCAGGAGTTAACTAAATCAAGATATTTGAAATTAGTGGAAATCTTCCAATCCAATTTCCCTAATGCATCGATTGATTTCTTTGCTAGATCTCCTGGACGAGTTAATTTGATTGGTGATCATATTGATTACAATTTCTTCCCTGTTTTACCCATGGCTATAAGCAATGATGTTATAGTTGCCGTTAATATTAATGACGAATCAGAAATAGTGATTACAAACACTGATTCCAAGAATTTTGCCAAAGAAACCATAGCATTGACCAACAACAACGATGGGTTTGAGATTGATTCACAACATCATAGTTGGGCAAATTACTTCAAATGTGCATTAATTGTTGCCAACAACTATTTAACTGAACAAAAAATGAATGGTCAATTGAAAGGTATGAAATTAACTTTTGATGGTAATGTGCCAACAGGAGGAGGGTTATCCTCATCAGCTGCATTTTGTGTTGCTTCAACATTAGCTATACTTCATGCCAATGGTGTTAAAGATATAAGCAAAGCTGATTTGACAAGAATCACAGTTGTTTGTGAACATTATGTTGGTGTAAATACTGGTGGGATGGACCAATGTGCTAGTGTATATGGAGAACCCGATAAGGCATTATTGATTCAATTTAAACCACAATTAATTGGGAAACCATTTAAGTTTCCTGTGGAAAACTTGACATTTGTTATTACTAATAGTTTACAAGTGTCAAATAAACATGAGACTGCCCCTATCCATTATAACTTACGAGTGGTAGAAATGGCAATTGCTGCTGATGTTTTGGCCAAGAAGTTGAAATTGGGAAGTTTAGTGCCTCAAGATTCAAATATTGGCACTAGCAGTTTAAGAGGGGTAATGGATGCAGTATTTAATACTCACAGATGGGATGGTAATGATATTGATGTTGGTATTGAACAATTGAAAAAAATGATTGATATTGTTGAAACTTTATTGAACAACAATCAAGAAGGGTATACTATTGATCAATGTTTATCTTTGTTAGATTTATCTTTGGATCAATTTAAAAGCAAGTATTTACAAGCTTACCCAGTTAAATTTGATGTTTTGAAACTTTATCAACGTGCTAAACACGTGTATCAAGAGAGTTTGCGTGTATTGGAAACTTTGAAATTGTTATCATCGACACAAAGTAGTAGCAACAATACCAAAGATGATGAAGAATCATTTTTGATCAAATTTGGTGAATTGATGAATCAATCACAATCAGATCTTGATAAATTGAATGAATCCTCAAATGAAAAATTGAATGAAATTTGTTCGATTGCATTACAGAATGGTTCTTATGGTTCAAGAATCACTGGTGCTGGTTGGGGTGGGTCAATTGTTCATTTGACAACATTAGATAAATCGAAACAATTGATCCAAGGATTGATTGAGAATTACTATCAATTGGAATTTCCTGATATTAAATTAGATGAATTGATGAATGATGCTATTATTGATAGTAAACCATCGATGGGTAGTTGTATTGTAACGACAAAATTCTTACAGTAAATGATAGTAGTGAGATGGGTATAAGTTTGTTGCAAAAAAAAAAAAAAAAAAAAAAAAAAAAAGAAACCACAATAGAAGCGCAACCTACCACCACCACCATACCATCAAAACAATATCACATGCAAACATTTTGATTCTTCAAAAGTAATGACGAAAACAAAAAATAACACTATCGTGGCAAGAGAGTGGTCTAGAATCATGAATCAGTACATTTAGTTCTTCTTGTCATGTTATCGAGTACTACGACAATTGTGTATATAATAATAATAAATGTTAGATAGTATGAGCAATGAATTTATCACATGCATGAAACAACTGTAGGTACTATGGCCACGAGTATTATTATAGTTCAATTATACTAATGATACTAAATATAGGATAATAGATTGGGAGATAAAGTATGTTTATTCAAATCATACATTACCACATTTATGCTTGTGAAAAAACCAAAAAAGAAAAAAGGAAAGCCATACCACCATACCAAGCAAATGTGGGAGAAAAGTTTAGACAATACATATAAAGAATGACCTATAGAATTTTTCCAACTGTGAAAAGTAAGACAAATCAAGGGTCGTGGCAGCAATAATAATAATAATAATAATAATAGTGCTACTACTTTCAGTCTAGATGTGTAGATGGGACTCCAGATAAATCACAAGCATATCTTAATGATAATTACTTATTTATAGAAACCAAAACAATCAGTGATAAATATTTCTTAAGCAAGCCAGTTAATCGATGTAATTGTCGCTGTTTCTTGTCTATATGTAAACAACCGGAGATAACTTAATCAGACGAGAGAAAGAATAAACTACTGCACAAGTAAGTTTCGAAGAGTAAAGGGTCATAAATAAACTAACCACGCCATTATTAATAATGGGATCAAGTATTGTCGAGACAAGACAACAAGGAGGGGAGAATGAACAATGAATGGTTACTCGAAACAAAACAAAAGAAAAAAAAAAACAACAACCTACCTACCTAAACCCTAATTTTTTTACAATGAAGAGAAATCTGGTTTCATTGTTGCCACACCAATAGTAATAATAAAGATGGTATTAGAATCACCAAATGAAAACTCTACTTTGACTACTATTAACACCAAAAGAAAAGGTTAAAGTCAATAGTGGGAAAGACGCGAAAGCTTAAAAGATGACAATGTTAACACCCACTTCCTCTCGATTGGAACCATATTATGGTTTATTGTTGAAGAAGGTTAATTGGTTTGTTGATGATGATGATGATGATAAGGTTCCACTGGCGGATTTAACATGCACGATTTATTAAACTCAAAATAAACTCTATTATTAGTAAATATCTTCTTCGGATAATTCTTTCTGCTTAACATGTTCATATGAACTCCGCCAAAGTAGACCTACACCCAATATTCCATTTCTGGTAATAAAGCAATTTTCACTTATAGGAGCTGCTGTGATTGCTAAAAAAATATTGTTGGTTTGCTGCATATGACAATGATAATGTTATAGATAAGTTTAGATTATACAAAACTATAGTGAGAATAGATACTATGCTCACAACCACTTAACCGACGATCGACTTATTGATGGTATTATTGTTGTTGCCTGTTTTAAGTAAATCTGTTGATCAATCATTAGTATTTAGGTAATTCAACATCAACAATTTAAGTTGAAACACTTTTTTTTTTAAGGGACCGCGGAAAGGAGGGGAGTGGAATAGTGCTGGTAAGTTGAACTGTATGGCAAACACAATTGTGGCTTCACTTGATAGTTGAGTGATTAATAGACTACATCTAAGGGAATTAACATTAGCATCAACATATGGAGTCGTTTTCTGTTTCTCTCTTGTCACTTCAGACCCATTGTACTTATATTTGCAGTTATTGTCTTTTTATTAGTAAAGAAAGCTGTAGGAACCGGAGATGCAATAATGGCATGGTTTGAAGTAGACGTCTACCTTGGTAGCTTCGTTTTTAAGCTTGCTAGTGTGTCAAAGTGACATGCAATTCTTGTTGAAGCTTGTCATATTTGACTTGGACATTTCTGGTGGTAATCTACAGGTTGTGGTTTTTTCCCTTTAACCGGAGTATTTTTATTCGTATATGTGAGATATATTAAAGAAAGACTAGCAGTAAAGCAAGATGGGAAAGTGAAACAGGCTCTGCTTCTAGATTCCAGTTGGCTAATATAGGGCGAAGAGGTTTGCAGAAGAATATAGGAAGTCCGATTTGAAAAAAAAAAAAAAAAAGAATTCACCAATGGCGGCAAAAAGTTGCGATGATCAAATTCCACCGCCAGCCCATCACATAACCAATGCATTTATTTTTCTTTCCCTTTCATTCCGTAAAAATCCGTATAGGTTTTCACCAGGGCTTTGGCAAAGATAACAAAAGAGTAGCACGTCAACTACAACTGTTAATCGTTTTTTTTTTGGCAATATATCAGTTACCATACACATATGTGGTGGTTTGAAATAGCAAATTGATAGATAGATAGATACACCTTTGAGAATAAACAATAGATCCCTCCATTACCTAGATCTAAATTTGAGTCAAGAATTTTCTTCTGTAACAATTATCAACTCCAAAAGTAGAAATGCTAAAATCGGAACAATAGGAATTCTTTTTTATGGTTTGATTTTTATTTTTCATACGAGGAAAGAAATGTACCTTATTCAAATCTGCAATTATGTAACATTGAACTATAGACTGTCATAGACAACAATAACCACTTGACAACACCATCATCATTCGATTGCACAAACTGAGAGTGTGACTCAACTATTGAAAATGCATTCGTGACAGCCAAGATATATATCTGTTCGGAAAAATCAGGATTACTGGTGTCGATTTCGCATAACAACCGTGTACATTATCGATAAAGGCCTGCTACTATCACTACCGCTTTTCTACTACGAAACAGGTCACTATCTCAAGTAACTGTAGGTAGAGTTAACTAAAGCAAACTAAGCTGCTTAAAAGTGCGGCTTTGCATCAAAACGGGAAGCTTTAGATCAGTTTCAGTTACATGTCAAATATGGAACACACACACAAATAATTTGCATGTGAAAAAAAACTCACAAATCTTTGAGATCAACTCTCGATGAGCTAAAAATTACAATCACATGCAAATATTAAAAATTAAAGAGACGGAAAAATTTTGCAAGACGTGACGTGTCTCAATATTGTCACTAGTTTATATGTTATAGTTGCAAACATTAGACCTTGGGGGGGGCTTCGTTTGTGATGGCAAAAATCGAGAGATTATGGATTGTCAAGAGGTGAAATTGTTCTACTTTCAAGGGGCTAATCAACAGTCCTTGACTAAAGCAAAAATATGAAACTTCCTTTTTTTACCGGTCATTCATTAACCTTGTTATTGCAATTCTTATTATTGTTGTGGTTATGGTCGTTGTTGATAATGCTTACTTATGTCGTCGTTCCTCGAAAATATATATTCACTGCAACAAAAAAAAAAAAAAATGAGCTGATAAAAAAAACATCACACCATACTCGCGTACATCTTTTCCGAGTTTTGCTCGTTCTTTTTTTTTTTTTGGCCAGTTTTTTTTCTGGTTGGTGTGTTGCGCCAAGCAAGTCGTATGGAAGAAGTCTTTTGTGGTACTAGTGGGGCCGGGAGAGTATGTCCCTTGCAACGACCATCGGGACCACACGGATGCACTCCACACGACAGAGGTTACAAAAAGCAAAACCAAACACCGCCACTAATTTTCGCACACACCACGATAACCTAACATCATCTGACTGGAATTTTCTTTATTCTTACTCTTTCTTTTAACACAATTTGCATAAACTATACATAACGGATACTAAAATATGTACATTTCTTACTTATCCTCTTTCGTAGTAATCTATCATCGTCGTTGCCGTAGATAATGTAAAACTACCCAAAAAAAAATAGTCCAGTTTTCCTTTTCCGTAGTTTTATTTAGAGGGAATAAGTTCGATTGCTCTCATTTGGTAGTTCTTGTTGGGTTATCTCCGATACGAACTGTGTTCTTCTTGCTTCGAACTAAAACTCCTTATCATATCATTTCTTCCTCCCCCCCCCTCGAGAGACAGAACACTCATGAACAGATTAGAATGCGTTCCATTGTTGTGTAGATTCAACTTTATGGTATGATTACAGTAGATGGTGTCTTTTTGCGCTGGTTTTCATGTGATAAATTAAGATATATCGTATCGACTAGTGGAACTACTACTGGCACCTAGTGTTTTTTTTTTTTTCTCGTTGGACTTTCCTTCGGTGTCGCGTTTTCAATTCCAGTCCAACACCACTCCGCTCAAGCGCGGGCATGTTGCCCCGCGATTTTTCCCACCACCGAGATATCACAACAATTCTACCTTTTCTCCGCCCAAGATGTACGCCCCCGCCATATCGTGTAACGTTCACAATCTTTACTACCACTACTTTCCTTTTTATTCTATTTGTTGGGAGGTTTCTATTATTTTTTTTTTCATTAAGCACATGAAAAAAAAGGATCAAAATAACAGGGATAAAAGTAGTATTCTGTTACTTTATTATATTGCTGTCAAATCTGTTTATAGGTTATAAACAGTAGTTGGTTGAATGATAGTATCAGATGTTTGAAACGAATGGAATGATGAGGTTCTATGTAAAAAAAAAAAAAAAAGAAAAAAGAAAAAAAAACTTTGAACGTCACACAAAATTGAAATAAAACATCCGAAATTAGATAATTACACAAAAACCTTATTAAGTATGAGAATTTGTTTGGGTTTCTTAAGTCCTCTCCTAACATTAAATTCTCATTTTGTTTTTTTCTTTCTCTACTTTGCTTTGTTGTTGTTGTTGTTGTTCCTTTCCCTAAGATTTCCGAATTTATTTCCTCACACCATAATTTTATTATTTTCTAAGCTGATACAGCCCGATCGTTAACTCCTACTTTTCTATAATACACCTTATTAAAGAAATGATTTATAAATAGTTTCTAGATTAACACAAGTATATAACTATCAATTAATTTCTCTTTAAATTTTTTTTTTTTTATTTTCTTATTTTGATTTGTTCTGCCCCCCTCCTTCTTTTTTAAAAGTTTACAATCATATTTACCTATAATAACTATCTACAATGACACTCGATATATTGCCAATATTTGATACGCACACTAAACGTCACTATATAAGTAGTGGAGCTACCAATACTTCAAATAATACCACAACATTTACTTCAGCAACCATCTATCAACCACCACAAACTACCACAAACACTAATAAACCAAATGTAAATTGTTTATTAGATGGATATATGTTAAACCATGAACTTCGGTTCATTAGAAAAATTGGTGCTGGTACTTATGGCTTGATTTATCTTGTGGAAAATATTTACACTAAACAACAATTTGCTGCTAAAATGGTTCTTGAACAACCATTGCTCAAACAAAAGCAACAACAGCAACAGCAACAACAACAACAACAACAAGGTCATAGAGCACATAAAGGAGAATCCAGTATGAATAAACAAATAATACTGCAAGAATTTTATCAATATTTTTTGAACAATAGTATGCCACAACCACAAAACTTGGACTTAAATTATATTCGAGATAGTGGTCATGATTGTCCATTTTTAACAGAGATTTCATTACATTTAAAAGTCCATCAACATCCAAACATAGCGACAATTCATCAAGTATTAAACATTGAAAACTTTGCCATAATAATATTGATGGATCATTTTGAACAAGGAGACTTATTTGCTAATATCATTGATAGACAAATATTCACCGATAACAGACATAGAAAAGTACCAAGAACAGATTTTGAAACCCAATTATTAATGAAGAATGCCATATTGCAATTAATAGAAGCCATTGAATATTGTCATGAAAATAATATTTATCATTGTGATTTAAAACCAGAAAATATAATGGTTAGATATAATCCATATTATGTTCGTCCAACCATTAATAACAACAAAGACAATAATGATGATGATGATAATATTTGCTATGCCAACAGTATTATTGATTATAATGAATTGCATCTAGTGTTGATTGATTTTGGATTAGCCATGGATTCTGCCACCATTTGTTGTAATTCATGTCGTGGATCATCATTTTATATGGCTCCAGAAAGAACCACTAATTATAACACTCATCGTTTAATCAATCAATTAATTGATATGAATCAATTTGAATCAATTGAAATGAATGGAACAACAATCACAAAATCAAATTGTAAATATTTACCTACATTGCCAGGAGATATTTGGTCATTAGGTGTATTGTTTATTAATATCACTTGTTCAAGAAACCCATGGCCCATTGCATCATTTGATAATAATGAAAATAATGAAGTGTTTAAGAATTATATGTTGAATAATAATAAAGCAGTCTTGAGTAAAATATTACCCATTTCATCACAGTTCAATCGATTATTAGATAGGATTTTCAAATTGAATCCTAATGATAGAATAGATTTACCTACTTTATATAAAGAAATTATTCGTTGTGATTTCTTTAAAGATGATCATTATTATTATTCTCAACATCAACATCAACATCATCACAGTCATATCAATAATGCCTATAATCATTATCACAAACAACAGAATCAAGCTAGACCTACTGCAAACCAACAGTTATATACTCCACCAGAAACCACCACTTATAATTCATACGCTAGTGATATGGAAGAAGATGAAATTAGTGATGATGAGTTTTATTCCGATGAGGATGATGAAGATATTGAAGAATACGAAGAAGAAGAGGAAGAGTATGTGGGTAATAGCGAACAACAACAACAACAACAAGTAACGACTGTGAATAGTAATTTTGGTCAAGTTAAAGGTACATGTTATTATGATACCAAAACAAGAACGACGACATACATAAAGCCACCAGCTGCATATACTTTAGAAACACCTAGCCAAAGTGTTGAATACTGTTAGTGTACACACCTAAGTAATTAATGACATAACGTTAATAATAATCATAATAATAATAATAATAACGATTAATAATACAGGGAATGTTAAAATATAATGGGATTTGAATTAGCAATTTTTTTTTCTTTTTTTTTTTTTTTTTCTTTATAGAGTTAATAATAATTAATATAATAACTAAATTTGTATCTATAATAAGATAATTGTTGGCATGTAGTTGAGCTACTTAGATGATGATGAGAGTGTGTTAGAATGATGGTGGTAAGTGGCGGTTTAGAGTAAGTTGCAAAAATTGAAAATTCCAGTAACAAAATAATGGTCGTTCCCCAAATGATAATTCAATTTCAAAGTCCTCTTTGATATTGAAAACTGTGACGAAAAGCAACCACCCAAAACAAAAAAAAATTATCAGAGGACAATTAAATATATATTTTTTTTTTTGGCTTTTTTTTCTTGATTAGATTGCTAATAATAATTCCAGGAATGAATTATTATCATTGTTGTTGTTGTTGTTGTTGTTAATGGTTGATTCGTTGTTGTTGCTATTATTATTTGGTGGGTTGTAACTATAATTCTCGCTTAGGGTTTACTATTGTAGATTATGTTAGATGGAGTGAGTGAAAAAACTTGAAAATGAGTCTCAATTTCTTGCCAAGATAAATTCTCAAGACAACTTAATAAAACGTTTTTACTCCTCTTAAAAGGTCCAAGTGGCAGTGACGATGATGAGGACGGAGGCGGGAATAATATTTTTGGTTTTCTACGGTTGATTACGGGATTCTTTTGAGATCAGGCTTTTATTTTTTTCTTCGTCGTTCCTATAACCTATAAGCATCGTGGAAGAAGGCAGAGTAAGTTCTAATGACTCATTTCCTCCCTTTTTAAACCAATAAATAAAGATAAAGAAATGTAAGGCGGAACGGGAAAGGAAAGAAACACGGGGAGGTACCCACATTTAGATCATTTCAAAGAGTGTGTAGGTTACCTGAATTTCCGTCAATATTCTAACTAACTTTTTAGGTGTAAATGCATAGGCGTTGCTAGAAAAAAAAAAAAAAAAAAAACGTAGGCTAATGGCTAGGTTGTGATAAACAGGTTCCTATCCGTTAACCAATCCCCTCCCCTCTTTCTGTTTTATTCTTCCCTTAAGCTTAAACTATGGGTCCTTTCAACAGGGAATCAGAACCTACTCACTATTACTATCCTATAAAGAACTATATTTTTACTAACGGATCTTATATTAAGTCATGAACATTGTATGTTAAACCCAATTTGTAATCCATTTGTTGCAATTTTTCTCGGTCCCGAGATTTGAAACCGTGGACACGATATATGGCCTCACAGAAAACCATTAAATAACCGAAAAAAAAAAACTCTTGGTTGAACGGAGCTTTAGTATTTCGTTTCATAGCTATATTTTAAAGCTTATAGTAATTGTAAAAATAGATTGTCTTAATGGAAATTGCTTTGTACAAGGTAAGCAAATTATATATTCAAGTTCGTAATGATTGCAAAATGAAGAGAGAATTTTTTTTTTATTAACTAGCGATGCGATAAAACAGAAAAAAAAAAAAAAAAAATAACGTATCCCGAGGTCCAAATACTTCAAAACAACAAACCCCTTGTTCTGTGGCTAATCTTCTGATCATTCTTTTAAACCACAAACATCAATTATCGCATTGATTTGGTTCTTGCAAAGAAGAGAAGTTTGTAGAGTAGACTAAAGTTTTAAAAAAAAACGTTGATTGTGCAACGAAATTATTGGGAAACTAAGAAAATTGATGTTCTTCACACACAAAACACCATCACCATCGCTCAATCAAAAAGTAAAATCTACGTGAGTTGAACTAGTAAGTTTCATATTATGGGTCCTCGGCATGATTTCAGCCACATATCACCAAATCTGTTTTTTGAAAAAAAAAAAAAAAAAAAAAGTTTTTCACTTGCTTTATTTTACTCTCTTAACATCCGAAATTATCCCGTTTCTAGACTCACAACTCCATCGCCGAAACAGTTGTTGTGTTATTATTCGTATGTGCCACAGTCATAATAGTCAATATATTGTAATGGTTGTCTCCTGGGTATCAATTGTCAACCTCGGATTATCTTGAAATGAATCTTTTCAAATTTTTTTTTTTTAGTTTCAATTTCAATGTATTGTGACCTTATTTGTTGTGCAGATACGGATTAATCCAAATAGGGAAATTAATTAAAAGAATCAAGCACAAACTCAAACCCAAACCCAAACACTCGCACACACACACACAAAAAAAAAAAGAAATGTTATTCCTAAATCAAGATATCTGAAGTTTGTATTATTGTTGTTGTTGTTGTTGTTGGTCCTCGGTTGATAACCTACTTATTCCGAAACCATTGTTGAAAACTTGTGTGACGATTTAACTAAATGAAGCTAAAAGAAGAAATAGAGGCTTTTGATGTTTCGGGTTTAATAACTTTAGAAGGTTTTTTTTTTTTTTTGGTTTTGGTTTTGGTTTTGATATTATAATGTCATCGCATTTGATAGAGATGCTCGGCACCGAAATTCGCAAAATAATTATCTATGTAATTGGCCACATTTTGAATCGAGTCAATTTTTATGAAAGTTAGCAAAATAATTGGATTAAATGTTGGTACTTTTCCAGTTTCAGTATATTTTTTATCTTCTAAAATGATTTTTGATGCAGGGTGTAACAGAAACGGTTTATCTTATTTCAACTTTAATATTTTGACAAATTATCCTAAATAACTTCAATACTTGTTATTGTATTTTTTGGAAATCTGGTCCAGTGATGTTGCAATATTAAAAAAACGATCTATAGTTGACTAAACATTAAGTATTCTTTCGTTTAATGGTATTATGTAGGTTAAGAGGTAAGAGCAAGAAGATAAGCTGTTCTCAAAAATAATAAAAAGGTTGGAAACCCTCGTGTGGGTTATTCATCAAGATCATTTTTTTCCTCCTTATTTATTTGGATTTTCATTAAATAGCAACTGACAAAATAAACTCACTGATGACTATTTTATTGCCCGTGTATTGTTGCTTTGATAATTTGTTCCCCTCCATTTGTGTTATGTTGTACCCTCGCGAATAGTTGCAAAAACTCGAACATGCCGGAAAAATAATAAACTGGAGAAATTATGATTATTTGAGCTTGCAGAATCACATATGATGCAAGATCCGTTGTTGAATCTTGACAACAACAAGCTACAATATCAAACATCATTTTATGAGTTTAGGTATTCTGCTCTTAATAATTCTGGATTTGTTAACGTCCTCTGATTTTTGCTAACAAATCTTAATGAATTCATATCATACAATTGACACTGACACTCAAACAATTCAACAACAATTTTTGAGAAGGAAAATCTCTCCAAAATTTAGAAAAAAAAAAATAATAGTATAGGATTTGTGTGAAAACAAAAATTGTCATTTTTCCTCAACCTATTTGCTCTTTTTGCATCAGTGACGAAAATGTGTTAAGAGAAATAATAATTTCAACAAATACTTTAATACCCAATTCAAAACGTTTCATTCTCGTTCTTCTCCTCTTTATATTTAAAGTAAATTTTTATTTCTAGTAGTTGCTATTTTGCGGAGTGTTCGGTAACTTTACCCCCAGTTAGACCAAACAGCAAAGGAAAAATTGCTGCATCAAAGCCGTACTAGAGGACAGACATTCTGAGATATAGTACGGGAATAAAACACACACAAGGCGAACAATTCCTCTTAATTTGTAGTTCACACACACACAGAACATCATACAACAGCTATATATGTAAGAGTGACGAGGTCTATTCATAACTGCACTACAAGTCTACAAAGCAAACCAAAAAGATAATTTAAACTTTGCAAATAATCCTAACCATACAAAAGGTCATCTCCCCAAAAAAAAAAAAAAACTTTTTGGCACCTAACTAATTGTCCACATTGCATGCCAAGGTAACGGTTTTTTTTTTCAAACCATCGCCAAGAAATCATCAGTAATGGTTTAGTAATAGTAGTACCGATTACAATGAAGAATCAGGCCAGTAAAACTTTAATGGACTTATATAACTTTTATATTTCGCTAATTAATTGGTCATCGCATAATTCTTATGTCCTCCCTCCCGCCCTACTGTCATCCATCAAAAAAAAAAAAACAAAAAAAAGAGATGATAAACAAAGCACTCACACAAAAGACTTCAATTGTCTCCATAAAAACGTTTACTCGTTTACTTTTATTAATGTGTTTTCTGGAGATAATCCACATTGTGGTATGATTTTTGTATTGATAATTGAACTCAAAACAATCAAGTTATTTTTTGAAATTTTACACGTACACAATCATCCCACATAAATCTATATCAGACACTTTTTTTTTCATGTTTTTTTCTGTATATAGTAATTTCCCCACCATTTTATTGCCAATCAATACTAACGAATGCGTACATTGCATATATATTAACTTGCCGTTTTTTTGTTTGTATCTGTGAGTGAATAAATGTGTATGGTGGGGACAGCAACCAAACAAAATACAATGTGTACATTTGTTCTGCAATATGTGCACTCGTTGTTGTTATTATTAAGTCCAGACAATTTATTGTTTATTGTTTTATTTTTTGATTAGTAACACAATTTAGTTCCCAATTGTAGTCATCATTTAATATCTAACTATGAATTGTTTTGTTTAATTTTTTATTTTTTTTTATTTTGTCTTTTTTTACTATAATGTAAATTTAGTTTGTCAGAATTTGAATAAATTGTCTTCCCTCACCCCCCAATTTTTTTTTATTTTCCACAAAATGAAAATAGACAAAAAAAAAAAAAATATTATTATTATTATTATTACGAAATATAGATTTTGGTTGTTTTTTTTTTCTTGGGTCAGGAAAAATTATTTATTGGAGTTTAAATAATCCGAGAAACAAAGTGAAACTTATTCTGTTAATTCTCTATTATCCGAATGTTCAAGTTGGACCGTTTCATAGAACAAGTTGATTAATAGCATTCTTATACCAACACTGGGATGTCGATGATTAATTATTGAACATTTAGAAGTAGAAGCGGGGTCTGTTGTCCGGATAAAAAATGAATGTTAGATGGAAATATCACTGCGCGGGAATATATCTTTTTAATCCTGTAAGTTCTAAGTATTGTTTAGAGATCTAATATCTATTCGTTTAGCTTAATAATAATTTGTTTAAATCTGAACCTTCCAGGTCACTATTTTTATTAATTGGAAATACGACTACTACCCATTTAGTTAAGAATATTATTGGTTATAGGTCTGAGTCACCAAGTTAAGATTGGCTTTCATTAGCTGATGCTAATTCGACCACAGCCAACCAGATATTCCAAAACTGATGAGACCTTTCTTTGAAAGTGCTGCTTAGAGTTGAATTCAAGCTCATGGAAACTGGCAACCTTCAATGCAACGTAGTAGAGCAGGTTCTCTTAAATATACCCCCTCCCCCTTTCATTAGTTTCCTACTTTAAAACTTTTTCTAATTTGCTACAATAGTCTAGAAATTATTAGCGTGAATATCTAAAATTCACAGTAACTCTTCACTTTAGTAGCCAATTTCAAAAGCATCTAAAAACTAATTCAACCAACCCCACTTTTAATTACCGACCCTCCATATAGCCATCAATGCACATTTTGTTACTTCTGGACTCGATTATAATGCCGATAATATTCTTAGAGCCACCGGAGTTATATTCTCTTAAAATATTATCCGTATTCCGATCCTAAGAGAGAGTTGCATGCAAAAAAGTTACTTGATTTTCAAAATTACATAGAAAAACTATAATCATGCATATACAATTTCAGAATACCAACAGAGATATAAGCCTTTGATTGGCGTGGATGAAGGACAACAATTCATATCAACGAAATAATAAAAACCAAGAGGTCTATAGTTAACTTAAAAACTACAGCAGGACTAGTTCTCACTATTATTAACATACGATTTTGTTGTTCATTGCACTTTAAAAAAATAAGAATAATAAATCTCCCAATATCACCTTACTTTGTTGTTCGTTAAATCTATCCTCTTACTCGTTAATTTGTGTACATTCGTCTCTTGTCCCTTTGTCCCCTCCCCGCCCCCCACAGGAAATATGAAATCTGGAGATCTGTGGGAGGAGAAAAAAATTTTCTTGTCTGACACAAACACCAGAATGGAGAAACTTCTAATTGGCCATATGTGTCTAGACCATTTTCATTCTCTAATGTCTGCCTGACAAGAAAATAATTTATCCGTTCGCTCATTAAAAATAAAGACTTGCTTTCTTTTGTAGTTCTCTATTACTGGTTAATAAGTACCAACGTTTAATTGTTAAGCAGTTTTCCAAACTTAAATCAAAACAAATATCAATGTAATCATATCTTGAGTTGAACATTAAGAACTTCAAAAAAAAAAAAATCTGGGTTAGAAGTGGTATATTTATCTATGTATCTTACAAGTGTTACATTGCTGGCTGGTTCCAGGTCATTCTTTTATCTGTCGGTCTTTTTTTTTTTTTTTTATTTTGGTTAACTGCAAAATTTCTAATTATCCGCGACAATCCAAAACAAAATACGCACAAAATCTAAAACTAGTTTTTTTGGGGTTATTTGGGGAAAAATTTCAAATCCATTGTAATACCAACAATAATATATAATGAATACATACATATAATGCAGACACGGACTAAAAAAACCACTCCATACTATTATTTAACAAATTACTAAAACACCACAAACAAAGAGTGACAATAAAATTTTTTTTTTTTATTCTTTAGTAAGGAAAATAATAAAAGAAAATCCGGGGAGATGGAGGGGAGTAAGCCATTCTGCTGGATTTCGTGTTTATGTTGTGTTCTACGTTTGTTTTTTTTTTTTTTTTTTTTTGGTTTTTTATATTATAGAAACAATACTAAAACTAAAACTATATAAGCCTATGTAGATCCCCCTTCATTTATTCGAAATATTTTTTATTGAATTCTCCTTTTCTTGTTTCTCTATCTAATATAGTCAACTCACACTTTCAAACATGTCGTCCAAGATTGAAAGAATCTTTTCTGGACCTGCTTTAAAAATTAATGCTTACTTGGATAAGCTCCCAAAAATTTACAATGTTTTCTTCATTGCTAGTATATCCACCATTGCTGGTATGATGTTTGGTTTTGATATTTCTTCTATGTCAGCCTTCATCGGTTCTGGTCCATATATGAGATTCTTTGATTCTCCAGGATCAGATATTCAAGGGTTTATTACTTCTTCCATGGCTTTAGGATCATTTTTCGGTTCGATTGCTTCTTCATTTGTTTCTGAACCTTTCGGTAGAAGATTATCATTGTTAATCTGTGCCTTCTTCTGGATGGTCGGTGCTGCTATTCAATCCTCAGTTCAAAATCGTGCTCAATTAATCATTGGTAGAATTATTTCCGGTATTGGTGTTGGTTTTGGTTCTGCTGTTGCCCCTGTCTATGGTGCTGAATTGGCCCCAAGAAAAATTAGAGGTTTCATTGGTGGTATGTTCCAATTCTTTGTCACTTTGGGTATATTAATTATGTTCTATATCTCATTTGGTTTAGGTCACATTAATGGTGTTGCTTCTTTCAGAATTGCTTGGGGTATTCAAATTGTTCCTGGTCTTTGTTTATTCTTGGGTTGTTTCTTTATCCCAGAATCTCCTCGTTGGTTGGCTAAACAAGGTCAATGGGAAGCCGCTGAAGAAATTGTTGCCAAGATTCAAGCTCATGGTGATCGTGAAAACCCCGATGTTTTGATTGAAATTTCTGAAATCAAAGATCAATTATTGTTAGAACAATCAAGCAAGCATATTGGATATGCTACTTTGTTTACCAAAAAATATCT
The DNA here is from genome assembly GCF_000026945.1 of Candida dubliniensis CD36. Taxonomy (NCBI): domain Eukaryota; kingdom Fungi; phylum Ascomycota; class Pichiomycetes; order Serinales; family Debaryomycetaceae; genus Candida; species Candida dubliniensis. The sequence goes on along the minus strand of NC_012860.1, from coordinate 450,303 downwards.
TTATAGAACATTTACTGCTATTTTTGCACAAATTTGGCAACAGTTGACTGGTATGAACGTTATGATGTACTATATCGTTTATATTTTCCAAATGGCAGGTTATTCCGGTAACAGTAACTTGGTTGCTTCTTCTATTCAATATGTTATAAACACTTGTGTTACTGCCCCAGCTTTATACTTCATTGATAAGATTGGTAGAAGACCATTATTAATCGGTGGTGCTACCATGATGATGGCTTTCCAATTCGGTCTTGCTGGTATCTTAGGTAAGTATTCTGTTGCTTGGCCAGATAGTGGTAACGACTCAGTCAACATCAGAATTCCACTTGATAACAAATCTGCTTCTAAAGGTGCCATTGCTTGTTGTTACTTGTTCGTCGCTTCCTTTGCCTTTACTTGGGGGGTTGGTATTTGGGTCTATTGTGCTGAAATCTGGGGTGATAACAGAGTTTCTCAACGTGGTAATGCCATTTCCACTGCTGCCAACTGGATTTTGAATTTCGCTATTGCCATGTATACCCCATCTGGTTTCAAAAATATTAGTTGGAAAACATATATCATTTATGGTGTATTCTGTTTAGCCATGGGTACCCATGTCTACTTTGGATTCCCAGAAACCAAGGGTAAAAGATTGGAAGAAATTGGTCAAATGTGGGAAGAAAATATTCCTGCTTGGAGAACAAGATCTTGGCAACCAACTATTCCTATTGCTTCAGATGCTGAATTGGCAAGAAAGATGGAAGTTGAACATCAAGAAGACAAATTGATGAATGATGATTCCAACTCAGAATCTAAAGAAAATCAAGTTTAAACAATTTTCTTTGTTTCAACAGTAATTTTAATTCTCTAATTTTAAATTTAGTATTTTAAAAATATCTTTTATGTTGTTTTCAAATATATAAATACGATAATGTTTGTTTAATTCGTGGTCACCGTGTACTTTTATGTCAAACCTATGTGACAAACTGCAAGTACATTTTCTTGGCAGACAGTGTCGCAAAAATACGAATTACCATGCTTTTTTCCACGATCACCCATATGTCCGTACAAATTAGAAACTATTTCTGAATTTTGATATATAAAAAGTGGGGCTCAAAGGTACAAGTAACTTCATAACAGAAATAATAAAAAATGTTATCAAATGCAAAGACTTCTGTGAATGGATCAATAAGATGTACATCTGTCACGAAAATTCAAGTACAACCTATCAGGTTTACACATATTGAAAGGTTGATCACAAATCATCCATTCAAATAGGCTTGACTTGGTCTGATCAAATACAAATTAACTATAGCCTATATCTCAATACTATCTTATTCAAACCTATTTTTCCCATTATATACATTTCAACAATGCTGTTCTATATTTAGTTACCTACAGCGTTTACTAAAAATTGTTCAAACTCCCTCAACTCCATATCCATGTGTCCCTTATTCGATTCACATTCTTTCAACAATTCTTGTTTCCTATTAAGCAAACTTGACCGTTTTAATTCTTCATAATCATTATATAACGATTGATATTCATTTGAAATAAAATCAATGTGATTGTTCAATTCCTTGATATGATTGTTTTTGGTGTTCATCATTTGTTTCAAATATTTATTTTCAAATTTTACTTTATTAGTTTCTTTATCCAAATATTCAATTATATTATTTATTGATTGTGGTGGATGAGATTTGGGTTCATTTAATTGTTGCATTTGGTTTAATTTGTTTGTCAAAACGTCAATTTCATTCTTCAAAGATTGAATAATTGTTTTATCTGTCAGCTGTAATTGTTGCCAATCAATAGGAACATTTGAAAGTTTTGTTTTATTTGCCTTGGCTAATGTTTTAATCTTTTTCACTTCATTGGCATAATTCAATGTTTGATGGGTTTCCTCATAATCAACAGGAGAGACACAGAATATCATACAGGTTTTTGAGTTCCCACCAAGATTTTCTTTTAATAGATATGTTAAAATTGATTCACGATAGGGAACCAATGCTGATGGATTGCTTGAAAGTAAATTTATACATCTTCCCAAAACAGCTAATGATTTGTTAATCAAAGTTCCTTCTTTGATTCTTTCGTGTTGACCGTATAATTTTGTTTTCTGTAGTCTTTCTGAACCAGCAAGATCAACCAACTTGATGTTGGAAACCATTTCTTCACTGGCATCACCAATGCTATTGGTTTCATCGGAATCACTACTAGAGCCATTATATTTTTCAAACTTGGTTTGCTTTAATGTCAAAGTGATGATTGCATGACTTCTTGAACTTTTATCATTCATTGATGTAGAAGCTGTTGAACGATTGGAATTACCTTTAGCTAACAACTTCAAAAACTGGGTATAATTCTCAATATTGTGCTCTTTAACATTCTCGACATATGGACCTGTAACAGGGTGTTCCCTAACTTTACACTTTTGGCTTATATGTGTGCTGTTCCCATTCCCATTTTTGGTGTCACCTGTAAGCAAATCCTTGACTTGCTCGTTGTATATTTCAATGTACAGAAATTTCAATTCACAATTGATTTTCTCATTGACAGAAATCTCCATTTGCTTTAAAATATCTTTTATTAACAATGGTATTATCCCTGGCAGTTCGGTTTTATCGCCCATCATTGTATAAGTTTTGCCTGATCCTGTTTGACCATAGGCCAAAAGACAAACGTTATAGCCTTCAAAGAAATGGGACAACAATTGTGGTCCCGTTTTCTCATAATATTTAAAATTATCTGTGTAATTCAGATCTGTCTTATTAAATGACCAAATACACTCATCAAATAAAAAACTCTTGGTCTTGTTGTCAGCACTGATATTGTTTTTAAATTGTTCCTTAGGGTTGGTTAATAGAACTTTATGGGGATCTGACGGGGGCATAGACACTAATGATACTGGAGTAGACCCGCCATCGGATGGTTTGGTTTTTAGTTCCCGTGGTAATAAAGGTCTAACTCTAACTGATACTTTAATATTGTTGGACATGGGTTATATAGGAGTGTTCTGACTAATGGTTGTTACGACTAACGTAATTGTGTTTAGAAAAAGGAAAAAAAAAAAAAAATGTGCATTGGTTCAAAAATGTAAACAAACAATACAAAACACACACAAAATCAATGTGTCACGTGATGTATTTTTTTTTCGATGTGTATTTTGGAAAAAAAAAAATTCCAGCTTGGATTGCAATGTCCAGTAATGAGATGAACCAAGAGTTTGAATCAATAAATTGAAGGCCATCATGTCTGATAAAGTGAAATTTCTTATACTAAATCCTTCACCAGATAATTTAAATAAAATTTTGGAAAAATCAAATACTCAGTATACCAAAAATGGACCATTTGAAGCAACTATTTTATTGGGAGATGTATTGCCTGAGGGCTATGGTTTACCAAACGTAAAACCTCTTGGGGTCACGTATTTTTCAAAGGGTGAAAATGGAATCTCTGAAGTGATAAAAGCTAAAGAAGGTTCTACGCAGAGTTCAATTGATGTGGCCACAAATTTCACATTTGTTAAACCACCATTTAGTGTTATCAGAACGACATCAGGAATCACTATTATGATAGTTTCCAAATTATATACAAACAACGATTCACAAGAAAAGACGTTAGATCTTCCTGAAGTTAAGATTGATATTTTGATAACGTATGAGTGGCCTCAGGTTATTGGCAGATTATGCAAATTGACCACAGTTGGCAATGACGAAATCACCGAGTTGGTCACAAAATTGAAACCAAGATATCATTTTGCAGTTGGAAATGAAATTGGGAAATTTTTTGAATTGGAACCATTTGCTTGGTCTACTGGAGAGATAACCAGATTTATTAGTTTAGCACAAGAGGGAGGTTCAAAAGATAAATGGTTTTATGCATTTAGTATCGGTTTGGAACAAGACACAAACACCAAAGTTATTGAAAACCCATTCACAGCTAGTACCAAACGAAGTAGGGGCGAAAATAACAATGAAGGTGAAGGAGAGGGCAAATCAACTACAAAAGAAGTTAAAAAGCCTAAAGTTGTAGCTCCAGAACAATGCTTTTTTTGCTTGAGTAACCCCAATACAGAAACACATATGATTGTTTCTATAGGTACTTGTTCATATCTAACTATTGCTAAAGGTCCATTGACAAGGTCTAATAAAAACTTGCAATTTTCTGGTCATGGAATATTAATACCAATTGAACATACACCAACAATAAAACGGGAATCATTGGTTTCAGAAGAATTGTTGAAATACCAAAACAGTCTAGTTGCTGCATTTGATGAACAAAAACCAAATTTGAAATTAGTGTTTTGGGAAATTAATCGAGACACAAACATTCATTATCATACACAATTTTTACCAGTTGAAGAAGAATCGTTGTTAAACAAGTTTTCAAAATCACTAGACATGAGAGTTAAATTGAATAATGAAAAATTTAAAAAAAATCAGAAATTAGACTTTACAAAATTTTCTGACATACAAGATCCTGAATTTGTCAAAATATTAGATACTTCCAATTATATAATGTTCACTGTATGCAAAAGCAAAACTGAAAGAGATTATTATATTGCTCCTTTATTACCTGAAAAACCTATAGACATACAATTTCCTAGACGAGTATTAGCTCATTTATTAAATCTCCCCGATAGAATTCATTGGGATAAATGTCAACAACCTAAACTAAAAGAAATGGCAGATTGTGAAAATTTCAAATCATTTTATCAAAAATTTGATTTTACACTTTAAGTTATATTTTCAATTCAGTTTGACATTTGGTACATGCACAATCAAAGAACCATTCTTTCAATTGTTGTTGTCTCAATTCAACAGGCTCATCAGTATAGTTTCCATAATTTATACACAATTCTTCCCCAACTTCGATATCTTTTGATGTTGTGAAAACCATTTCAGTATTATTTCGTGTTTTCACAATGTTTGGACTGCATGAGTGGTTAAAGAACGATGCCGAAGGATATACTCCAAATCCCAAGAATTCCTTATCCTCAGATGGATTAGTCACCTCTGACCAAATCCCAAATGCATTGGATAGATTTTTCCCAATTATAGATCGTATTGTTGTAGAATCAATAAAAGTCTGCAACTCTGGTGTGCATGTGAGTTTTATGAACTTATAAATGTTTATATATGAATATAATAAGTATGGATATCTTTTTACTTTTTCAAATTCTGAAGAATATAGTAAATCAAATAGAAGCAATTCAACCTTGTTGGCTTCACCTTTATCTAAACTAGGATAATCATAATGGGAGATATGATTGTTACAGTGAACTTTATACATGTTAAATAGCACGCCAATGACATATTTGATTTCAAGATACTCATTATCATCGATTTGGAATATTTGATTTTGTCTTTTAGATGGCTTTAGTGATTCAAGTTTTGTTTCCCATAGGGCAACATTATCCCACTCTTTGACATAATCATCTGCAAAATTTTCCGGTTCCAAAGGTTCTATTTCTGGCTTAGATAATCCTGCTAAATAGTTTTTCTCCACTGCTAATAAGTTTTCAGTCAAAACATGATTTATATCTTGGTGTATGAATGTTGATTTACATTGTTCACTGCAAAAGAATAGGGAATAAACATGCTTTCCTTCAGTTTTCGAGATTTTAAACTTCATAACTGCACCATAGTTATAAGTATAACATTGAGAACAAACTTCTTTTTTAAATGGCTTGCAAATAGTAGACCCAATAGGCGATTGACATTGGTGAATAACAGTGTGTTGTGGAATAAATTTTGTTGCAAAGCAGCCTCTGCCACCATACTTTGTCTCATCAACAATGAACCAAGGCGATATTTGGTTTAGTATGGATTTTATTGGATATTCGTCTACTAATGTACTTTCTTCACTTGCTGTCATGACGTTAAGTTGTATGTATATGTGTATATGTGGTAGTTGAGAAAATATTAATTATTATGAAAAGAAATTATTATCATCTCAATTTGACAGGATCGCATCTAACAGAGAGAAAAAATATGGAAAAGAAAAAAAAAAAAAAAATAGAATGTGCGCTCACGTTAGCCTCGGAAAAAATGCTGAAATACGAAGTCCCAACGTGGGTATCACACAAGCCTGCACACACATGGTAGCTCCTGAAAAATACCCGACACCACTATTGAGTTGAAGAACCAATTAGAAGCTATCTAATATCAACTCAAGTCATATTATTAAGAATATATTAAAAATTATAAAGTTATAAAACTATCAAACTATGAAAACAAAATTAATTAATTAATCACGAAAATATAAGTTAGAAATAAAAAAAAAAAAAGAAAGAAAATTTTTGGGTATTTTCCAAAAAAAGAAAAAACATCTCAATATCGCAAAATAGAAATAGATTTGCTTTTTTTCTTTATAGAGAGAAATTATCGAAACCCACATCTCTATCAATGTTCCAATGAACTCGGTAACCTCTTACCTTTTAACTCTAGACATGAGCTTCATTTTCGACTTCAGCGTCAACAACACCAGCTTCAGTTGAAGGAGTTTCAGCAACGATTTTTTCATTTTCTTGAATTGCTTCAGATTCAGCCTTAACATGATATTGCCAAAGTTTACTGAAGAATTCTTCATCACAACCTTTCATGGCGAAAAAGATCAAAATGGTTGGCATAAGACCGAAAGTGATCAAATCCAAAATACCGTAGAAAACAGCTTCAGAATCTGGTTGAATAACGTTACCACCTTCACTCAAACCCCAAGCAACTGGATACAAAATCCAAACAAGATAGTAGAAAATAAGGAAGAAGTTAGCAATGTTAGAATGGGATGGTGATCTGAAAGATTTATGAAGATCTCTTCCTACCCATACCATAAGCAACAATTGGAAAAAGACAGCAAAAGTAAAGTAACCAAACTTATAAGTAGAGAAGATAATGGAACCAATTAACAAACCTAACACGTAGATCTCAACAAAAATAAATTTAACTAACCAAGTTTGGAAAATCAAAAAGAATTTTTTGAAAATGTTTGGATTTTCTTCAATTCTGTCAAGAACAGTGCTAGTAACAATCTCGTAAAGAGCCAAAACAGCAGGCCAACCAACAAACCAAGCAATGAACTTGGCGTAGAAGATTTGTCTCAACCCAGTACCAGCATGATGGAATTCAACTGCTTGCCATGCATAACCCAAGTTTGATGCGTAAGTAAAATAACCCACGGAAAAAACAGCATTGGTAAATAATGGAAGTACCAACAATGAGTTTTTAAGACCTGGTCTTTTGAGAAGACCGTACAAGAAAAGAAGCAAGTGAATGATGGTTAACAAAAGAAACACCGAGAATGCAGCCCATAACCAATCACTACCGTGTGCAGTAATATGCATGTTAACCAACTTGTTGGTTGGATTGACCGAAGTGGCGGTATTACGGTTCATAAGTTCAAGGTTGTTGTGGATAAATGTAGATGCAACAGCCATTTTTGTAATTAAACTTTTCTTTCTTTGTTAAGCCTTTTGTGGTTGCAAAAAATAAAATGTAGAATATATTGCTTTTTTTTAATTTAGTGTAAGACTATATTTAAAAAGGATGATTGAAATTGTTAATTGAATTGCCAAAAAAAAAAAAAAAAAAAAGAATAACTAAATAGAATAGGAGAAATAGGGGTAGATTGCATGCATATTTATAGTAGAATTATAAATGTATGGTACGATAATTTTAAGGAATTGACGAGTTAATGACCATTAAATTAATTCATATTGTTTTTGTAGGAATAGAATATAACAATCCAATCTCAAATAAAACGGATGATATGGATGCAAAAAAAAAGAATACAACCAATTGCCCAATTGGGTAACCGCACGCACGCACGAAAGAAAAGCCAAAAAAAAAAAATAAAAATAAAAATCCCGCACACCACAAAAACTTATAATAATAATACAATTTTCTTTATCTCACCTAAAATGAGCATTTCCGTTTTTTGTACTATGACTTGTATTTATGTGTCAATTACCCCAGGATATTCTTACTATTATTGCAATTACGCTATATATTATATATTGCAACGGTTTTATTATCTAACTGATTAGATTTGTTTTTGAATTAGGGGAAAAACGATTAGTATCATTTCCTTTTACATATAGCTTCAAAGTAAGAATAACGCCAAACAAACTGAATAAATAATAATTGTTTACTGTATTTTAATTGATGATTATATTCACCCAAAACAAAGAGCTTTAATATTTGATTTGAATATCCACTGTTAAAGCAGCGAATTATTATATTTCTTCCGTCACTTTCATCCAAGTTTCTCGTCACACATATTTAACATAGAGAACGATGTTAAACTGATTTGTGGCCAGCATTTCTAGCATCAATCTGTTACAAAATGAGCTTACCCCCGGAAAATAGACTCATAGAAGAATTCAAACAATAAAATTTGTGTATACATATATATATTGTGAGTACTATCCGATATTTGCCAGAACAATGGGATACTATAATAAAAATCAAGTGATTTTTCTGTCAAGTAAAAAAGAAAAAACAAAAAAAACAAAAACTAAGAAACTACTTGCTCCCGATTACTTCATTTGGGAAGAACCAAAACCAAATACACGATAATAACAATAGTCAAATACTGTTAATTGAATCCTGTGGGTTTTATTTTTGAAATACTTTGTTTCAACAATTATCTTCTCTCCAGAAGTCTCCTCTCCTACACTCAGCCTATAGCCACTGGTTGGCCCAGCTTCATTCGGTCTATTGCGGTAGCGTCAAGACCACCAGTTGTTCCACAAATGTTACATTTCAATCTTTTCTGGTAGTAAAAGGGCAACACCGGAATGAAAAACAAAGTAACGCAATTAATTGTTCTCACAGCGAACGCACTTTGATTGTGACAATGGCCACAGTAGCAAGGGATATTTCCTATATCTGGTAATGGCTTATTAAATTCTTTGACTTATAAATTGTTGTTGTTAGTACATATTTTGATGATTTTCACGGCTAGTGGCGGGAAAGGATTTTTAAAGAAAAAATTGGAGCATATTAAGTTCGTGCGGGATGTTTCACTTCTAGTACCATGACAAAGCATTGGTTGTAAATTAAACATGCTATTCAATTTATGCCAATTGTGCTAAAATATTGATATATTATGATACACTTGTCTGTATTAATGTTATTCTTTGGTTTTCACTATTGCACTGTTCATCTTTTAATTGTATTTGTGATAAAAACCACTTAAAAGGGCGATCAATGATTAAAAACCAAAACCCACTAGCTATTGCCAAATGATAATGAAAAAAAAAAATATCAATTATACATACATCCAATAAGAAAGAAACAGAAATCCATGGTACCCTTCTAATTAATGGTTTGCCAAATTACTGGGATAATTATCGTCTATATTTTATAAGTCAAAAAAAAATCCAATTAAACCAATCAAACAATTGACTTTACTTTACTTTTAATAATTCTTGTAATAACTTCTATATCAGCAATTGCAAATGTCTATATGAAATGTAGTTGGTTAGTACTATAATGAATTGGAAAGAAAAAGTTGAAATTGAAATTTGGTCAAGTTTTTTATTTGTTTGATTGCTGCTGGATTATTCTTGAAAATAGTGCGGATAATTCATAAGAATTATTGTATACATTGGGTGGCGGTTCAAAGTTTTATTTTTTTTTTTCTTCCTTGTAAACTTCAGTTTCATAATAAGAATCGTCTAATATCTTCTCACCTTTCCTATTGGTGGTCTCTTGTTGATTCTAGCTCTTTTTGCTATTGTTGATGATATTATTCTACTTTGTTTGGCTTTTGGTATTGTTAAACGAACTATTACGTAACTCATTGAGTTGACCATTCAGAATGCACGTTTTATTTTGTCTCGTTATAACGTGGATTTTATTTATTCGTTATGGCAGTATATATTTGTCAAGGATTGTATGCAACCTTTTCAGCGAAAACAGAACCCTTGACAATTATTGTTTAGGAGATATTTTTCTACGAATTGGAAATTTGTAGAATGGAGTTTGACAGCGGTTCAATTATATTGAATTGAATTTTGGAGGAAATTAGAGGAAAAATAAGCTCAATGTTTTCAGAATTGGTAAAACATTTCTTAGATCGAGTCAAGTTTTCCCAGAATCAAACACCTTTAATAAATGAATTATTCCTATTTCTAGGACCATCTCTTCTTCTAATTGTCTTCATTGTAGACTTACTTTCTTCAAATAAGTATAAGTCCATATACATTAAACCAAACACACTAACAAAACGTCTTTAAACTTGGCGGGGGATTGATTACGTTGCTATATTAGTACGAAAATCAAACTAGCCCTGAAAATACTTTCACTCGTGTTGTATGTGAAAACTACAACTACTTAAATTTCCCTTTTTAGTATATAAATCTGTAATCAAAAGGTTAAAAATAAAGAAAATCACAACAATAGAGATCTTATTTGGAAACAATTGTCGTTATGAGTAACAGCCTCATCATCACGAAACTGTTGAAGATCTTTACAATCACAAATCATCAAAAGAAGATGTAACTAAAATATTAACAGCACATGACAACTTACTTCTTACAGTAATAATATATGGTTAAGAATTAAAATGAAACTTTTCCATTAAACTTTTCTTATTCTTCTTGTTTTTTTTTTTTCTTATTATTATTAGGTTTGGTGGAAGAAATTTCTAATACTACTAACTAAAAAAACCTTAAACAAGGTCTATGCTGACGTTGTTAGCACCAGTAGTAGTGCAAGTCACGTTGTTATTGTTGTAATGTAGTATCTGATAGAAAGTAAACTTTATTGTAATAATATTAGTTTATTATCGTACCGTTGTTGTTATTGTTATTCTTGGTCAACGTGCTCAAATCTTTTTTTGTGACAAACTGTAAGAGAACTAAACTGGACTTTCAATATCAGATTACAAACTCCATCAATTGAACTGTGTAATTAATCCAAAGTATCACATATCCTGTTGGTTAAATGAACTATATTTGATGATAATGGATTGAAGAAGAATATGTGTTTTTGTATTCTATCAGTTGCTAATAAATTATATTTGTTAAACATCAGAAGTTGAGTTTAGTTTAGTTGAGTTTCTTTTATTTCTTTTCTTTTTTCCTTTTTCTTTGCATTTGTTGCTTTTCGATTTTGTTCGCGCAACGTTGACAAATAATTTTTCTTCTTCTGCGATTACCTTTCTTCATCAAACCTTTCCGAGTCAAATTATTTTATAACAATTACTACTTTACCACACACAACTAGTGATTTGTCTTTTCTACAACAAGTCTAGCATTTTTATCATTTAAACCTTGGAGTATATATATCTATATCTGGAAACGATAATTCATATACATACAGTTCACTTTTGGCCAGGTCTATGCTCATTGATATAAAACATCAATTAAACTAGACTCAATACTATTATCCCTTATTAGGATTAACCATGAAGTTTTCCCACTCCTTGCAATTCAACGCAGTTCCGGAATGGTCCTCGAAATATATTGCTTACACAACTTTAAAGAAATTGATTTATTCTTTACAAAGAGATAATTTGAGAAGGAGTTACCAACAAGATGATGAAGAGGCAACTTTAGAAGGATCACATTTGATCGGTGCAAATTATGCGTCCACTGGCCAAACTCATGACGAATCAGCATCAGCAGTGTTTATAGCTGCACTTGATGCCGAATTAAAGAAAATCGATACATTTTATCAACAACAGGAAGGATTTATTTTCAGTAACATGAATGATTTGATGAACGATATTGATGATTTTGAAAAAGAAGTTGACGAGTCTTTGACATTACCTGGAACTAACAAGAATTTCCAAGGAGTTATTAAGCAAACTCGTAGAACTTCTGGTAGTTCACAGGATAACTATATAACAAACACAACTGATCCTGACACAGAATTCACCCAACCAGAGGATGATGATGATGACGAAGACGATGATGACGAGAATGCATTAACCAGTGCATTTCAAGAGAACAGGGGGAGAAGAAGAGGAGGATCTGTCCCAGAACTTCATGGCAATGAACATCAATTACGTCATACCCGATCTATAGATGATTATGTTACAAAATCACCAAAAATCTGGAACGATTTAAATAATGCTACTTTGTCAAACAATGTTCCAGCACAATTACTCTTGTTAAGTGAAAACAGAATTATCTTAAGAAAACGTGTCATAGGATTATACACCACATTATCCGAATTGAAATCTTTTATCGAATTGAATTACACTGGGTTTAAAAAGGCATTGAAAAAATTTGACAAATCTTTGAATACTAATATTAAAGATACTTATTTGGAAAATTTACCAAACAATTCATATATCTTTAAAAAATCAACAATGAAAAAAGTTGATGAACATTTGGATTCATTAGTCAAACTTTATGCATTAATTTGTAATCATGGTGATGATTTAGAAGCTGCCAAACAAGAATTGTCAATCCATTTGCGTGAACATGTGGTTTGGGAAAGAAATACAGTTTGGAGAGATATGATTGGATTAGAAAGAAAATCGTATGCCGCCAATTCCAAATTGATAAACCGAAGTGATGGGAATAATGACGAAAAAGAAGATGGCTCAGGGAATATGAAATTGATGCTGAAATTCAACATTTCTTTGAAAAACCCGGTTGTGATAAAATTGATATTGATTTTTGCCGTCACCGTGTTTTTATTAAATGTGTCCCCGTTTGATGATTCTGCACAAAAGAACTGTTTTGCTTTATTGATTTGTGCATCGTTACTTTGGGCAACTGAAGCTATTCCATTGTTTGTTACTTCTTTGGTGATTCCATTATTGATTGTGGTGTTAAATGTTGTTAAAAATGATGATGGCTCAATCATGGAAACTGTGGATGCATCGAAATTCATATTATCGACTATGTGGAATTCAGTTATTTTATTATTGTTGGGTGGGTTTACTTTGGCTGCTGCTTTATCCAAATATCATATTGCCAAATTGATTTCTACATGGATTTTATCTAAAGCTGGAACTAACCCAGCAATTGTATTGTTGACTATTATGGGAGTGGCCCTTTTCGCCTCAATGTGGATTTCAAATGTTGCTGCACCAGTATTGTGTTTTTCATTGATTCAACCTTTAATCAGAACTTTACCAAAAGGATCGAAATTTATCAATGCATTGATAATGGGTATTGCTCTTGCGTCAAACGTAGGTGGTATGGCCTCACCAATTGCCTCTCCACAAAATATGATTGCTATTGGTGCTATGGAACCCCAACCATCTTGGGGTGAATGGTTTGTTATTGCTCTCCCCATTTGTGTTTTGGCATTATTGTTGATTTGGGTATTTTTGTTAATTACATTCAATTGCAATTCAAGAAACACTCATTTGGTGGCAATTAGAACTATTGATGATAAATTCTCTGGAATCCAATGGTATATTATTACAGTGTCCTTTGGAACTATATTACTTTGGTGTTTAGCTTCTAGATTGACTGGAGTTTTTGGGGAAATGGGTATAATTGCCTTGATACCTGTGATTTTGTTTTTCGGTTCCGGATTATTGACTACAGAGGATTTTAACAATTATCCATGGAATATTGTTATATTAGCCATGGGAGGTACTGCTTTGGGTAAAGCTGTTGCTTCGTCAGGATTATTGAATACAATTGCCATCACCATCCAACGTCAAGTTGAAGGCTTTTCATTATTTGGAGTTATTCTAACCATTGGAATTTTTGTATTAACTATTGCTACTTTTATCAGTCATACTGTGTCAGCATTAATTCTTATACCATTGGTTAGTGAGCTTGGTCACAATATGCCTGATCCTCATCCAAGAATGTTGATTTTATCCACAGCATTATTGTGTAGTGCAGCTATGGGATTACCAACATCTGGATTCCCCAACGTTACTGCTATATGTATGACTGACGAATTTGGGAAGCCATACTTGACAGTAGGAACATTTATTAAAATTGGGGTTCCTGCCTCAGTGATAGCCTATGCCATTATTGTAACTGTGGGTCATGCAACTATGAAGATTATCAACTTTTGATAGAAATATAGTCGAATAAATAGGAAAAACAAAAAAAAAAAAAGAAAGAAAGAGTTGTTTAGATAGGGAGGAGATGGTATAGAGGGAGTTTGTAAATCAAGAAAACAACTAAATTAGATAGTATAAGTCAAGTTTCAAAGATGAACAGAAAATACACGTTCCAACTTATAGCACAAAATAGAAATATTGGGCCCGAAGTTTAATGACAATATATTCAGTTGGAGAATGAATATTTCCAATACTTGATTATGGGCGACTGAATGTAACACACCCTTATAAGTTAAGTATCGTAGAATGGATCAAGTCCGTTGGAACGAGTTAGACCAAAAAAATGTATTTAAATGACATAAATTAGCGTATGACGTAATACATAATTCTATTTGCCAATCACGAAAAACGGTAATGAAAAAAAGTCGTTCTTTTCAATTGCGTGAATTAATTTTTTTTGTCACTATTCCCACGACACCAGCTTCTTTCAACAATTCACTAACTAACTTAACCCAATTTCCGCTCCCCACTTTTATCACTACTAATACTAGTTGTAATTTCCGTTGCTATTGTTGTATTTAATTTCATTACATATAATCATTCCATTCTTCTTTTTTCTTTTCCTTCCTTCCTTCCTTCCTTCCTTCTACCCTTATTTTTATAATATTATCTTCTTCTTCTTCTTCCTTTTTTTTTTTTTTAACTTTTTATTTTGGCGATTGCAACAAGAACTGTTTCCTGTGGGATTATTAAAAGAATCTCATAGTTAATATATCAAATTTATGTATGAGTGAGATTTGGAGCCAATTAAAGTGCCTAATTACCAATCAAGATCTCAATACTGTTAAACATTTCCCACAACACACTACTACTCAACAAGTCGATTGCTTGTCAATTTTAAATTATTCATTTATTCCAACTTCATTACTAGATTACTGGAATCGGAAAACTTACCTGGAAAAGAAGTTCCTACTTTTACAGATTTCATTGATACTATCAGTTTCTTTATATATTATTACCCCTTCATTACCATTTTACAAACAGAAGCCAATGTTTTCCAAACGTCCCGATAAGCATACAACTGGTCTTATCAATTTACGAAATGACTGTTTTGCCAATTCCTCATTGCAGGCATATTCGTCTGTTCCTTCTTTGACAGATTATTTAAACAAGTTTATTACTAGTTACCGTCAATTGGTTGAATTTGTTAAACTGAACAACATCGACATTCAAGAATTAATCAACTTGCGTTTGGAATTGAATAAAAACTTGCAAAATTCAAAGTTCAAACACTCAAATTCTACATTTGAAGTCCCCTTGCATATTGCCATGGCATCAATGGTGAAAAAACTTCAAGAAACAGAAATGACAACCAGAACTATAAGTGTCTGGACTTTTCTTCATGAATTAGAAAAGATTTTCAATGCCAAAATGTCTAGATCTCAACATGATGCTCATGAATTAACTCAATTAATCAACGAAACTTTAGAAAATGAAAACTTAAAGTTTAAAAGTTTTGTTAGATTTATTACTTTGAACTTGCATACTATTTTGAAAAGAATCCCTGATGCTCAAGATTATTCTCGATTGGATAAAATTGTTGTCCCCGAGTTCCCATTTGACGGTTTAATTTTGAGTCAAATGACTTGTTTAACTTGTCATGGAGTTTCTCAACCAAATTTTACACCATTTGTTATACTTACATTACCGGTCCCTTTGACTAACACCACTAATTTGGAAACCTTATTGGAACAAAATGAAAGTGAACAAATTGAAGGTTACCAATGTATCAAATGTCGAGTTAGTAAGATTGCATTAAACGAGGAACATTTGAAGCGTCAAATTCCACTGGAAGATGTTGAATATATTAATAAGATTATTGAATTGAACAATAACCCGAATTTATGCATTAATGAAGACTTACCTGAAGACTTGGAGAGTTTTATCAAGAATTATAATGTTGAAGGGATTGATGCTTCAAGGATTACTTCAACGGTTCAGAAAAAGTCCCAAATTTTGAAACCTCCAAAAATATTTGGATTGCATCTTTCACGTTCATCTTTCGATGGTCAAGTAGTGACTAGAAATTCATGTCGAGTCAAGTTTTCAGATAAAATGACATTATCGATAGGTAAAGAATTCCATGATAAATTAAAGCAATTTCAAACTATGGTACAAAAAGAAGACGAAAAGTTGAGAGAAAAATATACTTCTAATGTTTTAACCACAGATGAAAATGATATGGAAGATGAAGATGTACAAAGAGAAGATATTGACGAAAAAGGTGAAGAAGAAGAAGATGACGAGGACGACGAGGAAGATGTTACAACTGATGATGGAACAGCTACAGAAAATGGAACTGATGATTTGGATGATGAAACAGATGAAGAAGAGGAAGATGATACTTCATCTGTTATGTCAAGGGAAACGGAGACTCAATCTGTCACTACTTCTAGTACCATCAGACCGAATTCTGGACCAACAGGTCTGTCTCAAGAGTACTCGATAAATCTGGCACCAATCTCTCACAAGCAAACTGACAATTTGAAGGAACTTTTCAAACGATTTAAATTCAATGATAATGATTTGTACAAGTACCGTTTAAGAGCTGTTATCAAACACATGGGATCGCATACTCAAGGGCATTATGAATGTTACAAGCATAAACCACTTTACGTGAAAGACAAAAATGGAAATATTTTTAAATTATCTCCAGAGATTAAAGATGAAGTAACAGGTGAAATCCATTGCGAGGCAACTCCTGTTGAACGGAATCCTACTCAAACCAATGGTGGTAATGGTACAACTTCAATGCGTTCATCCAGTAACAGTTCAAGTGAGAACGATGAAGGGTTCCGTCATAAGTTTTCAACCATGATGGGTCGTAGACCTTCTGTATTCCAAGCTAATCCGACTGGAGTTGAAGAAATATTACTGTCTGGTTTACAAACTCCAGCTGAAATTTTAGTGGATGATCCTAATCAAAACAATTTCGACAATGCCTTTGCTACTCACAACTTTAAAGATGCCTTCAACAACAATAACGACAAAGACACTCCAGCCAATAAAAAACAAGAAGAGGAAAAGAAGGTGAAAATGAAAAAGATTCCTTCAATTATTTCCAAGCCTTATTGGAGAATTAGTGATGCTAATGTCACTGAAGTTAGCAAGGCTTCTGTATTAGCCGAGGAAACAACGGTTTATATGTTGTATTATGAAAGAGTTGACAGGAAGCAAATTAAACGTCATCACAGTTAGGAATTACTGATTGCCAACAATTCATACTTTTTATCGTTTTTTTTTTTTTGTAGAAATATAGATATTTAGAAATAAGCACTTTTTGTATATATTATGTGTATTAATATTACGTTTTTGTAATACACAGTAGTGATGTTAGAATATTTGGGGTTTGCACCGTTTAGAATCGATGATACCGCGGACCGACCAACGAGTCAGAAAAAATATAATCCCACTAAAACACTCTTCCTCATATTGGCGAATCAAAAAGGTTGCGTTTCCAATAGAGTCAACCTCAACTTTTCATTCTATTATTATATATATATATTCACAGGAGATAATATTCAAAAAATACACAGATGATATCTAGACTAGACGAGTTAAACAAAAAATTACAGCAAACCTCTAATCAAGGATTAGCATCATCATCATCATCATTAAAACCACCAAGTACATCCCTACGACCACCAGCACCCACTATGGGTTCAAACAGAGGGTTATTCCCCGCTGTAAACTCAGCTCAAAGAGCTGCTGGTTCAGCAGTAAATCAACGCAAGAAAGTGGTTTTACAACCAGGTCATTCGCCCCTTGATTGGGCTCATCTAAATAGAACTCAACCACGACACAAATTACGAGGAGTTCCTCCCAATACCCCACCACCGCAATTTGTTCGTATAAGCAAACAAGAACTACAAAAACATAAAAGTTTACAAGATTGTTGGACATGTATCAATGGTAAAGTTTATAATATTACACCATATATAAATTTCCACCCTGGTGGAGTTGATGAAATCATGAAATGTGCAGGTAAAGATGGAACCAGTCTTTTTAATAAATATCATAGTTGGGTCAATGTTGATAGGATGTTAGAAAATTGTATAGTAGGGGTATTTCATAAGGATTAATAGACATTTGTAGAAGTAACTATTGAATCTAATTTCCAATCATGTGGTTCTGTAGGAATACAATCAATAATTTGTTCTTGTAACGCAACGCCTAACAAGTATGGTTTTTTATTGAATTTATTATGGAAAGTAGTGATAAATTCATCATAAAAGCCAGCACCATGACCCATACGATTCTTATTTTTATCAAATCCTACACCGGGAACAATTACTAGATCTAAATTTCCAGTTTCCATGACATCCACGCCACTTACCGGTTCCAAGAGTTGGTATTTCCCCTGTGGTTGAAGTTGATGAACCGCTTCAATGGAAGTCATTTTAAGCAATGACATATAGTTTGACTTTCTCCCTGGTGAAGAAACATAGTTACATCGTGGTAGATACACAGATTTATCCAATGTGAAACAACTTTCAATAATTTCCATTGTTTTAACTTCCAGATCAGGCATATTCATAAACACAGCTATGTTGCTTGCAGTTTTGAAATATTCATGATTCAATAGATTCTGATGTATTAGATGAGATTGTTTGATTAATGAATCTTGGGAAACAGTTTTTAAATTGGACTTGAGTTTTTTACGCAATTGACGTTTCACTTCTTTGAGTGGTAAGTTTGTCATCATTAGTTGATTTTCGGTGAAGGTTGTCTAAGTAGTGGAATCACCTTTCCTATG
The DNA here is from genome assembly GCF_000026945.1 of Candida dubliniensis CD36. NCBI lineage: Eukaryota > Fungi > Ascomycota > Pichiomycetes > Serinales > Debaryomycetaceae > Candida > Candida dubliniensis. The sequence continues at coordinate 431,516 of NC_012860.1, read as the reverse complement.
GGGTTAGTCCGAACCGAAACAAATAAGAAAAAAATTGGTTGACCCAAAAAAAATATCAACACAAACCAACATACACACCAGTTTCTCCACAATTTAAGTTGGATAATGGATCTAGTTTACATACCACAACACCATGCCAATGAGGAATAGAAAAATCAAGTCATTTGAAGAGAGAAAAAGAGTTACTGTAGCGTAAGTTCATTTGAATATTTTCCCCTCAAAACAAAAAATTGAAGCCAAGGCAAACATTTTACTAACTTGATTCAATTATAGATGTAACAGATGTCGATCTAAAAAGACAAAATGTGATGGTGGGTTCCCTTGCCTAAAATGTATGAAATCAAATCAAGAATGTACCATATCAGCTCCAGAAAAGCCTTCCAATCCTACTGATTTTAAAGAAAAATACACCAAGAATCGAGCCTACACTTGCAAATTAGAAAGGATAATCCAATATTTATTCCCTGATATAGATTTAAAATATTTACGAGAAAACACCGACACGTTTGAACGAGAAGTGTGTATAAATAAACTGAAATTACCTCGTGCTGGGGTTCCTATAACGTCAACTAAGCCACCTGAATCAGAAGACAGTGAATCAAAATTGAACTCATTAAAGAATTTCAATCGTACATATGTATCTCCAACTGACCAAAGTTTTATTAGATTCATTGACAACAGCAAGCACCAAAGGTTTATGGAAAGAAACACATTGGCAGCTAGTGTGTTTGCCAATAGTAATATATATGCCAAACACAATTTACAAGTTTTGATTCAAAATGCATTAGAAGTTTTCCCTGATGATAACAAAATACGTAAATTGGTTGGCATTTTCTTGAATATTTGTGAAACAAATTATTTTTATGTTCATCATGGAAAATTTTATAAACAAGTGGATCAATTACTTTCAAAAAGACAAGAAAATGATATGGGATATTTGGTCAACAATTGGACAACTGTGAGTATTGTGCTGGTCATGCTTGCTCTTTCTAGTGGATTTGAATTTATTGCTGATAATTCACCAATGCCCAAAGTCACACCTAACACAACACCAGGGTTAATGTATTATTATGCTGCATTACCATTTGCTGGGTTTTTAATTGATTTGAAATCTGTGGAAAGTATTCAATGTTTACTTATATTTGGAGTATTTATGACAACAAATAAATTAGAAAATTTCCAATCAATAGATGGTGGGTATACCTTTATGAATTTAGCATTAGAAATTGCTATTGCCAATAAATTGCATTTAAAAGAACCTTTTGTGAATTATCCTGATGAAGATCGTGAAGTGTTGAAGCGTCTTTGGTGGACTTGTTATACCATGGAAAGAAGACACGGTGTAAATATAGGACGTGTTGAAACAATAGCACCCGAGGATATCACCGTTGAATTACCCGTTGATATACGTGGTCTTTATAGTAATCTTGGACTTTCAAATCATTTAAGTCAGATTTCAATTATTCAAATGAATTATATTTTCAGAGATATTATGGATTTGTTTTATTCCAAATCAAAATCACACAAAGATCAAAGCATATCAATAGATCCTAAAATAATTAGAAAATTTGTTGAGGATTTAGAAGAATGTAAATTGAATTTCCCTAATTATACAAAAATTGATAATTTAGATCCCAGTTCAACCAGATATCGTGCCTGTATTCATTTGAATTTGACTTATTATTTGGCAAAGATATATATTGGTAAACCGTTCTTACTATATAAAGTTGAAAATTATAAACGATTAAATGAGAACAATGGATACGAAGCTGCGTTTGTTGATCATTTGTCATCGATTTGTATTGATGCAGCATTTTGTTCCGTTGAATTATTGTCAGAATTACAAAAGTATAACAAACTAGGATTATTTTCATGTACTGATATTAACGTGTGTAACATTGCCCTATTTGCCATTTTAGTGTTTTTGAAAATTGATCGGTCAGAAACAACATTATTATTTTTGCGAAAAGGTTTAAGCATTTTGAAAATCATGTCAGATGGAAGTGCTAGTGCTAAACTGGCATTACAAAGACTTCGGAAATTGGACAAATTAGTATGTGATCTCACTGAATTAGATGACATGGAAAAAGATTTAAATCCACACAATGTGTTGGGTCATGAATCGGCATCAAAAGCATTCCCAATTGATAGTAGTAATCAAGATGCGGTTTTGGAATTTGGAAGTTTGCCTTATGTCGATTCTAGTACAAATTTAGGTGGGTATATGAATACTCAACAGTATTTTTTTGATGATATGGATAATATATTGATGTCAGTAGATGATGATATTTTCAATCTACAAAAATGGCTGGATATATAGGTATACATCAATGGTAAGAGAGCCTTATAAACATGCGGTTTAACCAACTGACAATATTTTAGACTCTGAAAAGTAAATATCATTACACTACATCTGTTCTAGAACTGTTTTGTTCACTCAATTTGAAACTCTTTAAAAATTCCATATATTGTACATGTTTCTACACATTTCTTACAACTAACAAATCTATCCTCTTGATGAAATAAAACCGAAAAAAAAGGGGAGGGTCGAGAAAGGGTTAAAGATAAGCAAGCTGCTATAGCTTACTTCTTTTTACCACTTTCTTTGGGTAATTTGATCAACGAAAGGTATTTCAATGCACCAGATCGAGCATTCTGATACAATTGTGACAATTGTGGATAATTGATTTGAGCAAGAGTTTGATTCAATTTCAAATCCATTTGTTCAACCACCACTTTTGTGTATTGATTGGAATCAAATCTTAATTTGTTAAACACAACAATGGCCACAAACACCAATACTTGTACTGTGACTTCAACTATGTTACGTCTAAACAATAACAACAATGCACTTGGAATTAATTGGAATCCAGAAACAACTAACAACACAATTTCTGCACTGGACGCAGCAATTAATGCTGGTTGGTTGAATTTGTTTGTAAAACTTGAAATCATCGAGCTGATTCTGCTTTGTGTGGCAATGTCTCCAATAAACACTGACAACAAATGATTCTGGAAATAAGTCAACACATGAAACACAGCAAAAATGGTAAATGAATATAAACTAGACCCTGTTTGGCCAATAATAAAACTCGACACATAAAATACAACGGCCAATAGCAAGTACTGTACGTTTTCATCACGCAATAATCTGATATTGATACTTGAAAGTTTGAAATTTGATTTAAAATGGATTTGTCTAATAACAATCAAATACGTCAATATAATTGATAACAATGCAAATCGGTAGTATTTCAAAGAAGAATGACGATTCCAAAACCCTGTAAGGGTGCTGAGAATGAAAAACAACACTGCGAAAACATGGCCAAGGAACCAATAAAACTGTTGTGTTTTAGCCAATGTCACAAGTTGTTGTAAAGGGGTTCTATATCTAAGATTAGCTGAGTTTGTAGGTGTTGGTTGTGTTGATGGCATTGACGTATTTAATAAATAAAGGAGGAATGAACAAGTGACACTGTCTCAAAGTAAGGAGTTTTTAATTGCTTTTGATTGATATTGGAATTGGAGTTGTATTTTTTTTTTTTTTTTTTGGGCCTCTCTGTTACTTTCTGTTAACAAAAAATTGCCATCGCAATTTTGTCTCGCATAAAAGACAAATAGTTAGTTAGTCAAGTATTTCTCTTTCCCCCCGTTAACATCTCTTTTTGTTTTTTTTGCAATCAAATCACAACAATTATTTATTAGATAAAACTGGAAATGTATATATTATTAATAAAATCTTATATATAGTAATAGAAAATTAAAATAAAAAGATATAAACAATGAAAGTATAAAAAAAGAAAAGAATATTAAATGAAATTGATTAAATTGAAATGAATTAAAAAATTGAAATTTGATGTAGAATCAAAATTAAACCAAAAAACAACAGCATATTGTTTCACATTCGAAAAAGAAAAACAAATAAAATTAATAGAAAATCTTGTAGAAAACAATGAATAAAAATAAAAAACAAAAAGAAGGAGGTGGATGATGATGATGATGGGTCTTAATCAATGGTTCATCAACGTAGCCCCTAAATACGTTCTTCAGCTTCGGCTTGTGCTTGAGCAGCACCAGTGTCTGGGACACCAGATGGAGCAACAGCAGTATCACCAGAGTGTCTTGGGGTTTCACCAACAGCTTTTTCAACATCTTCAGTAGCAGTTGGAGCATGTTCATTTTCTGGTTTTAAATGAAAATGCCATACTTTGGTGAAAAATTCTTCATCAACATTATTGATGGCAATCCAAGTCAAGATAATTGGAATAACACCAAAAGTGATCAAGTCCAAGATACCATAAAACACTGCTTCTGAGTCAGGTTGAATAACGTTACCACCTTCACTCAAACCCCAAGCAACTGGGTACAAAATCCAAACAACAACAAAAGCAAGGATAAGAGCATTGCCAAAGACTGAATGAGAAGATGAACCAAATGAAACAACCACATCATTGATTACTAAATAAATAGCAAACAATTGGAATACAACAGCAAAAGTAAAGTAACCCCATTTGTAAGTAGACTCAATTAAAGCACCAATCAATAAACCCAAGACAAAAACTTCAATTGCCAAAACTCTAGTAAACAAAGCTTCAAATAAAGAAATGAATTTCTTAAGCAAATCAGATTCATCTTCGGTAGTAGTAAAGCTGGTATTGGTGACAATTTGGAAAATAGCCAACACTAATGGCCAACCCAAAAACCAAGCAACAAATTTAGCATAGAAGATTTGTCTAAATCCAGTACCAGCATGATTGAATTCTGCCAAAATCCAAGTGTAACCCAAATTAGAAGCATAAGTATAGTAAGCAAAGGCAAAAACAGCACTGTTAAATAATGGGATTGTCAATAAAGCTCTTTTCAAACCAGATTTTCTAACGTCAGTAAAACTGTAGATGAACCCATGCACGATTGCAAACAATGCGAAAACTGAAAAAACTGCCCAAAGCCAATCACTACCATGTTCAGTGATATGTAAATCAATAATTGGATTTGGTGGGTTTACGTTAACAGCATCATTACGTTTGAGGATATCGGATAAAGTTGAAACGGCAGCAGACATTGTGATTCAATATGTTTCTTTTTCTTTTATAATTACTATTATTAGGTCTCTTTTTTTGATTCTTTATGATTGCAAAAAAAAAATTTAGACAAGTACTAAAAGAAAAGGGGGTAGGAAGAAGTTTTGTGTTAGTTGTAGTAGTTGAGGGTATAAAGTGAAGAGAAATAGGAAAAGAAAAAAAAAAATACAAATAATAATCCTTCCTTTTCTAAATTAAAAAAAAAATAGGGGTAAATATCTACCCCTATTTATATTTTCCATTTAACGTATATAAGGGATTGAATTTCACGAAGTTTAGAAGTAGGTCATGAATTCAAAAATGTAAAAAAAAAAAAAGAGGGATAGAAAACCTATTGGTATTGTTTGTGGAAACATTTCGAATAATCGACACGGAGTATGTGGATGCAAAAAAAAAAAAAAAAAAAAAAATACACCATCAAAGGAGAGGGAGAGAACAAAGCCAAGGCAGAAAAAGAAATGAACACTTAAACTGAGTTAGAATAATAAATACATAACCCTCTCAAAATAATGGAAACAAAGGGAAAAAGAAAAGAGAAGCAAACCTTGCAGATGATCACACATTAACACATTTATTCAATTACTTTGAAACTATAAACTTTTACAGAAATGAGAGTAAACCCATAACGAAACACAACAAAATAATAATAGTTTATGGTTGATAAACTTTTCGAGGGGGGGGGGGGGAGTAAAAGCAAAGGTGACAATTGGTGCGAAATAACAAAGAGAAGGGGGAAGGGGTTGGAAACAATAAAACACTCAAATATTAAAAAGAAAAATCCCTTGTTTACTCCAAACATCTTGCTAGACGGTTCTAGGTTCAATGTGTATATATGATCAAAGAAAGGGTATAAGATTTCCCACCACTACCACTACCCACATGTCATTTTTTTTTTTTTTCTAAATTTGTTGTTGATTTAAGTTTTGCTTCTTCTTTTAGTTTATTTTGATTTTCCTGGCTGTTGTTGTTACATTGTTTAGTGTTTTACTACACGGGGGAGAAGAGGCTTTTCATTAAGTTCTCTCAATGTCAACTAGTTTGACGATTCTTTGGAAGTAATGCATGTGCAGATTATGTGGAAAGCATTGAGATCAAAAAACTGTGAGTGTGGTTAAGGGATGACTCGAGTAAGCAAATGGAAATTCAGGGAACGGAATATGAGGGATTGGTAACATGAAAAAAAAACACCATAACCAGAAAAGGTCATGGAAAATGTATACTATTGGAGCCATTAAACACTAAAGGCAAAATCATGAAAGTAAACAACAAACTGTGGAGTCTACTCTTCATTGACAAACCTTACATCAAATTTTTTTGACTTACATATTGCAGTCATACAGTCCATGGTTTAATCCGTCCCACCCGAGTTCACCATTAGTAGTATAACCATTGTCTATGCATGGTATTTGGCTATTAGTCAAACCATACTAATGAGTGTAACGATCTAAAAGGCATTTTGCTGCATATGCGTGTTTGTGTGGATCTATTATGAATAACTCTAGACTACAATTTGCAACTGAATTGCAATTAACCCTTGCAGCAAACATTTTAGTGGTAATCACCAAGTGTAAATCCATTATAATGCTCTTACATTGTGGAACTTTTATTTGAGGAATATAATTGATTTGTATCATTTATAGTAACTTCTGTCATTCCCTTCTTCATTGCATTACTTTCTTGTCTTTGAGGATACTTGCAATTTATGACATGTCGATAAGGGAATAAAACAAAAACATTCAACGTTACATACCAAATAGAAAGATTAATATTGTAAAGTACAGCTGGGTGGGTAGTCATGATTAAACTATTTGCAGTATTTAATATTATTGGAACTTATTATATTCAGTTGGTGTTACATCATCACGATAAATGATGGAAAGCAAAAAAAAAAAAAAATAAGAATACTTTACTAATAAAGTCATTTTCTCCACATGTTTAACAATAGTCATGTATGAAACTGGCTGACATTCGTCTCTACTCATTTACATTTTTAGTTTATTCTTGGTTTCTATTCTTTCCTTAATGCCAACCACTTAGTGAGTGTTTTAAAGTTTTCATTTCTCTAAAACCTAAAAAAGCATGACAAAAGTCTATTTCAAATAACCGGAGAAATCCCAATCACGAAAGCTTTATAATAAAAAGGTATTAGTTGTGGAAATATCTCGACTAAATTTCTGATATTTAGGGTTCATGTATAAAGTTTAAAAAAGTAGGGTATTCACTATTAGTCAAAGCTTTGCAGAACATATGTAACTCGAAGATTATGGATATTGCTGACGAAACTTAAACTAACATAGAAAAAGACAAAGCCAATGTTCCATAATTACTCTATTGGGCAAGTTAATTTATTCCCTTCCAACAGGTTTGGAAAACTATATATATCTTCGTCAAGCTAGATTGAAACACCATTAGAAAAGGCAGTACAATAATCAATTTTTGATTGTAAAATTGACAAGCAGAAACAAATTGAGCAAATTAATTAATTTGGTACCTTATGCGGGAAACTTAAAATTGGAAACAGGTATCTAGTGTGGATGTTAAATCCCTCTTTAAGAAGTATTATTAATTGTTGGTTGTTGTGTAACTATTACGTAGTAACCAGCCTGATTTCATTACTCTTTCGCTTGTTAATTGAATGAACGTTAATGCAGCCATTCAATGATAAAGAAAAGGCTAATCGCTAGTTGGTTAAAACTATTTCTTCTTTAATTTTTACAACTGACGAATATTCCTAATGACAGCTGCAGAAGTTGCACTGGTTGGGATGGCAAATACTGATTCATTACATGAATTGTTAACTCTATAACAATTAACAATTTCGTAATGGTAAGCATTTGAAAAAAATTACATCCAGTTTTTGACGAAAATGTTTCAGAAAAAAATTGTCCCCAGAGAAATACATTCAGTGGACATCACTATTGGTTGACATACAACAAGAGCTTGATCCATTTTGATGAAAACAATTTGGTTATTCAATAACAAATATCTACACACATAACAAATTAAAGGAATATTTACTATTTATATATTTGAAAATAACATACTAGGCATTTTGAAATAATGAGTTTTAGAAAATAAAGAATTGAAATCGGTACTAAATTCCATTTAGACTTGGTTTTCTCTAGATTCAGAGTTGGAATCTTCATTCATCAATTTGTCTTCTTGATGTTCAATTTCCATTTTTCTTACTAATTCGGCGTCGGAGGCAATAGGAACGGTTGGTTGCCAAGATCTCGATCTCCAAGCAGGAACATGTTCTTCCCACATTTGACCAATTTCTTCCAATCTTTTACCCTTGGTTTCCGGGAATCCAAAGTAGACATGAGTAGCCATAGCAAAACAAAAGACACCATAAATGATATATGTTTTCCAGCTAATATTTTTGAAACCAGTTGGGGTATACATGGCAATAGCGAAATTCAAAATCCAGTTGGCAGCAGTGGAAACAGCATTACCACGTTGAGCAACTCTGTTGTCACCCCAGATTTCAGCACAATAGACCCAAATACCGACCCCCCAAGTAAAGGCAAAGGAAGCGACGAATAAGTAACAACAAGCAATGGCACCTTTAGAGGCAGATTTACTGTCATCAGGAATTCTAATGTTGACTGAGTCATTACCACTATCTGGCCAAGGAATTGAGTATTGACCCAAAATACCAGCAAGACCGAATTGGAAAGCCATCATCATAGTAGCACCACCAATTAATAATGGTCTTCTACCCACTTTATCAATAAAATACAATGCAGGTACAGTAACACAAGTGTTTATAACATATTGAATAGAAGAAGCAACCAAGTTACTGTTACCGGAATAACCTGCCATTTGGAAAATATAAACGATATAGTACATCATAACGTTCATACCAGTCAACTGTTGCCAAATTTGTGCAAAAATAGCAGTAAATGTTCTATAAAGATATTTTTTGGTAAACAAAGTAGCATATCCAATATGCTTGCTTGATTGTTCTAACAATAATTGATCTTTGATTTCGGAAATTTCAATCAAAACATCGGGGTTTTCACGATCACCATGAGCTTGAATCTTGGCAACAATTTCTTCAGCAGCTTCCCATTGACCTTGTTTAGCCAACCAACGAGGAGATTCTGGAATAAAGAAACAACCCAAGAATAAACAAAGACCAGGAACAATTTGAAGTCCCCAAGCAATTCTGAATGAAGCGACACCATTAATGTGGCCCAATCCGAAGGATAAGTAAAACATGATCATGATACCTAAAGTAACAAAAAATTGGAACATACCACCAATAAGACCTCTAATTTTTCTTGGGGCCAATTCGGCACCATAGACTGGGGCAACAGCAGAACCAAAACCAACACCAACACCAGAAATAATTCTACCAATGATTAATTGAGCACGATTCTGAACTGAGGATTGAATAGCAGCACCGACCATCCAGAAGAAGGCACAGGTTAACAATGATAATCTTCTACCAAAAGGTTCAGAAACAAATGAAGAAGCAATCGAACCGAAAAATGATCCTAAAGCCATGGAAGAAGTAATAAACCCTTGAATATCTGATCCTGGAGAATTAAAGTACCTCATATAATGATCGGCACCAATGAAGGCAGACATTGAGGAAATATCAAAACCAAACATCATACCAGCAATGGTGGATATACTAGCAATGAAGAAAACATTGTAAATTTTTGGGAGCTTATCCAAATAAGTGTTGATTTTTAAAGCGGGTCCAGAAAAGATTCTTTCAATCTTAGACGACATAGTTGGCGGAGATTATAAGTTGAGATTGTTGAGTAGAAGAAGAAGAAATTTGATAAATTTTTGAAACAAAAGAGGAGAGACTTACATGGGTTTATATAGTTGTTGTTTTGGAAGAAATGTAAAGTGTTGTATTCCAGCAAATAAGCTTGACGGATAAATTTTTCAATAATGACACTAGTGTATTTCACTTTTGCGCCACTAAATTTCACCATTGCGGAGTGTCCAATCTATTCTTTATTCAAGTTTCTAGGCCTTCTTACCCCGAGTAATTCTTCCCCAAAACAACAATAACGTACATGGCTTGTAAAAAAATTCTTGTATCACTTCCAAGACATCCTGCATGTTAATTTTTTGTATGTATATATAGACTCAACGGTCTTTGTGTCGAATCTTTATGTAAATGACGAAACAAACTGGAATGGTTTTCATCTCCACCTTTTCAAAAAAATGTCATTATTTTTGTTAGTTGTTTTAAAGTAATTTCACAAATTATCAAAAGAAATGAGTTTCAGTTTGCAGGTGCATAATTAATAATTACTCTATGGTTATACATACATTGGTAGTTGTTTTTTTTTTTCTCTTCTACCAAAGTGTCGATTCATTAAATTGTGAATTCATAATTTTTTCAATAGGTGTTCAACCTTGAACAATGAAATTACTGTCATTGAAACAAAAATCGTGATCAAAAAGTTTCATTAAATTGTTTAACTTAACATAACAATCAAGAATTGCCAAGAAGAATTTTTCATGGCGCAACTGTACTTTTCCCACCTTGAGTGTTGTTGCCCCAAGTCCTAAACTTTTGCCAATCCTCGCGAAAAGTTGCAAAAGATACTTAAAACGGTGTATCGGAAAAATAACAAGCTGCAAAATTATTCGAAATGCACATTTACGGGGTGTTAATGTAGATTGAAATATACATTGAATATGAAAAAGAAATATCCTGATACAATATAAAAATGAGTAGCACATGCAAATTTTACATACTGTAGATTATTTAAATGCCCTTTATTTGGTATAGAAGTTTTTTTTTTAAAAAAAAAACTTTGCTGTTAAACGATATAGTGAAGCTAAGCAGCATTCGTGTAGACTTGCCACTCTTTAATGAATTGCTGTCTGCACCCCAAAGTACCGTTTAAATGAAATTCCGACAAATCGAAATATTTTCTTAGAATTTCAAGATAAAGAATGTTAAGCAAAGCATAATTAATTAGACGTGTGTTTGCTAAAATTAGTAATGCAAAAAATAAAACTGTTGAAATAAGAATTTTCTTGCAGGAGTTCTCTCCATGTTTAATCCTCGGAGAAATCGGAAAGAACCGTGCGTTTTTTGGCAACGCAAAGCATTGGGTGTTTCTTTTATGCCAGGTAACATCCGGATTAATAGTAAGCCTCTTCGCCCAGAATTTGTCACTGGTCATGAGAGCGAAAAAAAATTTTTTTTTTTTCTCCAGATTTCATGTTTGTTCACTAAATTAAGAAACAATAACATATCAAAACAGTCCGGGGCTTTGGACCGCATTTTTTGTACCGAAGCTTGGTTAATTATCGTTCCATCAAAATAACACACATAAAAATTATTCTGGATTTACAACCTGAAGAACAAATCACTCGCCAAGCTGGGGGTAAGAATTGGATATTGAAATCTCCATCTATAATGTACAGAATTAACTAGGATCGACCAACCTTTGGTGTTGGTCGGATATTTTAGCAGCCAAGAAAAAATAAACAACGTATATTCTGGAGTAACTCCACATTTTCTAATGAGATCACGGATAAACTACCTCTGACAGTTTGAAATTGATATTACAACAAACCTGCGAGATTGGTTCAAACTTAGACTAAATTTTGGAATTCAATAATCACATAGAATTTACATCAACTGTTATAGGTAAGTACTTTTCTGCTTCCTGGGGTATGAAACCTCCAGTCAACCAAAATTGAAATTGCTTGGAAGCCATGAATCGGTTGTCTAATATACAAAAAAGCCACCTTAAACTGTCACAATTAATTCCACCAGTGCGGGGAGTGCAAACCAACGCACTCCCATGAGACTTATGGACTCAATTATTGTATAACTCGGCTATATGATCCGTGGACTGGACTCAATTTCAGCCTTCAAATTCAATATGAATTATCTGGTTATCCAGGTAAACTTAGCTCAACCCTTTCAATTATTTTATCTTAACAGACTAGTGACTAGTCTCTGAATGACCTAACATGGTATAACGCTTTTTCAATTGGAGTAATTTTCTTAGTAAATCCTTACTTAACATAAATGCTAGTTCCAAATACATTATACAATTTCAAAAAAACAACACTATCAGGTTCTCCCTGGCTTTCTCCTTTCAATCACTATTAGAAAGCGGAAATCCTATCAAATCTTTTGTACAATGATCAACTCCTGTTCATGATCAGTGACTTTCACGTGACAAAACTAAGAGACAAAAACAAAACTAGCAAAACAAAAAAAAAAAAAATTCTGAACTCACGACCAACTTCCTTCTACAGCAGGTATGAATTTTGATGGACAGGATTTAACTGGTGTTTTCAAGATAACCAATTTGGTTGTTTCTGGGCTATGTGTGGTAGGTGGTCTTTCCCAATTGTTCTACAGTTTCCATTCATTTGTTTCTGGATTGTATATTATTGCATTTGGTGCGGTAATTGGGGCATTGGAATTTCGAGTACCAGCTGAAGCGTACGCTTATGCGTCGTTTTTATTTTCGTTTATTGGCCGTGGAATATTCTACACGTTTCTTGGGGTCAGTTTAAGTGGTGGGTCATTTTTCAGAGTGTTTGCAGCATTAGTGCTTTTTACAATTGGGTTGGCATATGTGGTGTTGGAGACTATTCCTAGTATTTCGCCCCCAGAAAATATGAATCCTGATGGGGCAGTGATTGGATTGAACGATGAAGAAGGGGTGTAATCAGGGCTTGCAGGTTAGTAGTAGTGTTTAGGTAATGTATAAAATAGACTACAAAAAAACGTCAGTTAAGAACACCGGTTGAAGCAGAGTAAGTAGGGTGTGTTGATTTCTAGAAGTTTGACATCCCTTGTTGTTTGGAGTAGTGTATTGAGGACGTTTTTTTTTTTTTTTCTCACCTCAGTACAATCTCAAATGCACTGAGCGCTGTGTAGATGAAAAATCTAACAACAACCCTTTCTACTGCTTATTTGTTTGCTTGATTTTATTTACCCTATTTTTACAAGTATTTACAATGGCATCTGCATCAGCCAAGAAGTTGGCAGTATCCAACACCAATATCTTAAATCAATTATTAATCATTTCTGCATCAATCAACATTATTGTATTATTAGTTATCTCCATTTTCCATCGTCCATCTTCCTATAAACCATGGATAATTTTTTCCATTCCAAGTATATTATTACAATATTCTTTGGAAAAATTTGGTCGTCCCAAATATGCTAATGGCAATTCTTTAGTTTCAAGTGGCGAAGACATTAGATTACTGGGGAGTTTATATGAATATTATTTTGATGTTATCTATTTGACTTGGGGGTTTGATATTTTAATGATTATTTTTGGAAGCAATAAAGTATGGTATGGATATTTGATAATTCCTGGATTTGCCATTTATAAATTGAGTAATTTTATTTTACCATTTATCAAAAAGAACAAATCTAATGGCTCGACAACAGAAGTACAACAGGCAGAAACTAAACAAACCAATTCAGCTACTAGTAAACGTCAACAAAAGTTGCAAGCCAGAAGAGAAAAGGGACCAGCTGTTAGATATAGATAATACAGGGTTTGTTCGGAAAGTTTAATAGATACCACAGTCTTTTTTTTTATGAGCGGAACCAATTATAACTGCGTAATACGTATGACATTATATATACTTGATAAAATTTTGTATTATTAATCGACCCGAAAAAGGCCTCTCAGTAGCTGACAATGTCAGTTGATTTCTATATTTATTTATGAATTCTTCATATGTTAAGATGAGTATTTGTGGTTCACTTATAATTGAATTGCACCACACGACTTCAATTATCAATTTGTGTGGGAATCGAAATGAAAAAAAAAAAAAAAAAAAAATCTTTCCAACAATCAAAACCTTTCTACTAAACTATAGCATAACACAATTATATATCCATAATGCCTAAAGTATCGAGCGTAGATAGATTCATAGAATTGTCAACAGATTTACTAGCAAATTATCCAACCACAACAACTTTATCAACAACATATACCAATATATCTAAGAAATCTAAAAAATCAACTCCAGCCTCAGCATCAACAGCCACAACAAAACCAAAATCAAACAAAATTTCAACTCATGCTGTAAGTTTTAAGCTTTATGAACCTAATTCTGGGAAATGCATTAAATACACCACTACTAAATCTAAAGAATTATCACGATTATTAAATTTTATTGGTCCAAAAGGTTTGAGTAATGACAATTTACATGTTGTGGGATTAGCTAGTTTAATGACCAATGTGAAATATGAAAAACCAGTTGAACCAAGTTTAGAAAATACCCCTGTTCCGGAATCAGAGAATTTGGTGACAAAGGAAATTGAACAAAATAAACCTAATGCTAAAGAGGAAAAGACAACTACTAGTACTTCCAGTAAAAAGAAGAACAAAAAGAAGAAAAAGAAGAATTGATAGGTAAAAAGTTGGTAAATAGAATGCATATATACATACATATAATGGATGAAGCAATATGGTCATTGATGAAAATGCCACTTGTAATATTGCAGAACAACTGTAGAGGATACAAGCACAGGGATGACCTTGTTACAATTCAATTTCTCAAAACAATTGATACTATTATTAAAACAGAACAAACAACAGCAAAAAAAGCTACATATATCCTTAGTTTGTTTTATTGCAACAAAACAGTCTTCAATATTTCTTCTCCACTTCCTTTCTATTCAAATAATGAAGATGAAATTGACAAATTATCTAAATAAATTTCTCAACCTGGATATCAAACTCTCACGCTTGCCCGTGTATTGCGAGTCATTTTCACCAACATTATTGCCCGACTGTAAGGAGGCTGTTGATGATGATTTGTGCTCAGGACTAGATGGATAGTGTCCAGGAATACGAGGTGAGTTATTGTTGTTTGCATTGTTTTCACTACCACTTCTTTCAAGAGTAGATTCAGAATCATGGGGCAACAATACCGGCTTGACTGGTTTATTTTCTTGGAATGTACTAACTATCTCGTTTTCCTTGGTCTCAGTGGAGATTCCAGAATTAGCAGCAGTGTTGTATTCAGTTTCTTGATCGTCGCGTTTCAAATCAAGATGTTCGTAATCAGAAGAAAGTGGAGGTGATGAAACAGCAGCAAAAGATGAAGACGGAGTTAAAACTTGATTCAATGTCTGATGATTTGATGATGGTTGTGGGAGATCGCTTGACTTCTTAGGTGCATTATCACCAGGTGAATCAATATCAGAAATAATATCCTCCTCAGTAATGATTGATTTCGATGGGGATTTCAGAGATACCACTGGTTCAACAAAACTTTCATGATCTTCAATACCACTTTCTTCCAAAATTTGAGGTTGTTCTTCCTGAAGAGTTGGTTCTGGTAGATCCTTGGCCAAATTGTTTTTTTGATTAACAATTGGTTTGGGTGCAGACTCAGCCTCAGCCTCAGGCTTCGAAACATTAGTTGTTCCTGATGTACCCAGCTCTGGTAGAATCTCTTTACCTTTGAGTCCACTAGTGGCGGTTACGTTCTTTACATCCTTTTCATCAACTTCTTCAACCAACTCATCAGCATAGATAATATTATTGGAATTACCGTGCTCATCATGAGTCACTTTAAATTGATCATTGACAATCCATTGATCATCATTAATAATAAATTTGAACACAACGTCTTGTCTGGTTTCCAATTTTATTTCTTGCAAATATTCTTTGGTCGGCTTAATGGTAGGTAATGATCTCGACCAGTTGTCAAAATTGCCAGTTATTTGAATAGAATGAATGTTTTCATCTTTCAAGGGCCTGAAAAAAAATTATCATGTTAGTAATATGTTATTTAAATTGACACATTGTTGATGTCCAGAATGAATTGATTGTGTAGTCAAACTTTATCAATCACTGATAAGTATCAAACTCCGAATATGATCAACCACACAAACAAACTAACAAAAAAAAATTCTTTGTACGCGAGTTATCCGCCCCTCCTTGATATCACAAAATCAATACATCAAACAATCAGCCTTATTGATTGGGATTAATCGAACATACCATCTAACTGTATAAGTATACAACGTCATTTTCCTGATAATGAAAAAGAATCCAGCTCGAAATGATTAATTTGAAGAAAGAAAGAAGAAGAAAGAAATAGCAAAGAAAAATGGTAAAGAAAAAAAAATAAGAAAAAAATAAAAAAGAATAAAAAATAATAAAGATGTCGATAGTGTGGTGGTGTTAGTATTGTTTACTAATCTTAGTTAGTGTAGTAGTATATATACAGTATAATTCTAAATTGTCATTTTTATTATTAAATATCTCTCTTCTGTAATCTAATTAAGCCACTACTAAAAGCAAAGATAAACAACTACAACTACAACTTTCCATTACCAAATTAACTACGGATAATGCTACAAATTTTTTCGAAATGAGTTATCAAAATCCACACACACAATTTTGTGTACTTTTTTTTAAAATCAACCTCTTTGATTTTCAACCAATCAGGTAATTGGGGGGATTGGATATTTTTGTTATGAATAATTGCTCAATCAGGTTATTAAATTCTTATTTGATTTGTTGTGGTTTTTTGCTTTAATTTGAGTTAACACTAATCGATAATTTTCAGGGATGTTAATTTGTTTTCTTTTTTTTTTTTTGTGATACTGTTTATCGCATAATCTTTTGCTTACTTCACCAATTGCTCCCTCCTCCTTCTTTTGTTTTCCTCCCTTCCCCTCCTTTATCTTTTCTCTCATCAACAACTAAGTTAAAAACATAAAAGTGAGTTTGAATTCATGGACACTACTCTCTTATTTTTGATTACTACTAATTGGCGTGTATCCTTAATATTCCTCATCAATAAACCGCGTCAATGATAATCAAAACAATTTCAGAATTACTACAAAATCTTGTTACAAAAAGTTGGGTAAAATTGATCTAGTTTTAGATTTTAACTAGTTTTAGTTTTCACATATTAAACCAAGCATAAAAATCGAAAGATTTCGGATCAATAGCTAGAATTCAACAATCAGATTGATAACCTATTGAGAAGCAATTGGTGCTGACTTGAATTGTATTAAATGTTTTATTTCCAATTCAATCTTGATGTAAATGAAAAGCCGGGATCTTTCTTTTTTGTTTTAGTATTGCATTATATGCTTTAAGCCCGCCTCACATGTACATACAACATCAAGCAAAATGCAGCAATTATTGCTTTAGTATTCGTATTTTTTAACACATGAGATGACTATTACCTGTTATTAATACATATTTATATACATTTTAACACTAAAACCATTTTACTCTGACATAAATAGACAAAATAGCAACAGCTCTGTAAATAACAAGACATCCAATCAATCCACCGACCATTGGACCCAAATTTTGCTTCATATTGTAGTAACTCAAGACATCTTCCCCTGTTGTTAATAAGCATTCAGCAGCTCCACTATTACATTCGAAACTCTGGTTTTGGAAACCTAAATTAGCACATATGGCAACAGCATACTTCATGGGACTAATATAATTGACTCCTTTGAAAAAACCAGGCATATGCAAAGACATGGTACCTCCCATGAATATAGCCATGGAAACAAACGTACTCAAAACATTTGTTGCTACTCCCATATGAGTAAAAATACTATTAACAAAAATCCCTAATGATTCACCACAATTGATAGAAACAAACCCAGTACCAAACATTGCAAAGAACATTTGTGGGGTTCTTGGTAATCCACAAGCAAACACAATCAATGCTGCGAAAAAGAAACAAGGAACTACTTCTGTCGGTAATTCATTGAGCAAATATGAGAACCCAAACTCAGTAACACCATATATTCCATCTCGGTATTCTTGATAAAACAAGTTTCTTTCAAATGGGTATAATGTGATATTGTTAATCAAACCAGCAAAATACAAATTAAGAACTTCTTGCACCAACCCCAATCTATTGCTGATCCCTTCTTGAGTGTTTCTCAAGGGTGTGAAATATAAGGTGTGGACAATTGCCAAAAAAATTGTTTGTCCGGCTCGATTAATAACAACATCTTTGGCACGATACGACGTCAATAATTGTCTTCGGAATATAGTTGGGAACGTAATGAATATCGGTAATCTTTGATAATAGTACTGAGGCAAATCAATAATCTCATGCAGAAAAGTGGCAGTGCTTGCCATTTTTTTAATGCTATTGGCTTGCCAATGTGAAATTAATTCGGCAACTCTCCTCTCCAGTTGTATTTTGTCTTCATTCATTCCTCGAGATATCAAATCCAATATATAATCGGCAACATTATGGCCCTCTGGATTATCATATCCTAAACTTTCCAAGTAATCAACAATGCCAATTGAAGTCCCGTCGTATATGACCTTGCCTCCTCTACCCAATAATAATAAAGACCCAAACTTGTAAAACATTTGCTCACTTGGTTGATGGATCGTTAAAATAATGGTGGTGTTGTTCTCCTTGGCTAATTCGTCCAATAATGTGAGAATTGTTTCAGCTGTGGAAGAATCCAATCCTGAAGTTGGCTCATCAAGAAATAAAACTTTGGGTCTACTCAATAATTGAATAGCAATAGAAACCCTTCTTTTTTCACCACCACTGATCCCCTTAACATATTCTGACCCAATTAATGTATCAGCACAATCAAGTAACCCTGTTTGTCTAATTAGCTTGTTGATAATAGTGGGGATACTTTTATGCTTATCCAAAGGCAAACGAAGTTTCGCTTGGTAATACAAAGTTTCGCGCACAGTTAACTGTTCAATCAACGAACTGTCATGTTGAGTCACATATGCCGATATTCTAGAAAGTTGATCACGAGATATGTCTTGCATACCATTTAAACGAATTGACCCCAGTGATACGAATTTGGAATTCCGTGAAAGCCTATTTGACAAATAATTGAGGAGTGTAGTTTTCCCACTACCGGAGGGACCCATTATTACATTAACTTTATTTGCTTGAAAAGATGCAGTCACATTGTCTAATAAAGTTTTTGTGGTTTTCGTTCGACCAAAAATGTTACTCTTTGTCACGTCCAAATGGATATTATTAATATTTATTTCCAAATCATGTTTATCAGTAATATAATCCTGTTCTCTTTCTGTTTTCTTTTGATGTAAAGTCTCATGTTCCTCCTCACCTTCTCCAATAGTGTTTTTCTTAGTTTTTGCCATACTCACATCATGCAGTTTAAAATAGAATAGTATACCACTCAACACAAAGAATCCTACTGTCCAAAGCACCAAGTATCCAATCGGGGCACCAACCCATCCTACTGGGAATCCCAATATTTTAATTTGATAGTCTCCAGAAAACTCTTGACATCTTGGATCATTGATATCATTATATGGGCATTGCCCATGCCACCCACTAAATTGATTATTTGTTAAGGCGCCAAATGCATACCAAAAATAAGCAAGATATTTTGTCCACTTTACATAAACTGGCATAGTCGCAGCATTAACAAAATACCCGCATGCACTATTTTGGATTTGATAAATTAAGTTGATAAGCAAGGCTGAAATAGGATAACTAGGAGCAATGGCAAATGAAAACATTGCTGTGCCCATGCAACATAATTCTATTAAAAACACAACGACAAAATAAATTCCAAAATGACTTCCATCTCCTAATCTCAACCCCCACATGAAAAATGTGATAATAGAAAACAATAACGACATGGGTAAATCTTCTAAAAAAAGTTTCCCTAATCTACGGGAAATTAAAAATCCAGGAATACTCACTTGATCTTCCAGGTATTCCCTATAAAAGAATACACCATCAGTTTCCCATAATCGTTCAATCTCAAAATACATGGGTACAAATCCCATAATTTCCATGGCAACATAAAGAGTCGATGTCAATGATCTTATACCGGCAAGATCGTGTTTTGGACGATAGAACATCCAACCAACAGTTACACCAATTATAACTATTCCCATATTGAAAACTATTAACCTTTTATAATCACGGAAAGTCAATTTAAATGTTCGTTTTGTCAATACAGTAACTTCTTGCAAAAAAGAAATCTTATCTGCTTTTGGTTTGCTAAAAAGTGTTAAGTTTTTCTTAAATTGATGAGATTCGTTGGAGAGCTTCTCTTTATCAAGTTGTTGTAGGAATTGATGATTATTACTCCAGGTTTGTACCAATTTGTTGATTCTTCCCACTGTTTGTTGTTCCTTTTCCACAGATGTTGTATCTTTTACAGATAAATCCATAATGTATTCTAAAATATGTTTTGACTGATCATCTGCATCTCGACCCAAAAAGTTAAGGTTATTGAAATAAATTTCGGCGTTGGCCAAATTTCCGTAATAAATAAGTCTTCCTCCTCTGGTCAACAAACAAATCTTATCAAAAAGTTGTCCAATCTCAGGTCTTGGTTGGTGAATCGATAAAATAATAGTGATTCCGTATTCTGGAGACGCTAGTTTCTTCAACACATGCACTAATTTCAAAGATGATGATGTATCTAATCCAGTTGTTGGTTCATCAAGAAATAGAATTGCTGGCTTTGACAACATTTGTATGGCCAATGACACTCGTCTCTGTTCCCCTCCAGATAAAGTAGATGAATTCAGGGAAAATGAAGCCACATATGTGTCTTTGAGATGGCTTAATTCAAGAACATCTAGAATATACTCAATCAATTCAGCTTTTTCTTGTTTAGTAACATGTGAAGGCAATCGTAAATCTGCTTGTGTTGATAATGTTTCCCATACAGTCAACCCGGGCAAAAAAATATCTGTTTGTAAAAGATATGCATGTTTGATATGTTTGTTCAGACTCGAAGTTTCATAGGTAACAGAACCAGAAAACCCCAAGTTTTTATTATTGATGTTGGTTCGCTGCGATAAGGTGTTTAATAATGTGGTTTTCCCACTACCTGACCCACCCATGATAGCCACAAGTTGACCACACTCTATATCAAATGACAAGTTATTCAATATCTTGGAAGTTCCCTGTTCATATTGTGCTTCTTGGTCTGAAGTATGCTTGGATGATTTTTGTTGTTGTGATTTAACAGATACTGTCAAATTACGAACTTTGACACCTACTTGGTTTTCTCGTGAAATACTTAATACACTAGCACCTTCCTTCATAATTGTCAGCTAAAAAATGTATACATCTAATATTGTATTAAATGAGAAAAAAAGAAGGAAAATTTAATAAAGGAAAATTCCCAGGTGACATATATATATTGTTCCTAAAATTAGAGAAGGTATTGAAGAGTTTTATTTTTTTTTTTTTTTTCCAGTGATGATTAATAAGATTTGGATATATGCAGGATATTTTGCTTCTTCTAACAGTTAAAGCTAAATTTTTGTGTACCATGCGGTGCATGAAAAGCGCAAAATTTCTAAGATAAAAATGAAAGCTAAGTTCAAAATGTTGAATGACAGAAGAAGGAAAGGTACGTGTAAGGTTTCTTTTGAAAGGTCAATGATAGGAGCAATTGTAAGATCGGACAATAGCTCTTAAGTCACAACTACATTGAATCTTTCTAGCCTAGTATAAGCTGTTTTTTTTTTTTTGTCAATTTTGCCAGAGTTGTAAATGCAATTATAAAATGTGTTAAAAAAACAGACCAGCCGTTTTGTGTAGGAATTTCTTGTTTCGTTAGTTTATTCCGTCGTTGTTCCGCACAAAAGATAGTCGTTGAAGGAACCCACAACTTATTGATTAAACACCAATTTGTTTATACAGCAACGGAAATATTGAGTGACACATATTACTGGTCATCAAACTTTAACGACCATTTTTGCTCGTGTTTGAGGACAATGTAAAAGAAAAAAAGAAAGTCCTTCTTTTACCTTATTGCCAAATTAAGCAAGTCTATGCGAGCAAGACAAAGCCAAGTAAATTCATCGGATATTTTATTAATCCTTGCAAAACACTATGGTTACTAATACTACTGTTACAACTTTTCTTGGTTTACTTTTCCTTCCAACCCAGCTTTACATAGTATGAGAAGCGCTATTGCGTTGTGGGTGAAATGTGTTTACTGTCTCGGGTAAGCAAATTGTTTTCTTGTCTCGGATAAAAAGTTTGTAAATGCCCATCCGAAATTGCGCTTACCTACAATGAACCGCATTATTAGTAAAGGCAAAACAAACCTTAACAGAAATAGAACAACAGCTTCTTCAGAAGTTCGTCATACAACAGCAACTATACGGCAAAAGGTTAATTTTTCAATTTGTGATATGTCAAACTCTTAATGAGAAGGCAAATAAAATTGTTGTTACGATCACATGACTATTTACTAACGTTGTCTTATGTACTCTATTTTGTATTTAAAGACAATCTGGCTAATTGTAAAACAGCTTCTTTAGTATTAGCTCCTCCAATAAATCCAGCCGCATGAATAAATATACAGCCATCTACACCTGATTTTTCGCTTAGTTCCTGATCTCTTAACCCTCTCAATTCTTGTGGAAGTCCCAATCTAAATTCAAAAGAGGTTGAGGTGACAGACACTGTTGATACCCTCCATTTTCCACTCGAGTCTTTAAACAACACAAATTTAATCAACCCTTCAGCATTGTTTTCCTTTTCAATATTATACAAATGCTCTTTCCACGGACAGAATTGATCCAATACAAGAATTTCACCAGATTTGTCAACTTCAAATCTATCGTCGAAAGCTTTAGCAACAATTGATTTGGCGGGTAACCAACTTTTACCGTATCCTTCCAATAAACTCACAAATACAGTACCCATCAATTCACTGCTCTTTAAGAATTGACGATCATAATCAGCATCGGTACAGCTTTCATTCCAACTTGGGTTCAATCGTGACACAATGGAAGGCAATGTAATGTTTTTATCGGTGAATTTTGGTGAAACATCTTTAGGGTAGTTGTTAATACCGTTATCATTAGCATCCAAACTTTCAATAAATTCCTTATATATCTTGTCGTACAACAATTCAATATTTGGGTTACCGTCTTCCAATTTCAAAACTTCTTTGATTATTTCTCTGCCAAAATGTTTATACACTAATCCAGCTGAAGATAATTTAGTTTTGTAGTGTTCGTTAAAAGTAGTATCGAATTCACGTTGATGATGGTCAAAATATTTGACACCATCGTATTTACCACTGACATCAACAACAATATCACTAGATTCCCAGTCTTCAGGGCTTCTTGAACGAACTAACTCTGCTTGAGAATATTTAGGCAATAATTTTAATAAATAAACAGCAAGCGATTCATCAGCATGGAATGAACCTGAATGAGTACAAATTTTAACCATTTTGTCTAACTTGATTTTCTTGCTAACTGACATCAATGGAATTAATTTGGTTGGTTTATTAATCAGTGAGATGAGATTGGATGAAATTTTCATTGCTTGGTATTTTTGTTTTTTTTTTTTTTGGTGTGGTTTTGCAATGAAAAGTTCTTGCTGTTTCAGTTATTGTAAATCTATAGAGTGTGTAGTACTATAAGACCAAACATAAGTAGGTGTTTTGCGTGATAGACTAGAGAAACCAGTCCTTCAGATGCTTGATTATTAGGTATATTTTATGCTCAACATAAAGAATCAAACGCACAAAGTATGAGATCACCTATTTGATAGTGTGCTTCATAAATACAATTTTACATTTCTATCTTACAAATGCTGTTAATAAGATTTGGGAGTATCATCTTTCAAGTTTATTAGCGGTGAAAAGTTGTGTGACAAGTATTGGAGATGTTGTCAAACTTTTCCTAATCATGTTCCAACACTTTTACCAATTGATGAGTTTCTTTCATTTTGATAATAGAGTTGCGATTTTGTCAAATCTGACAAAAAAAAAAAAAAGGTGCAGTCCAACACAATTATCAAGTCCTAATACTCTTTCTTTCTTGTTGAAAACACATTTCTATCATGTTTAAAAAACCAGCCCAAATCAAGCCATCTTCAAATATTAAATCGTCCGAAAGGAAAAGACTATTGTCATGTATTGCCGACTCACATTCATTGCCTCTTGAAGAACTAACGAAAGAGGAAATTGAGAGAATACTACCATCAGTAATCAAAAAAGCTAGCTTTGTCTCCTTTGAAAAAGTTTCTGGGTCAATTTATTTTGATGAGAATGAAGTTCCTGTTTGGTTCCATACTCGGGATTCGGATATATATCCAACTATATTTACATTAATGAAGTATCCAACTATCTTGCCAACAATTGCCACACATCCTCATGTTCTCGGTGTGTTGGCTAAAGGAGCCGACCTTATGTTACCAGGAACAGTTCCTCCATTTGATAAGCGAGCAGTCAAGGGTGCAATTGTGGGGGTTGTGAGTCATGACAACCCTGAAAAAGTAACTGCCATTGGCCATTGTAAATTGAACATGACACAATTTGATTCGGTGGTGGGCAGATCAGGTGTTGCTGTGGAAATCATTCACCACTTAAATGACACATTATTGGAGAAGAAAGAATTGATTATTCCAGTTGAGGAACCAGTCGAGGCAACATCTAATGAAGTGATACCAGAAACCAAACCTGCTAAAGAAGAGAAACACGAACTTCCTGAATTGACTACAGAGGAGATTGATAATTTGTTCATTAAATCAATAAAGTCTGTGAACAACATCGAGTTACCCACTCCTGCATCTACTTTCATGTCATATGTCAACAAAAATGTGCCATCTAGTATTACTATGAAGAAAACGTCTTGGAAAAAGGCTTCTAAATTTTTAAAAGAAATGGCCAAACAAAATTATATCAAAGTCAAAGGTAAAGATGAAGACTTGTCAGTAATTCAATTAAATACCAGCAATGGAGAGTCAAATGTAACCCCGAAGGCAAAACCTAAACCTACATCTAATGGATCCCTGAACACCCTCAAAGTTATTCCTCTTTATAAACCAACCAAAAATCTTCGTTTATTTTTCAATAAGCTAGATGCTGAGTATGATGAGTATTTCACTGCTCCTGCTGCAAGGTCATTATTAGAGTCGTATATCAAGAAGTTTTCATTGGTTGCTGACGACCCCAAACTAATTAAGCCAGATGCAGAATTGGGTACAAAAACTGAAATGCCCCGTGATCAGTTGCTCAAACATTTTCTTACCAAATTTTCTCCGTATTATCAAATCAACAACTCTGCAGTCTATAAGGGGACGCCACCAAAGATTGAAATTGTTACAGAACTAAAGATAGGGAGAAAAGTGGTTACTAGAGTTTCCAATTACGAAAAATTCGAAATCAAGACAGAAACTTTAGCTAAAGAATTGAGAAATAAATGTTCCGGTTCATCTACAATTGTTGACAACGATGTACAAGTACAAGGTCCCCATGGAAAATTGATTATAGACATATTAAAAGAGAAAGGTGTTCCTGTGTCGTATATTAATTTTGAAGATAAAACAAAGAAGAAGAAAAACAAAAAATAGTGGTTCGTATATGTGTGTCTAGTGTTGTCTCAGTTTGCTTGTTTTGATTGTTGACGCTACGACCATTGTTTAGATCTTTGTATACTGTATTAGAATTTAAATAGAAATATGTCAAAACTGTTATGACTGTTAGGTTGTAAAAAGGTCGAGTAATAATTGCACATTTGTGTTATTTTCTAATTATCACATAAAACAAGAGAACATTAAAGAAGAAAAAAGCAACGAAGAAAATGTTGAACCCACCATCACACTCCACACACACACAATAGACAGAATCTTCGTTTCACCGCACACGGATATAAGTCACACTCACACAAAAGAAAAAATAGCCAAAAAATACAATCTTACAAACTCTTTCAAAAATTCTTCTCTTTTCCCGTCAAGGATTTTCATCTTCATTAATATCTGATAGGTCTCTGTCTTTTTTTTATTTTTGACAGTTTAGTATCATTTATCAAATGTCAGATAATATACAACGCTCATTTATCACGTCGGTGGAACAAGCAGTATCCTCCACGATAAGTAAACAAAAACCACTTTTTGTTTATCTTGTCACTTCAGGTTATACGGAGAATACGGACACGTTTTTACCAAAGTTTATTGATGAACAAACAAGTGCAATAATAAAATCAAACTTTATTTTATTGAAGTTGACCCAAAACACCGTTGAATTTGGATACTTCAGTCAGTTATTCAAAGATTTGATTGTTCCTAGTTTTTATATTGTGAATGAGGGGAAGATTGAGGCTGTTATTTCCAACGACACAACAAAGGAGGAGTTTATCAAAATAATTGGTAAGTTAACAAAACATACACCATCCATTAATAATACCTCATCACATGAAAGCAGACATACGGAGAATAATGTAGTTGTTGAAAGTCTGCGTCGCAACCACTCTAAGCCTAGCTCAGATCATGACAAATCGGTAAGAAAGTATCAAGAGGGTGTAGCCAGAATGAGGCAGGAAAAGATTGAAGAAAAGAAAAGATTGAGGGCTTTGTTAGAAGCAGATCAGAAAGAAAGGAAACTTAAAGAGCAAGAAAATGCAATTGCAGAATCGGAAACTTCTACTAAATCCCCTTCAACCAAACAAACTTCGCCATCATCTACCAACTCATGTGTTTTATCTATTAAACTATTTGATGGAAGTACAATGAAACGGGAGTTCAAAGCGCATGACACGTTAGTTGATGTAAGAAAATGGTTGGATTCTGAAGTTGAAATCATCCCACCTGCGAAAAGTATGCCTTCTTTTGCTACCACAGCTTATCCATATCCTACAGGTTATGCTTTTCATCGCCCTGCATTACCTCGAGTCACTTATCTGGAAGAGCAAGAATCCAACACTTTGGCTGACTTGGATTTAACACCTAGATCAGCTTTAATTTTGAAGCCAACTTATAATGAGGTTGACTCAGACAAGCCAGATAATGACATCGGGAAAACTGGTATTTTCCGCAGCTTGTTAAATGTTTTATTCACTTTAGGTGCTACAATTTTTTCTGTTTTCTCGTACGGAGTCAATGCTCCACATAACCAAGAACGTCGGGATAGTTCTCCTAGAAATGATCATAACGAGACTGAAAATTTACAGTCTAGTGAAGATGACCAATCAGTTAACATTCATCGACCTTCAATTGCAGGTCATCCAGGTCTGTTGATGTTTGAAAGCACATCTGCTTCATCCTTGTTTTTGAATATTGAACCTGACGTTGAAGAGACCAGTGGAGATGTTTTGAGACCTCATTCACCACCTGTACCTATTGAATCGCATTTCAATCAGTATTCCCAGCAAGCGTATTCCACAGCTTCTAACATCAACAGTCGTCCAACAACACCAGGATCTCGATCTTTAAGGCAAATGCCAACTGTACATGGTGAATCAAAGGAAACGTCTAGTAAGAAGGAGCAGACTCATAACGTAGATAGTTATAATGGCAATAGCATCAACGTACACGAAAGAGATGATGAAACCCCAAAAGATTAATTCTAGTTAATTTTGTGACTGCTTTTGAGATATATATGAAGGCAGACTTTTCGAATTTAATTAGTGTTTGATTTAGGTGTATATAATAAATAAAGGTATGTGTTGTGTTAATTGTACGTTTGTTTTCACAGTTGAAAATTAACAACCAGATCTCTAAATGTAGGGGGGAAGAAAAAACTCCTTATCTCTCAAGATTTGAGGAGAGTGAAAATTTAAAAAAACAAACAAATAGTAAACCCAACCCTCATTGATTGCACATCATATACACATAGTGCCTACTATAGTTAGTTGTCTTCTTTTTATTTTAGTTTTTATGGAGAAGCTTTCAAGTCTTGAAGATTTGCTTCGAATTCCAGGCCATAATAGCAGTGTGATTCTGGATATTTCAGTTCTATCATGTGGATGTCTAACCTCAGAATCACTTTTCAATGAATCCAATGGTCCCAAAATTTGCCCCACCTGTCAAAAACAGAATGTTTCCATTTTGGCACCAGTGAAACCTTTACGTGATCTTTACGGTATAATTTCAAATCAGCAGTCGCAAACATCTCTAGAAAGACGGCGTCCATCCTCCTCCAAGAAAAGTGTAAAGGCTATACTGGATGAGAATTATAAACCTAAAGCACGAGATGAAACAACTGGGAATACCGAACCAATGAGTTTGTTAAGTTTATTCTATAAGTTTGCCAAAGAAGAGCAATTCGAGAGAACAGATCTGAAAGAAGTCCCTCATTCCTATCAACAACAACAACAACAACAACAGCAGCAGCAGCAGGTGAAGGACAACCAACAAATTCAAAACACGTTACAAAAACAGCAGCTGAATCGTTCCAGCATAACAAAGACACAACCAATAGATATATCAAACAAGAAGGCAAATGTTGATTTGAGTAGGTCCTATCCATCATCAGTTCTGATGAATTCTACTTCAATTTCCCCACAAAATCAGAGAGCATTTGTTGAATCCACCATCTCGGGTATTGCAAGAACTAATACAGAAACCGATTTCAATAACTCTACGGATAACAATATCATTCCTTCCAGTTTTGAAAAGAATCTTCTTGAGAGTTTAAGTGAAAACAAGGAGTTTAATTTTGCAAAGTGTTTCCCATTCCATCGTAAGTTATCTACGTTTCCAACACAACAACTAAAATTGAATTTATCTTCAATAGTTCCCTTTAAACTGTCTAATTATTCTATCAAGAGAGCCAGCAGCACTTCAATTCATTCATATCTAGATTACAACTCCAGCATGGAAATTACTCGTTTTGTTCTCATTAGCAATAAAAGATGGGAAGTTTATGAATATATAGTGCCGATGGGTCATACTGGTAGCTCACTGATTAAACCTCAATTAATATGCTGTGGTAAACTGACTGGAGAATACGGCGAGAATCTAAATAACCTATCTATGCCTGATGCCGATAGTGATGGGCCCAAAGAGATTATAGTAAGAAATGATTTTGGTGCAAAGGATAATAATAGTAACACTAATGATTCAGATATTAAAAAACGATTGAACTCATGGGACCAAATGTATTGTAAATTGACGAGAAACTACTTGGTTATATCTGGAACAAAGGGAATTATGCGTATATTTAATTTGAATAAAGCGTCGCCGTATAAATTTGGTCAACCAATGTACACTTTCATTACCAATTTCCCCATAAGATGCATTGCTATTTCACCAAACGGTTCTTTAGTTGCATGTGGTATTACTGCAAAGGAAAGGATATTGGGGAAAGAACAACCGTTTGTCATACTTCATAGATTGGTGATGCTGGAGTATGGATCCCTTGAATCTGCCGATCCATTGACAATAACTATTCCTTATAGAGACCCAATAAAAATCATGAATTTTAATGAATCATCTACTCATTTGATTATTGCAACTTCTTGGGAAACAAGGTATTTGATTATCAGGTTGACCAGTAACCGCCAAAATGACAATTATCAAAAGCCGCGTTTGGTCTGGTCGGAGATTGTGTACAAATCGAATCGACGTTTCAAATCTGATTTTGATGACGAGAACCTGGCGGGTGCCATTTATGAAGAAAGAGCAGAGGCTGAGAATGACTTGATGCTATCTAAAGAAGGTATAACTGATGTCAAATTTGGCACAATGAACTCAAACTTGGTTATTATCACATCTTGCTCGTTAAGAAGCAGGCCACCTTTAATAATAAAATTGGAAGGAGGTCAAATTGATTCAACGAAAAATGTGGTCAATAATAACGATATGAAAAGTGTGAGTAGTGCCGATGAAAGTGAAAAATACTCAAGTGTAGAGTCAGCTGAGACATTTATGAGAATCAACGAAATTGGATCACTCATACATAGAATTGCAGTGTCTCCTCGTGGTGATGGTGTTGTTTTCCTTGATAAGGATGGGAAACTATTTTTAGTTGCCAGTGCCAACTTTTACCCAGGAAGAAGAATAAGCTCAACTGATTCGAAAAATAAGAAAATTGTTGTTCAATTAGGAGATGTTGCTAATGCTGAGAGGTTTAGTGAATCGGCGTCGGTGGTTTTCAGCGCTGATGGAGGTAAAGTGTTTGCCTTGGACAGAAAAGGGGTGTTTTCTGTATTTGATTTTACAAAAGGTATTCCTGGTGAAGATCCAGATGTGATTAAATGTAAGATCATCAGTTTGTAAATAAGAAAAAGAGGGCAGAGTGTATCTTAGCATTAATATAGAATACTTCTCTCGGTATTAGACGGGAATGGCGAGGTTTTTGAAGTGTCGCGTGAATTGTGCAAATATACCAAGAAAAAGAGCCACACACATCAGTTTCAGAAGAAGAGACAAAAACTGCCAACGAACAACTTAAAATCAGAGAAAAACGAGAGATGCATCTTACTAACCACAAAAAAATAAACCCATCAACTCAGAAAACTTGAGAAAAAAAAAATTAAAAAAGAAAAAAAGAAACTAATTAAACAAACACATCTTCATATCTTTCGTTAAACAATAGACAGACAATGACATCCACAAACAAACTACCAGCATTAAAAGAAGACATTTTAGAACTTATTGGTAATACTCCATTAGTTAAATTAAACAAAATTCCACAATCGTTGGGTATAAAAGCCAAAGTTTATGCCAAAGTTGAATTATTCAATGCCGGAGGATCAATTAAAGACAGAATTGCCAAGAATATGGTATTGGAAGCTGAAAAACAAGGTAGAATTAAGCCAGGTTATACTTTGATTGAACCAACTTCAGGTAACACTGGGATTGGTTTGGCTTTGGTGGGTGCCGTTCGTGGATACAGAACCATCATCACTTTACCAGAAAAAATGTCCAATGAAAAAGTTTCTGTTTTAAAGGCTTTAGGTGCCGAAATTATTAGAACTCCAACTGAAGCGGCATGGGATTCTCCAGAATCTCATATTGGTGTTGCTAAAAAATTGGAAAAAGAAATACCAAACTCTGTTATTTTGGATCAATACGGTAACCCAGCTAACCCAGATGCTCACTATTATGGAACTGGTTATGAAATTTGGGAACAAACTGAGGGTAAAATTACTCATTTAATTGCTGGTGCCGGTACTGGTGGTACTATTACTGGTATTTCCAAGTACTTGAAAGAAAAGAATTCCAAGATCCATGTTACTGGTGCTGATCCAAAAGGTTCTGTTTTAGCTCAACCAGAATCTTTAAACACTTCTACTGAAGGTTACTTGGTTGAAGGTATTGGCTATGATTTTATCCCAGATGTGTTGAACAGAAAATATGTTGATGATTGGATCAAAACAGACGATGCTGAATCTTTTAAATTAGCTAGAAGAATTATTAGAGAAGAAGGTATTTTGGTCGGTGGATCTTCTGGTTCTGCCTTGCAAGCTGCATTACAAGTTGCTAAAGACTTGACTGAAGACGATGTTGTCGTTGTCGTTTTCCCAGATTCTATCAGATCTTACTTGTCTAAATTTGCCGATGACGAATGGTTAATCTCCAATGGGTTTGAAGTTGAAGACTCACCAGCTGCCAATAAGACTGATGAATTTTTGAATGGCAAAACTATCAAAGATTTGGTTGCTGGAAAGGCACCTGTTGTCACAGTTACTTTATCCGATACTGTTTCCAAGACTTTCGATTTATTGCAATCCAATGGGTTTGATCAATTGCCAGTTTTGAACAACTCTGGAAGATTAGTTGGTTTGATTACCTTATCCAAGATATTGAAATCTTTATCCACGAAAAAGATCCAAATGACCAATTCAATCAGTTCGATCATTATTGATTTCAGAAAATTAGCTGACTTTGAAAAATCTTTTACCATCACTAAAAAATCAGGATTCACAAAGAGAGGGTACGAACCAATCAAGTTGGAAACTCCATTGGCTACTTTGAATAAGTTCTTTGAAACCCATTCCAATGCTATCATTACTGATGACGAATTGAAACCTGTTCAAATTGTTACCAAAGTTGATTTGCTTTCATATTTGACTAAAAATGCTAGTTTTTAAAGGTATCTTATATTTAATGTAGTATAATACAGATGAGAAACTATATAGAAATCTGGATGTGGAAAAACAAGAAAAAACAAAGGAGCTGAGTGATTACCATGACAAATTAATGTATAATTCTAATAGATTATGAAAACTTCCATCTATTGCCACAATTTTCACAAGTACAAAATGTGGTTAAAGGTTCATCAGCAGATCTAGTTTGCATTTGATAATAACTAACCTTTTTATGCTTACATTTTCCACAAGTAAATCTATCGGTAACTGCTCTCTTTTCAGTAGCACCTTGAGCATCAAACAAGTTTTGTTTATGTAATTTTTCAATTTCCTTTTTCAATGCCTCAGGAGCCATTTCATTAGGGGACATTTTGATAAATTCAGCAGGTAAAATTTGTTTGGATAAGATTCTTTCTCTTAATTCTGGGTTTTTCTTATTTCGAAGATTCATGGTAAAACTTCTCAATTTGTTTCTGTAACTATCACTTATTTTCAGGTATTCATTTTTATATACCTCAGACTCAATTTCAATAGCTATTCTCAAAATGTGCTTTGGTGAATCATCACGATCAACTGCTAACGACGTGTATAATGCACTAACAGATGCATTTCTGGTATCATTTTCGTATAGCTGAGTATTTACACCGTCAGTCTTTGGGTTTCTTGGGCCCTTGCGGACGGCGGCTGGTGTGGATGTCTCTGATGGTTTGGGTGTTGTACTTCCAGAAGCCGATGATGATGGCGAAATTGCTGAGCTTGAAGGGGCTCCTGTTCCAGCTGCTGTTGCCAATTTCTTTTTGTTATTCTTTTCTGCTTGGACAGCATCTCTCCAATTTCTGATCATTTTCTTGACTAAACCATTGATTTCAGCACTATCATGGCTTCTAAATTTATTGACAGCTACACCTACTTTAGTTTCTCTCAAGAGTTTTTCTGTTGGTTTAACCCCATCATTCAAGATATTCAACAACTTTAAAATGGTGGTATCATCTATTGCTTTTTCGAGATTGGATACAGTAGACCTTATTTCCTTTGTATCCATGATGAAAGGGTCAGACAAATGATAATAATCTATGCAAATGGTAGTATAAACAAATACAATAAAGAAAATTTTTTTACTAGTCAGGTCTGGTTGGTTTGGGTAGTGTACCTAAGGATATATGTAAAAAGAACAAGGGAAAAAAACATCTCATAGAAAAAAATATAACAAAGTGGTTGTACTTTGGAAAGATAATTTATTCATAATTTGTTAAACTACTATTGTTTTTTTGTTTTTTTTTCATCTACAAACAGGGATACCAAAAGGCTTAATTTAAATATGGACAGTAAAAGTACTTGTGTTTCGATAGGCAAGTTTCCATTTGATTACACAGAAGAACAGGTACGAGACATTGCAAGATCAGTTGGACCAGTATTAGATGTAAAGTTATTATTTGATGAATTAACCGGTAAATCCAAAGGATATGCCATTATAAATTATGGAGACAATGAAACTGCATCATCCGCAGTACGTAACCTAAATTACATGACGTTACCAAATGGTAGGTTTCTAAAATGTTCCTTTGTCACAGATTATGACATGTCAAGCAAAGAGTCAGTAAAGTTGCCACCTTTGCCACTTGGGATACAAATACATCCTAATCAAAATGCATCACAGGTTATATCTACTATACTATCGAATATTGATCCCAATTCAGCCTTGCAGATATTGAAGGAAATAAAGATTATGAGTATTGATAACCCCAAGAGCACAAAGGTTTTATTAGAACGGTTCCCTCAACTAAGTTTAGCTTTAGTGGAATTAGGATTACTTTCAAACACGACAAACCAAGAATTAATTGAATTGACTTTAAACAAGAAACCTGTGGATTTGACCGAGTTATCTTTGGATCACGTTAGATTGTTGCAGTCAGTCGAGAAGCTAACGGACGAAGAAATTGACGAGTTGGATGAAAGTCAGCAGGAAATAGTTAGGAAAGTAAAGGAGGAAATAGCGAAAGGCACATATGGTGAAGTTCTGGCTGTCAAGGAAAGTGCCTGAACTACGAGTTTTTTTTTTTTTTTGAAAACAAGTGTATAGGTCTCATTAGTAATGCTCAAACAACAATAAATGTCAATGTTACATGATAATCCATGCCTCTTTGTCTCACTTATGTTTATTGCAAAACAAGAAAACTCTTTCTACTAGAACTTCAAAATGGAGGAATAAATTGAAGAGTATTTGGCTCTTATGAAACACCAATGTTTGACGCATCAATAAATATCAGCGCGCTCGCTACTAAACCAACCCCACTTCCTATTTGTGGCCCCTCCCCCCTCCCCCCACTCTTGGACTAAAATTTTTATGATTACATATTTGTCACATGTTGATAGTGGTGTTAAATGTTGGGATTTTTTTTTTTTTTTTTGGAATAATTTCTTGCTGATTCTTTGTTGTTTAGGTTTTTCCCCTTGGTTTATTCTTAACTACTATTGTTGCTGATTACTGTGTTTCTTTTTCATTTATCAATTAGATTTCCATTTAGAAACTTTGCATTAATCTCGATCGTTCCGTGGTTATCTTTCCCTGTCCCCTGATACTACGCTGTTGTACGACCAGGACGTTGGTTTTTTGTTCTAAAAGTTTTCACTGTTTTGCTTTTTCCAAATAAATTAGTGGTGAATTGCGATTTTATAAAACAGTTAAACACCAGTAACAATTACAATAGTTATAAAATGAGTTCAACGCTCCAGAATAGTGTAACAGTTGTGCCCGTTGGGAAGAAAACTAAAGAAGAAGTTTTAGCCGAATTTGAAAATGATTTGGTTCGATTTGAATCCATGACTTTAAAACTATATGGACATGACCAACCTTTGCAATTCTCGAGAAATATGGATCCTTTCCCTCAGAGACTTCATTTTCGATTACCTGAATACTCCATTTATCTCTTGACCATAAGGTTTAAGGTGAAACAGAGACCTTTGAGAAATTTAACTTATCACCAAACAGTGAAGAAAAAAAGAATACCGGTGGATGATCGAAATCTAGAAATGAAAGAAGTTGCCTCAGTTAATAATATTGACGATACAGGTGATTATCATGAAGTGACATTTGCTCCTTCAGGTGTTCCGGGAGGAACGTTTTTGAGAGGCAAGTATAAAGCTAAAAGTCTGGTTAAAGAGAATGGAGTGTTGATCTGGAGTTATAAATGGACTTTGGAAGTCATTGAAAAGGGGTCCGCTCCAGAAATTGGTGGTTTTGGTGACGAAGAAGAAGAACCAGATGAATGAACCACATCAACTTGGTAAATGATATGTATAATTGCTTTTGATTTTCACCGTAACGAAAACTACATATGGGTTAGTAATTAGAATCTTCTGTATTTTTAATGAAAATGGAATCTGCATTGTGTATATACATTTGAGTGTGTGTGTGTATATTAGGAAACTGGGACGTAGCAAATCAAAACTTGTTCTGCGTTTTCCGTTGCGTCGCATGACCATTTGATAATTTTTTTTTTTTAATCCCGAGCCTTGTTCAAGTCGATTGTTAGTAGTAGTAGTATTAGCGGTGCTAGTAGTAGTAGTAGTAGTAGTAAACTGATAACAATAGTGTACAAAAACAGAAGAAAAATACTGTGTAACTTTTACACTTTCTGCTTCTTACTCAGACACACACATTTCAATCAATTATTTATGCATTCCCACAAATTCATTCAATTCACATACTTTCTTTTTCTTTATAATCTCTTTTCCATTACATCCTTTCTTTTTATTTGATTTTTTAATATTCCTGAATTTACAACTTATCTTTCTAATATTAAACAAAAATTTTATCCTTTGAGTTAGAAATAGGTAACATTCAAAGAATAACTGTAAGCAATACTGATTTTTCCCAAATTTGTTTCACATTTTGGTTCCTGCTAATTCCTTGGTTTCAAGAGAAGAACAAATCAAACAGAAAGTTAAGACTGTGTACAATTTAATTTACCTTAATTTCAGTTAAAGAGTTTCAGCTCAAGAGAATTTCTACCTAGTATTCACTATGACTTCCCCAAAAAGACGTATCGAGAAAGATGTTATGGAGTTGATGATGAGTGATCATGACGTTACCTTAATAGACGATTCAATCCAACAATTTTTTGTTATTTTCCATGGACCACCAGACACTCCTTACGAAGGAGGCGTCTGGAAGATTAGAGTGGAGTTACCTGATCAATATCCTATCAAATCGCCTTCGATTGGGTTTACCAATAAAATTTATCATCCAAACATAGACGAAGGGTCAGGGTCGGTGTGTCTTGACGTAATAAATCAAACTTGGTCTCCAATGTTTGGTCTATTAAATATTTTCGAAAACTTTTTGCCCCATTTATTGAGGTACGCTAACCCAAGTGATCCATTGAATACCGAGGCATCGAACTTGATGACAAAGGACGAGGCAAAGTATAACGATACTGTTAAAAAATATGTGCAGCAATATGCAAAGAACAACTTTGATATTTCAGGGAAAGATGATGATGAAGATAACGATGATGACGACGATGAGTTGAGTGACGTGGGAAGTTTGTCCAGTGATGATGACAACGAAGATGTAGCTGGTTCAATGGAAGTATAGAAGAAGTGCAACTTTGTTGGAGTTGCCACCATTGTTTTGTATACCATTGGTTTTTTGAAGTTGATCTTTAATTGCATATGTCATGATAATGAAATCTTTTCTTACTATATATATGAGTTGAAGGGCTAGGTATATTAGTTCTTCTATTTACTAATATTTTTGTTATACGGTATTGTTTGTTTGTTTGCTAGGTACTATTACCTGGGCAAGCTTTTTTTTATTGGTTTTTATTGGCATTTCGTTTTCGCTTTTTTTTTTTATAAGTCTTTGTTTATTTGATATATATATATAACATATATAGATGTATATATCTGAAGCAATCAATCCTATGTTATTGATACATTATATGTGAATTGTGGTTAGAAACCATTGTTGTCAAATTGCGCATCTAATATAACTGGAAAAAAAAAAATGAACTTCCTCTCTAAAAAAAACTGTTCTTTATGAACAAATAATCATCGACTAAAAAGAAACGTATTCTTTTTGTACAACCTCCTCAACGTGTTCATAGAATATATTTAATAATGAGTGAAGTAAAGAATGAATTGGAAACGGAAGCGACTCCAGTACCAATTAAGAAACAAAGACTATCAAATGATGATTTGTATCGAAATTCGACTCAATACGAGTTATGGTCATTTACCCAAGAGACATTACAAGATGCCAAACGAGAGGCAAATGAAAAGGGAGTCAAAATATCAAAAGAAAGATTTAAGTTTGCCTTTGAGAATGCAAAGAAAGAACACCCAGACGTTTTTGAACAATATCCGGATGAATTGAACGAAAATATGGTTAGTCTATTAACCCTAGAAGAAGAGTCTACCTATCTTGATTTTTACATACAAAACATCACTACGACATGCAATTTTTTCAAAATGCCAACTCAAGTTCGCTTAACGGCAGCTTCATTTTTCAAGAAATTTTACCTAGTCAACTCAGTGATGGAGTTTCATCCTAAAAATGTACTATATACGTGTATATTCCTAGCTGCAAAGTCAGAAAATTATTTCATCTCCATAGAATCATATGTTAAGGCACTAAAGGGGACAAATACATCTCATATTCTAGACTTAGAGTTTATTGTGTTACAAAGTTTGAAGTTTACATTGTTGGTGCATCATCCAATACGAGCATTGTACGGGTTTTTCCTAGATTTTCAGGCTGTATTGTTGCACCCGGAACAAGTAATGTATGATGTATCAGTGGATACTTTGGGGAACATGTACAATCAAGCAAAGGAATGGCTCAACAAGTATTTTATGGTGAGTGATGTGGCGTTTTTGTTTACGCCCCCGCAGATTGCGCTTGCGGCAATGTATGATACTGACAAAAGGATTACTGATAAATACTTGAAACGAAAATATCTTAGCAATGAGGACAAATTGGATCCGATAAAGGAACAGGAAAATGAGCCGGAAATTGAAAAGCAAAATGGTGAAGATAAGTCTGCAATTACATCCGAAGAACAGTCAAAAAATGTTGTGAAAGAAAAGACTAAATCAACCAATAGACAGCAATATGAAACGTTGGTTACACTAATGAGAAAGTGCGTAAAACTTGCCAAGCAGTCGCAAGTTGCTGATCGTGAAGCAAGCAAGGAAATTGATAAAAAGTGTTTTTTTGCATTAAATCCGAAGAAATTGATTGATAAAAGAATCAAAAGATTAGCTTCAGGGAATCAGGATATTGCAAAAGAAGGTACAGTTGAACCTCTGTAAAGAGTCATAGTCAAAACAAAAAAAAATTATAGGGTATAGAAATACACATGTGCATATATTCTTGCTTCACTCTTTTTCGCAACCTTAAAGTAGTAATTATCCGCTTATTCTGCACAGATTCTCCTTTGATTTTCGCCAGTACACTAAATCGCTTCTCCCCCCAGAAAACAAAGCAATCTTGAACTTTCATAAAATTCAATCCACTCTTGTTATCCATAATTCGGGTTTTTGGGAACAATTGCAATTTCATATTGAGTCAACAATGATTACAAAGAGATTATATTCAACTATTGAGTCTTCAAAAAAAGTATTAGGAACACTTTCGAACCCTAATCTTGTGAAGACTGAAGGTTATATCAATGGGAAATGGGTTCCCAGTTCGTCCGGAGAAACCTTTAGCGTGACCAATCCAGCATTATATCCAAATCCTGAAAGTGAATTGGCAACTATGCAATCTATGTCCGAAGAAGATTTTAACTCTGCCATTGAATCAGCAGATATTGCGTTCAAAAAATTCAGAAATACAACGGGCCGGTATCGGTCTGAACTACTTTTGAAATTATACAATTTGATGATTTCCAACAAAGATGATTTGGCGAAATTGGTGGTTTTAGAAAACGGGAAACCTTATGCTGATGCCTTGGGTGAAGTCAATTATGCAGCATCATTCTTCCAATGGTTTTCTGAAGAAGCTCCTCGGATATATGGTGATATTATCCCCTCTGCTAATGGGGCTAATAGAATCTTGACATTTAAGTAACCAATTGGGGTTTGTGGGATTTTGACTCCATGGAATTTCCCATTGGCAATGATTACACGTAAATTAGGAGCAGCAATTGCTACTGGTTGTACCGCCGTTATCAAACCAGCTTCAGAAACACCATTGTCAGCTACTGCCTTGGCGTTTTTAGCAGAAGAGGCAGGGTTCCCACCAGGAGTTATCAATGTTTTGCCATCTTCTGATGCTTCTGGTCTGGGTAAATACCTAACTGAACATCCTTTGGTCAAAAAAGTATCATTTACCGGGTCAACACCAGTAGGTAAGATATTGATGAATCAATCTGCGTCGACTTTAAAAAAACTTTCATTTGAATTAGGTGGTAATGCTCCTTTTATTGCATTTGATGATGTTGATGTTGACAAAGCTGTTAATGGTGCAATTACATCAAAATTCAGATCTAGTGGTCAAACATGTGTTTGTGCTAATAGGATTTTTGTCCATGAGAAAATCTATGATGAGTTTGCAGAGAAATTTGTTGATAAATTGAAAAATGAAACTGTGTTGGGGAATCCATTAGCTTCGGGTGTAACTCATGGACCGGTTATTCATGATAGATCAATGAAAAAAGTGAGACAACACATTGAAGATGCAGTCGATAAAGGGGCAACCATTTTGTTGGGAGGGTCAAAACGTCCTGATTTGGGGGAAAATTTCCATGATTTGACAGTATTGGGTGATGTTACTACGGAAATGTTGATCACACAAGAAGAAACATTTGGTCCAGTAGCACCATTGATTAAGTTTAAGACAGACGATGAAGTTATCAATATGGCTAATGATACTACCGTTGGACTTGCTGGTTATTTTTATGCCAACGATGTGGCCAAAGTTTTTAATATCGCTGAAGCACTCAATGTTGGGATGTTGGGTGTGAATACGGGGGCTATATCTGAAGCAGCCTTGCCGTTCGGTGGTGTTGGTGAGTCTGGTTTTGGCAGAGAAGGGTCCAAATTTGGAGTCGATGATTATTTGATTATCAAAAGTGCCGTACTTGGTGGGATCGAGAATTAGCCATTGGTTTGTTGCTATTTCTTTAACTGGGTGTATATATATTACAATCAATGACAAAATAACGCTTATTTCTAATTAAAGAGATTTATGTGCTTGTAGCTTGAGATGTTTGCTCCACTTCATTCTAATCTTTTTGTTCAGTTTCTGCATCTTTTTTGACTTCTGTGTCTTGTTTATTTCCTGTTTCTTCCTTTTCTTCGTTTGGAGTGTCTGGCACTGTTTTCTTTTCATACATTGATAAGTCCGGGTTAGTCACATCTTCAAACTTGTCAACCTGTAGACCTGGTAATATCACATCTGGAACAATTTTGTAACTACCATTATTAGTAATTAGATTCACTGCAAAACGATCAATGAGTTTTTCACCAAATTGGGTTA
This sequence comes from Candida dubliniensis CD36, assembly GCF_000026945.1. Lineage (NCBI taxonomy): Eukaryota > Fungi > Ascomycota > Pichiomycetes > Serinales > Debaryomycetaceae > Candida > Candida dubliniensis. Next base: position 391,173 of record NC_012860.1, on the reverse strand, counting down.
AGCCGTTTCCATTATTTTCTAAATCAATTTGTAATTCATTTTGTAAATCACTAACAATATCCTTATAAGCAACGGTTGAATTGGATTTTTTTAATTCATTAATATCGTTTTCTAAAGTTTGTTTCCAATTTTTCAACTTAGCGACATCATCATTGTCAGTTAATTTTGATAATTCCAACTTTGGTACTTTAAACACACTTTTCATTAATTCATTATTTTCAACAAATGAAGCGCAGTTTATTGACTTAAATGTTAATGAATATAACCCTCCTTCTGCAGTGATCCCATTGACGATTGATGATGGGAAATGTTTCAAAGTTGCCTTGGATTTTTCATATTTGGTGGGAGGAAATAAAGGTTCTTCTTGGTTTATATTACGACTCCTTGAGGATAGTTTTTGTTTCTTATACAGAGAAGTTTTTACCATTATGTTTGATGTCTGATGGTCTTGTGTGGTTTTTCAAAATAAGATGTTGTAAAATTACTTTTATTTATATCGGTTTTTGTTTGTATGTGTGTTTTCTTTTTTGGTGTTTTTTTTTTTTTTTTTTCCTTTGGTTGAGTTTTGAATGAATGCACTATAGTTTCACATCTTCCTAAGAGTGAGTGAGGTTGATCAATAAATAGAATCAATAGCCTGTTGGCCTAGAGCTGGCCAAAGGTATAGACATAAGAGACTCCTCAGCTCATTTGAGAAATATTTAGAAGGATCAGTTATGCTTTGTAAATACGATAAATTTAAACATATTATTACAATTATTCTAAACACATTATAATTATTGTTTGTCCATATTAGCTACATCAAGTCATCTAATAAAGTGAATTTGTCCTCTCTTTTATTGTTGTTGATATTTTCATCCAATGAATCATAATCACGTCATACCTTCTGTCAATGATTCAGCAATTCCATCTATTAAACTGTCAATTTCTTCAACCTTAACACCGCAACTCAAACTGAGCAATTTTCTATATTTATACATCTTATCATCGATTCCAAAAGACTTTGTGTGGATCACTATTTCATTGACCAATCGATTACGTTCAAGTTGTAATCGACTCAATTCAATGGCATCATCAATTCGGCTTTGATCTATTAAATCGTCATCTCTATTATGACTATTTTCAAAATGATTCTTTTTGTCTTCTTCCAAATATTTTGATTCTTGTTGCTCAACTAGTTTGGCTAACTCAATAGATTGATTATGTTGCAAAACCTTTAATAACTCCTGTTCCTTTTCTTTTATTGTTCTCTCACAAACTTCAATTGTTTCAATAATCAACCCTTGACCTTGTTCAATAGATTCAATCTGCGGTTCTTGTATTCCAGAATTAATTAGAAGTTTTTGAACTCTAGTTAATGATTCTTGGTTTTCTTGTTGCTTTAAGTTAATAGACTCCTTCAACTTGGAGATTTCTAAATCCAATTTTGCTGAATCGTCGGAATATGTATGAGACAAAGAATTAATCATACCAGATATCATCGAAGATAAATCTGACATTGGCAATTTAGGTTCAACGTTATCTTCACTATCTTCTATCTTCCCTTCATCGTTTAACTTAGGTGGATGAGGGTGATAGAAATGAGGTGTAGACCCATCTGAGGATACTTCTCCTTCTTCTTGTCGTTGTTTTGGTAGTGGCAATGGTAGTGAAAGCGGAAGTGGAAGTGGTGTCTCTTGTTGTTGTTGTTGTTGCTTTCTTTGGTTTTTTCCGTCTTGTAATGGCACAGGGGTTTCTGATACAGAATTGCTAGTTGTTGCTGTTTCAACTTCTGAAATAACTGCTAACGGGTGATGTAAGTTAATATGATTCTGCTTTTTATTTATTGGAGTAGAAATGTTGTCAAAATGTTTCTCGGTAAAGATGTTCTCTTTGTTGTCTGTTAAAGCTTCTAAATGTTTCTTATCAACTCTTGCCACAACGCTTTCATTGTCATCGTCCATATCGTCTTCTTGAACAGTTGTCCTCTGTGTATCAGGAGTTTCTACTTTAGTGAAAGTTGATTGTATAGGCGTGGCTAAGCCGGGAACAACTGGGATATTATTGTTACTATCGTTATTATTCATAGCATTGTTGTTCACATTGTAATTCAGATAGTTACCCATTCCTAATTGCATTTGGTTTTGATATGCCATTTGTGCCGCATCCACTTGTGTGTAATTTGGTATAAGATTGCATTGGGTAATAAGTTGTCTAGCTGTTTCACGATTTATATTTTCCAAATCATCCATAGCCCCGTACTGCAACAATATTTTCACAATATTGATATTTCCAGATCTCACAGCAATATGCAAACAAGTGTCACCATGTACATCTTGATGGTCTAATACATTCTTCATCAAATTGATTTGTCTCACTTGACTTTGATTGGACAAAATGGTTAACTTGTTCAATATAACTTTCAAATAATAAACCAAGCTATCATTCTTGGTTTTAGACTTTGCAAATTGGCACAAATAATGTAAAGGCGTCCTTCCATTGATATCGGTGTTTATCAAACATAATTCCAAATCATCCAAAACTGTAGGGAAATTTTTTAATTCAAAACAGTTATTAAATGATATTAGTTTAGACAATGGGTTTAAACCAAAATTATTCACTACAAGAGGATTGGCCCCTTTTGACAATAACAAATGGATCATTTCAAAGTTACCAATGGATGCAGCCCAATGCAATGGTGTGTGGCCTTCATCATCTATCGGATCATTAATATTGAAATCTGCCGGTGGATAAATGACAAAATAAGGTATGTCAACATTGTCTTCACTGAAAAAGCGTAATAATTGGGCTGCATAGCCATTATCGGCTTGTGGACTAGGCTCTTGTAATTGCATCTTTCGTGGTTCCTCTGAAGTTGAGTTTATTGAGGTGTCGCTATCTTTTTGCGTGTTGCTAAATGACCAATTGCTATCATTTGATGATTGCGAAGACAGCACTTTTCCTTGGTGTAAAATTTGTTGAGGAATGGGGTTAGGCGCAGATCCGTTTTGGAAAAACCTTTGCTGAGTTGGCATTTGTTGTTGTTGCTGTTGTTGTTGCATTCTTTGGAACATCTGAAAGTTCTGAATATCGTTTGGATAAGCTGGCATATTGTTATTACCCACTGGTTGAAATTCAGGTTGGCCAAAACCACCATTGGACGTTCCCATTAACGTATTTCCATTCTCAATCACTTGCTGAGATGATACCGGAGTCGACTGAGACATATTATACATGTGAGGCAATTGTTGGGCCGCTGGCTGGATGTAAGAATTCTGTCTTGATATGGAATTAAAAGTGTCCTGAGATGATATTACATTGTGTATTTGACCTGTCTGTATTTGAGGATTACCTTGAATTGCAACACCTGGTGGGTTTGTGGCTGGCAATTGCGAAACGATTCCTGACGCAGATGTCGTTATTGGGAGCGTATTCCCGGGTCCAGTAACGCCTGCTGCTGCTGCTGCCGCTGCCGCTGCCGCCGCTGCCGCTTCTTCTGCCGCCTGCAAAGCTGCCTTTTTCCCTGTTTTATATCTTCGTGGAGGGTCACCTGGTTGTTTGGCCTTTTTCATATATTTTCTTTTAGCAGCAGCTGGTTCTTTGCTAGCTGGCTTTTCTTTTCTAGGAATAATCAAATTGGGATCGCTGAAATCTAAAAACAATACTGGAGCTAGTTCTTGAGTGACTCCATATGATTCTGCCAATCTACGGGCATCTTCTAGTGGAATCCATGTACCTTGAAAACGTCCAAATCCACCTTGGACTTTTTCGTGTAATCCTTGTTGTACACCTTTTTCTAAAATTTTGGTTCGTTTTGCTTTTGGAAAATTACAACATTTCAAAATCTGTGTAGCATTGACCCAATCGTCTTTACATCTTCTCATGATTGAGTAATCGTTCATTATGCATTCGTACACTTCGGTCTATATTGTAATATGTTAGTACTGGTTCAAAACTTTGGTGTATGACGCGTCATCTGTATCAACAATGGGAATTCTGGATATGGAGATGTTTTTTTTTTCGACACAGATAGAAAAAGTCAAAAAATGAAGTTAAGAAACATTGGTATAAAACATACATTTGAGTAAGTAGCTCGAAATACTTGGGGAGGTTCAGACATTATGTAGTAATTGTAATGATCAATGAAGTATCAAAATGATATATAACGTAATAAAGTGTTGGGGATATAAACAATCGATGAATCTGAGATTGAATTTGTCCAAAAAAAAAAAAAAAATAAAACCTTAATAAATTTTGGAAATGTTGATAAAAGAAAAAGATTTTGGTATTATAGTGAGTGTGAGAGTGAGACAGTTTTCTAAGTAAAACAGAAAATTTTTCTTTTGTTGTGGCCCAAATATTAATTTAAATTGACTTCCATTTGGGGCTATTCCGCTCGCCTTATTTTTTCCTTCTAACCACCCCATTCAGTAAAAAAAAAAAATAAAATGAGACGCGTGCGCTACCATTCCCAAATTGATACGCGTATAATATTCTATTATTCATTGTGTTGATCAGATCGTTCGATAAAAATGGTGTTAGAAAGTGTGTAATTAACAAATAGTAGTTCATAATTAGATAAGAAGCTGTAAGTAGTTACTAGTCATACTAATGTATTGTTGTTTGTTTAGAAATTGGATTGTTTCTGTTCAGCTTATTCATATTTGAGTAGAACAAGTAAATTGGCTCAAATATGGATTGAAAATTTGCATCGTATGAGTTTATTAATTGAGTTACCAGTTTATCCTTATTTAATTGCTAGGTAAATAACGTTGCATTAGGGTTGTTTGAGTCGTAAGTTGTGGTGGTTTAAATTTTTATTGATATAATTGCAACCAAATTATTTGAAAAAAAGTGGCAATCAGCTCTCTTTTAAAAAACCAAAACCACATTATTTTATAGTAATAATCCAAATATAACTTTTGAAATTACATTTCCTTTACTAATAATTATAGATACTATAGTCTTGATCTAGAAGCAAAAATCAATATTTAAGTTTGACAATAAAGATCAAACTGTCTTAGCGAGATGGAATATAAAGAACGTCAAGTCAACCAAGTCCGCGATAGAACATTTGAACCTTCTTCCAGAAGGAAAGCTAAATAAGAATGGACAATCGCTGATGCAATGTTTACAGTTTAAGGTTTCTGTTTATTCTCCGAACAATAGAATCCACTACAGCCACGTTCACTTTCTCTCTAACTTCCAAATAACATGACTTCTTGTTTACGAAACTTAATCCTGATAAAACTGAATTTACATCAATATTTGGCGTACAAAGTTTAAGCAGTTGAATTATAAGTTAACATTTGTGTATTTCTAAATTGTGTAAACAACTTTTGCAAATTTGTGACAAAATGGTTGACAAAATTGGTAAGAACTTTCACTAAGTTACATGAATAAATGAAATACTGCAATGTGTGGCAAGTGTGGAATGGGACATATCCATGCATCTATTGACAATATATTTTGAGCTGAACTCATTGTGTGGTCGTCCAATTGTTGTTAACACAAAACAAAAGAAGGCCAGCGATAAAGAGGAAAAAAAAGTTTTGTCTCGTATCAATAGATTAATCTGATATGGGAGCAAGTGACGACGACGCATTACTACCAACCCCACTTCTACAACTTAGACTGACACCAGAAAAATGGCGCCAGCAGGTCAAAACATTGAACAAAATTGAAGGTTACTACCAACCATTCCAATTCGAAAAGAAAAAAAAAAAAAGAAATTGTATTAATGCCAAGAATGTTAAGAACTTTTGCTCTTTTGCCAAATCATTGAATGTCATGGACACAATGAGAAACTAAAAAGATTTTTCAATCTGGGAAAGTATAAGAATCATTATTGTTGTCATTTACTACTACTACTGTATCTTAACCATCACGTATTTCACTATTCTTAGAATGCACAAAAATAGCAAAACAAACAAAACCAAAACAACAACTAAAAAAAAGAAAATTAGAATTCCTAAACTATTACGAAACAATGGTTGATCTGTGTTTACATCATGAGAAACTTTAGATTTGTTATTGATTTAGTCTGTTATAGTTTCATTGAATGATCAATAACAAATCAACTACTTCACTTATCTTTTGTGGTATTGATTAAAACAATTCATAGGATATTAGATATATATATACACCAAGTTAACCCCCCTGGTTTTCCTCCTCAGCCTCATCTCGTCAGATTTCAAGATTGGTTTTTTTCTTTGGTTCCTTTTTTTTTTTACTGTGTGTATTCTCCGTTTTCAACTGTTTCAGCTAAAAATTCCTTATTGTGTACTCGTGTCTCAGTGCCTCACATTAAATTATAAACTTACTCGACACAGCACCAACAACATCAGCCTTTCTTTTGATTAATATCGAATAATTGTATATAAATATACCTACCTGTCCACCCCTCCTCTTTGCTTTTACTTCATTTAGAAAGCTGGACCAACAGCTATTATAGATTTCCTTTCTTTTTTTGGTTTTAGTTTTTGATTTATTTAATTCCAACTATTCATGTCTACTACAACAACACATACCCATCCAAAGTCCCGTTTAGGGATACAACAACCTTCTGCTAAAGAAGTTACTGGTACCATTATTATGATGGATGACCCAGAAGATCATGACGAAGATAACGAATCGATGAAAAAATCAGCCACTGGTATTATATTGAGCCCGCAACCCCATGATTCTCCCAATGATCCATTAAATTGGCCCGTCTGGAAACGTGACATCTGCTTATTGATTATTGGATTCCAAAGTTTTATTGGTGGTGGGATGTCACCCCTTTTGGCAGCAGGTATGAATACTTTAGTCACTGAATTTGATAGACCGTTAACGACAATTTCTTATTTAGTTGGTGGCTTCATGTTGTCGTTGGGATGTGGGTCAGTTATAGCTAGTCCCACTGCGGTATTGTTTGGTAAGAGATTAGTTTATATTGGAGGTATTTTTATATTTATGATGGGTGCCATTTGGGGTGGTGCTGCCAAAGATTTTGGTAACCTCATGGGTGCAAGAGTAATCACTGGGTTTGGAGCATCACCAACCGAATGCTTACCAAGTTCTACCATTGCTGAAATTTATTTTGCTCATGAAAGAGCTTATAGAGTGGGGCTTTACACAATGTTAATGTTGGGTGGGAAAAACATCATTCCATTATTATCAGGATTGGTATTTCAAAGTTTGGATAGACATTGGTTATTTTGGATTTTGGCCATGTTTTTAGGATTTAATTTGATTGCCACGTTTTTATTTGTGCCAGATACGTTTTGGGATAGAAGCCCAACCCCTTCCAAAAGATCATTAGAGGAAACTAAAATGGCTCAAAGTGTTGCGACCTATCATCCACCATCCCAAAGACCAAATGCTTTTGCATTACATCGTCCTTCACAAATGAATATTACAGACGTTCAAAGTTTATCGTCATCTATTAATGAGTCTGCTGAAAAACAACAAGAAGTTGGTCAAACTCCAGTGGGTATTACAGATCCTAATGATGTATCACATCAACATCAACATCAACAAGCAACTCCTCACACGAAGAACTCTTATTGGAAAGAAATCAGACTTTATCAGGGTCGATTCACTAAAGATAGTTGGTGGATGGTAGCATTAAGACCATTTGTATTGTATTGCTATCCATCAGTATTATTTGGGTCCTTAACATATGCGTTGGCAGTGGTATGGTTGATTGTCATTTCTGAAACCATTGGAGAAATTTTCAGACATCCACCTTATGGTTATAACCAGCAGACAGTAGGGTTGTTTTATATTTCACCATTTATTGGAGGGATTTTGGGCTCTTTGACTTGTGGTTTATTATCTGATCGAATTGTTCGATACCTTGTTTCTAAGAACAAGGGAGTTTATGAACCTGAATTCAGATTAGTTATGATTATTCCATCGACTTTTTTCATTGCTATTGGACTTATGGGATATGGATGGTCATCGCAAGTACACAATCCATGGATAGCACCTGTGATTTTCTTTGGCGCTATGTCTTTTGGTAGTTCTATGGCTTCAACTACAGCCATCACTTTTGCCGTTGATTCTTACAAAGTTTTCGCTGCTGAATCTTTGGTATCATTTAATTTTTTGAAAAATTTATTAGGGTTTTGCTTTTCATTATTTAATAATAAATATGCTGATCGTGAAGGATATCGTGCAGCTTATGTTACTTATGGTGGGATTCAAATATTTGTGAGTCTTTTTGCTATTCCACTTTATATATATGGCAAAAAACTTCGAAGATGGACTGATGAAAAAGAATTTATGAGAAGCTTGTACCATGAAGATAATGTTCCTCCAAGTGTTGCTCCTTCCAAGAGTAGATTAAGTGAGGAATTTCTTCATAGTGGTACTACAAGTAATGAGAATACGATTACTAAATAAAAAGTTATTAGAGTTTATTTTTGACTGAATGTAGGTGTAGATATATGGAATATATCTGTATATTTCTAATTAAATCCATTTAAAATTAACTTTTAATGTTGGATTCTCATTCAAATATGTATCTAGTCTATCTTTTAATGATTTGTTATTAAATTTACTATTATCAGTAACTGTTGGCATACCCAATTTTTCAATTATACATCCACTACTAATGATTCCTGCAACTCCGCTGGTTAACCAATCACCATCACTTAAATGATACGCCATCATAAACCCTCCACAAAATGAATTTCCACCACCAGTAACATCGACCACCTTATTTTGATCCTGGTGATATGCTGGTAATTGAAATTTGTCTCCGGATTTAGTATTTATATAACAACCTTGAGCTCCACATCGTAATGCTGTACCTGAATTCGATAACTGTAAATGGTTTGTAAATTGTTGAGATATTTCTTGTAAATCTTCATTGTCATCATTGTTACTTGTTTCGTCTTTATTATCAGTTAATCCTAGTAATAATTTTGCTTCATTCAAATTAGGTGTGAAAACATGAATTTTCGGTAATATTTCATTTTGTAAAAATTCCAAATTTTCAAAAATACAATCATCAGGTAGTGGTTCATAAATAAACTTGGCTGTTGGGTTAAATTGATTAATTGAATCAATCAATAATTTACATCGTTTGATTGAACAAATTAAATGAAAATTTGAACTTTGTTTCAAATTTGGATATTTCAAGATATCATTGATTTCAATTCTTAGTTTTGGTGTAACATATTCGAAATATCTAATTGCATCTTGCTCTAGTTCATTATCAATTGATCCTTTAGAACTTTTAGTATTACTATCTGTGTATTGATAAATATTGACACCACGAGTAGTCAATCGACGAGGATTCTCTCGATATATTACACCTCTAGTTTTCCAAGTATTCAATTCTTGTTTAATTTCAAAGGGGAAATCAGAACCCATATCAATGATTCCTGATATTTGATCGACTAAATCTTGACGACCATCACATATTATTCTTGCTCCCATTATAGCATATGTTCCAGCCCCACCAATAATGTTTGTTTGTTGTAAAGACGAGGATGATGAAGAAGGTGGCGGTGGTAGGGGATTGCTGTTACTGTCGACGTATCGATTCTCATCAACTATAAACATTCCTAACGTTGTAAAAATCGACATCCTCAATGTGTTTAAATAATGTTATGTATAATGAATTGGAAGAATAGAAGTTAAGTTGTTTTTGGTAAGTTAATAAAGTATTCTAAGTATATTGTATTCATAGGCAAACTTGCTAAATTAAATTCTTGCTAGTGCTAAAACAGAATGCTAATCTAAAAATTATTCATACCACGAAGGGGAAGAGAATCTTTCAACCAAAATTGGTGCGAAAATGGTTTGAACAAAACAGTCTATATGGTGCGAATTCTTTTGCCAATGATAAGAGAACTATTGTGCACTTTACTTTGCATGATTTCTCTTTAAAAAGCTATATCAGAGTAAAAGTAACCTAAATAATTAAGAAATCATGATTAGTCAATGTAAATTATCACCTAAAGTTGAATAAATAATGCATTGGCAGTATAATGAATCAAGTATTACATAGTATACCAATATTTCCAAAAATTGTCCCGGTTTCCTCCACTATCATTAACGTCTTCCTCGTCTTTAGTGATCAGTATCATCAACATCCTCAACATCATCCTCATCATCACTATCTTCATTAAGAAAAATAAATACTCTTCCATTATAAAGATCGTCTGTATCATAGTCGGTGACCACCCCTTCTGTCCCGGATTTTTCAGAATCAGAATCAGACATCCGAGATGTACAACTTAAACGATTAGAATACTCAGAAATGTCCACTAAGGATTCATCAATATTGTCGACATCTAAGAGGAGCCCTTTCATTGATGTCATTGCTCTTCCTACATCAATAACACTTATACCTGAATTTTCTGTAGCGTCTAGTCTTAGCTTTGCGTTTCTGTTCTTTTCCTCACTCATTGAAACCAAAAATGGTGATACCAAACGAAGATCACATTGACATAGAATTAAAGTTACCAATGATGATATAGGTAGCTTCACAGAATTCACTTTTCTCAATTGATTCTTTGCTAGACACAATTCTCGCAAGTTTTCCAATTTTTCAAAGGAAGCAGGCAATTCACGGATTCTCATGTTCGTTAAAGATATATTTTTAACACTAACAGGACATAGGTCAACATCCAATGTTTCATTATCACCTCCAGAAATGCTAATTTCTTCAAGTCTAGATTCTTTCAAGTTTAATAATTCTAATGTGGAATAATCAATATTGAAATTTTGGAAAGTAATAGCACCTAACATCAATGGCCATTTAACCACTTGGGTAAGTGTACTCATCTGCCCATGTTCGTCGGCAACCAAGCGTAAACGGGTAAGACTCGTTGGTAAATGATACATAAAATCCAGACTTTCGAAGAATAAAAAATTCGTTTCTAATCTGACATCATCAGCCGTAGGTGGGATTCTGAAGTTACTATCAAATTTAAGCTTTGATGTGCAAAGTTGAATATATTGCAAATACTCACCCAAATGAATATACCCATCAGCATCGTTATAGGATTATCCAGCAAGTTCTAAACGCGTCAATGTGACTAGAAGAAGTGAGGTGTCAATGCAAATATCCATATTCCCATTATTAATGATCGTCAACAGCTTCAAATTTGAAGGAAAAACCAGCGATAAACTACAGATCTCTTCTGCAGCCAGAAAACATTCTCCTTCATATTCAAATTTCTCTAGCTCTAGAAGAGAACCTTCTTCAAACAAACCAACCGGATAGACACAATTCTTCAATATTAAGTGCTTTAAACGCTGGAACTGTTTTAACTTATCAAAATTAAACAACTTTTCACAATCTTGCAAGGTCAACAATTTCAAATTTGGTGCCATTATTTCAGTTTTTTCAAAAGATTCAATAAGTGGCAACTTAAGGTGTAATTGTACCAAATCACCCATTTCTTCAGATCTGAAGATTACCTGATCCTGAGATATGATACAGAGCTTCCGTAAATTTGCAGGCAAAGTCACATGAATCTTGGTTTTTACATGAATTTGCAAGTCCTCCAAAACAGACGAAAAGGAAAAGCCATCTCGTTCCAAATTGGTGTGATTCATATACAATACCAATTCTTTCACACCAGGAATTACATAATTATCCAATACGATATCATGTAGTTTAATACCTGGAGCAATGGGAGGTAATGTGCCTGGATTCCGGAAATTTGACAAATTTACAAAATCAAATTTAACATTGCAGTTTGTTAAAAATTCTAGCATAAATACTTGAGGCATATTCTTAGACCCCCAAAAGAAGCCACAGATTTTCAGGGCCTCGGTTAAAAGTTTACTGAATGTAGCAAGAATAGTTGTAAATATAATCAAGCTTTCCGTTTTAATGTCCTTTGGGTATATATTCCATTCATCAATGCCCTTCCTCAAATTCTTATAAGTGATTCTGAACATATTTCACTGACATCTAGAGTAGCCAACACCTGGCTCATCACTACATTTATGTCTTGAAAAAAGTTCTGTTACATGTACATCTGAAAATATTGTTGAAGCAACAATCTCTTTAATTGGTTAGAAGTATAATAATTCTGGCAATATACATGTCGGTAAATAACTAATAATTATAGCGACAACTTCAGAAGGAAGTTTTGCCACTTCATAAAAAAGATTAACATCTCGACTTGCAATTACCATGGGGGGGGGTGATTGTAAATTCAAATTTGGAAGATACTAATATGAAACTTCGCTTATTCTTATGGTGTGATTGTTAGTGTCTTCTCTGCTTTGTAATTCAGTATTGCGGAGGATTTCTAAAGTGTATGGACTGTTTTCAAAATATAATGTTTCATGAAAATAGCTAATGTGTGTAGTTATTGTTGGTACCGGTGAAGAAACTCTGAATAATTCTTTCATAATTCTGTATATTTTGTTGGTGTATGTACTATTTTATGTTAACAAGGCAAAGAACTACAGCGCTGAGTAATTAGGTTGATGGGAAATTTTTCATGGTGCATCAGGTGATGATAAAGTTGAGGTGTATTCGGTGGTATAAATGAAGCTATAAAGTATCCTTAGTTAGAATGTGAGTTAGATAGAAGCAGAGCTTGAATAAGACATTTTGTGAAGTTAACAACTACAACGATTTCGTGCTGCTTTCATTATACAGAAATCAGCGTGTAGTAGAAAAAAATTATAAGCAATTAATTGTTGTACACAAACAAAAACGTACAGTTGACACTTTATACTCCAAAAAGTTTCCATTAATTCCATTGTGTAAGAAAGTTACTCAATTGTAATTGCAGTTTCTGTCTCTTTCTCTGTGTATGATCTTCTGTAATTGAACTGTTTTTTGAAATTTTACTTCAGAGATCGAATTAAATTAGTCTTTTTTTGTGGTTAATAGCAGTCGTCAACTAATAATATACACATATATATTAAAATAACCAGATCAACTTCTGGTGATTATACTTTCTCCTATACATTATCTTCAGCAATTGGATCTTCCTCATCTTCATCAGTATCTTTCATCATAAATGCATAAGTACAGCAAATTAAAGATAAGCCACCCAATAGTATCCATGATAATTCCCCGATTTCTAAAACTTCACTAATGGTCATGACATACCCCCAAAGCATGGGTCCTAAAAACCGAGCTAATGAATTCAAACTCAATGATGTTCCGTTTATGAATGCACGATGTTGTTCTGGTGATGAACGATGAATTAATACAATGATATTGGGGAATCCAACGGCATTTGAACCGGTCAAGATACAACACAATACGTAAAGTAATGTCTTTGTTAGCCATGGTGGGTTGGCACTATTATATACATGATGGGTAAACACTAAATATGGTAAAATTGGGTATAGAATGGGGAAAATTATTTGTGAAGCTCTTAAACTAGTAATTGGTCGATAATGACGATCAAGAAATGGGAAAACAAACATTACTGATAACGTACCGATTAACCCAGTAAATGATAAAAGATTACCAATAGTATCACTATCGTATCCAAATCCTCCAACTAATTTAAATGGCAATTTCAGTTTTTCTGGCTTTAATTCTCCAGCAAGCATCACGGGTAAGAATTCAGAATAAACAACTGTATGGAATGATAAAAAGAAATTAACAGTCATGGCCAGTACCACTGATGGAGTGAAAATATCACGTGTGAATTTCTGTTCCACATTAGTTGAAATAACTGAAGTGTTTGATATTGTATGAGATAAAACTGGTCCCAATTGTGCTGAAGAATAACGTCTCACTAAGGCATCAGAATATCGTCTAGGCATTGGTCCAATATATTTGTTGTCTTCTTCATCATTTGATGTTTGATCACTTTCGTGGACGTCTTCGTTGTTGTCATCAACTGAATTGTATAATGGTTGTGGAGCAACAATTAATCTTTCAATTTCTGGGTTGGAATTGTCGTCATCACTTGATAATGAAGAAATGGTATCAGAACTATCTTGGGTTGATTGTGATTGTTCAACAATTGGTTCAATTCTAGAATGTTTAGTCCTTTGCCAAGATCTAATTGGGGTATCATAACCAAGTTTGTTTAGAATAAAATCACCAATTTCTAAACCTATGTCTCTTTTGTTCTTTGTACGAGAGTGAGTTTCTTCAAGAAATAAAAACCCCATTACAAAACTAAACATTAAGATCCCAGCAATGACAATATTAGATAATGCATAAGGATATTTGTTCATAAATCTATTGTATAAACTGTTGTTGTCGCCACTACTTGGCAGTTGAGGATCTTGAGCCATAAACATAAAAATTCTCCCCAAGTTCAGCAATTCGCCCAGTTGATAATTATCAATATCATTTCTTTGTTTAGGGCGGGTAAAATATTTGGAACCACCGATAATAGGACCAATAACGGCACCAAAATTCCAAAGCAAGGGTAATGTGCTAAATGCAATTGATTGATGGTTTTTATGAGTAGCGATTTCTCCAATAGCAGTTCTCAATACTGCTATATTCCCATTTAGACACCCCATAAGAGATCTAGCAAACATTGCAACCCAGAAATTAGGTGAAAACCCAAATATAATCATTGATATTGCAGTCCCTAATAACCCCATTAATAAAATTCTTTTGCGACCATATTTATCGGATGCTTTACCCCATTGTACACAACAGAAAAATTGACAAAATGCAAATGATGCTGATAAATAACCAGAATATTTGGCGATATCAGTTGAATGAGGAGCTATATTAAAATCTCGAATCATAAAATAAACATAGGGGAATAATGATGTGAATGCTATTGGTTCGGAAAATCGAATACAACTAATGACAAACATTTGCCAAAGTGGGAAACCTTGCATTTGCTCTCGGAAAGAAATATTTGCCATTTTTTTATTCATGGTGGCTTGTATGTTCTTGTTTCTTCAAGTGGATATGATTAAAATGGCAACTTGTCTTTTTTAAGAACAAGATAAATGAAAGACCAAAGGTAGGAAATGAAGTAACGAGAAGGATAAAAGTGAAGTTTGAAGTGAAGTTTTTTTTCTGACTGTTTTCGGTTAAGATAGTTTATTTATGTATGTATGTATGTATGAGGGTTTCTTTTTTTTTCATTCATTGTATATCAATCTGCAAGATCGAAAGATAAAAAATAATAGAAAAAGTATTTAGTGTGTGAGTTTGTGCCAGATTATGGTTATGTCATCAGGAGAGAAGGTTTATTTTCCGTGCCGTCCCTAAATGATTGATTGTTCTATCGTCTAATGTTCTAGTACAACTCCTTCTGTTAATCAATAACAACTATTATAAACTTATATTAATATCTTTATTCCAGTAAGTCAATTAACTGTTTGATTTTACTTGTTTTCGCAATTCAAGTTAATTATCACCAAATTTATATTGTGCATTACCAGTATGCATATCTTAGATTATCATCAACTGTGGCGCTCAAGACAATATGTAATAAATTTGTCAGTTCTAATTACGATTTTAGAATAGCTACTTATGTTATGCTACAATCAGTTATCTTGTTATGTTTAACCTCTCCTATATTGTTTAATACTAGCTAATTTAAGAAGTAAAAACTGTGGGGCTCTTCTACTACTTTTGCGAGCCGAAATCAACCCTCGGATACCCTAATTCCAAGACAAGATCTCATATTAAAAACCTGGATTATATGTAAGGAGCATGAGTAATATCTTCTCCTGTATGCAACTTTAATCTTATAACGGTACAGCTAGCAATTAGTCAGGCTTCTGTGATCTTATTACCTGACTATGCACCGTCAAGATGGTTGCCCTTTTAGAATGTGATTATTTGTTTTCACTTCAAAACTTTAGAGCAACCATCCACACAAAAACATAGTAACTAAATAAATAAATATATTATTCAAACAACTAAAAAACAAAATAAATAAGTTTAACAAAAATACATAATCATCATCATCATAAAAACCTATCTTTCATTTTAATATTCACTTAATCGTAATTTCTTACCAATTTCACGAACACTGAAACTTGAATTTGCTCGATTTAAAAATGGTGGTTCAGGAGATTGTCCTCTACTTTTAATATCTTCTTCACCCATATCAAAATATCCATAACCTCCCAATAATGCATTAATGTTATGTTTTGGTCTGGCTTCTTCTTCTTCTGCCGCTTCTTTTTGTTTTTTATTGATATCAATTTTCAATGCCAATTCATCCAGTAATTTATTCATGGTTTCAACTTGTTTCCAAATACTTTGAATTTCTAATAAATAAGAATTCAAAGTAACCAAAAATCTTTGAGTTTGACGATGTTTTGAACTAGCACAAATTGAAATTGAATCATCTTTAAGAATATAACCAATACCAAATCCATTAGCAGAAACTGGACCAAATCCAAACAATCTCAATGATGGATTACCACAATTAGATGTGGAAATAATTGTGTTATTTAATTTATCCCAACCTGAATCAGCAAATATTTCTGGTACTATTTTCAATAAATCATAACTGTCGTAAATATCATTATTACCATGAGATCCAGATGCATGGAGATTTTTACTACCATTGGTTCCAACAACAGTTGTTGAATCGTCATCATGATCATGTTCACCATCCATTTGAACAACTATAGTATCATCTCGAGATAATCCAACTGCTTCCAATTGTTGTTCACCATCACCGCTACCTTCTTGGATATACTGTTGTTGTTGTTGTTGTTGTTGTTGTTGTTGTTGCTCTTCTTCATAATCTTGTAAATATCTTTTCCAAATACAAAACATGGCATATAAATAACGATCAACACCTTGTCCCATGGAACTCATTCTCGTCTTTTGAGAATGTTTCTTACAAGCATCAGATAAATATTGTAATTTTTCCTTCATTGATACCGTTGAATCGAAGAATTTTCGAACAAATAAATTTGATTCTTGAGAAACAGTACGAATGGCTTCAGTACGGCCATGATAATATTGTTTGGTCATGGCTGGTTCATAAGTACATTCAACTTTACCATAAAGAGCATAATAAGTAGCTTGGAATGCCATTTGAACAAAGGCATCTGGTGAGAATTTCATTTTCTTAATTTGTGAAGAACCATAATTTTTAAATTCTAAATGACGAAATTCATTTTGATTAATTAAATCTGATAATCTAGTTTCACCAAATCTTAAAACCAATGATAAATCGGGTGTTAAATCCCATTCTAATTTACGCGGGATAGTAATTAAATCTTCTTCCAATTCATAATCAGCGGCATCATTTTTGGTGGTGGATTTCCATAAAGATGGAGCATTATTATTAATGGAATTAGCAAATGACAAAATTGAATCGGTATAGATATCACTAACAAATCTTAAAACGGTATGACCATCAACCCCAGTATGTTCAAAATTAATTCCTGCTTTAGCATTTTTAGTAACAATGATTTGTAATTTATCATACCAACGATTAGTACAAGTACCAACTTGAATACCATTATCTAATATAGATAACCCACAAAGCATGTTTTTCGATAATTCAGATAAATCATCAATAACAATATCATCAAAACATAATATAAATAATGCTGAATCAATAATTGACAACACTTCATGGTTAATGGTATTATTACCAATTAAATTGTTTCTAACATTAGCCCAAACACGTCTATTTTCAGTAGTCAATACTCCAAATGATGATTTAGCAATTTCATCTGATGGAGTAGTTAAGGAGTCACGAATGATTGAATTGAAATTAATATTCAATTCTGCTTCATTTAATATCAAATTATTATGAGAATCCAATACATCAAACCAATAAAATTGAGATTTTGACATAACAACAATATGATTAGATAATGGATCAGATTGCATCATACATCCTTCTTGAGTGGGGATTCTTGAAGCACCAAATAATTTAGTATATTGATACATACATAATGGTTTTCCATTTTTCAAAGTATCAACAGTCAAAGTTTCATTTTTCAATGCTTGAATGAATTTTAACGATGATAAAGTTAAATTGGTGGCTCGTTTAACTTGAGGATTAATACTACTTGATTCATTAGTGAATGGATCATCTTCTAAAAGGAAAAAAGGATTTAAATTTAATACAACGGGGGAATCATAATTTAAATATGAATCATACCAAAATTGTTCAATATAACTAGGTCTAGTTTTAGCATATTGACGTAATTCTCGATCTAAATAATGACCAATACCACTTCCAGTAGTTTCACCATTGTTGGTTTTGGAATTACCACCATTAAGAAATTTATCAACAGCAATTTTTGTATTTTCATGTTCTTGTTCAGTTTGTAATGGTTTTAATGCCTCGAGATATGAATTACAAGTTTGAACTAAATCAGGAATAGGAAGTTTTTCCAATGTTTCTTGAAATCTATAAGTTGACATTTTTGGAAAGGTTTATGTATGCGTGACAGTAATAATAAATAAGGAATTTGTTTCAAAACTAATAATTAAACCAGTACTTAAATCAATTAAGCAAATAATAAATGAAAATGAAAAACTAGAATAGAATAGAAAAGAAAGGAAAATCAAATAAAAAAAAAAAAAAAACAATCAGTGGGAAGAAAGTAAAATCTGGAAGGAAGAAGTTTTTAGACAAAAAAAAAAAAAAAAGTGGGAGATTTAAAGGAATTTATATATGATACTTGTTGTTGTCGTTGTTGTTGTCGTTGTTGTTTGATATGTTTGATGTAATTAGTTTGTTATTTTAGAAGAAGAATCAAATCATATCTCTGTCGTTCATAATAAGAAAAAAAAAAAGAAGGAGTGCACAAAAGCAAGAATGAGGTGAGAGGGATAAAAAAAAAAAAATTTACACTAATTATTATTTTGTGGGTTAAAAATTAAAAATTAAAAATTTGGGAAAAAAGCAAAGACCGATTTTATTTGAATAGTACACATTATTTTTACTTGTTTTCTCTGTTTCTATTGTTTAGAATAATGTATTACATATGTATAGGTCACTCAATATGTTCTCTGATATGGCATGTTCAATAGATATGTTTTATATAGAGAGAGGAATATCAGAGTGGGTGAACGGATGAATGATTAAAATTGAATATGCACGGGTAGTGCGCCAAAATTCAATACGGAGGAGGACAAGAATAAGTTCGGAGTTTTGAACCATTTTTGTGTACACAAAAGCACCACCACTAAAACAAAAGTAAGAAAAAAAAAAAAAGTCTGGGGCAAATATATATAAGAGATAGTAGCAATTATTATGATGATGATCAATATCCACAATTTCGTATTGTTTTTTTTTTTTTTTATTTTTTTGGCAAGTCATTTTATAACAAAACAATTAAAGGGAGAGTTATAATAAAAGATCAATTGGAAAAAAGGACGCTTTTTTTAAACCGGATATTTTTTTTATCATCCAGTATATTGAATAGAAGTAACGCACAGGTAAGGACAGGAATTAAGAAATATTATTTCGTTGCCTCCTTTTTTTTTTTTTTTTTCGTATCATTCAACGTTCTATAGCAATTTTCAGTCCCAATTTACAACAACTTACTTTTGTAGTATTGGAATTACAGGGATCGAATGTACTAAGAAATATGTGTATTATGTTTCATTATGGGCTAGTTCTTTAAAATCTCTGGTGTTTCCGTGGATAATTTTGTTGTAATCTTGTGTAAAAAAAAGAATGTGTTGACTTTTAACAATCCGAAAAGAAGAAAACTCCGTTCTCGTAAGATTTAAAACAGAGACTAAGAAAAAAAAAATTTTTTGAACAAAGAATTGATAGATAAATATGAATATTTGACCAATCGGAGTGGTTGCTTTGCTTGGTTTTATTCATCATAATCTATATTTTGTTTTGTTTATTTTTTTTGTGTCTTATTTTCTGAATTGTGGGGAGTGGGGCATATGCAGGCTATTCAGAGTGAGACACTTGAATAGTCTTAATGCCCCACCTCCACTGCCACCACCACCACAACCACCACGAGCTATCGCCAAACAATAGAACAATAAGAGAGGAAACAAATGGATCTAATATCTATGATTGAAAAAAAAAAAATGGTCAACTTTAATTTATTTCTTCAAGTCTTTTAATTAAGTACGATATCTGCTAATTTCTAATTACAATTGAGCATTAAAATATCCAACCACCACAACCACTACCACTACCACTACCACAACCACCATGTATGATGATGTATGACAACGAATTACCTTTTTTGAAAAATTAAAGGGAAAAATTATATCAAGATTTTTTTTTTTTTTCTTTTTTTTGATGAAAGTTTAAATCTCTCATTTCTCTTTTATAAGGAGGCAAGGGGGGGGGGGCGGTGGTTTTTCTTTTTGGTATGTGGACAATTAGCAGTTTGATTGTTCTCTCATTAGTTGTATCAAGTAATTCACAATTTCTAGAAGTCACAAATTGATCATTACATTTAACTAGTATATATTATTCAACGTATAATCTAACTATATAAAAGTGAATGAGTTTGCCATCAATTACATACAACTGTAAGCAGGACATGTGTGTGGTTTTATTTAGTGCTTACCTTTCGTCTTTTTATCGTTGACTATAGGAATATCATTATTTCCAATCCTAATATCCTGACTCTTACAAGTTTATAGGATTTCTGACTTCTTATTTTTTTTTTTTTTTCATCTATTGTATAGTAAACTTTTTTGAACTACTTGAAAGTTTGCCTTGACTGATAAGTTTATCTTAACAATGTTGTAACCAAAAAACAAAGAGAGATAGTAGGCAATTATCCTTTCTTCCATCCATTTCAAATAATATGCTTCTTTTCCACGGAGTTTTATAGTAACAGCCACTAAATTCCAGTTTTAGTAATTCGATCGGAGTTTTTTTTTTTTTTTCTTTAGGTGCATCCAAATAGAAACCTCTAGATATCCATGGCAATTATTAATGATTACGATAACAATTGACAGCATATGTCAACAATAGAAACCTAATGATTTATCTTTCTTTTTGTGAGCTAAACACCATATTAATGGTAAATCAGGACGAATGGATAAAATTAGGTTTTTGTGTCGATATCAAGATTCTTTCTTGTTCATACTTTTTATCGATTGTTTTACCTAATGACTAATCATTATTATTACGCAATGGGTATTAAATATGATTAAGATATATATAACCCAAAATAACACAAACGGGTATTATTATCCATGGTTGATGTGATTATAAATCAAGGCTTTCGGAGATTAGCAATTATTTCATTTTATCAAGAATATTTACAATGTTGGTAAGAAATACAGCCAGTCAATTGTCACCGTCATACTATCAGCTATTGTTTTTTTTGGAAATGAAAAATAAAAAATAAAAAAGGAAAAAGGCAAGCAAGCTTCAATTAAAACTGATTTGGTTTTACTCTTGGTTTGTAAAAATAATTAAAAAAAAAACAATTATGGACGAGATAAGAGTCGAACTCATGACCTTTCCCATGCTAAGGGAACGCGCTACCAACTACGCCACACGCCCAGATTTGTTGATGTTGTTGTATATTCAACCCTTCCTGAATATTCCGATTCGGTTGTTGTTACTTTATTAATATTGTTCGTTTATCGACTTGACGATTCGTCGTTTATATTATTTATCTATTTCTATTTTCGGTGGTTTGCCAAGAAGCTCGTTCCCGACTTCTTGCTATTAATTAATTAATTAGTTAGTATTCAGAGTGGTGTGACCTCTCTCGTCACTCTAATTTTCGGTCTATTTAAAGGGTCCTATTTTCCTTTAAACTTTTATATATTTTTATACTTTTAAATACAACAAGTTTTATTTTAGATCATCATCCGTTGGTTGTGATGTTGCTCAAGAAATAATTCGTACTTTTCATATTCAAGGACATGTTGGAATTACAAAGTTATACTGGACAATTCAACCATATGTGTATGTTCATAAATTGTTGCCAATGATTACTGAGATAGTGAATGCTTGTGATACATATTCATGAGAGCAGACTTGATATTGGGGCTTGAGACCGGAAAAGTAGAAATGTTTGAGAATATCTTCATTCTGCCATACCAGATCTACCATTCTAATACCTTGAACAAGCTCATCCATGTAATCAGCAGCGGGTCCTGTTTGACTACCATGTTCTAACTTCCACAAAATATTCTTCTGGTAATTCGGGTTCAAAATGGGTATGTTTGAACGACTTCACAAAATAGCGCCACCCTTTCTGTAAAAACAACGATTCACAACTGCTATACCATAACAGCGCCTGCCCTGTCAAATACCTGGAAGCATACTTAACCAACTCCTTATCTTTGTAACCTCTAAGGGCTCCATACTTCTCAACTTCATTGATGAAGACCAATACGTCTACCGGATCCTTTTTCTTACCAGCAAATTCCTTAGGATTACGAGACGTATTCCTTCGGCTACGGCGTTGACCATATTGTGGTAAATTTTATCGTCCATTGTTTGAAAGATTATTCCAATTTGGTTTTCTAGTGATTGTGATAGTTTTTAAGTGGTAATTTGCAAATATGAGGGGGGCGTCGTCCTCGATTGCTTTTTGCCACGGTTGACTTCCTAATGGTGTAACTTACACTGATTATGAATGTTTAACCTTTATTAACAATTATTAATAGCGAACCAACTCTTTAGAAGTTGGTATTAGTTTAGGATTTATAAGATAACTAACATTAATATATTATTGATTAACTGTTATATATTAAAAAAAAATTATTTTTCATCATCATCATCACCATCATCATGTTTAATTACAAATTCTCTTATTATTTCTGGATTATTTTAGATTAAGAAACAAAAATGTTTATGTTGTAATGATATCTTTCCAGTTACCAAAATAAAGACAATGAGTTTGGGTTATATCTATCATGGTTATATGACTAGCCGACCTTCGATTACATGGCATTTGACCATAATCATTGAACAGTTTGATTATCCATTATTATTTGAAATATTACTTCCAAAAGAACTCAACCAGTATGATATTGAAAACGGTTCAAATATACCAAGGAAAAAAACAAAGTAATACATTAAAAATCAAAGAAATAACCTTGAAGTCTATTATTATTAGGTATGATGGTATAATTTGAATTGTTTAATTTTATCACTAATAATAATGACAGTTGTAATAGGATATTTAATATATTCTTTTATTCTACTCTACATGTATATACGTATAAATTTATCTTTTTGTATAAGAACTTTCATTCCCATAACAGTAAATAAACCAAAAATTAAAAAAAGAAACAAACGAAGAAAGGTATATGTGACTAATATTTATCTCGAGGACTTATCATCATCATCATCATCATCATCATCATCATCATCATATTAATCATTGTAATTTATTGCAATCAATTCTATTTATAGAATGATTGATTTTATGACGTTATTCTCTATTTCTCGGTCTTCCCGTGCATCAATAATCCATAATTAATTTACGTTTTTTCAAAGGACTTTTATTATTCCCACCACCACCACCACCACCACTAGCAATATTAGAATTCTTAATTGAAGTAGTAGTAGTACTAGTTGTTGTTGTTGTATTACCAACATTAACAGTTTTTTCATTTCTTTTTTGAACGTGTAATTGAGTCAAATTTTGTTTTAATTTTAAATCTTTATCAAAATCCCATAATAATTTTTTCCATTGACTTAATAATTGATGTAATTCAAATAATTTCATTAAATTTTTCTTATAACTTGAATTATTACTATTTGATGAAGTTGATGAATTTTGTAATAAATGATTATATAATTGAGAATATTCTTTATATTTGATTCTAAATTTATTAGCCAAATTCGTATAATAATCCATTTTCGATGATAAAGAAGGTGGTAAATTTTGTTGATCTTGATTAGATAATCCAAAAGTGGTGTTAGATGAAGAAGAAGATGATGATGATGAATAATAATGATCATCAAATTCTTGTTCTGAAGGAGGTGAATTATAATTCAGTTTATAACTAGTTGCATTAGTAGTACCAATGTTAGACGTTAAATTATCATCAGATAACGAAGAATTGGAACTTGAACTGGAACTTGATAATTTTCTTTTCCTTGATTTTGAAGATTTAGATGAAACATCACTACTACTTGGGGTATTTATTCCTGTAGGACTTTTCGAAATCAGTTTAGTGATTCTATTCCCATTTTTTTTTACTTCAATAGGGTTAGTTGATGCTGATGATACTGATGGTGAGGTAGTTGTAGATATTGATGTATGCTGTTGTTGTTGTTGTTGTGGTGGTGGTGGTGGTGGGGTACTCGCTACTGGTGGTCGAGTTGGAAATTTCTTTTTCGACACCAATAATCCACCACCAAGATGACTGTTAGTCTTTTCTTCACCATTGTTTGTACTAGTATTATTATTATTACTATTATTATGATGTCGACTTTCATTATTATAATCATTATTAATAATTTTCTTTCTTAATGGATGAGTTAAAGAAAATCCTATTCTTGTCAAGGCATTATTAACATTATTCAACACTAAAGATCTTTCATAATCATTATATTGCCATTTCCAAGGTAACAATTCTTTATAACTTTTATCTTTTAAAATGAAACATTTCTCCATTCCAGTATTATTAGATTTGACGGGTTTGGAATTATTATCATTATCATAATCATAATCACTATAAGGAAATTTATCTTGTTGAATAAATTGATCTTTAGGATTATATAATTGACCATAAACATTTAACCAATTATAAAGTTCTTCTTCATCATAATTTAGTATAGTTATAATATGAGGTAATGTAATTGGTCCTAATGCTAATAAATGCAAAAATTTCTTGAAAATCGTTGTCGTGGTATCAAGTGCCTCGTAGTTGTTACCTTCATCCAATACTTTGTATGGATTACGAGAATCACCACCATAAACATCAATTATGGATTTCTGTTTTTGTGGTGATAGTTGTTTTTCTTTCCTATTATTATTAGACGGTATAATAGTAGTATTATTCAAATCTTTAGGGGTACCTATTGGAGTTATAATACTGGAATGGACATCACGATCTTTCTCAACGTCATTACTAACACGATTAGAAGTATTGTAATGTTTGATTTTCTTGGAATCAGTGACCACGGTTAATTTATTGATTATTCTTCCATCATAATTATTGTTAGAATATACATCAATAGGTAAATTCTCGGGGAATTTCAAACATGGATATTGTATTTCATCATTTAATTTAATAGATACTTGACCATTTTTAACTACCAATTTAATTTTATTACCAGAAGAAGGAGTCTTTGCAATATATGATTTTAATTGATGAATGAAATCTTGATTTAATTTGATTGATAATGCGATATTAGGGGATGAAGTTGAAGATGAAGATGAATGTAGTGGTGGAGGCAAGTCCGCTATTAGTATATTACCAGCATTACTAGAGGTAGTAGCACTAGTTATAGACATTTGAATAGCAAATAGTTAATGATCCTGGATGCTTGGTAAAGTTGAGTAGGAAAATGGAAAGAAAGAAAGAAAGAAAGAAAAGTAAATGAGTAAGTAGTTGAATGGAATGGAGGGGAGGGGAGGGGGAGGATATAGTAATATTGGTAGTAAAGTAGGAAAATTAAAAAAAGAAAAATAGTTGTTAAAAAGAAGTAAATTGAAGAAGGAAAAAGGAAAAGAACTTAAATTAAATTAAATTAAATCAGTATTAGTATATAACCGAATATAAAGTATAATGAGTAGAAGTAGTAGTAGGAGTAGTAATAATAATAAAGTATGAGAGAGAGAGAGAGAGAGAGTATGTGTGTGTGAGTGTGAGTGTGTGAAAGGGTTAAAACAAAAAAAGAAATTATTTTTATTTTCTCTTTTTCAATCCCATTTCACTTCACACGCATTACCCACAAAGGAAGAAGAAGAAGAAGAACACAGTTATTTTTATTACACAAAAGCTATCCACCACCACAAGAGAATGTAAATTCTTTTACTGACAATCAATCAATCAAATTACCAACCAACCAACCAACTCTTACATATATAAATCAAAAGAATTCTTTTACTTGATTATTCCTTAAATTTATACTTAGCTTTATAGTTTCACCAAGTAGGTTATACTACCTGTTATGGTATTGAAATTCAATAGTGTGACACAATTATACTGTAAAAGGTGTAGTAATGGTAGTTATGTACATGTGAGTATTGTTTTATGTTACAATTTGCTTAACTATTTCAAATCCTCCAAATAAATATTTACTACCAGAACAAGTTATTACTGATTGATTAGCTTATTGTATTGATCATCATAACAATTCTTCTGTTGAACTAAAACTAAAAAAAAAACAATAATTACATTTTTTGCATCTAAATTACGCCTCTCAAATGTGATATTTACTCTTTGTTTTTTGTTAACAAACCCACAATGTGTAACAATAAGAAAATATCAGAAACTTCTTCATATAAAATTCAACTTCACTTCACATCCCTTATTATTCTTGTATAGGGATTTTTTTTCCTTTCAAGTCGATGAAGAACTAAAATTCCAATCTATTTCAAGAAATACATATATATATATATATATATATATAATGGAAGATCATTGTAGTGGTGGTGGTGATGGACAAGGAAGAAATTATCCGATGGTCTCATTAATACGTTTGTGTAGTATTTCAATTAAGGAATGACAAATCTCCTATAATAAACATATATACTTTAGAAGTTAACAAACAATTCAATTGTACTACTCTGCTTGTAACTGGTTAATGTTAAGATATTCATGAAAGTGGAGAGTTGGTAGTATATAAAAGAGAAAGTGAGGGGGGGGTTACTACTACTATTACTACAGGTACTTCCGCTAATTTCTCGTAACCAAAATGTTTATTTTTAGGGTTAGCATGACTACCATATTGGGGCGGAATCAGCGGGACCAAGACGGGAACGGCAAGAACCAAGTGGAATCATGGTAAGGCGGCAGAAGTGGTATGATAAAAGGAAATCATCAGGCGAGAAAGAACCCGAAAAATGGTAGTAGTGTGCCAATTTGACACAAACACCAACAACGGAATCAAAAATCAAAACAATCAAATTTTTTAGACAAAATAAGGAAAACTAATTTAATATCCATAACTAAAATCTTGCCCCCACTTCATTCAACTCCTTCCAACTACCTCCAACTACCTCCTACTCCCTTCCTTGCTTATAAAATCTATGAACAGAATCAATAAGAAATTTGATATTTCAAAAAGAAATGTTTTTAACATTTTCCATACGATTTTATAATTTGAATATAATATTGGCACCAAATAATAATTTAATGTAAAATGTGTAATATATATAAAAATACCTATTAGGAAAAGAAAAGCTAATTAGACTTATGAATCATTTACATGAATGAAGACTCTATTTATAATACTACCAAGCAAAACCCAACCTTCCCTAAGCTTTTGTTATGTTGTTAATGATAGATCATTCTTTTTTTTTTTTTTTTTTAGTACTGTCATTCCTTCTTTTCTATGTGTTGCATTTTTGGTAGAGGGGGGGGGAGGGGGAGGGTGTCGTAACGAAAAATGATAAGTCTTCATCATCCCTTTCGTTTAGTGCGAGTTTCGTTTGTGTTAAACCAACAAGGATGATTGCAAAAAAAAAAAAGAACTCTTTTCATAAATATTGTATGAAACATTGCAAGCGTATATAGAGAGACATTATTAGTTGGATATTACAAGTTATCTCACTAATACAATTATGACAATTATATTAGTATGTAGGTATATACTTATAACAACCAAATCCACTTCTTCAATTCAACATGTCATATATCCTATATATTCTTACGTCTTAATAGTTGAAAATACTCTTGTAATATAAACTTCGACTACCCAATAAATCCCAATCATTTTGAGTAATCCACATTTCATTAACAACTTTTAATCTCGAATAAACACTACCACCTTTCCAATTAACCATTGATGGATCAAATTCTCTTGGTGTTGGAACAATATTCATTGTTAAAAAATGACCATTTTCTTCAATCAATTCTTCAATATAATCTAAATCTAATTTTAATTCAGTTTCATTATTGATTCTATCCATAATTTCATCAGGTATTTCAATCTCACCAACATTGACATTGTTATTGTTATTGTTATTGTTATTTTGTGCTGTTGTAGTTTCTTCTTGATTATTATTATTACTATTGTTGTTGTTGGTGGTAGTGTTAGTGTTAGTGTTAGTGGTATTATTATTAGTAGCTGATTCCATCTCTTGTTTAATTCTTTCTTGTTCAATTTCAATTAAATTCTCTTTTTTCAATAAATTCTTTTTAACTTCTTCATTTAAATATTTAATAACTAAATCAATTGCTGAAGTTGATAAAATCCTTGGTCGCCAAATATTTAATCGATCATTTAAAATTAAATCATACCCATTAATTTTACTTAATCCACCACCAACAATAATTATATTATCATAAAATTTCTTTAATTTAGTTAAATCACTGGATAATCCTGCATTAGTAATTGATTCAATAATTGCCTTTTCTAATGGTACATCAACTAATCTTTCATCTTCAATATCAAAATTAGAAGACAATAATTGATCCTCATTATTTTTTGAGTTTGTAGTATCTGTTGTAGTAGTACCATTCACTTGGCCATGATTATGTTGATGATGATGATGATGATCTTCATCTTTCTCGGTTGATTCATTTTCATTATCATTTTGATTAATTAATTTTAATAATAAATCTTCATCAGTTAAATCACAATAATTCAATTGATTTTTCAGTTTCAATTGATCTTGGGATTTACTCTTGGGATTATTTGATTTATTATTATATTGATCCAATGATTTACTAAATAAATTCTCAATTGTTGATCTCGTTGGATTCTTCAGTGTATAATAACTTGGTATTGATGGATGATGATGATGATGATGATTATTATTATTATTATTATTATTTTGAAGATTTGATTTATTGGCAGTGATTTGAAATAATTTCGGGAAAAATAATCCCATAGGAGCTAACATAACTTCATCAAATATTTTAAATGTGAATTTTTCAGTGGATTCAAATGGTTTACGTTTATAAAATTCATATAATTGTATAGCAATATCAGCATCTTGGAAAGTAATATATTTCTCTTTTAAATTTTGTGCCAATTCCCAATCTATAGCATTAATTAAATTAATATTCCTATAAGGGAATTGATCCTCAATTAATAATTTAACAAATGTTTCAGTTATATTATCTCCACCATAATTCAATAAAATTCTTGAATCACTAATAATCATTCCTTCATCAACACAACTAATTTTCGTGGTTTGTGCTCCTACATCAACAACACAAGCTGTTGACATAGTGGCTCCAAATGTTGTCGCTATTGATTCTTGAATTATTCCAACTTTTCCAAACCCAATAAATTTCAATAATAATTGACACCATATTTCAACGTATGCTTTATCATATAAATCAGGAATCAATAACATCACTTTATATTTATTAACATCAGTGGTAATTTCCAATTGTTTAAGAGAATCTATTATAATATTGCAAATATCTCCTAAAATCTCTTCTCTTGATTCATAATAATAAGAATTTTCGTTGAAATTACCATTAATCATGGGATATCTTAAAATCCATTGTGAATCAGCATTTGTATGCCCATTCCTATTTATTGCTAAATTCAATGCATCTTCTCCAACATAATACCGTTTATTTTTATTCTCTTGTTTATCAGGATTAATCCATTCTTTTTTATTAGGATCATTATGATCCTCAATTTTCTCTGATACTTGTCGTTTATTAAAATTAATTACCGTTTCTCGTGAATTAGGTAATATTCTTCGTTTATAATACCTCATTCTAGCTCGGAAATCTTTGGTGACAATTGCTTTTTGTTCATCAAAATCTTCATCAATATAATACTCCAAATCTTCTTCTTCCCCTTCTTCCCCTTCTTCTTGTCGTGATCTTTGATCATTCTTATTATTACTATTAGATTTAGGTTGTTTTAATTTTCTTCGGGGATATTTGATCTCACTATCTTCATCATATTGTGGGTTGATTATATTGGTGATATTTTTCTTCACAGCAATCACATTAGGAATAACTAATGGTACTGCATCAGTAGCTTTACCAATTCTAATATATCTTGATCCTGGTTGTAAAACTATCACATCTTCTCCAATTTTCGCCTTTTCTTGTCGAACTTCTTCTGTTTCATTTTCTTCATCTTCGACTTCTTCATCATCATCACCACCACCACCACCAGTAGTAGCACCACCACCACTACCACTACCACCACCAACAGCCATTTCTTTTTTCATTTCAAGTTCAATATCATTCAAATTAAAATCATCGAAATTCCTAATTTCTTTTTTCTCGCCATTATCTAATTGTTGTTGTTGTTGTTGTTGCTGCTGCTGATTGTTATTTTGTTGCTGTTGTTTGAGTTTTTTCATCTTTTGTTGTAATGCCCTCTCTTGACGCCAATTTCTAATAAAACTAACTTGTTCATCTTTTTTCAAATAATCGGTGAAATAATTTTTTTGATTAATTACCAGAATTGGTTTGATACTAGTTAAACTAAATCCATTTTCATTTTCAAATCTCCCAATCCCAGTTTTAGCTAAATTTTGTGCTAATGTTGCTGCAGCTTTAATTCTTCCTTCTTTACGTCGTTGTAATGTTTCTGCACTTGGTCGTTTACCTGCTACAGGACCTGGTTTATGTCTCTTTTGTGCTGATGTTTCCAAATCACCAGAAGCAGAAGAAGAAGAAGAAGATTTTGTTGTGGTAGCAGTGCCACCGGTATTAGTCTTTGTGGCAGTAGATGATGAACTACCAGGAGCATTGGGATTAGTTGGTGATTCTGGATCTTCTGATGGAAGAATAATCTCATCAGCTTGAGATGATAAAATAGGTGTTGCTGCTCTTGAATCATCAATGATATCATTATCTACCGAATATGGCGATGTAGGAGGATTAATTGCATCCAGCATTGTCAATGAGTTTGATTGATATAATTGTTTTCGTTGTTGTTTTCGTTGTTGTTGTTGTGATGGTGTTGTCACTTTTTTTTCATATTGATTTTATTTTCTGTTGCTTTGTTCGTTCGTTGTTTGATGGTTAGGAGAGTTTGCGTTCAATTTTGTCTTTCGCATTCTTTCACTTCAACAACAACCAGTTTACTTTTTATTAAAAGCTTTTCAATTCGATATCACCAGAAATTCACAAACACTCTATAAATATATCTAGAACCAAAAACCACTAAACCTCAAACCTTGATAATCTTTTTTTTTTTTGGTTTCCAGTTAATGAAAAAACTAAAAAGATTAGATTGTCCAGAAGTAAGCAAGATATCTAACCATTGTTTACGCTACCAAGATTTTGTAGTCTTTGAAATCACGGTTTTACCATCCTATAACTCCCATGTTGATCTATCTACTGATTTGTTATATGTTTAGACTATGTACTACATTGTTAGAGTAGTAATATTGTTCTCACCTGTTGGAATGAGAAGTTTTGCTTCTTAGTCTGGAATAAACCAAAAGTAGAATATGGAGTAGACATGACGATGAAAATTTTTTTATTATATTACAGTTAATCAGTAGTATATTAATCTTAGTTATCTTATAAATCCTAAACTAATGCCAACTTCTAAAGAGTTGGTCCACTATTCATAGTCGTTAATATAGGTCGTACATTCATAGTCAGTATGAGTTACACCAATATGAAATCAACCGTGCCAAAAAGCAATCGAGGATGCAATTACCACTTTATACTTTTAAAACTGTCTGGCAACTTCATTACCATATCTCAACAGTTACTAAAAATGTAAAGATAGATGGTAATTTGAGGAAAATCCTCTATTACAAGAATACAATTAACGATTGTTATACGGAAGAATCCAGTCGCAAAAACCTTATAAATCAGTCTTATTCCTCACATTACGAATAATAATTCACCGCTTGTACAAGTTATTGAAAAATCGAAACTGATCCGGAAAATTACAAACTAACTAGTGAGAATTCTTGGTCTATATATAGTAGAATTCCTTTAACCGTGGCTCCATCTTAGAACCACCGTATTCTCTTTGACAAAAACCTTATTGGCATGATATTTCCTTTCATAGTATTGTCAAGCACAACCATGTAAATATACGTAAAGCCTATTTCTTACCATGTTAGATATCGTTATTTCGTGAAACTATTGATATTTGTTATATATTACACGACTATTTGTTATTTTATTAAGGTTTATTCTTATAACATTTTATATAACCACGACTCTTTATATATATTATTTTAGTACTACTACATCATACTTGTACTACTATATTCTTTGTTATCCAGATATTTCAGAACTAATACAAACATTATACACAATCAGATTTAAAAGGGTTTCCTTACCATCTGAAGAAGAAGAGCTAGTGAGACATTGCGCACTCATTTCCGAACGTAACATAATTGTTTTTTTGGTCTCAAAGATATTTCTTTTTTCTTCCAATTGACCGAGGCTCGGAAGTTGCAGGAATCAATTCTTCTTCGCTTCCCCTCCTCTTGCTCCAACCAATCACTCTCCGTATAGATGAATATAAAAATAATCCTATTCCTATTGTAGAATCCAAACTGTAAAGTAGTCGGCCCATAAAGACTCATAACTGTATTCTAATTGTTGGTAGGTATCATCATTATCATTGCAAGATGAGCGACTTAAACCAGAAAATGTCGAGCAGAAATGCTCTTCCCCATCTTGTTACGTGTGTATTATAAAGAATGTCGTTTTTTTTTTTTCCATTGTTTCCTCGTGCCGTTTTTCCCCCGTGCTCCTCGTCCCCCGCCACCCGGCTGTTTTTAATTGAGTACTCAAATAAAGAGCCTAACCTGTCCGAACAATAAAGATAACAACAAAAACAACAACAATAAGAAAAAAAATGGGGCAATAAATATTTGACCAATCATAATTAATCAGTCTACAATAAATAGGTATTAACACTGTTCATATTTTCAGCCCTTATCAATATTCAATGGATTTTGTGGAAGTACTAGAGGTTGTAGAACAACTTGGAGGGAGAGGGTGGTGAAGAATCTGAATGAGTGGGCTCGGAGGAGACACTTACAGGACGACATTAATTAGTATGAGAGAAAAAAACTGTCAAAACAAATAAAATGGAGAACAAAAACAAACACTCACCTACCTAAACCACATCAAGCCGAAACTGAGCAAGAAATAGTGAACTTTCTTTTTTTTTTTTTTTTTTTCATTTGAAACGTTCCAACAATTTGTTTTACTCTCTTCTTGATTTTTTATCATATTCTTTCATATTCAATTTTATCTGAACGTAATTATTCCATTTTAACCAACCATCCCCTTTCATTCCTCACAATGTATAGACAATTTACACGTGGATTTTCCTCCTCTTTGCCAGCCAGAAATTATGCATCAACCATCAAAAACTTGAAGGTTACCAAGGACACAAGAGTTATTTATCAAGGGTTCACTGGTAAACAAGCTACATTCCATGCTGAACAAGCAATTGCTTATGGTACCAATGTTGTTGGTGGTATCAACCCAAGAAAAGCCGGTACCACCCATTTGGATAGACCAGTTTTCGGTACCGTTGCTGAAGCCATCAAAGAAGCTGGTGCCAGTGCCACTGGTATTTTTGTCCCACCACCACTTGCTGCTGCTGCCATTGAAGAAGCCATTGCTGCTGAAATCCCATTGGCAGTTGCTATTACTGAAGGTATTCCTCAAAAAGATATGGTTAGAATTGCCCAAATCTTAAAGACTCAAGATAAGACCAGATTGGTTGGTCCAAATTGTCCTGGTCTTATTGCTCCAGATCAATGTAAGATTGGTATTATGCCATCCAGTATCCACAAAAGAGGTAAAGTAGGTGTCATTTCCAAATCAGGTACTTTGACTTATGAAGCTGTTGCTCAAACTACTGCCGTTGGTTTAGGTCAATCATTAGTCATTGGTATGGGTGGTGATCCATTCCCTGGTACCAACTTCATTGATGCCTTGACTTTATACTTGAATGACCCAGAAACTGAAGGTATCATTATGATTGGTGAAATTGGTGGTAGTGCTGAAGAAGAAGCTTCTGAATTCTTAAAACAACACAACTTGACTAGACCAGAAGGTCCTAAACCTGTTGTTGGTTTCATTGCTGGTGTTTCCGCTCCACCAGGTAGAAGAATGGGTCATGCTGGTGCCATTGTTGCTGGTGGTAAAGGTGATGCCAAATCTAAGATTGCTGCTTTGGAATCTGCTGGTGTTGTTGTTGAAAAATCACCAGCTAGATTAGGTAACTCATTGTTGGCTGAATTCAAAAACAAAAACTTGTTATAAGTATTATAGTTGAACGAATTGGGAAATTAAAAAAAAAAAATAACCAAAACGAAAAATATCGATTCTAAATATACTATAATAATAATATAAGAAATGTGATACTAAGGGAAGGTGATGTGTGTGTGTGTGTGAATGGAGATGGATTTATCGTTTCTACTTCTTTTTTTTTTCTTCATTTATGTGCGTTTTGTCAATTGTTTGCAAAAGTTTTATATCAAGAAACGTTTATTACACAATTTATAGAATCTGCAGTCATATGAATATACATAGAAGATAATTAAGGATTGATCTAATCTTGGTGGTGATATTGATCTGATATGGAGATCCAAGATATTGGTATGTATTGCACGACCATACAAATTTCCTGCGAATGGATTCAACGAGAAGAAAGAAAAAATTTTATAACAACCCAGTTTTCAAACTTTTAAGAGTATTGTGTTGATAAAACGACTACAAAAGCAAAGACATTCTATAGATAATATCTACTACCACAATGCTCAGGACATTTCTTTTGCCTACTGTGCGTTCAATTCAATTGAAATCGGTGATATCTCCTGTATCCACTACTACTACTCTTCCATCAATTACATGTATTTCCTTTGCATCTAATTTTTCAACATCATCAATAAACTATAAAACCAATACATCAACAAGAACTAAAGAAAATGTTCATGATTTATCGACATTCTTAACCTTAATTGGTCGGAATAGCATTGAATATAAAGATTTATTTGAAGATGATTTGAATAAGTTCTTATCAACAACATCTGCACAAATGAAAAATATGGGTATTGATACTCGACCAAGAAGATATTTATTACGATGGAGACATAAATTTATTAATGATTTAGAACCATTAAGAGAACATAAATTGGGTAAGAAAAGAAATGGTGGTGAAAGAAAGGCAAAAACTGTTATTGCCAAAAGACAAGCTTTGGAACGTTTGGAAGAAAAAGAAAAATGGGCACAAGAAGAATTGGAAGCTGAAAAGAGAGGTGAAAGATTGTTTTAGGTTTAGTAGTTGGGTTTTTGATTTATCATGCAGATATATTCAGACCATGTATACAAGTATATGTGTCAAGAAGGACGAAAAGTTACTATCAAAATTGATGATAATTTGGTTATTGTTATTATAAGTCACTGTAAATAGAATATAGACAATTTTGATAGGTCTAATTTTGTTGATTTTGATGTAGAAAAGGATTTGATGATGATTAATGCAATGTGTAGTGTGGTTTTGATCTGAGTATGTGTGTTGCGGTGGTAGTGGGAATAACAAAAAAAACGTAAACATAAACAAAACAAAACATAAAAAAAAAAAAAACGCCTTTACAAATATTACACCTTTCATTAACTTACTGTATTTAGGCATTTGTTTTTTAACACAGTTTGATTCAGCCTAGTTTGCAATAATTATTCATTATCCCATTATGGATAACTCATTGGATCAAAAACTATTGGCGTTTATATCATCACAATCAACACTCAAACCATTGTCACCAAGCAAATCAAATAACCTCCCCAAAACTGATATAAAATCACTTGAATCATTGTGTGTTGCATCATTAGACACTCTTTTGAATAATAATGGAGTTTCTAATAGCAATAGTAGTGTCTTGGCATTAGACTCGCTTGATGCTATTGAAATACGATTGCGTGGGTTGTATTTGATTTATGCTGATGACCCGCGGAAGTCATTTGATATACTACGGAAACATCAATTATTTATTGTTAAATTATTTAATCTTAAACAAATCCATTATGTTTATCAAAATCTAAATGTTTTGTTTGATGAAATTAATAAATTATTCATGATTGAACCCATGTCCAAAAGTACTATTTTTACAGGTATCGAATTTACTGATTTCAGTAATTGGAACGATGAGACAAGTTTCTTCAATGCAAACAGAAAAGATATATCCCAATTGATTGTTGCCTTTCATTTCTTAATTTTACAATGGATAGCACAATATGTTTCCAAGAATTTAAAGTCAATATTAATGCAAAAGGATCAGGTTATCGGTCTAGATGAATTTTGCAATATCCCACGAATGTTTTTAAATTCCAGTAATTTTAGAAAATGGCAATTATTGAGTGTTAATGAAAACTTGGTTAAATATAACAGTAATAATGTTAAATTGATTTCTGGGTTTATAAAAGTATTCCAAAGTATTAAAGCGTCGTCGTCCTTATTAAAATATGTCAATTTGACTAATTGTTTGAGATTGAAGTTATGTGAATTTACAAAAGACAAGTCGTTATTAAAGTCAATTGGATTTTCCTCTGAGTTAATTCCATTCATCAATGATGAGGATATAAATATTAATGAGTTTATTCATAGACATGTCCCAGAAATATCTGAAGTTTCCAATGAATTGCAGGCTCAGTTATTAGAGTCACCACATCTTATCAGTGATAGCGATTTTCTTCGAAATCTACAGAATGATTTACAATTATCAATAGATAAATGTCAAATAATAATTTCAGCTTTTAATACATTTAAATACAACCTCAAATCACTCCTGAGCCAACAATTGTCAATTCTTGATTTAATCACAATACATTTGAAGGATTCATTAGATGAATCAGTAATTCCCATATTATCTCAACTGTTTCAAATTTATAATCATTTTAAATTAATAAAAAGAATGAGAAACATTTCTAATTTATTATTCAATTTGGGGAACAAATCAAACAATGATATTTATCGGAACTTGGCAGTTGACTATGAATGTGTAATATTTGAGATTTCTCCAAGTAATGACAACTTTAAACAGTTTTATAATAAATTGACAAGAACACAAGTTGCCACTTCGGTATTTGGCAAGGTTCTAGTGTGTTTTGAAAGTTATATGGGCTTGACAAACAATAAGGATTATGATATCAATGGAACGTTAACTCAAATTATTTGTAAAACTTTATTACAAATTTCAAATTATACTCCATTAAATAGCATCAAAGATGAGAATTTCAAATTTAATGTGATTAATGATATTTTCCAATTTATGGAGAAATCAAATAATACAACTGAAAAAACTAAAGTTTGCAATTCAATTATTGAATCCACCACTTGGAGTAATCAATTGATTGAATGCAAAATATACTATCAATACTATAACGTCAATGGACTTGAAAAGTATTTGGATTTGGAGGAAAAATCTTGTGATAATCAATTAATAACTTCTGGTTTACAATTTCAGAGATTGGTAACATTTGGTTGGAATGAAACTTTATTAATAGAATGTTTGAATAATTTAAAGTATGGGTTAAATGATAACTCCGCGGAACTTGATTTATTTGAACTAAAGATAATTAAGCAAGTCTTATTATATATAAAATATAATGGGATGATTGATGAATTGGTTGTTATTATTGAAATTTTACTAGTCAAATCAATTAAACATGAACAATTTGAGAAATTTCTTTTATTTGAATATGCACGAGCATTATTGTATCAAGCCAACAACTCAACCACAAATAATGACAAGTTTTCACAAGTGTTCAATGATTTGAAGAAACTTTCACAGAATTGGAAATCATTTGATGATATTATTGAATTGAGTTTGTTACAATTACAATACTTCATACATACCAAGAATTCAACGAAAGCAAAAGATAGATTTAATGGAATTTTACAAACACTTTTGAAAAAACCTCAATTCAATATATCAAAATCAAAGAATTTACCGATTGTTTCCAAATTACAAAACTTTTTGATTTTAGGAAGATTTCAATTACTTGCTTGTCAGATCAATAATCATATTATACATAATAAAATCGATGCCTTTAATAATATTAAAACAGGGATTCAATTATTGTATTCAATTATGAAAAAACTTCCTACTAATATTGACAAAATATCATGGCAAGAACTTAAATGGGAAATTACTCGATTATTGTTTGATAGTTATAAATTGGCAATTGATTCATCAATTGATACTGGAATATCTCGAGACATCCCTTTGTTTTTAAATGAATGGGTTAAACTCAATAACAGTATTGGTAATGATATACCGATTGTTAATTGTATTAATGAATTTGAAATTGGTCAATATGGATTGCTTGCCAATAATGAATTTCAAAAATATATTGAAATTGCTGAAAATAGACTTAAACATGATCTTGTTGGGAAAAATAATACTGTTAAACAATACATTAATAGATACCACGATGATGAGTCTAAGAAATTTGAAAGAAATGATATTATTTGGAAACAATCGTCTAGTAGTCATCAATTAAAGAGTCTTGTGAGGTCTATCCTTAATTCAGATAATTCACTCAGTGACGTACTGAAATCAGTACAATTATTGCCTTGTGTTGTTGGTGAGAGTTCCACTTTATGTTCTAAAGATTTACTTGATAATTTAATTCAATTAAAAAATGAAACATTAATGGAAATAACTGATTCTGGGAAATCTCGTTCATTATCATTATGTCAACAACAAGAACTAATTGCTAATATGAATCAAACTGTTTGTTTATTGTCTTCTTTGACTTCGTTTAGAGGTGATGGTTTGTTATCGGAGATTTATTATCTTCAAGATTATGTTAGAAATCTACCATTTTCTAATGAACGCAAATTAATGAATTCTTTGAAGAATGATGAGAGTAATGACTTGTTACCTCGTGCATTAGACCTCAGTCAATTTGACGATCCAAGTAACAACAACACTATCAAGAGTGGTGGTATGATAGATTTTAATGTTGATTTACAGCTTTATTTACCTAATAATTGGATTCTTGTTACATTGGATATTTGTGAGAATACTGGAGATTTATTGATTTCCAAATTAACCAAAGGATCACCAAGTCCAATTTTTATAAGGTTGCCATTACTGAGATTTCCTTCAAGTTTGGATTTCAAACAATTGATGCATAATTTTGAAAAAATCATTGATGAAAGTAATTTATCAACAAAGAAGAAAACCACATCTAAAATTTTAACTGTTGAAGATAGAAAGCAATGGTGGAGGTCTCGATTCACTTTAGATTATCAATTGCAAGATATTTTACATCATGTTGAAACAAAATGGTTTGGTGGGTTTATTTCAGGTATTTTCACCAACAACAACAACAATAATAATAATATTGAAAATGAATCGAATAATGGATTTATTAAATTCAAACAAGATTTAATAAAAGTCTTAAAAGATTGTTTAACAGTAAATGATGATAAATTCAATTTAGAAGGGTTCCTTCAATTTAATGAATTTATTTATTATTGTTTTCATTCAATGGAAGAATATAATTATGAATTGGTTGATGATTTGATAAAATTTATTATTACAAATATGAATTCTCATGGTAAAATTGTTAATTCTGACAATAATGTTAAAATTAATAAATTGCACGAATCAATTAAGAACTTGATCATCAAAAATAATAAAAATAAACAAAATGTGGTCAACAACAACTGCAATTCCCAACACATTGTTTTGATTCCTAATGCAAATTGTTCTAATTTCCCATGGGAATCAATGGACTTTCTTCGTAATAAATCAATTTCAAGAATTCCATCAATTCATATGTTACTTGATCTAGTCAAATCAAAAACCAATAGTAAGAATAAATCTATGACTGTTGATAAATCAAATTTATATTATTTGATTAATCCAAGTGGTGATTTAATTCGATCAGAAAATAGATTTAAAAAAATATTTGAATCAAATTATTTATGGAGAGGGAAAATTGGACAATTATCAACTAATAGGAATGAAAATTATCAAGATTTGATATTATGTGAAATTTTGAAAAGTCACTTGTTTGTTTATATTGGTCATGGAGGTTGTGATCAATATATTAAAGTGTCAAAATTATTGAAAAAATGTGGTAATGATCAAGATTCACAGAATAAGTTACCTCCAAGTTTATTATTAGGTTGTTCGTCAGTTAAATTAGATAATTGCAATTATAACTATAATTCTAGTAAGTTACAACCACTGGGTAATATTTATAATTGGTTGAATTGTAAATCAGCAATGATACTTGGGAATTTATGGGATGTTACTGATAAAGATATTGATATATTCACGATTTCATTATTGCAAAAATGGGGGTTAATAAATGATTCCACGAATAATAATAGTAATAATAATAATAATCATGGTATGAAAAAATTGGATTTGACTAATTCTGTTGTTCAAAGTAGAGGTAAATGTACTTTGAAATATTTAAATGGATCAGCACCTGTGGTTTATGGTTTACCAATGTATTTAAATTAGACAGACATTCGTTTTTTCTTGCATATATACGACTATATAAATTAATAATAAAAGAGCATAGTTTTAATAATAACCTGATTTCTATCTAGTTGGTCTTGAACGTTGTCTTGTTTTGTTCACATTTTGATGCCGTTTTGGTAAAAATTTATAATCAAAATTTTCTTTTATCTTGAACTGTAATGATTACAACAAAAATGAATAAGTTCTGCAATATATTCCATAATAATTCAAAATAAAGCAAAGGTTGATCCTGCTATAGCTATTTTTAAGTCATAAATCACCTTTACAATCGGAAACACATCAGTATAAAGATTAGTAGAACTGAAAGATATTTCAGAACTGATTATTCTGTAGGTCATATTCGTGCGAGATTTAGGCAACTTGTCCGAGCGGTTAAGGAGAAAGACTTGAAATCTTTTGGGCTTTGCCCGCGCAGGTTCGAGTCCTGCAGTTGTCGTTATTTTTTTTTTTTTTGCTTTTGCTATTGCTTTTGCTATTGCTTTCACAACCTTCTATTAAAAAGTGTATCACAAGTTCCATGCAACAATGTATATATTATTCTAACCTTCTATAAAATCAATTAAATCGTCTAAAATGGCAACAGTTTCTCTAGGACTGGCGATCCACACTGTACAAGCACTTAATCTTGCCTTAAAATCATTAGCACCCAAACTAGCAAATTGATCACCAATATGTAAACTTTCTGATTTACCAATAGGACAAACATGATCGAATGTTTCATCATGACAAATGTATTTCTGAAGTGATTCTACTCCTAATGCTTTATCACCAATATCTACCCAAACATCACTACCACCATTAAAGGCACAAACTTTAATATCATCAACACAAAGAGCTTCAGTAGAATCGGCAAAATTTGATGATGAAGTAAGAATGGTATTTAATTTTCTTGAACATGATAATACCATTTCTTCCAATTGTTCACGTAAGATTCGACAACCAGAATTTGGTATAATCCCCACCGATCTTTCCTTTTTAATTATGGTGGTTGAATCTTCTAAATTGAAATTATTTCTTAAATAAATCAAATGCTTATAAAGAGTATCCATAATATAATTAATTTTACCAATATCCCAGTTCCTCACTTGGGGTAAAAACCATTCTTCATCATCAATAAATTTTAATCCTTTCATTTCATTATTATATCGGAATAAATAATTTGATTCTGCTCCCATAACTAATAAATTTTCCTTTTGATAAGTTTTCAAAATACAATGATTACTATTTAAATGATCAATTAATCCTTTTAATCGTTCATAATATTTTTCTGCTCCAGTTTGACGAGGATATCCGGCAGCAGTAACAACACCAACATATAATCCTAATGATAACAATTTAACTAATCGTTGAACAACTTCACTATTTTCATCTAATGATTTCCCATCTTCATATAACGTCACATCCCCATCAAATGTAATCAATTTCAACTTTTGTTGTTGCTGCTTGTTATTTATGCCATCGTCAGTATTATTATTATTATTATTATTATTATTATTATTGATGTTTTCCGTTTGTTTATAGATATTAGTAAGAGCCATAATTTGTGCTGTATTAAGTATCATTCTTACATCATTAAATGAAGGACTAACCAATCTTCTTTTTGAAATTGCTCTTCGTTCATCTTCTAATAAAAATGCATCAGCTAATGGTAATTCAGTGAAAAATTTCCCCAACGACGGTACTAAAGTTCGTAATCGACTAGTTGATTTTTTCTTTGGATCAAGTTCATTTAATTCATCTAGAAAAATTGTTTGTTTAACTAAATTTTCAACATCTTTAAAAATCTCATAATATCGACTTTGACAATTTTCAGCCACGATTTGAGCATCAGCATGAGAATCATCAGCATGTAAAACAAACGGTGTGGCTAATAATCCTTTGATCCATTCAATAAATTCGTCACGACGATGACTTTTTAATGCATATTCTACTCTATATCTAGATGTCATGGTAGGAAAGTTGTTGTTGCTGTTGTTGTTGTTGTTGTCTTTATTTTTAGTTGCTATATCTGAAAGTTTGTTAAACGGACTTGGATAAATTATATTTCAAGAAATAAAAAAAACCAAAAAGAAAAAAAATACTATTATTATTATAAATCAATTGATTTGTTTTGACAGGTATAATCCAAATTCATGCAAAAAAAAAAAAAAGGAAAACCAAACTATTGTAGTTTATTCGATTTGGAGATGGATGTGGTTGGTTGGTGGGAGAAAAA
This sequence comes from Candida dubliniensis CD36, assembly GCF_000026945.1. Classification (NCBI taxonomy): domain Eukaryota; kingdom Fungi; phylum Ascomycota; class Pichiomycetes; order Serinales; family Debaryomycetaceae; genus Candida; species Candida dubliniensis. Next base: position 348,542 of record NC_012860.1, on the reverse strand, counting down.
GGTGATGTATCAAAATTCGTTTCCTTTTCGTTTCATTTGCTTGTGTTCGATTAACTACACAAAAATCCTGTATATAAAACGGCCTCATAGATAAACAACATCAATATCAACAACAACAACCGAATTGATAATTACCGAATCAGTTTAACCACGTTTTTCATCTTACAATTAAAATTCACATTATTCCCTTTTTCGAATCCCAAATATAAAAATAATGTTACATTAAAATATTAAAATTTTCTCTAGGTTTAATTTATATACATAGAGAATACAAAAAGAAACCCTAGATTTGTAAGTATATACAAACAAACATATAATTGAATTAAACTTATAACCCTTGTTGAGCTCTTCTTCTGTCTCTTTCTTCAGAAATACTCAATTTAATACCTTTACCCTTTGGTAATGAAACCCATGGTTTACCAGCTTCGGTACCAATAACGAAAACGTTAGACAATCTGGTGACAAAAGTGTTTTCCAAAGCATCTTTAATGTGGACCAAATCGAAACCTCCTTCGTGTTTTTCTCTGTGGACAATAACACCAACTCTACCCAAATTTCTACCACCAGTAACCATAACTAATCTACCAGTGTCGAATTTGATGAAATCATCAATTTTACCAGTGGCCAAATCGATTTTAACAGTATCATTAGCTCTAATCAATGGATCTGGGTATCTGATAGTTCTACCGTCGTGGGTAACAACGTATGGAACACCTTTTTTACCTAATTGGACTTTTTTAACTTTACCCAATTTGTAGGAAGCTTCTTCAGCAGAGATTCTATGAACAGCAAATTTACCTTTAACATCGTAAACTAATCTGAAATGTTCATTAGTAGCTTCTAAAGTAATGACATCCATAAAACCAGCTGGGTAAGTGGTATCGGTTCTGACTTTCCCGTCAACTTGAACGTGTTGTTGCATCATGATGGCTTTGACTTCTCTACCATTCAAAGCATACTTCAATCTGTTTCTTAAAAAGACAACCAATGGTAATGATTCTCTCAATTTGTGTGGACCAGCAGATTGTCTTGGAGCATAAGTACCGGACAATTTGTCCAACATCCAATGAGATGGAGCTGCTAATCTTTTCAAATGTTTCTTTCTATATTAAAAACAGATAATTGTTAGTGTCTTTGAAAGTTTGAAGTGAATAAGAGTGAAAAATTAAGACAAAAAAAAAAAAATAAGTCTACGTCGATAGATTCAATAATAAATGTGTTAATATTTGGACAGTTAAAGTATATTTGGCAAACATTGTTCAAACATATCGATACAACATTCAACCAAAAAAACAACAACCAACTTTTTATATTCTATAAAATATAATCCAGAAAAAAAACCAAGTTTGATACTCTTCGTTTCTGTATATATTATAGAAGTATACCTCTCCAAAATTAACAACATATTATGAATCACGACAAGGCTCCCATCCAAGTTAAAACTAAAAGCTTTAACTGGTATACCATGATATAAAAGAACTGAATCCTTAAATATACATGGGTTTGATTATTTTTATTTTGTCAATGTTTCCCAGCCCAAAAAAAATAATCAAGAAATTGTTAGATTTCCATCATATTCCCTGGTGTACTCCATTAATTTTTCACTCATACATAACAACAATAACAACAAATCTTTGAAATAACAAAGATATGAAGTATCATTATATGATGATGACATACGGGCCTCTTGCCATTTTTTGTGATTTATAATTGTATTTAGTTAATAAAAGAAAAAAAAACAAAAAAAGTGTTGTGATATGTGTTATTTTTTTTTTTTGGAAAACTTGAAATTTTTTTTATAAACAACATTGGCCATGCGAAACAAAAACTAAATAACAACTGGTTTTACACCGGGTAAATGAAAATTAGGGCTATAGCCCTAAGTTGCAAAACACATACATACAAAAAGACTCATTCTTAATTTATTGGATTTCATGACATTCTTTTTATGATAAACATATTTATTTCTTTATTTACCCCGTATATATAATATATACAAACCACTATTTATTCTTGACGTACCAGCGTAGAATGAACAAATTTAACCAGCAAAAAACTCTGAATACTTAACAATACAATCCTTATTTGTGAGGTATTGCAATAATAAACAAAACACAAGACAAAAACAAGCTTTCCTCTCTGTTATTTTCATTTATAACTTAATGTTCATATGGCCAATCGAATAGGGGAGAACCCACTGTTGTTACACAATTCATTGAAATGTCTTAACTCTTGATGTGTATTTACTTCTTCATCTAAATTTTTTTCTTTCATTCCTTCCCAAAAATTTTATTCTTGATCCAAGAGAGGGGGAAGGAGAATAGCATCAATTAATAACTCACGAGTGTAATCTTTCCATTCTGGATTTAGTAGCCACTTTAGCAACTTCAGCACCAGTCATAACTTTAATCCAATCAATTTTTAAAGAATATGGACCATAATGTTTATCCAATAAACCAATACCAACAGATTTAACTTCACCTTTATTTAATTCACTACCATCTTGAATTACCCCCCAATTAGTCATGACAAAATCATTCAAAGGAATAACCACCGTCTCCCATTGTCCTGGATGATTTAAGAATAATCGATGTTGGAATAAATCAGTAACCAAAGGAGTATTAGCTTGAATATTGACCAAATATTTTCTTCTATCACCTTTAACTCTTAATACTAATGATGAATAATTAGTCCAATCCCAAAATGAATCACCAAATAACCAAGATTGATTTTGATCTTTAGTTCTAAACATGGCATAACCTGATCTGGTCACTTGAGGATTATCTTTAGGTAAATCTAAACTTAAATTACCATAAAAATGACCACAATGTTCTTTAGGATCAATATCAAAATTGACAGTAGAGTAACCTCCCAATTCTTGATCTGATCTAGTCAATACTTGGTCTAATGATTTTTCTGGTTCTCGTTTGAAATTAAGAACTGATTGTACTGGTCGAGTTAATTCAGCTTGTTTGGCAAATATGGTTTTGGTGGCATTTAAACCTAAAGCTTTCATAGACATCTTGGATAATATATGTAGAAGTTTGAATTAATAGTTGAATAAGATTAGATAAGTAGTAGTGGCAGTAGTAGTTGTAGTTGTAGTTGTAATTGTAATTGCAGTGGCAAAATGAAAACAGCAAATAAAGTTAAATGAATAGGTGTCAAAATAAATTGATAAGTAAAGTCAATTAAAAAATATGAAAATCTAGAAAAATTTTAAAAAGAGGAAAATTTCTTGATTTATAAAATTTAAGGGAGATATCAATGTATATTTATATTGCAGAGGAATTTTTTATTTTTATTTGATTTTTTTTCTCACCCTTCAAAAATTGAATGAGTGAGAGTGATTCGGGTAAAATTAACCTTTAAGAAATTTGATCAATTGCGAACTCCTTTTTCCATCTCGACTTTGAGAGTTGAAACTTTATCCTTTATCTTTTATTGTTCTAAAATAATCAAACAATAGTTACAATAGTAGTAGTAGTAGTAGTAGTAGTATAACTGGAGGAGAAACAATAAATTGAACTACTTGGAGACTCCGTATTACTAGGATTATTATTTATTACTTACTTCTGATAATACTTTATATATGAGGAAGTATACCTGCGTAACCCCTAATAACAACTAATGAAACTGATAAGAAAAAATAATAATAATAATAATTCTCTTTTACTGAAAATGCATAATCATACATAACTTATCAATTGTGGAGAAGGATAATATATTACTGATTACTAATTATTATTGAAGCAAATGATCACCAATTGAGATCGTTACCCTTAACTGTAAATACCATCTGGAATATAACTCAACAAATAAAAAGTAGTGGCTTTTTCCCCCCACGGTGGCAAAATACATTTTTAAAAATTGCCAAAAAAAAAAGTCTTCTTAAATCTGATAAATTTGGTTTGTTCCCCCCTTTGAGTTCTGGGAATGAATTATCAGTAGCAATATGAAGCAAATCAACTAGAGTCAATGAAAAGGAGAGAGGAGGGGAACGTACAAAGGTTAGAAGAAAATATATCTAAAAGTATTGTAACCAATTGTCAAACAATGAGAGAACAATTAGAACATATTTGAAAGCAATGTATATTAGAGAGAAGGGATAATTGAACTAAAAAAAAATATATATATAGCATACAAAAAAGAAAAAAAGAAAGTAAAAGCAACAGCAAAGCAAGGAGTGACGTAACTAAATATGCTAGCCTACTGTGGATTAATTAACAAATGCAAATTAACTGACAATTACTTGAAATACTCATTTGTGTGGGATCAAAATACACAAATGGAGAAATCTGCAACTAGATAAGGTGATGAATCTGGTAGTATTTAGTTACAATTGAAGGACAAAAACCAGAGAGACTGCAAAAGGAAGATTGAAAATGTGGTGCCATGAAGGCTGGGTACATGATTCCGTAAGACAAGTGAAGAGAAGAGATAACTATTTGTTAAAAAGTGGGGAAAAAAAATCAAACAAACTAGTAGAAAAATAAATACGATAAGGGAGGAGGAGGAGGAGGAGAAGGAGAAGAAGAGGGGAGGAGGGGGACCACAATCACCACCATAAGCCATACATACACTAATGTTTTTGTTGTTTCATCAACTACAAATCTAAAACTCTTCAGTTCAAACTACTTCTGCTTCTGCTTCTTTGTCTCTCCACTTTACTCCTATTTCAATTCAATGTGATATTTAGTTTAACCATTTACTTGAAAATTATTTTCTCCCCCCTCCCTCCATTTCTAGAACTGTTTATTGTTTTACTCACTCTGTTACCAATTCAACTAACTAACAGGTCCTCGAATCAATCAATCAAATGAAAGAACCAAAAAAAAAAGCTTATATCAAAAAAAAAGAAGATAAAAAAAAAACGTTTCATAACAACAACTCTTTAACATAATAATCTCCCCCCCTGCTCCTGCTCCTCCTCCTCCTGTTTAACCTTGTTTTTAACCTTGTTTTTTTACAGTTTTGAAACTGTCAACATCCAAGATACATACTAGAAAGTAAGAAAAAGAATATGAAAAGAATCAGTCACGAGTTATTTCCATTTCAATCATTCTTAACCTTTAACCTACATTGCATAAACAGCAACCAGTGAAAGTAATAAGACCATTCTTGCATTCACTATATATTTTTTTTTGTATCTCCTCATTTTCTTTTTGATTATTGTTCTCGTTAGATCATGAATTTTTCTTTTTTTTTTTTTGTCTTTTAGTACCTTATTCAATTTAAATATACGGACGTACCCACAAAAACACACCCACACACACACACACAAATCATATATAATTAATATCTTTCCTTTGTGGGTCTTGATATCACTAGATAATAGATAATAATCTCAAACAAAGAATTTTTTGGAGGATTATTAATTGGTAATGTCATTATTATTATTATCTTGTGCCAATAGAATTATTATGTGTGATATTTAATAGTGGTAGTGTCCTTTTTTTATGGCCATTATTATTATTATTATTATTATTTAACACTCCTTTTTTGTCGTAAATTCTCTCAACTCCGATGACATACACACAGAGAAAGATTACACAATAAGTACTTATTACTATCCCCACAATTGAACCAGAATTGGCCATTTTTTTTTTTTTTGTTTTCTTGACTACTAAAAACGAATACCGCCGGGGTGGATTTGTAAGTTTATCCTCCGGGGGATTAGAGTTTGATTGGGAGAATATTCAACAGTAGTGGTAGTAGTAGTTGTATATCTCTACTACACACATCGGCTTTCTTTTCATTTTATTTCCTTGATTAACTGTTTTATGAATTTTATCTTAACAAAGGGTAAAGCTTGAATAATGACATCACTTTTACTATGACAAATCAAAAAAAAAAAAGAAAAAGGAATAATAATAGTAAAATAAAATCAGGCAAGAAATGGGTTGTTTTTTGGTGTATCATGGGCTTGTGATTTTCCTTTTTTTTCGTTCTTCTAATATCCTAAAACCAACAATAATCATACAATTACCAATAAAATGGCGTTGTTTTTTTTGGCCAATAGACCGGTGGCTCATTTCTTTTTAAGCCAATGAACAGCAAAACTATTTAGAGAATTGAGTTAATTGTTGATCTTTCTTTCTTGGTTTCGGCCACTACCCCAAGCATAATTGTCAACTATGTCAAAATTGCTACCAAACATTGAACAATGAAAAGAAGACAATATATGCCAATATCAGCTCATTTTCTTTCAAATTGTTTTCACTTTTGCATTTCATTAGATCAACCGATACTATCTATCGTCACAGCCCTATATTATATTATTTATATCACAACTACCGTGGGTAGTATACATCAAACATATTTTTGAAAAAAAACAACTTATCCACTCTGCACCTATAGGACTTTCATATGATTCCAAAACCATGGGATACATCTTAGCAGAGAGAGTTATTTATTACTTCTTACTTTCTACACCAAATACATCCGGGGATAATGATTAAAGTTGGTCTTCTTTGACAACTAATGATTTCCGTTTTGCTAAACTTCACTTCGTCAAATTTAGAATTTAACCTTTTTCTTTTTAACTGTGGTGGTGGTGGTGGTAGTAGTGATACGTGTCATCATCATCCCCACCTTGGGTATATTATCGTTTCACCAATAAACCTCGTCAAAAAGCTGCAATAATCGGGGTTTAACAATTAATTAATACCACCTATTTATTTCTTCCTACCCCCTAATATCACCACAATTGTAAACCTTTTTTAGCATGTGAAAGCTGCTTAAAGAAATTGTTCTTAATAACTCAATTATTATTATTATTATTATTATATACTACTACTACTACTACTAGTACTACTACTATAAAAGGAAAAAGGAAAAAAAAAAAGATTAAAAAGAAAAGAAAAGATCCACAAAAGAGAATTGAAAGAATCAAAAAAAGATTTTAATATAAAACAACAACGAAAGAAAGATAGTTCCAAAAATTTTTTTTTTTTTTTTTTTTTTTTTTTAATTCTCTCTCTCTCTGTCCATTCATATAAATAGAATTATGCCATTCGTTAATAAGAGTGGGTTTTTTGATCCATCTACAGCACCTTATTATGATCCAAAAGAAACCAGAAAAGTAGTTTTTATCACTGGAGGAAATTCAGGTATTGGTTGGTATACAGTTCTTCATTTATATTTACATGGATATATTGTTTATGTTGCTGGTAGAACTGAATCCAAAGTATTGAAAGCAATTGATGATATTAAAATTGAAGCAGAAAAGAGACAATCTAAAGATAAAGAAACTATTAAACATCCATTAGGTGAATTAAATTATATTCATATTGATTTATTAGATCTTTCTACGGTAATTAAAGCAGTTGCTAAATTTTCTGAAAAAGAGAAAATTTTAGATGTTTTAATTAATAATGCTGGATTAATGGGAGTTCCTTATGAAATTACTAAAGATGATTATGAAATTCAATATCAAGTTAATTTTGTGGCTCATTATTTATTAACATTGAAATTATTACCATTTTTACAATCAGCAATTAAAATTGGAGTTACTCCAAGAATTATTAATTTAGCTTCTATTGGACATAATTTCCAATTTAAACATTTCACTCCGGAACAAAATAAATTGGATAAATTCCCTAATAGTATTTTCACTTGGGTTAGATATGGTATTGCCAAATCATCACAAATTCAATTTGCTAAAGAATTGGCTAATCATTATCCCGATATTTTATCAGTATCTGTCCATCCTGGGGTTATTTTAGGAACAGAATTATATAATCATTGGAAAAATATCCCAATTATTGGTATTGGAGCAAGAGGTATATTTGCTCTTTCAGATAAACTTATTGGTGTATCAAATGAAGAAGGTTCTTTAGCAACTTTAAGAGCTGCTTTAGATCCATCTTTGACATTAAAAGAAAATGGTGAATATTTAGTTACTGGAGGTAAAATCGATGAACCTAGTAAGATTGCTTCTAATACTCAATATTCTAAAGAAACTTGGGATTGGAATTATGAACAATTGAAAAAACGTGGATACGACATCTAATATGATGTTTAACTTCTGGTGCTTACTTACTTACTTTTTTGTTTATTTATTTATTTATTTATTTTATTTTACTTTAATTATATAGATATTATATATTGAAAGACATTAACGTTACAAACCAACTTTAAAATAGAAGAGGTAAAATGTTGCTTACTTAAGTTGTATAGGCAATCATAACATATTTTTTAGCTTAGTTTTAGTTTTATCTTATCTTATCGTTGTTTGTATAATATACACGACCCACCCCATTATATTTTGATACTACACTACTACTACTACTACAACGACTATATTTAAAGTGCTCTCCTTTTTTGAAACCACAAAAGCAACGAATTAATTATATATATATATATCCCCCTTATTCTACTTACTTACTTATTTTCCTCTTTTTTTTTTTTTTTTTTTTTTTTTTTTGCCACAGTCAAGTCAAATATATATCAATCAACCACATAGTTATTCATCTTGTTTTCACTTCAACTATCATTACTAGTTTCCTTAACCCCTTTAGTCTCCTATTATGGGTTTTATTTCAACTTTAAGGTACGTTTAGTATTGTCTTCAATACTTTTACTTAGAAATCTTGTTATCAACAACCACTTGTTATAAATACATAACAAGATATATATTGTATTTTGATATCAATGGGGTTTTTTAGTTTAATATTTGAAACCGAAAAGACATTGAAAACTAACATATCTATGTTTTCTATACAATTAGTGTGGCAGTAGCTACTATATACCCAGTTCTTGCTTCATGTAGAGCATTTGAAGATTATACCAGAGTTACTAATTCCCTTGCATCTCAAAATTTAAAAATTGGTGGATTCACTGTACCTTTGAATTATCTTTATAATAGAAATTTAAGTGGAACTACAAATTCTGATCTCAATGATAAATCGTCATCAACAACAACATCATCATCATCATCTTCCTCCAACATTAGTATCAATGATGAAAGAGCATTACAAATTCATTTAATTTCTATTCAAAAATGGTTTATATATTGGATTGTCATTGCTATAATTTCTTTACTAGAAAATATTTTATTTTTAAAATATATTATACCTGGTTATTCAATTTTTAGATTAATTTTTAATATTTGGTTAATTATCCCTATGATATCAATTAAACAAGAAGTTGATGCCAATTCAACTTTTGATAATACTATTGAATGGAAAAAATTCACTTCTAATGGAGCAGGATTATTATATTTTAGTTATATTAAACCATTTATTGAACAACATATTGATTGTATTAGGAAATTTTCAATTAATCCATTAAATTTTATCCTGATTGAAAGATTAAAATATTTGTTTAATAAGAATAATCAAATATCACCAAATGAAAGAAACAACAACAACAATAATACAACAACAACTAATGGTAATAACAATACAGATTATTCAAATGTTTTGGATTCTTTTGTAATGGTTATGAATATGAAGAATAAATTTACAGGAGGGACAAATAATACCAGGGATATTAATGAACTTGATAATAAAACTAATAATGCCGATAATGAATTTGATGTTGTTAATGTTACTCCTGACACAGATAGTACTCAAGTAAATAAGAGGAAAGGTTTCTTTTGGTAAGTTAGAATTTGGTGAATTTTTTTTTTTTTATTATTGTTATTCTTTCAAAAATGAAATCATACAGATATTCAATATGATTTTTTATCAGGGTTATATTTTTTTTTTTTTTTGATTCATGTTGGTTTATATTTCTATTTTTTAAGTTGTTGTAATTACTATTATTGTTATTAATGTTTTTGGTTTAATTGGATTTGTATAGTTTTTTAAATTGGTTTTATTTTTTTACACAAGTATATATATATATATATACCCCCTTTATACAAATGTGGTTGAATATCTTTCTTTTCTTCTTTCATCTATTTACATGAAAAATTAATTTCAACTTTAAAATCAATTTGTACTATCTTATTATTATAATCCCAAATACTTTTCAAGCAGTTTTCTATCCAGTCTAGATTGTACAATTTTATTATATAATTTAATATTCTTCTCAGCTTTACGTTTGAATTTTTCTGAAACAAGTCTTTGTGGTTGGACTTTTTCTTTATACATTCCATCATAAACATCCAAAGGTTTAAATTTATCAGAACCAACAGCAGTATTTTGTTGAACTGTTTTCAAACTATTATCTTTTTGAATCTTGAGAAGATCAAGTTTTTCTTGAGGAACTTCTGGCCAAATAAATGGTTCCATCATATCAACCGTCATTTTCTTTAATTGAGGAGATCTATAACGTCCAAGACCATAAGGACTTCTTTTCCATCTTGCTGGTTGTAATTGAACCGTAATATTCAATGCTCTTAATCCATATATATGCCATAAATAATCTCTTAAATCCATTTTATTCATACTTTTAGGAACCAAAAATTTTGCTTGATATGGAGTATGTTTAGCATTAGATCTTAATAAACAAATTCTCCCCTGAGGGAAATAAATTTGTTTACCACCAATTTTAAAATGTGGTTCTTCTAATGCTAATTTCTCTTGAAATTCTTCAAATTCTTTACGGGCATGATCAGAACCAAATTGATCCATAAATCTATTAGGTACTCTTTTCCCTTCTTCAATATATTTTTTGGCTATTTCAACACTGGGAAATAACGTTTTAGTTGGTGATTGTGCTATAATTGGTGGTCTAATTCTTCTGAACCCATATCTTGGTGGATTTAAATCAACATCATTAACATTAACTTTAGGATATTTATTTGGTGGTAATGGTTTATAATGTAAATTTCTAGTAAATGACTTCCAAATAGAAGCAACCAATCTACTGCTTCTAATATTTCCTTCCATGCTTTTTAAGGGGAATTATTGGAATTATAGAATTATGAATGTAGATAGAGTAAGCACCAGTACCAGTATTAAAAAATTTTTCTTTTCTGGTTTTGTTCTTTCTGATATTATATGATGGTCGTGTGATTATGTTCAACAACAACAACAACAACTCAAAAGAAAAATTTCACTAATAAACAAATTAATAATCGAAAAAAAAAAAAAAGGAAGACCCAACTAAGTTCATATTTGCCTTTCAACCCTCCTCCTCCTCCTTCCCCTCCCCTAAATCACACATTCTCATCAATCATGTCTGCTGATGAATCTATGGCTGATCCATATCAATACGATAGTATAGATGAACCTATTACTCAAGAAGATTGTTGGACGGTTATTACTTCATTTTTTCAAGAAAAAGGATTGGTATCTCAACAACTTGATTCATTTGATGAATTTGTTGAAACCAGTATTCAAGAATTAGTGTGGGAAGATTCTCATTTAATTTTAGATCAACCAGCTCAACATACTTCTGAAAAAGATCATGAAAATAAACGTTATGAAATTACATTTGGGAAAATTTATATTTCTAAACCATCACAAACTGAAGGTGATGGTTCGACTCATGCAGTTTTCCCTCAAGAAGCTAGACTTCGTAATTTGACATATTCTTCACCATTATATGTTGATATGACTAGTAAAGTTTTCAAATCTGATGATAATAAACGGAAAGATAATGAATTAGAATGGATTCAAGAAGAACCCGATAAAGATACTGAAACTAAAGTTTTCTTGGGTAAAGTTCCTATCATGTTGAGATCAAAGTTTTGTATGTTAAGAGATTTGGCTGAACATGAGTTTTATGAATTGAAAGAATGTCCTTATGATATGGGTGGATATTTTGTCATTAATGGGTCAGAAAAAGTTTTAATTGCTCAAGAAAGAAGTGCAGCCAATATTGTTCAAGTATTTAAAAAAGCTGCCCCATCACCTATATCTCATGTTGCTGAAATCAGATCAGCTATTGAAAAGGGATCCAGATTAATTTCTTCAATGCAAATTAAATTATACGGTAGAGATGAAAAGGGAGTTTCTGGAAGAACCATTAAAGCAACTTTACCATATATTAAAGAAGATATTCCTATTGTGATTGTATTTAGAGCTTTAGGGGTTGTTCCTGATGGGGATATTTTGGAACATATATGTTATGATGCCAATGATTGGCAAATGTTGGAAATGTTGAAGCCTTGTGTTGAAGAAGGGTTTGTTATTCAAGAACGTGAGGTTGCCCTTGATTTTATTGGTAGAAGAGGGGTATTGGGTATTAGAAGAGAAAAACGTATTCAATATGCCAAGGATATTCTTCAAAAGGAATTATTACCAAACATCACTCAAGAAGAAGGATTTGAAACTAGAAAGGCGTTCTTTTTAGGTTATATGGTGAATAGATTGTTATTATGTGCCTTGGAAAGAAAAGAACCTGATGATAGAGATCATTTTGGTAAAAAAAGATTGGATTTGGCAGGTCCCTTATTGGCAAACTTGTTCCGTATTTTATTCAAAAAATTGACTAAAGATATCTATAATTATATGCAAAGATGTGTTGAAAATGGTGGAGACTTTAATGTCACTTTGGCAGTCAAATCACAGACAATCACTGATGGGTTAAGATACTCGTTGGCTACTGGTAACTGGGGTGAACAAAGAAAAGCCATGAGTTCTAGAGCTGGTGTTTCCCAAGTTTTAAATCGTTATACATACTCATCTACTTTGTCGCATTTAAGAAGAACAAATACTCCAATTGGAAGAGATGGTAAGATTGCCAAACCAAGACAGTTGCACAATACCCATTGGGGGTTGGTGTGTCCCGCAGAAACTCCAGAAGGTCAAGCGTGTGGGTTAGTCAAGAACTTGTCATTAATGACATGTATTTCTGTTGGTACTCCTTCAGAACCAATTTTAGGGTTTTTAAGAGATTATGGTTTGGAAGTGTTGGAAGATTATGTTCCTTCAAATGCTCCTGATTCAACTAGAGTGTTTGTCAATGGTGTTTGGGTCGGTGTTCATAGAGATCCAGCAGCATTAGTTGATTTCATGCGTGAATTAAGAAGAAGTGGTGATTTGTCTCCAGAAGTATCAATCATTAGAGATATTAGAGAAAAAGAATTCAAAATCTTCACTGATGCTGGTCGTGTTTACCGTCCACTTTTCATTGTTGACGATAATCCAGAGTCTGAAACCAAAGGGGAATTGAAGATCACCAAAGAACACATTAAACAATTGTTGAGATCAGATGAATTGGATGAAGATGATGAAGATTATGACAATACAAGATACACTTGGTCTTCTTTAGTTGCCGATGGTATTGTTGAATATGTGGATGCAGAAGAAGAAGAAACGATAATGATTGCTATGACACCAGATGATGTAAAGGCTTCTAAAGATAGTGTATCAGAATCTGAACAACAAAAAATACAATTGGAAGAACAAGAACTCGACCCAGGTAAAAGAATTAAACCAACTACTAGTGGTAGCACTCACACATACACCCATTGTGAAATTCACCCATCCATGATATTGGGTGTTGCTGCTTCAATTATTCCGTTCCCAGATCATAATCAATCGCCACGTAATACTTATCAATCTGCGATGGGTAAGCAAGCCATGGGGGTGTTTTTGACCAATTATTCTGTAAGAATGGACACCATGGCAAATATCTTGTATTATCCACAGAAACCATTAGGTACGACAAGATCAATGGAGTATTTGAAGTTCCGTGAACTTCCAGCTGGTCAAAATGCTATTGTTGCCATTGCATGTTATTCCGGTTACAATCAAGAAGATTCCATGATTATGAACCAATCATCCATTGATAGAGGGTTGTTCAGATCGTTGTTTTTCCGATCTTATATGGATATAGAGAAAAGACAAGGTATGAAGGCACTTGAAACTTTTGAAAAACCTACTAGATCTGACACTTTGAGGTTGAAACATGGTACATATGAGAAATTAGACGAAGATGGGTTAATTGCTCCTGGAGTGAGAGTCAGTGGTGAAGATATAATTATTGGTAAGACCACTCCTATACCGGCCGATGCTGAAGAGTTGGGTCAAAGAACACAATATCATACCAAGAGAGATGCTTCCACACCATTAAGAAGTACAGAATCTGGTATTGTTGATCAAGTCTTATTGACTACCAATGGTGATGGGGCTAAATTTGTAAAAGTAAGAATGAGAACAACTAAAGTTCCACAAATTGGGGATAAGTTTGCCTCGAGACACGGTCAAAAAGGTACTATTGGTGTGACATATAGACATGAAGATATGCCTTTTACAGCCGAAGGTATTGTTCCAGATTTAATTATCAACCCTCATGCTATTCCATCTCGTATGACGGTTGCACATTTGATTGAATGTTTATTGTCAAAAGTGTCGTCATTATCTGGTTTCGAAGGGGATGCTTCACCATTTACTGATGTTACAACCGAACAGATTTCTACATTGTTAAGAGATCACGGATACCAATCTAGAGGATTTGAAGTTATGTATAATGGTCACACAGGTAAAAAATTGATGGCTCAAGTGTTCTTTGGACCTACTTATTATCAAAGATTGAGACACATGGTCGACGACAAGATTCACGCTAGAGCAAGAGGCCCAGTGCAAGTTTTGACAAGACAACCAGTAGAAGGTAGATCTAGAGATGGTGGGTTGCGTTTCGGTGAGATGGAAAGAGACTGTATGATTGCTCATGGTGCTGCAGGATTCTTGAAAGAAAGATTGATGGAGGCTTCTGATGCCTTTAGAGTACATGTATGTGGAATGTGTGGCTTGATGTCTGTGATTGCCAATTTGAAAAAGAATCAATTTGAATGTCGATCCTGTAAGAATAAAACCAACATTTACCAAATTCACATTCCATATGCTGCCAAGTTATTATTCCAGGAATTGATGGCTATGAATATATCACCCAGATTGTATACGGAAAGATCTGTGTCTGGTATACGTGTTTAATTATATTGGAGTGTTTTTAACAAATAAAAAAACGATATAAGATAACCAAATCTTACATATTAAGAAAAGAAAAAAAAAAAAAATAAAGCAGAAAGTTATTTAAATATTACAGTTGTACTTTTAATAAATATCATTTATAAATCATCTTTGTATTTTTCTATTTACATGATAAACTTGAAAAGTGATATGATTTATTGTTGATGAAATAAATACTTTTCTCTCAATTCAGCTCTATTCTTTTCATTCTTTTCTAATTCGGCAAGTTTGTTTCTCATATCAGGGTTTTCATCAGCGAAAGCAATCAAATTATCCTTATATGGATGGTCATCTCCATCGAAAAGTTTTAGTCTATCCATTCTAACAAGTCTATGCTTATTTTTTGGAATCATCCCCTTTACTGCTCTTCTAATAATTTCACCATAACCTTTATTATCAATCATTCTTTCCATTGGAACAAGTTTCAAAGTACCTGGACGAGTAGTATGACTCCAATATGTTTTCTCTTTCAATTTGTTACCAGTAACTTTAAGATGGGCACAATTTGTGACCACCACATAATCACCATGATCTCTGTTTGGTGTGTATGTTGGTTTGTGTTTCCCCATTAATGTTATTGCTATACTCGATGCCAAACGACCTAAAGATCTGTTATCAGCAGCAACATCAACATGATGCCATACTCTTGTAAGGGCTGAAGCTGTAATACCAATTCTTTGCGACATGTTATTGTTGGATTCGTAGTATTATACACTTACTTCACACTCGTTTCAGTACGCTTTGAAAATTTTTCGATCAACTATTTATCGTTTTTAGTTTGTAATTTTGAATGTGGTCGTGTAATTTAGAGCAAAAAAATGATGTGAAAGAATTTCTCACAATTTTTTTTTTTTTTCCAACCTTTACTCAACAAGTCAAAACCAGAAAAGTAAATAATCAAATAATTCAAACTTATCACTTTCTCACTCGTTTGAAGAAGAATCGGGAACTGTTTTGACTTTTTTGTGGAGGGGACAAATATATTGGGCATTAACATATCAACCAATCGTTTATTAGTTGATTTACTTGTATTATACATATATATATATATATATTTTATTTCAATCACTGCCACCGAAATCTTGGTATAGATTATAATCTGTGGGAAAGACCTTTATTTTTTTCAATTTCAATTTTTAATTCAATTCATATCAACAACAACTACAACAAAATGTTCTTCTTAAAAGACTTGTCATTAAATTTAACTTTACATCCATCTTTTTTTGGACCACAAATGGACCAGTATTTAAGAGAGAAACTATTAAGTGATGTAGAGGGAACATGTACGGGTCAATTTGGATATATTGTGTGTGTTTTGGATTCAATGAATATAGATGTTGGTAAGGGAAGAATAATTCCAAGTACTGGGATGGCCGAGTTTGAAGTCAAATATAGAGCTGTTGTATGGAAACCATTTAAAGGTGAAGTGGTGGATGCAGTTGTCACCACCGTCAATAAAATGGGATTTTTCGCTGATGTTGGTCCATTATCAGTGTTTGTTAGTACACACTTGATACCTTCAGATATGAAATTCAATCCATCAGCAAATCCTCCCGCCTACGTGAGTCCTGATGAAAATATTGAAAAAGGATCGAGGGTTAGATTGAAGATTGTTGGTACAAGGACTGATGTCAATGAGATCTACGCAATAGGAAGTATAAAGGAAGACTATTTGGGACCAAGTCCTATGTAATAGAGCTGTGCATGTATAAAAATTTGTATATTAATATTACAACTAAAGTAATAACGGGTAATTGGAAAATAATACTTGAATAGAAAAAGAAAAATAATACTAACAAAAACAGGTGAACTCTTGATAATAATATCTTGTGCTTCTTTACTCTTCATCACTCAAATCTAAAACAATTGGATCATGCATAGTGCCACTGTTTTTGTATTCGTTTAAACTGAACTGAGTTTGTAAATCTCTCAACTGATCTTTACAATCGTTTGGGTTCAGTGTATCTAAACTTATGCTCTTGATTTTATTGTTGATAGGTGTCATACTAGTCTGTAAACCATGATTGCTATTACTGACGTTCAACGCGTCTTCGTTTACTTGAATACCTAGAAAACCAGTAATCCTTTGACGTTTTGAGGATGGAACTTGCAATGTCTGCATAGGTGGACCGAAATGAATCTTATTTGAATAATCTTGATTTTGTGATGTTAATTCTGGGGACAGTTGCAGAATCCCATTTTGGGAAATCATTTGATTTGTCTGTGGAGTTATATTGACCAGGTGATTTCTTTTTGGGGTTTGACCTGCAATATCTGTTTCACCTCTTTGTGCACCACGAGAATCTGCATTGTAAACTGAATTGGTATCCATACTTCGACCGTTAACTTGAATGTGTGTAGCATTTCCCACTTCAGCCTTTCTTTTTAAATGCAGAAGAGTTTCATCTAACTTTTGTAACTGAACGGAATACTCGAGTTGAAGTTTTTCAAATTCATCATTTAAATGCTGAGCTAGACGACTCTTTTCTCCACTTCTAGCTTGAATCAACTTGCTTTTATCATATTTAGAGCCGCCACGTTTCTCCAAATCAGATATTAAACTTTTTGTCTTGGAATCAAAATTTTGCAAAACAAATCTTTTGTGATTACGCTTTGCATCGATTCTACCAATAATGTCATCTTTCTTATTATTGATGTTTTCAACCATCTTATGGATATATTTCAGATTGCACATGTCATTAATAGGACTTGCAATATCCCTGCCCACAGAATCCACAATCAGATTTTCTATTTGTGATACGTTTTGGTTGCTATCGATGCGCTTATCTCTTTCTTCACCTCTACCAGATGTCCTACCGGTTACCATCTGTAGCGAGTTACCTGGTGGTACCAACGACGTTATATTCTGCTCCATCCTTGGTGAGTTACTAGTAGTGTGTTGTGGGATTTCATTCAAGCTACGAGAATGAATGGAGTTTGTTTGAAGTTTCAGGTTAACTTCGACTCCAGCATTGTTGATGTCGTTCTTAGTTTGAATACCAGAAGCTTGTCCGTGATTTTGATTGAGCTCCAAAGTTTGAGTTGCAGATAAGGGATTTTGGATATTGGATCCAGGTAAATCCTGCTTGTTAGCAGAGCCTTCGGCAGATGGTTCTTGTTGTGTACTTGTTCCAGTTGTCGTTTCATTATCCTTTTTATAATTTTCAGTGGAATTATTATTTGGATTCCCTAAACGATATACATGAAGTTGTTTTTCTGATGCTTGATAATTCAGTGATGCAATATTATTGGTATTATTGCTTGGCATATTGTTTGTAGACTTCGACCTTCTTGCTAGAGAGGCAAGGGGTCTATCTTCAATAGGATCTGACTCATCTACACTGTTCACAACAGCAAGTCTTGAGTCAGAAGAAGATATATTCTTAGGTTCTGTATCAACAGATAATCCTCGACTATGGTTTCTAACATTAAGTTGGTATGGTACATGACGCAATAAATTCAGATTAACTGAACCTTGTTGTTGAAAAGTTGACATACCAGAATGCACGGAAGACGGCATTGTCATGACAGAACGCTGAACATTTTGTCGAAGTACAACCCTTGTATCAGCGGGTCTTGGCAAAGAATTGACATGCTGCTGTTCATTCAATTGAATTTGAACTATTCCATTTTGGGGGATCGAGCGCAGCTGCAGTGACGGTTGTAACTGTTGTTGTTGTTGGCGTTGTCGAGCTTGAAGTTGCTGAAGTCGTTGGAACTGTGGTAGTTGACTTAATTGAAGATACTGTCGTTGGTCTTCTGGAGAAAGATGTTGTTGTTGGGGACGTTGTTGAGGATGATGAGGATACTGTTGCGGTGGTTGTTGCTGTTGTTGTTGCTGTTGTTGCTGCTGAAGTAGACATCGTTGTTGTTGCTGTTGCTGTTGAAGTAAACGTTGTTGCTGTCGCTGTCGTTCTAGTTGCTGCTGTTGTTCTAATTGTTGCTGTTGTTGAAGAAGAGCTTGCCGTTGAATCAAAGGTAGCTGCTGATGTATAATTTGACGCTGATAATAAAGTGCTTGTGCAAGTCTTCGAATCTCTTCATCCTTATTTCTAATTTTATTTGCATCCTGTTGACCAGATTCATTTTCTGCGGATACTGCTATTGTTGATAAAGATGGAGTATTTGCGCTGTCTGACGCTGCTTGCGAGTTGTTACCATCCTGATTATTTAGCATGTCGGCTTTATTTACGTTGGGCGATTGAGAAGTGCGATTTTCGTCATGGTTGTTATTGACACTAGTAAGTGATAATGGCAGTGCAGCAAAGTCTGGTGAGCTTGTGCGACTAAGATGATTAGAAACAATAGAATTTTCATGCGATGTTTGTGATTTATCGCTTGCAACTTGAGCTGACGAAGGAGAAATCGGCGTAATCATTGAAGGCGGCTTTGATCGTGGCGAGCTTGAAATTGGAAACGATTCTCTGGTAGTTGATGATAAATTCGATAATGGAACACTACTCTCAGTTGATCTTTCTTTATTGGATTCATTTGGTGGATCAAGTGTCACGTTTATAACTGATATAGGGGAGTCTGCAAGATCAACAGCTTGTACAGTTTGACATTCGCCTAAGTTTTGTTCTGTATCAATGCCGTCTCCTGAAGATGTATCTTTTTCTTGTACACCACTTCTGGGAAGAGAAGGCATTATATCTTCCTGAAAAGTTGTCTCCATATTGCTAGTTGCGTCCTTGTTTGTCTCAGCTTGTGGACTCTGTTGTGCTGACAATGCTGTATTGTTATCTTCCATTTTATCGGTTGCTTCATCTTGATTTTGAATGTTCTCACTATCGATCAGTTTCTCTTGATTATTGTTTTGCTCAGTATCACTTATTTCCACTTCCAGTATATTGTCAACTCTATTGTTGTTGACATTTTCTTCTTCTTCTTCGTCTTCTTCGCTTTCCAATTGAGCATTTGCATCCACCTCATGAGTCAGTATGTCATCCTCGTCATCTGAAAGTAATACAATCGCTTCAGGTGACGCACTTTCAGTCCTCTTCTTTGTTGCATTTGTGTTATCTCCATTGGCAACCTTCCAACTACCATCTTGCATTATGATAATTTCATCTACTTCAGCATCCACATTCTTAAGTATTTCCTCAAAATATTCAGAAATTCTCAAATCATTAAAATTAATTGTTTTCAGACACACTGGACAACTCCATGTCTCAACCAGTCGCTGCAGCTCTATAAAAATCAACCCATTAAAACACATGTAATGGTCACACAGGACAGACTTTGTAGGGATCGCCAATTTAGTATATGATAGCGGATCTCGCAATGTCAATTTCGTTGTTTGAATACCATCGTAAGTACTCATATCCTTTATATTCTTGATTGTTTCATTTTTTGGAATGGCTGGCCAGCTTCGAACTTGTTGTATTAGCGTTTCTGCAGGTTTTACTTCCACGATGTACAAATACATCAAATAGGCTGCACCAGAGGCCAGATGACAAAATTTAATCTCGTTTCTTTCGGGTGGAGAATTCATGTAATCTGTGACATCTGCTGGTACAGCTGTTCCAATTTTTTCTGCAATTCCCAGATACGTGTCACTCAATTTATGATCGTTAATATATATTACTGTTTGGGCTGGATACTCAATAAGAACGTTATCGGTCGAGTTTGATCGTTGACCATTTGGCTTGCCACAAAGAATATATAATCTATAGTTGCGGGTTTTGTCTTGCAACATTTTATATTCATCTTCTGTAAAAATAAAATAGCAAACCAGGAAGCTACGATTTCCATTAGATAAAAGTAACATGGGCGTAGAATGAATTAATCGTGAAACCAGATACAAGGGAGTAGTTTTAAAGTACAATGTATGTCCCTTGAATGGCACCGAGTCACTTATATGAATACCTGAAAGTCTGCTTGTGGGTGGGTTTCTAGCAATCAGTGTTGGCGTAGTCATCTGATATTGCCCTGTTCTTATTGCATGAATCATTTCTTGATAATTAGGTAACTGCTCCCCCTGCAAACATCTGAAAATAAGTGCCCTAATTGCATGCAACGCGAGATGGTCGTCACTACGGAATTTTGAAACGAGACAGGATTCTCCCCGGTCGATAAGATCTTGTTTTCTACCAGAAAGACGAAGATCAAGAGAACGACAGACATCTTTTAACTGAGAAACTTTGAAAGACCTCCACACCTTAATTGTTTCTTTATAATCTTCACTTGTAAATGGCGGTATTGTACTCATAGTTTTAACATAATCGTTGATTGTTGATGGATCCAACAAATATTGTTTTTGGGTAAGTTTTAATTAAAAACGAAAAGAAAAGGAAAAGGAAAAGGAAAAAAGAAATTTAGAATTTAGTAAAAACTGAAAACAGGAAATGAAAACAAATGAAAGAAAAAAATTATTATGATTAGAATTTTAAAAAACACGATGCACAAAGCAAAATAAAATAGAAAAACTGACACGTTAAATACAAGTTTACTTATAAATCCAGTCAAACTTCATATATATGTACTTACTGATGATATAATTCGGCTAAAGAGACTTTTTGTAAATTTACCGACCACGCCTAATTCAACATATTTAAACTAGAATTAACTTATAGTCTTAAAAAGAATCTACGCACCTACTTAAAATGTAGCCACTCCTAATAGGCTTGCCGCATTTCTGGGATCAACAGTTGTGGATTCAAAACCATTTGCATCCAGCTTTTTGTGTTCCTTTTCTTCTTCTTCCTTTTCCAAAGACCTAAACGTTCTTGAAGACCATGAATCGCCTTGTGAAGATTGTGATTGTGTCAAGTTATGCTTCAAGTTTGTCAAGTTGTCACGATTAAGTCTGGATAACCCACCTTTATCATCAACACTTCGTACATCCAACCTTATATTTTCAAAATGTTTAAGAATTTTCCTGTGATGTTCTACTTTGTGCAAAGTGTAAGCTTTCATCAAGCGTTGTATTCTTTTTTCAGTAAAATCTATTACTTCTTTTCTTTCAAACATCATTTCTCCAGATATTCTTTTAACTTGTAAATGAAGCGATTCCTGTACTTTCGAAGCATATTCCAACGATCTCAAGGCTTCATCAACTTTTATAGGATCCAACGAAGATTTGTTTTTTATTTTGTTTGCTTGAACATGTTTAACATTGGTTTGGGTTTCTGCTTGAATCAACTCCCTCATGATCAAGTGCCTATTTGTTAAAGCTTCTTTGATTTCATAAAAATCGTCAATTAATGTTTGAGTTCCATCTCCCAACGTTGCCATTTCGTTAATCGAGTCCACCAAGGTAAAATCAGATTGTTTTTGAGTGATCTTACCCAACTTCTCCCACATATTTTTCATTCCTGGATGAGTAGTTTCAAATTCAGACAATTGACTCAATTTGTTGGCCATATCGAAAATATGAATTGAAACCTGTTTCTCCGTTTTCGAGTTTCTATCAAGAAGTTTGTGCAATTTTTGAAGAGTCAAATATGCTTCTTTAATAATTGGCCTAAAATTGGCCAACTCTTCGTAAGGGTCGTATGGTACAGCAAACTGTTTTAGTGTCTTTCTCATGATTCCACTTGCAACAGAAGTTTTCCTATTAGTGTTGATGACAGAGTATCCAAAATCGTTCTCCACAAAGTAAACAAACTCTTCATCTCTAATTAAAATTGGATTACTAGTAACTCTATCCAACCACTCTTGCCATTCGACAAAAAGTTTCTTCCTTTCATCTTCGCCACCTGTTGGATACGACGTTATGGCACTAGGGATGACTGGAACAAACACCTCTAAGTTTGAAACAGTTAGGTATCTGTTAAATTTCACAACTTCGTTAAAAGTTCTACGAACATCTTTATAAATCGACTGTCTATAGCGTGGCAAACCTTTTACCTTGACATTCATTTTAAGTATTGGGTTCCCAGGTTTATTCTTTTCAATTTCAACTAACTGAATACTTAAACGGTATTTAGTAGTGAATCTCTCAGGAATAAGCTTTCTTAGCTCGTCTTCAGTTAAAGTGCCTTCAGTGTTAGGGTCTGGTGATGTTTCATCACTTTGTGGGGCCGTGTGCTCTTCTGGTGGAGATTGTGTTTCATTGTTTTCCGTCTGCGAATGCACGCCATTGGCTTGATCAGATATGACGGGTTCTGCAAATGGGTTATTATTTTCAAAATCTTCTGGATAATCTAGAGATGACATGTGCTGAAAATGTTGTTGTTAAAAACTGTAGACAGATAAATCGTTGCGCAATAATTTGAATTCAAACTAGTCTTTCGCTTTATTTTATCTTGTTGTTGTATTTTTTTTTTTTTTTTTCGTATTCATGGTGTTAGTTGTTGTTGTTGTAGTGTTCGCAATTCGGTATTACCTTCACAACTCAACAATTATAATGACTACAAGCTAATAAGACCTGTCCTTTGACAAATACAAAAACACATACATGCAATTATTATACACTGAAATTAAAGCGATTGAGTTTCTGTGTGAGACACAAGTAAAGATTCTTCCGCAGATGAATCATTTGAAACTTCTGCTTGGTGTTCCTTATTGCTTTCATTAAACTCATTCACTTGTTCAACTAACAATTGGTTATCTTTATCAAAGAATTCAACTAATTTCTCAGGTAATTTTACCAGATCTTTAAGTGAACTTTCAGCAACATAATTTAATATCAACTGTCTCCTATTAAGCTTAGTTTCCTCCAAGATAAATGATTGAAGAGCATCGAAGCTCATTGTTTCAGTGCGGTACTCCAGAACCTTATTATTTTGACCCAGATCAATGACAATGTATAGCCAATCTTCTTTTTCGAAATCTGTTGTGGTCAAATTCTTTGCTCGATATATATACTCGGTATCTGATATAATCACACCAGTTAAGTAATACCTTTCAGGACGAGGTAAGCCTTCCCTCTCTATCATCTCAAGTATATTATCGGGATTCTTCACATCCATCTTTAGATATTCCTGGTTAACAAACTTTAATCGATCATTCAAAGCCAAAGATTCGTCTTGCACCTTTTCTGAAAGTCTCTTTAGATCATCGTGTGCCTCTTTTGAGTCTGTTGTTGCCAAATAATCAATACTACTTTGAAGGATTTTCTTTATTTTTTTACCTTCAAATGAACTAAACCCCAACAATTTGGTGGTTATACCTGATCTTTCTTTTGTAGCATTCAATTTCTTTTGGTTCATCTTTTCAATTATTTCTTGATAAGTAGCAGAAAATATGCCAGGATAAAAATATTCAGGTATCTCAAATGACTGTGCTTGAAACCCATCATCATCGTCACCAAACATCTGTATAGTCAACAACTGCCCCAATTTTGTGAATACTGGATTTAGCTCAGAATTCCAAATCAAAGAGTTCAAGCTTTCTTGAAGATTCAGACCCCTCACTTCATAGTCTATCTGTAAAATTGTCAAGTCTGTCGTTTCTTCACCATTGCATTCCACTTGACTCAAGAAGAAAGGTGCCAAATCTCTGCCCAAAATACTTTGCGACCCAAGAGATATATACTTTTGAACTTTTTTAATGACATCTTCCCAATCATCATCATCGTCGGCAAAATCATCTGGTAAGGATTTAAACAAATTTTGTCCACTTATAAAAGAACGATTACTAGCTGGTGACAAAAAACCAAATATTCGTTGGATCTCCACAAAAAATCTGTACAATGAATTATCCTTATATTTTTCAGGGGTGTCTATAGTCAATTCAGTGTTCGGGGTATACCAATTTTCATCAAACCCGTAGTCAAATTCTTCACTGAAAAAGGCATTTCTCAACTCACCAATCTGTGATAAGGTAACAACCAACGAAATCAAACAACTTTGCAATGTACCTGTAACCTTTGGTAACACACAAGGTGGCATTTCTTTCAGTCTCGTGAATGCTAGTGGGTAATCAAAAATGGTTTCTGGTGATGTTTGTTTGGAATTATTTGTCCATTGGTCGACAAGATCGTCATCTTCATAATTCTCAATCAATTCATCATCTTGTATTTCACTCCATCCACCATTGCTACTTGTTGGAGTGTCTCTATATGATGGGAATTTTGGTATATCTAGAGGATTTGATATTGGAACAGTATCGGTTTCGTTGTATGGAACTAACTGGGTGTTCTCTTTATTTTCCTGTGACGGTTCAACTGGTTCTCCGAATAAATGGGCAATTGCTACTTCTAGGACGTTATTGGAAGCTTTCAATGCATTAGCTGCTTGTTCTTGGGAAAATCCCATCTCTTGCAATTGTTTTATTTTCTCATCACTCATGACTGGTTTCTGATGATAAAGTATCGTACTCAAGTTGATTTAGGTTTATTTATTTTTTTCTTTTGCCTCCTTGTTTATCCTCTCTTGATTCGTCTCACATATCGTATCTTCTGTCCCATACTAGAAAGGTTTTTAGAACATCAAGGGTATCGTCTATGTATTTATAATAGCTGTATCAGAATAACTACATTTTGTTATCACATTTACTCAAAGCTACAGAAGGGATTAACCTACTGTTAATACTAGATAGAGATGAAAATTCACGAAGTCAACCTGAATAATGCATGACTGTTGAAACTCCTAACTAGACACTTAACAATCAAGAGTCACCAAGAAAATATAATCATGACCATATCCATACATCTGATATTACTCATTTGATGAGCACTTAACACCTGTAATAACTGTTATCAAGAATCTGACTCAATTATACATACGCACTTATTTCTCATCCCACACATAACACATTAAGCGCAGTGTAAAAAAATTTTTTTTTTTTTTTTCCGTCTTTACTCAAAAACATCTCACATAACCTCTTCCTTTAATGAAAATATTGCAGAAGTTATTCTCCTCTACAATATTTTATAGTCAAAGAGGATACAAGTCAATGTCAGTCGAAACAATTAGTGATAGTTTGAAACAGTTGGGATTAAGTCAACCAGCAGCCATTGAAGGTACCCACCCACAATATAACGTGGTTGATGTCTTTAGAAACTATATTGCTGAAGAATTAAACCGTATTTCTTCAGTTGACAAATCCATTATCATTCAAGCTTTAGATACTCCAAAAGTATTAGATCAAGGTGACATTATTGTTCCTATTCCAAAATTGAGATTAAAAGGAATTAATCCTAATGAAAAGTCTAAGGAATGGGCTGAAAGTTTCAATAAAGGAAAATTTATTTCTGAAATCAAACCACAAGGTGTTTTTTTGCAATTCTATTTTGCCAAAACATTATTGTATAATTTAGTTATTGAGGATGTTTTAAAGAGAAAATCAGATTATGGTTATTTACCTTTGGGTGTTGGCAAAAAAGCCATTGTTGAATTCTCATCACCAAACATTGCCAAACCTTTCCATGCTGGGCATTTAAGATCTACTATTATTGGTGGGTTCATTTCTAACTTGTATGAGAAAGTTGGCTGGGATGTTACTAGAATCAATTATTTGGGAGACTGGGGTAAACAATTTGGTTTGTTAGCAGTTGGTTTTGAAAGATACGGTGACGAATCCAAGTTGGCATCTGATCCAATCAATCATTTGTTTGAAGTTTACGTCAAGATTAACCAAGATGTAGCTAAAGAAACAAGTGAAGCCACTGGTGAAACCCCAGGAGAAAGTATTGATGCCTCTGAACAAGATGAAAAGAAAATTCAATCCTCGACCAATGAGGAAGCTAGAAAATTTTTCAGAAGAATGGAAGATGGTGATGAATCAGCATTGAAAATTTGGGCAAGATTCAGAGATTTGTCTATTGAAAAATATGTTGACACCTATGGTCGTCTTAATATCAAATATGATGTTTATTCTGGTGAATCTCAAGTTCCACAAGACAAGATGAAAGAAGCAACAAAATTGTTTGAAGATAAAGGTTTGATTGATATTGATCGTGGTGCCAAATTGATTGACTTAACTAAATTTAACAAAAAATTGGGTAAGGCCTTAGTTGAAAAGTCCGATGGTACTTCACTTTATTTAACTCGTGATGTCGGTGAAGCTATTAAACGTTATGAAACCTATAAGTTTGATAAGATGATTTATGTTATTGCCGCCCAACAAGATTTGCATTGTGCTCAATTCTTTGAAATTTTGAAACAAATGGGATTCGAATGGGCCCACAATTTGGAACATATTAACTTTGGTATGGTCCAAGGTATGAGTACCAGAAAAGGTACTGTTGTGTTTTTAGATAACATTTTACAAGAAACCAAAGAGAAAATGCATGAAGTTATGCAGAAAAACGAAGAGAAATATGCTCAAATCGAAGACCCAGATAAGATTGCCGATTTGATTGGTATTTCTGCTGTTATGATCCAAGATATGCAATCCAAGCGTATCCACAATTATGAATTCAAATGGGACAGAATGACCTCATTCGAAGGTGACACTGGTCCATACTTGCAATATGCTCACTCTCGTTTGTGTTCCATGCAAAGAAAATCTGGTATTTCAATAGAGGAATTAGAGCATGCCAACTTTGAATTGTTGGTTGAACCATGTGCCAGTGCATTAGCAAGAACTTTGGCTCAATATCCAGATGTTATCAAAAAGGCAGTTAAAGGTTTGGAACCATCCACAATCGTTACTTATTTGTTCAGTGTGACCCATATTGTCTCCCAATGTTACGATATCTTATGGGTTTCTGGTCAAGAAAAGGAAGTTGCCATTGCAAGATTGGCATTATACGAAGCTGCTAGACAAGTTATAAATAACGGTATGACCTTATTAGGTTTGACTCCAGTTAATCGTATGTAGAAAAATCAACATGTATAGA
The DNA here is from genome assembly GCF_000026945.1 of Candida dubliniensis CD36. Lineage (NCBI taxonomy): Eukaryota > Fungi > Ascomycota > Pichiomycetes > Serinales > Debaryomycetaceae > Candida > Candida dubliniensis. Next base: position 320,942 of record NC_012860.1, on the reverse strand, counting down.
TTGGTAGCTACCAAATAGATATTAATTTCGGTTCCGATTTTAGGAAATGAAGGGCTTTTCTTTTCTTTTTTTTTTTTTTTTGTTCGTCGCCATCTGTGTGAATTTCTCACTACCAATCAAATTTGCAATAAATATGAGTCAGGGAATGGAAAAATTTTGGGTTCAAAAATGATCTTTCTTTAAGGTCCTAGGGTCTGATAAACAGAGTAATCAGTTAACAGACGTTCAACAATAGTTATACCTTTTGATTAATTTCCTGTTAATGCATAGTTACTGGGAAACTCATGAAAAGTGTTATATATAATAATTGCTTACAAATAAAAACTCAAATTGTGGAACTTGTCGTGCACGTTGTCTTGATTGCTCCCGAATCCCCGATTTTTTTTTTTAGGTTCCTCCTTTCCTTCCGTGAAAATTAATCTATCAATCTTATTCCCTTATTAATTTGATTTAATTGTGGTTGTAGTCTTTCATTCCAATTCTCTAGTAGTTTTTTTTTTTTTTTCAAGAGTTATACCACACTTTTTCTTTTTCTTTCTTTTCTATTTTCACTTTTTTTTTTTATACATCAATTAACATTAGACAATTGTATTATAATTAGCAATGTTTTCTATCAGATCATCATCTCGTGTTTTATTAAAGGCTTCTTCAGCAACCACTCGTGCTACCTTGAATGCAGCTGCTTCCAAGACTTTCACCAGATCTAAATATAGTTTGCCAGAATTAGACTATGAATTCTCCGCTACCGAACCATATATTTCTGGTCAAATAAACGAAATTCATTATACTAAACATCATCAAACTTATGTTAACAACCTCAATGCTTCAATTGAACAAGCTGTTGAAGCCAAATCTAAAGGTGAAGTTAAAAAATTAGTTGCCTTACAAAAAGCCATCAATTTCAACGGTGGTGGTTACCTCAATCATTGTTTGTGGTGGAAAAATTTGGCTCCAGTCTCACAAGGTGGTGGTCAACCTCCAAGTGAAGATTCCAAATTGGGTAAGCAAATCGTCAAACAATTTGGCTCTTTGGATAAATTGATTGAAATTACCAATGGCAAATTGGCTGGTATTCAAGGTTCTGGATGGGCTTTTATTGTTAAAAATAAATCCAATGGTGATACTATTGATGTCATCACCACTGCTAATCAAGACACTGTTACTGATCCAAACTTGGTTCCATTGATCGCTATTGATGCTTGGGAACATGCTTATTATTTGCAATACCAAAATGTTAAAGCTGATTATTTCAAGAACCTTTGGCACGTTATCAACTGGAAGGAAGCTGAAAGAAGATTTGAATTTTAATTAATGAACTGAAACGAAATATAGAATTTAAATCCAAATGTGAGAGTTACTTCTTATAGTGCTGATTTTGCAGTCTAATGTTTCCCCATTGTATATAAGTAAATATGCAAGAATATATTCCTGATTGTGATGAAAAAGGTTAATATTTGTTCTGTAGTTGAACAGAAATGGCAATTGTTGATTTACTGTCTTTGAAATCATTAGAGCTCATATTCTTAATTGATATATGACTACGGAAATTGAGTAAATCATTTTTCGAACTTGGTGCATTTTCATGAATGGTTTAAATAATACCAGGATTAGGTTAAACATTCTTGTAATGCATTATATTCATTAATTGTTAGTAAACATTGAGCTTTAAAGGAGATGGAGGGCAGATAAGATCCAAAATAGGTACCTTTGCTGGGAACTTTTTTCTTTTTTTTTTTAGAAATTCAATTCTCTAGACAATATGATTGACTTCGCAACTTCTAATCTCTTGTATTTAGCACACTTTATTGATAACCGATTTGAGTAGAATCAGTGGGATATTTTATCAGTGACATGCCTCCGATAATAACTTATGAATGTTTTGCTATTCTTTTCAAGTTTTGTTTGTATAACAATAAGGGGTGACAGCTCTAAGCAATGATACTCCACAACAATTGACTGTATTTTGGGATCAGCCAGTTTAAAGATATGCACAAATGAATAGAAGTTTTAGCCGCGCCACGATAAACAGCAAGCAACAATATTGTAGCTTATTCGTGCTCTATCATCAAATTCTTCTAGGTGCAGTAGCAATCTATGTATTTCTAATCTATGAAACTTAGACAGGACAACAAACTTCGAGAATGTTTGACTCCTACTTGCTACACGATATAATCATAACTTCATCTTTAAATATTTAAAGACAGAAAGTATTTGCGTACATTCGAACCTGACAATCTCATTGCTTTTGAGACCCACTCATAAATGTTTGCTGTTTTTGTTGTTGAAGTTTCAACTGCTTCTGGTAAGTTTGTTCGAGTGCTGATCAAACTTAATGTGATGTTTTCAACTATATTGATCTACAACTTTTTGATTATGAATTAGGATTTGAATTATAATTTTAAACTTTAACACAAAACACTAACTGGTACTTAGCAACCTAACCTTTTTTAAATAGCTGAAACACTTTCAATGTATACTAACCATCAATAAAAAAGAAATAACTTTACTAAGAATGGTAAAAAAGAATGCGAAGGTTCCAAAAAACTAAAGTACTTCACCAGGTAACTAAGTTGCTCAGGAAGTTTGGAATAACCGATGAGAATATTATGAGCTGTACATTAAAAGTATGCTGTTTGTACATGTTTGGAATTATGTACAATTGAACTGTTATAATATTCATTACATCAGATGTACGTTGGGGAATTATATTTCCTTGAGGCTTAATAAACTACAAGATCACAAGAAATATGGAAAGCTTAACGCAGCAATAACTTCAAACTAGGCCTCAATTCTGAGAAGTAGAACAAATTATCAACTAATGACAGGATTGTGAAAAAGAATATGATTCTGCAAGAGTTACAAATTTCACCTTGTAATCTTGTTGTACAATGTGTTTTTTTTTTTTTTTCAAAATCATGACAGACAAGGCAGCTTCCCAATGCAAACATATGAGAGGAGACAATATCAACAAATATTGATTTGACGAGGTTTCAAATCCAAGTAACGTTTTGTTATATATCCGAAAATACTCCAAATGGATTTTAAGATTGGACATAACAAGTGATAGATAACTTTTACGCTGAAAAACAATAAAAGAGACAAACCGTAGACCATTATTGGAAAAACTACTAACCATGATGAATTGAATATCGAAAAAGAAAAACAAACAAAAAGATGTTTTGATCAAAAGCTGACGAAAGTTATCATCTGTAAAAGAAAAGCAGACAGAACTTTCCAGTTAATCACTTCTGTCAACAAAGTCCACTATACTTACAAAGGTGAAGCTGTTGATTAATGGATATAAATAATTATTCAGGTCAAGAATACTATTATTAACCTTGTAAATCAGAATTTAAACTTTTTCTTCTATCAGAGGAGGGCACTCTAATGATTATCACAGCCTAATCAAACAACTTTTTGAATATTAGAATAACAGTAATAATATTTGCATGAGCCCTGAAATCTTCGTAATTTCGATAATTAGAAACTGCTAAAATGAATGTATCTACAAAATCTTAAAGCTTGTATATATCTAAAGTTATATTTCAGCAATTAGTTTCTTTCTGCCTCTTAAGGCATAACTCTTCTTTAATGCCGTTTCCCATATTTGTTAAAGGCGACATATACATGATATGGGTTCATTTTTCCATAACTACGTATGTATAGAAGTTTACATAACCATTTTTTTTTGAGTTTCTCTTTGTTTCTTTTCCTTGTGTGTGTTCTCCAATAGAATTAGACGACACTACCAAATGTTATCTAAATTTTCCGAGAATTAAATGCGTGGAAAGAATTTTTTTTTTTCTCTTTCCAAACTGGGTGCAAATTGCTGAGGACGACTACAAAGAGTGAAGAAAAATATGAAGCAGATGTGAAGCAAAAACCGTAAATGTAACTTTTGAACGGCAAAAGAAAGCCAAGAAACTCTATGGGAGAGCTGAGAAAGCGCCGTGTCAAAAAAGAAAAAAAAAAAAAAAGAAAATATTTTTATGCATATACATATCCTCATTGCACAATTCTGATACGATTATATGTACGTTAGTGACTTTTTCTTCAAATTTCCTGACGGAGAAACAATTACGCAGGTAAGGCGGAGGCGGAGAGGGAGGCAGTTGTTGAGTCAGTTATTTAGGCAACTTTTCTTTCTTTCTTTCTTATTTTCTTAGGCAAAAAAAAAAGTGGTCGATTTGTAAAACCACAAAATAAAACGTGTATCGGTAACAAAGATGGCTCGAGAATTTCTTTTTCTTTTTTGGTTTTGTTTGTGCATTTATGAGGCAATCATTTATTTATCAGCTTTCGGGGAATAAAGGAAGCCATCTCAGATAAAAATATTTACGTTCATGGGCGTATACGTGGTGAACTTGTGTAAATGAAATAAGGAAAATTGCTTTCATTGAATGAGTAATAAATCGAAATAGCATATTTGAAAAAAAAAAAGAAAAAATGACAAAAATGTTTGAAAGTTGGTTGGAAGAAGAACAATGGAAGTATGGCTTTATTATTTTTATCAAAATAATCAAAACCAAGAAAAACTTGTCATGTCTTTCTCACCGGTATTCTATCATCCTTGTTGCCATTCACCCCCTTAAACTACAATAAGTAAATAAATAAAGAATAAAAAGACAAAACAAAAAAGCCATTGTGAAAAAGGGAAGCTTCTCTCTTGAGGTACGGAACAATTAAAACCTGCTTGAAAGAAGAAAAAAAATTTTTTTTTTACCAGTCTATGTTTCGTGATTTTGTGAGACATTATAGAAGTTGTGTTTACCCTAGAGAAATTTGCTCTTAGAGCGAAATTGAGCTATCGGAAATAAGCAAAAATAAGAAGAAACAGTCCTACATCGTCGTCGTCAAGTTTTAAATACATAGTTTGTTGTTTATTATAATACATTACATTATTTAATTATTGTGAATTTGTGGAGCGTGAGTTTTATAGTACTCTGCATAAGGATCATCAGCAGGAATCTCGGTGTAATAACTTTGTAAAGCTCGTTGCAAAGCTGGCACCAATTTATCCCATCTTAATATTCTAACTTCTTTGTCAAATCCTCGTGGTTTTCTAATTTCATAACCCATAATTCTTTTAGCCAACTCAACACGATAATCATGGTTGGTTAATGATGACCCAGCACCACCAACGGTAGTAGTTGTTGTCCCCAGTAAACTTGAACTCGATCCAGGAGTTGTAGAAGTGTTTTGTGGGGATGATGATGAAGTAGAAGATTCACTCATTCTTGAACTAATTGGTTTCTTCGACCAAAAGGGAACCAAATTGGATCTGACTCTGCCTCTTTCTTTTCTTCTTTCAGCAGCATCTCTAAATTGATTACCAATCAATAATTCAACAATTTCGACCACTTCAACTGAAGTAATATAATATTGATAATAGTCATCATTAAATTCATTCTTGATATAATTAGGTGATTTTCTACCACCTACACCACTGGCATCACCCTGATTTCCAGTAATTTCATCATCCGATGATTGTGAATCGTAAAAATTAGACCCATCAGAAACATGACTATTGTTTATCTTGACATCGCACTCTAAACAGGACACTTCAATAACATCAATAATTGGATTTGATGGAGGTAAAACTACTGGGTTTTCATTAGCAGCGCCAACAATGGAGAAATTTGCAGTGATTACAGGACCTTGTTGAATTCTCTCAATACGTATAATTCTTCTTCGATCTTGCTTTTCTGATTCGTTCCATTTGGGATAACAAATATCTTTTAATGATGCTCCATTTAGATTTAAGTTCATTGGATAATAAATAGCTTTACCCTCCATTGATTCTTTTGGTGGTTTAGTATTGCAGCCTCCAGCAGATATTCCTCGTATCACACGATATCTTCTGTTACCACTTGGTAATGATGATGAATCATTTTCTTGCTTGGCTATAGCATGAGTGCTGATTTTGAAAGCGTTGGTTTCTTCTTTCTTTATGACCAGGGGAGCTGAGCGTGAAGTGGTGGTTGGAGTTCTTGATTTGGTTCTTTTGGAAGTTGTCTTCTTGCCAGTATTAGCTGATGATAAATTTGGTAATGATTGTGATGTAAATTGAGGTTGGGAAATAGTTGGTGAACTATTATAAGTAATAGGATCGAAAGTTGTTGATGTTGATGATAAAGGAGGTTGCGGGTAGGCTTGTGTTAAATCAAGATTCAATGATTGTTGTTGAATAGCTGGATTAATTATATTAGATGACACTTCAAATTTTGCTGGATGGTAAACAAGATTAGAATTATCCAAAATTGAATTCATAGAATTTGATACTGGGTATAAATCATGCTGTTGTTGTTGTAAAGGTGTATTGGCTGAAGTGTGAGTAAAAGTAGATTGTGTTGGTGTGCTACTGAATCCAAAACTAGATCCAGTGTTCATTTGTTCTTGTCTTGGATGTACTTGTGGTTGAGGAGCACTAGCACTAGCACTAGCACTAGCATAAGAATATAATGATGACGATGTTGATGAATCATTTGGTAATTGAAATGGTTGGAAACTTTGTAAACTCTGACTGGTCTGCTGTTGCTGGTTAAAAGGGGTATTGTAATATGAGGAGGAAACAGATGAAGATAATTGGCCAGCAATCATGGTATCTGGATTACTCAAGTTAGTGGGTACTGCTCCTAAATTCACGTTGATTGAATTTCCATATAAACTATTACTGTTGATATTTGCAAGTGAATTGGTAGTGAAGGAAGAGGTACTGTCAAGATCACCTCCACTTAACAATTGATAATTGTCCTCATTTTCTTGAACAGACTCGTCCAATAAATAATTGGTAGTGCTCATAAATGGTTGTTGGTATTGAAACAATGGAAAGCTTTCCTGCATTTGTTGTTGTAATGAATCTTCATCTTCTTTAAAAATGGATTCTGATTCCCGTTGTTGTTGTGGTGGTGACGGTGGTTGCTGAGATTCAAAGTTTTGTTGTTCCTCATACTCATTAATCGGGAATTGGGTATTGTTAAGCAGCTGGTTATGATCGGTGGGATCTAACATATCAAAGCGATTGGAAGGTACTATACTTGGTGATGTTGAAATGAACATAAGTAATTGATCCTCTATTTGATAATTATAATTGGATAAAGAATGATAAAAAGAAAAACAAAGAAAAAATTTAGACAGACTTCTAGAAATTCAAGGGTGTTTATATATTTTCAATCTGAGTTTGAGTTTTGCAATTGATGAGATGAGTATTGATTAAACGTTATGCAACCTATGACGTACACTTGAAGATGATATACCTGTTTGAGATCGAAAAAAATAAGAGAATAAGAAAATAAAAAGAAAAGAAAGAAAAAAAATTCCATAAAAGAGGTAAAGAAGGGAAAATGTGCACAGTTAAATTCGAAAATAAATGATCAAAGGAGGTTGTGCTAAACTTGTGTAACTTGATTGAGAAGTAAGAATACTAATATGTGGAAGTACACCCTAACCAAGAAGCAAAGAAAAAGAGTGTTACAAACTAAGAAGAATTTACTAATTTTGCTACAATTCTTTTTTTAGTCGTTTTCAAACACAAAACCAACAAACATTAACCAAATAATAGTAGTGGTGGTGTTGATGTTTTTGTGTTTGGAGGAGTTAACAATAATATTATTTTTTGCATGCAAGGTTCTCTATTTGTTTTGTGTACCTTAAACTGTAAACCAGAATATTATTTTAATTTGTGTAATAATTGTACAAGTACTGAATATTTCTAGAAAGAAAAAAAAAAGAAATTTTCATTTTCCAACAACGGAAAACAACAAATTTGGTACAGAGTACACGCTGTTTACTAAAACCTATTAATTAATTACTGTGAAAGGTTTGTACAATTGTTTGAGTTTATTTTGTTCTCATAAATGTATAGCGGTAATTTCTTGGTAGTTACTGTTCATTCTTTTAGGATGACCAAGCACCTCCACTTTCCACCATCGTCAACTGCGAGAACAATAAAGGTTCTGGAGTAACTGGTAATTTGATTAATTTACTAGGAGTGTAAAATCTCCATTCTGATGGGGGAATTAAAAAAAAAAAAAAAGGAAAACTGCCTCAGGAATTGCAAACCTTTGCAAGTTGCGAAAAACAAAAAACAACCAAACCTATTGTATTTACATTCACATCCATTCTATTGTCAAGTGAAAGAATGAACAATCTTTCTATATAGACAAGTATTAAGAGATACGATTTTTTTAGTTTGTAATCACTTTCTAAGGTGTGTTTTGACACAGATGTAAAGTATGATAGTAGTCACAGGCAACACTATCAATCACATTCTCAATTACTGAGCAATAAAAAAACTCCACCTTGAATATATAACCAAAGGGAGAGGTTATCAAACACTGGAGCTTGCAACTGACCTCCATGAGAGGGAATTAGTAGAAAGAAAACAGAGAGGGGAAGACTATAATGAAGCATACTTTAACCAAGCGAGATAAGAGATGGTGATGTACAGAACCCCAATACAACAACGGAAAAAGAAATGCAGTCGTGGTTCTGCCAAAAAAGAAAGGTTTTTAGATCAAGAATGGAGAATCTAAAAACCATCTTTTATTCTTTTGTTCTATACGATTAGTGTGAGACAACAACGACCACGATTGTCCTTTAAATAAACAAGAAAATATTGCTTATCTGCTATTTTTGGTATTGTTGTTTCCAAGTTTATATATTGTTACAGTAGTTAGCTTTTTTTTTTATTGTTTGTGGTCCTAATAATAGCTGTTGCAATCAGTAATTGGGTAGACAAAAAAAAAAAATAAACACATATTGTTCTTTGAAAAGTAAATCTTAATTATATACAACATCTCCTCTGTTTTTGTTTGGTAGTCTAAATGATTAGATGTAAATGTAGTTGTTGTTAATGTTGCTTTTGCTTTTGTTTTTATTTTATGTATAGATAAAAGTAAAAATTGGTTTTGTGTAGACATTGGCATTGCATTATTGTAGCGGTTTAGGAGGCCTTGCTCAAATTAAAATTTTTAGTTTATCCTGGCCATGTAAGTTTGGTTTTTTTTATATGTGATCATTCGCTCACATATTAGAAGAAGGCTAAGTTGTTCCTGTTGATAAACAAGAAGACCAAGTTAGCAGCAAATTTTTATAACCTTCTATAATTCCTTTGATACGCCTATACAAGGTTGAGCTAATGGCTCAGTGAATTTGCTTAGGAAAAAAACCTGAATCTGAGTGCAAATACCATCCAAGTTGTGATTTCAGAATTGATTTAATTCTTTTCAAGCTGAAAGAAAAGACATTAGAAACAATTCGTCAGCTTCCGGTATTGTTTCTCGACCTATCTCTTTTCTCTAAAATCGGATATTGTCATTGCAATATTTACAAAGTTGGTTAAAAAAAAAAAAAAAAAAAAGAAGATAATGAGAATTATTTAGACAAGATACATTATAGCGCAAAATCTATTCTACTTTCATATTTTCTAATTTTGATTTAGTCGGTGCTTGAGCAAATCTAATTGTATCTTGTGTTTTTATTGTCATGGGTTGTATTTCCTTTGATTGGTTGATTTATAATCCTGCTATACAGTTATAAAAAGTTGATGGATTGTAACACTCCGACATACATTTGTAGTAAAGAAGGGTCAAGCTAGAAATACCAATCTTCATCGTGTGACTGGCTGGCTTTACTTGTTTAGTATACAACATAGGCAAGTTGCTTTTATTTTCTCGGAAAAGCCTGTGCTATCTCATCCTTTCTGGTTGGTTTTATTCATCTCTATTTTTTGTTTTCTTAGTACTAGTTGAATATGCTAATACTTAAAGAAAATACCAAACTTACTAAACCTACTATGATTTCAAAGGAGAATGATGGGAATCAATGAGCACTCACTACTTCAACCAATTAGAATCGACTCGTGATGATTATCGTTCCTTCCTCTGAGTCAGCTTTATACCAGTATATGTAGACGTGCTTAATACGATTAAATCCAGGAACAAATAACCATTCATAAAATACAATTATCAATATTTGATAAATACAACACAATAAAGATATAACTGTTGGCTCTATTTGTGAGTATAGTCTTCAAGCCGTAGTCTGCATTTACGTAGATTAATGGCAGTCTACACATAGGATAAAACTTAATTCACTCATCGTTCAACCAACAGCTCCGTTACCCGTTGTGGCCGTAGAACTAACAAACCTAAAAATTCAAAAAACTAAAAAAAAAAAAAAATTCGGATGAATTTGTGTATATCAATACATTTTCATTTTGTTTTTAATGAAGTTATTGCTTGGTGAGAGTAGCAATAGCTGCTAATCATTAATTTAATATATCAATTTGTGTAATGCAAAATTTTACAGTCAAAGTCGTAGCGGTCAGCAATATTTGGGTACTGCTGTTGTTGTTGTTGTCTCGATTAGATGGTAAGCACAAATACTTGGTCTAGAATTGTATTTAGTAATCAAACAGAAAAGAGGATGCATCATGTTGGTGCAACAAGATATTCCCACATTATCCAAAGGGAGCCCATCACCATCTAGTTAACTATATTGATATAGATGTACAAAATCAAAATAATTTATTGACATGAAGACCATCAACTATAGTCTAGCTTCAATAAAAAGTCACACTAGAAAAACATTTGTCGTTTGTAGTTCATATTACTACTAGTTCAACAACAACAACAACAACAGCACGTGTGGTGATAACGTCAAATCTGCAAAGTTTAAAGCTAATAAATTAATCATGAGTAAAAAAATGGAGTGAGATGACTACCGGATTTAATAAAAATTATCCATATTTGTCGTTTTGTGAGAGGGGAAAACCAAAAAAATTAGTATTTTGATAAACTAGTTTTATTTACTGCATTTCCGTGTTTATAACCTATGTTTTGAACACAAAACAATTTATGGTATATCCACAGGTATCAGTTTAGCAAAATAGCATTTGATACATCAAGCACTCAGAAGTATAACTTACTATGTTTTGTAAGTTTAATGTTGTTGCTATCCGAACGGGATTCCAAAATCTGGTCTTCCGAAGATGAATACTAGTTTCGAACCTGTATCACTGGAGTTGGGATCAGTAAAACGCAATCCAACAGTAGATGGGTTATTGGATACAAGAATTGCAGTAATTGCCGCATATTTGTTTCTTGCTTTTTCTTTCGTCTTCAGATGTTCTTTTTTACAATAATAATTCTAAAAGTTTATTCCCAACCATGCGCTCCTGTTAGTAGTCCTATGGTTCTTGTTAGTCTCTTGATATTTTTTTAATTCGATTCTAAAAGATATTTCCACCAACAACACAAAACCATTAAACTCAGTTACTAATTTAATTCCGATTCAATGAAAAGATAAATTCAAACCTAAAATAGGGTTGTTGTAGAAAGTCTACAATATAGAACTTTTGCTATTTGAATTATGCCGAGGAAGTGTTAGTGTTAAACTATATTAATGTGTGTCTTATGGTAGGTCAAATTAGTATATAATGCTATCTGCATACGTGGTACTGCATGTATATACAATACATTAATAGTAATTCAACTTGAACTAAAAAGCCAGCAATAATAAATTTGGATTTTTAGTTTGATTTAATTATTTATTTTGTGTACTTCAACTATAAAAAGTAAAAATCTTTTACAATACTGTCTAATTTTTAAAACTGTGGCTGTTTAGCTTTTCGCGTTACTTCCTCCCTAATAATTGATATTACTAAATGCTGTGATGGTTTTCCTTTTTTTTTTTTGTGTGTGTGGGAAAATCTTACTTATCTCCTTTCTGGGATAGCATTTTTCCTTGAACAATATCGATACGATTATTATTATTATACCAAAAACCAAGAAATAAAGCAGCATTGATAGACTGCCGTCTAAAGGAACAAAGAAAGCTTCTTTATCGTATAATAAACTTCCAATCTACCAACCATGGTAAGATTATTTCTAAAAATAATCATTAACTTCTACTGGTGTAAGTTTAACTTTTATTCGAAACGATGTATAGATTAAAAAAAAAAAAGAAAAGCTCTTCCATCTTACACCGCATGGAAAATCTTTTTGTTGGTAAAAGTCAAACCAAAGAAATAAAACGGTTTTAGGGGAACTCAGAAAAGCATGTATTTGATAACAAATTTGTATGAAGGCTGTGGGATCGACCAAACATGTGAAGTTTAACGTGATCTCATCTCGTTGATTGGTTTTGCATTGGTATGGTGTACAAACAAACTTACATGAATCAATAATGTAAATCCTTTGGGTAAATTTGGTACGTATAGTGATGGCGATAGCATGAACCTTGAGGCTTGTTTTTTTCTTTCTATATACACGCTGACTTGCACAAGAAACGCAAGAGAAGGATTCATACAAATTAAACTTTGATACGTTTTGTGAGATATTGGTTTGTGGCCTACATATGTGTTCGCAGGAGCAAACCATTTGCATGATTCTCTATTGGTATTTGATTTTGTGATGATGTATTTGCTGTCGTGTTAATCCAACCAATAAAATTTTTTTTCATTTTAGTTCTATCTGCATATTGCTGGAAACTAATTTTAGTACTGTTCCATGCATGGAAGCATAGCCTTTTTTCTCATAATTTGAATGACTGGGAGTTTTCCATCCTACTAATGTTAACTTTGTGCTTTCTATCCTTCAGCCAAAAAAACTAGTTCTTTGCATATGATTTTCTTAAAGGAAGCTTCCAAATCAATGCATTATGCTTTAAATTTGCAAACTGATTGGAAGAAGAAGAAGAAGAAAAAAAAAGAAACGTGAGAAATCACATTTCAAATAGAAATACAATTTTCCGTATTTTTTGATTGATGCCGTATACCCATCTATATTGCCGTATGCTGATTCAGTCTACATTTCTATAATTAAAAACCATAGCCTCTCCACATTTCGAAATACGTGACTCCTTTACCTTAGTTGATCCCCATTTTCTAAACTGGTTCAATTACTCTTTTCGAAGCTTTTGGTGTTTATGACGTAAACTAAAATCATGAAGAATCATAAACTGTATCTAGAAGAAATAACTAACTTTACAAAGATAGCTTCTATTTTTAATCAAAAAAAACCCTGGGCTGTCTATTATTAACTTTTTGATGAATCCTTAGCCTAATCATAGCTATTGCTTTTGTGGTGAGGAGTTCTCTTTTTTTTTTTTTTGTCAACTGTAGTAGGTTCTTTGATCTGGCTCCTGCCAAGAGACCCCAAACACTACTTTATTTGCTTGGTAAACTTTGCTATCTTCTCCTTTTAATGTCTTAAGACTTTATACTTTGGATTTTGCTTTAACTCAAAAAATAGAGCCTCAAATTTAGTCAAATGTGAACTCTTGTGCCGGCTTTAACGAAAAAAAAAAAAAAATGCCCCACTTCGAAGATGTGTGGAGAGCTTCAATTAGTTAATAAAAACGTACAGTAGCAGGGAAGTGGCAAGCTGCAAGAATGTGAGTAACTCATCCTAACTTGAGTGGCTAGATAGGGTTGGATATTCATCTGACCCCAATATACAACTATAAAGTTAGAAGTTTTGACAAAACCTTTACGTTTATACTTGAATACTTATTTTTGTAGTAAATTTAGTAATTTTTTTTTACCTAAAATTTACCATCAGGTACAATCCAATTCAGATTTAATATTACAATTTGCTAGAAATATAAGAAGAAAGACAACAATAACAACAATCCTTATAGAGTAAATACAATGTAACAGAATTCCCATCTTCTTAACACCAGCAATAAATCAGTAAAAAAAAAAAAAAAGAACCACACCACAAAATACGAGTATTAAAATGGACCAATAGAAAAGTGAGAACTTCGAATGCAATAAACTGGGGTAGGTAGTATTACCCACACAATGAATTGTAGTACACCAAATTCATACTATCAAGCACAGTTTTGATTCACTTCTAAACATAGTCCTTCTTAGAGTCTTCTAAGTATCATAGGTGGCTCAGACTACAAATGAAGTCAAGTGATAGAGAAAACCAAAGCTAAACAACGCCAGTATTATAATAAATTATCTTTAGATTTTCATACACAAACTTGAAACACATTCATCCTAATTTACTTAGACTATACCTCACAGTTTATTTAGCAACTTTTTTATCGTATTTTGGATAGTAGGTAGAAAACAAGTATCCATCGAGTACGACTAATCCGGTAATGATGGAGGCATGTATACCAACAACATACTTATTGTCGGTATTGATTCTATATCTTTCCAAGTAGGCCAAGTAACCGGCAGCAGCACCACCAGCAGCAACAGCAATTTGAGCAATGACAACAGGATTTTGCAATTCAACCGAAGTTCTGGAAACAGCGGCACTGGTGGCCAGTTGCAATTCAGCTCCAGCTTTATTTAATGATTGTCCAATTGAGTTAGCAGTAGATTTAACGTATGCAACAAATTGAGACAACAAGTTTTGTCCTTCCTCTTCTAAATGGTTCAACTCTTTTCTAGCTTCCTTCAAGAATTCTTTGCTTTTATCGTTAGCTTCATCTAATAATTCTTTACCCTTTTTGTTAGCTTGATCAATGAATTCTTTACCCTTTTCACTGGCTTCGTCGACAGCTTCTTTGCCTTGCTTCTTCAAGTGTTCGGATTCTTCTTTACCCTTTTTAGCAATGTTATCGGCGTCTTTTTTAACGTCTTTCTTAATTTGTTCGTTAGATGGAGCTTTGGATGACATGATTAAGGAAATGATAAATAAATCAAGGAATAGGTAATGACTGTTTAAGATCTCTTAAGATTATAGAATGATAAAGTAAAAAAAGCAAGAAAAAGAAAAAAAAAAAAGCACAAGTTTAGGTTATTATTATAATTATTGTTCTATTTTTTTTTTTAAACTGGAGAAAATGAGAGACCTATGTGAGAATTGAAGGGGGGGGAGGGTGAGGGAACAGGATAAAACCTGACTCTTAAGTATTATCACAATAGAAAAAATAGCGAGAGACACCTAACACAATTCTACAAGAGGTGGTGGTAGAGACAAAACAGCAATCATAATGGAAATAGCACAAAACTCCACCACCTTTAAAAAAAAAAAAAGAATTAGATTAATATATTATGAGCCAAGAATACAAACAAATACCAACGATAGCAAATCTTGGTCAATTCAAAGTTTCAAGTAATAAGTTATTGGTATGAGATAAGTATTCCAATCTGATTGGGCATAAAACAAATTTTGTTTTCTTTTTTATTGGTTCTTTTTTGCCTTCCAAATATTATTATTAAGTTTATACAAACTGTGGTGGTTGTAAACAACTGTCTTTATTAGCTGATGTTGTCAATTCCGACAATGATAAGACCATTTTGAGTTATCGACTAACTATTGTAGAAAGTCGCTTCATGACTATTGTTTGTCGCATTATACCTTTGAAAGGGAAACAATTAGACTTTTTGTCTACCAAAGCACGACATAGAACCTCATCACAATCATGAGAAATATAAACTCACCACATCAAGTTTTGAAGGTTTAATACAACCAATGAAACGAAGCCGAAGCCAGCAATATAGCAAAAAGCAATCAAAGAGTTCCAAAAAAAACAAATTAATAATAATACGCCTCAAACTGAAAAATAAACATCACAATCAAGAACAGTCTAACGACATCACCGTAATAGTCTTACTCTTATTATATACTAGTACCTCTCCCTCAAACTAAAGTGATTGCCATAGTATGCCTAGCATCTTTTCAGACAAGACTTACAAACCCTGATTTGCAGCTTTCGATTATTATGGGTTACTGATTGTTATTAGGATATCCTTTGCAACTACCATAGGGAGCACAATCAAAGTCCTCTCTAAAAAAAAATTGCATGAGAAACAAGTATTCACGTGCACACTACTTGATTAGGGCTATTGCCCTAATGTTTTATTTCCTACATACGCGAGTTACGAAGTGGCAGAGGAAGAGGAAAAAAAAAAAAATTTCAAATTATCATTAAAACACCAAACTTTCAGTTTTCCTTTCCCTTTTGACTCTTTTAAAAAAATCAAGTAATCTGTCGATCGAAACCAACACCCCGGCTTTCCACGTAACATTCCGACAAATATACAACAACTTATTTAATTAATTAATAAACAATGTCAGCTGAAGCCCCAAAAAGACAATTTGGTGATAGAAGAAGAGGTGGTAGAAGAGGCGGTAGAAGAGATGGTGAAGAAAAAGGATGGACTCCAGTCACCAAGTTAGGTAGATTAGTCAAAGCTGGTAAAATCACCAGTGTTGAACAAATCTATTTGCACTCTTTGCCAGTCAAGGAATACCAAATCATTGATTTGTTATTACCAGACTTGAAAGATGATGTCATGAAGATCAGATCTGTTCAAAAACAAACCAGAGCTGGTCAAAGAACCAGAATGAAGGCTGTTGTTGTCATTGGTGACTCTAACGGTCATGTTGGTTTGGGTATCAAGACCGCTAAAGAAGTTGCTTCTGCCATTAAAGCCGCCATTGTTATTGCCAAATTATCCATCATCCCAATCAGAAGAGGTTATTGGGGTTCTAACTTGGGTCAACCACACTCTTTGCCATGTAAGGTCACTGGTAAATGTGGTTCCGTTGCTGTTAGATTGATTCCAGCTCCAAGAGGTAAAGGTATTGTTGCTTCTCCAGTTGTCAAGAGATTAATGCAATTGGCTGGTGTTGAAGATGTCTATACTTCTTCTTCTGGTTCTACCAGAACCACCGAAAACACCTTGAAAGCTGCTTTCGCTGCTATCGGTAACACTTACAGTTTCTTGACTCCAAACTTGTGGGCTGAAACTCCATTAGCTGCTTCTCCATTGGAAGTTTACGCTGAAGAAGCTGCTGCCGGTAAAAAGAGATACTAAATGTTTTATAGCATATAGTGTAAATTCAATAAATGTATTGAACTGTATAATAGAAAATAAAACAATTTAATCTTTTTTCAGAAGAACAATCAATTTGACTAGCTACACGGTTATCAAAATATAAAAGCTATAAATATATATATGTATATTCAGTTACTGGTGTAAAACTGCAAAAAATGATCAAAAGAAAACAAATAAACAGAAGAAACAGAACTATAAATATAATATGTTACAATGAATATACACCTTTTCTACTATCACATTTTCATTCCCATTATTCAGATTTCCTGGATTGTTCGCTCGTCTTATTTCTTTCAGATGCGCTGATCCATTTCTTATTGAGCAACTTGTTCCATAATCTGATCTTCAGAAACAGCAAATGATCGGTTTGAAGTATTGTTATTACTCTCAGCAGCATCCTTGGTCCAGGTGTGAGAAGTAATAGTTCTCCCTTCGGGATGTTGATACATGCACACTTTATTTGTACATTTTATACCAAAACGACATGGCTCTTTCAATGGATGGGCAAATGTACAATCAACTCTTCTACATTCAGCACCAGAACGACATGGTACAGTCGAAGTCGCGTGCCTTCTTGGGCATTTGACATTAGTACATTGTGATCCAAATTTACATTGTTCCAAGGCCAAGTCAACAGCAGATAATAAATTTTCTGAATTTGCGGTTGGTGGAGGTGGATGTGATTTAGTGCAATCTCTATCTTGACAATTTTTACCTTGTGAACACCATTCCAAAGTTTCAATCTTGCCGGATTCAGGGTTGGCTGGTGTTGGGTGAGCAAATGGACAGTTCTCTTTAGCACATTTCAAACCATATTTACAGGAGCCTTGTTTAACCATAAGCTGATTCTTTCTCTTCTCTTCAAATTCTTTTTTAGTTGTTTCCAATTTAGCGATTAGCTCTTGATCTTGATCTGGATGTAAGTAATTACATGTTCCTGATGGATTGGGACAATTTGGATAATTGAAGCAATTCTTAGTTGGATGAGCTTTTTGACAATTCTGATTCTTACAATATGGAAAATCTGGACACCTACCTTTTGGTGGGAGTGGTACAAACTTAATAGCCCCATTATTAGTTCCAGAGATTATTTGTTCCAACTTTTTAGGGTCTAGGAAGTTCTTATTACTGTGTCCATTTCTGAAATCGGTTCTGGTTTTTGTTATACCACCGCGTCCACCACGTCCACTCACCCTGGGGGTAGTTCCAAATCGCTGATTTCGAAGGGCGATCCTCTCTTCTTCGGTTAATTGCTTCTTAGGACCAGTAGGAACTTGGGGAGCCACCACAGAAGCTTGTGATTGCTGTGGATGTTGCGGGGGTTGAGGAGTTTCCTCCACAGCACTAGCCAGAGGTTGATTATATTTTTCTTCTAATTTTTTGATTTCCAGATGAACATCCCCAATAAATCCAACATCAATAGATATATCAGCAATATCTTTGACCTCTGCGACTATTTCTTGTTCGCTCTTTTTTGCCACAATCAAGTAGATGATATAGTCAGCAATGTCTACCGCATCATCAGCCGCTTTATTGAAACGTCTTTGTATTTCTTGAATCAAGTTTTGTTGTAACTCTTTACCTATTTGGTTATCAGGAGCAAATTGCATGGTATAATTTTCTTGATTATAAATAGATTAAATACGATATGAAGAATAGGCAACCGAAATGATCTAAAGGTTGTTTAACTTTTATTTTTTTTTTCTTTCGGTTTCGTTTTTCTAGCTTTTTTTTCAACATTTTTTTTTCTAAGTCTTTACTTGTCTTGCCCTCATCAATTTAGTGCGTGTACGAAGTGAGAAAAAGAAAACGAATAATATAACAAACGATAAAACCTTAATCTGTCAATAGATTAACAAGCACTATAACTTATTCGTCGACGCTTTAGTTGGGACCAATCAAACATCGACATTGACTGCATTCATACCAATGTATTAATACATACGTAAATACCATAACTTCATACTACACCTGTTAGCAAAAAGCCATTTCCACGTTTCCTCAAACCAACTGAAAGATATCCTCTGAAATCTCTCCCAATAACTCTTTTAGTTGAACCATAATTCTATCTAATTGTTCTGCAATTGTAGTAGCCACTAATATATACGAATACAATAAAATAAAGTCAGCATTTTTCAAAACCAACTCCTCTTCCTGTTGTTGTCTGATGCTACTTAATTTGTACAACATTCGATCTTTAGCATGTTCAATTGATGCAGGCTTACTGGGTATCGGGAATCCTAGTTTCATGGCACTAGCAAGCATATAAAACACTAAAAATATTCTTTGCTCGACCTCTTCTCGTTCAATTTCAATGTATTTGAAAACAAACTCTTCACTGGGACTCAATTTGGGATCAACCTTGATCAACAAATCCAAATTCTGGAAAGCATCAATGATGGCAGACGTATCCTTGATCAATTTCGAATATATATGAGATGGAAAGGCACCCTTTAATCTAAATTCAACCGGAGCTTGCTTCAACAACGTTTCACATTCAGCAAGTAGTTTATTTGTACCTTCCTCAGCCTTAAACCCAACAAGTTGTTTCGTGTCAGGATCAAATTCCAAAGGATCACTATTCCATATCACACCCAATCTTAGCCACAATGCAGACAACCCATTTTTCAACCTGACTCTTGCACTATTTGGTAGAAACCACGTCGCCATAGTTAATGCCCACATAATACCAACAGACACAGCAATAAATCGATGGAACGCAATTTCTCCAATAATTGGGTCATCTCCACCTTCATTGTCGTCTTCAGAATCCTTTTGAATCATACTGTAAGAATACAAGGCCGTCAAGTTATAAGTCAATAAGATAAATCTTCCAAACGCATTATTTTTCTTCCAATACATGATGATATAGAACGACGGAATCGAGATCAAAACCCCTGTCAAACATAACGCATAGACGTTGGCATCGGTTATTTTCCAAACAACAAATGATGTGAATGCACCTAGAAATGTACCTATAATTCTCCATTTCACAGTCATTGTTGTTCCACCTAGAGATTTATTCATCATTATGCAGTAAATCGTCAACGCCCACTCTCCTCTCCAAACATTGAAAATGCCTTTGGTGGCAGGAATAAAAGCAAACACCGAAATACAAGCAGCCCCTAAACCAACCCGAATACCAAATTGCACATCAGTTCGTTTAAAGACTTTCAAAAATTTCCAAATACTATAGCCCAATTGCAGAGCAAAAGAACCACGCTCAGGGGTTTTAAATGACCCCAACCCATACTGTTCACGTAAATCATCTACTGCTGCATGTAAACTGTTATCTATGGATCTCTTGGGTTCACTCGTTCTTTCCCAAAATCTTAACCATCTCCAGGTTCTAGAACTGGAAGCAATATCATCGTAGCGATCGCAAAGTTTAATAAATTGTAATAGCTCAGACCCAAACTGAGACAACAAAGACGAAAAATTTCCACAACATGCTGTGACCTCCTCTTGATCAGCTTTAAAGTCAAAATCCAGATTTTGCTTAAAGATCTTTTGACCATACAACTTATCAAACGACTGTTCTTGCTTTTCTTCAAACAATCTAATTGCACTGTCTAATGAGTATTGCAATGTAGTGGTAGAAGCAAACCTACTTGGATTTTCCTCACTAAAATTTTCAAAGGGAACTTCTCTCAACACTCCTTTAATCGTGAACACAAAGGATTTAATAGAAGGTGCAAGGTGTTGTACAAACAAGTCAAATAGTTGCAAAGAATTGTGTGCTTCATCTTGCAATGGCTGGGGCATTGAATGTGTCATATTTAGCACCGATGGCGAGAGGTGAATATCATCAGTTACAAAGCTCCGTAAACTGGGTGTATCACTAATAATATTTTCTTCGTGCAACAATGTCCACTGCATTCGGGTGGCGGCGCTCAAAGCTTGCAAGTGTCGTGCTAATGAAACAGTTGACTTTACCAATTTTTCAAAAAACATCCATTCCTCTTCTTTCCCAATAACAAACAACTCGTATTTTGCTTCTTCAAGATACTGGGATAAAGATTTGATATTAGTCTTTAGTTTTTCAATCATCTCAACATCCACTGGTGTAAATTGTTCACCTGCAACAAATCTTCTGACTAATATTGATATGACTTGTGAGAATATATCATAGGAGTCGTTTAATGTTTTCTGCAATTTCTTAACAGCACTCACGGGCCAAATGAAATAACAACACGCAACGGAAATTATACAACCGCTCACTACAACTTGAAACGTAGATTCAATTCTTGGTAGCGGTATATTATCTGAATTTATACTACCTTCTTTGACAATGCAGGCAACAATAGATATACATGCTAACGAGCAGGCTGTGTTAAAGGTTAGCTTATTTACCTTTTGTTTCATAAATGATATAACACCCAATGAGATCGAGCTGATAATTAGATCAATGAAATGGCTAAATTCATCTTTCCCTCCACGATAGAAATAAGCTGATATCGCTCGACATCCAAGAGACACTGTAAAACTGTACACTATGGAAATCACCACAAACATTAAAGTTTGTGTCATGGAACCTTTTGTCCTCGAAGGATGGAAGTATACAGCAACTGTTGCCACAACGTGCTTAGAGTCGGTAGATCCAAGAAACTCGTCAAAGGGAGTATAATAGACCCCTAATGATGCCAAGAAATAAGCCATGGAACATTTGAAAACATTTCTAAATACTTCGTTATGATAAACACGCAACATTGGAACAACTAATCTTTGATATAAAATCCCATTTGACAGAAATAAAGACTCTGTTTCTGATGATGTATCTTGTGAATTTGAAAATGAGACGGAACGATGGACTCGTTCTCCTGTATTAGCTAGAATGACAGAGCTTTGTCTATCAATCACCAATCTTGGCAACGAACCATCAGACCTGATTCCGGTACTACTAGTAAGTAATTGACTTTCATCTGTGCTATCCATAGAATCACAGGTATCGTTATAGTAATTTGATTCATCACTAGTCATAAAAACGTTTGTGTTAATATTGAAATTGAAGTGTTGCCAAGTTAATTAGGGGTGATCCCTAGGAACTTAATAATATTTTTTTTTTTTTCTCTCTTCTTTTAAAGTTGATCTTTAGCAGTTTTCACGACGATAAAACCGTTGATGTGGTGTGGGCGAGCGAGTGGCTTGTAAAATAATACGCAATCAAAGATTATCGTTGGGACGACAACAAAATCTGCGCCTCGAACAAGATAATTACAACAATACCGCGGTAAACAAATAGACACTACAATACTCAATTCATCATTAATAAATAAATATATTCTTCTATACAACCCATAAAACTATTAATTATTTTGACTTTGGACATAAATATATCTATATGTTGCTTTTTGACATTCATGTTAAGTTAATAGTACATCATTTTATTACAATTTATTATAAGCATTATTAGTATTAGCATCGGTGTCATAAATTTTTTTTTTGTGTAATAGCCCAATTCGTTATTTTTGCCCACAAGTTGTGCGAGACTGTTCAATCTTCATAACCGATGATTTCTCTAAATAAATCCTCACACGGAACAGTTGCATTTAATCGAGCACATAACAAAAACACCCCACTTAACTTTCTATGCAAAGAATAAGTCTCTTCTGGTGGTGGAGTCAATCTTTCGTTTAACATTAATCCAACATTACCTCTGACTCTGTCTGAAATAGTTTGTTTCTTGAAATTGAATGGCTCACCGTTGTTATCAACTGGCGAAAATGCTTCACCAAGACACATAACCGAGTCAACATGTGCCTTAACCATTTGTTGGGATTCAAGACCGGTCAAATAACCCAAATCCTTGGAAATTTCTTCAACTCTCTTACGATCTTTTTTGACTGCTGCTCTCAAGACTTTAACATAGTTGTCGATAAAATGATCACCAAAGTCGCGAGCAGCACCAAAATCTAATAATTCAATTTTATGGGTTTTCTCATTATATAAGAAATTAGCCCAGTTGGGGTCTGTTTGCATAAACTTGAATTCTTTGATCTCCAATAAGCACAATCTCATAATGTTAGTGGCGATCCAATCTTTAGTACTTTGATCCCAATCTCCTTTAACAATTTCAACTCCTCTCATTCTTTCCATAGTTAAAACATGTTCACCACAAAGTTGGTGGAAAACTCTGGGAACGGCAAACACATCGTCATCTTTTAAGAATTCTCTCATTCTAACCAAGTTTCGTGCTTCTCTGATATAATCACATTCCCATTTCAATTCAACTCTGGCATTAGCAATGGTTTTATCCAAAAACAAACCTGGTGGTAACAATGAAGATGCAGTTAATAGCATCAAGATATTGTTCAAGTCAGAATCAATCGAGTCCACAACACCAGGGTATTGAACTTTGACAACAACCGGGGTCAAATCTTCTGCAACTGCAGTATGCACTTGACCAATGGATGCAGCTGCAATTGGCACATCGTCAAAAGAAGCGAATAAACGTTCACGCCAATTCAATCCCAATTCTTTAGACATGACTCTTTCCAATTGACCTGGTGGCATGTAATGAGCTGAATTCTGGACCCGTAACAAAATTTGTTGAATTTCTTTTGGCAAAATGGATGCATCCTGGAACGAAAGCATTTGGCCAAGTTTCAATGCAGCGCCTCTCATTTTAGAAAACTTTCTGGCCATTCTTTCGATATTTTGTGGAGATAACACCAATGACTTCATGGTGATCGGTTCTGAGTTTCCTGATGCATAGTGCTTAAGTCCCTGGGTGGCAGCATTTAATCCGATACCGGCAGCCAAGGAACCATAATGGAAAATACGAGCCAATCTGCTGCTTGGAACTTCACTCTGGGACATTTCAAAAGTTTTCTTTAACTTTGGTTTTATTTCTGGAACAGTGGTAGAACTCGTGCTTTCAGTTTCCAATTCAACTTCGTCACCAGGTGAGTAGGACTTTGTCGAGTAACTACGTTTTTGAGATTGGCTTTGGAATGGGTTTTCCTTTTGATTTATACTAATGGGGACTTGGTTTCTTATAGTAGTGGAAATATTTTGCATCTCTTCGTACATGGGTTGAGAATTATCACATGAGTCTCGTATGGTTTTAGAGACAAAACTATTCTTGTACCATTGGTAGGCTTCATGTTGTGCAATTCTAGTAGATCCCTCGAGGATTTTACCAAATGAGCTGGCTATCACGGCTAGTTCGTAAATATTTTTGCTTATCGACATTTGGTTTCTTATGAGCAAGAAGAAATAAAAGGAAATAATAATAAACAAAAACACAGAGAAAGAAGAAAGCAAAAAGGCAAGCACGAAAATAAGATTGACAGGATTTGTTAGTTTTCTTATATTATTGATTTGAAGAACGTGTGAAAATTTTCTAAATTATGTGCGGGATTGCAAACACACACACACATTATACCAATGGGAACGAACAGAAAAAAAAAAAGTACTGTGTGAGAAGAGACAAGGAAAAAAGAAATGTACTGAAACGTCTCACCGAAGCCTGCAAATAGAAGGATTAACGGAACTGTTCAAGAAAAAAAAAAAAAAAGCAACCCTAATAAAGATAAGGCTATAAACGTTTTGCTTGCTTGCTTGCAAATCACTGAGAACTATTCGTTGAATAAAGACGTAGAAGAAACAAAACCTTCTTTCCTGAGGACTTGTGCATACTCATACGAGAAGACAAATATATCATATGCTGGTTTGTATTAATAAGGGATCCTCATAATTGGTAGATCTATATGGCTTTGTTTTTTGAAATTATAGTCTCGGACAAATTGTATGTCTAAGGCGGGGTGGAAATTGTCGTGGAAACACCAGAATTGTTTTGTGCAGGATAAATTAACCAGAACACAAGTATCACACACAGACTCACAAAACTTATTTAGCAACTCAAATAGAAGTGTGTGTAGATGAACCCCTGATAATAAGTTCGTCGAAAACACAAAAACAAAGAGATACTGGTCTGTTTCATTTATATTTGTTGGAGCTCCGAGCAGAAAGGTAGTTGGAAACATACAACTTGTTTTCTATTAGGTTTTAAAATCAAGATTGCCGTTTAAACTGTGTGTGAGTTTCTGGAAGAACACAATCAAGACTAGAATTTTACAACTGTGAGGTGAAAGCAGCAATGAAAAGTAACAAATTGAAATAGCTTAGTTGCTTGTTGCAAGCATAATTAAATATTGAAATCTGTCCAATGGAATGACAGGTTGTTTTAGAATTATAGGACTTAATCTGATCCTACTTAGAAATTGACCACAAAAATGAATGTCGCGGAGTTTGTAGAATTGGACTTCTTCTGTGTTTCTGGTGTTGGGATATTCACTGTGACGGATATATATGTATTTTGAGTTCCCAGCGTGCCTCTTTTTTTTTTTTTTTTTTTGGTTCCAAATATCGAGCTTCTTTGGAATGCTTCAAGGTACATCAAGACACTGAAGCGGGCTTTAAAATCCCAGGCTTTAGACTTTTAAAGATAATGTGGGATAAGTAATGTGAAGTGGAGCAATTACTCCACCTTTTGCAGATCTTTCTTTAAAAAAAAACGAGGAGGAGAAACAGGACAACCAAAGCTTAATCAATATTATAGAACAAATCAAAATATTCATGTGAAAATTTAACAGCCTTTTAAGTATACAACTCCGTTTAATATGCTTCAATTGAGTTTACCCCACCTTTCAATATGCCAATCTACAATAGGAAATCGTATTATGGAGAGGAAATATAAATAGGATGGCAAAGTTTGTTCATAAACAGCACGAATGCCTCCATACCAGAGTCTACTTTTTATCTCGCACCCAAAAAAATTCTATACTAATATTGAAACATAATGTCACAAACCGTTGCTGCTCCAGGATTTCAAGCCTCAGCATATTTTGAGTACTTGCAAGAATGTTTGAAAGAACAGATGATTCGAGAAATTGCAGTCGGTACTGTTAAAGCTATTCTTGTTGTAACCATCAAAAACAAAGACAACAAACAACAGACATGGGTATTGGACTTTAAAAACAAAGGTAGTGTTGTTAAAGCAGAGTCCGAAACAACACCACCAAAGGGTGATGTTCAACTTATTTTAAAAGATGCCGATTTCATGAAATTGGCAGATGGTAAAGCCAATGGTCAGAAATTGTTTATGTCTGGAAGGTTGAAAGTTAAAGGTAATTTGTTGAAGGCAGTGTCTATTGAATCTCTTTTCAAAGACTTTGGACCTGTTCCAGCTAAGCTATAAATGATGTGCTTTAAATAATGTAGTATAGTTTGGTACAGTAACTGAATAATGGAAAATATTTTATACAATTCTTGTAGACATTACTTTCTAGGAGTATCAGGCTTATCATGTTGAGATCCTTGTGTGGGGTTGAGCTTGTTTTCTTTCTTTTTTTTTTTTTTTTTTTTTTGCTCCACCGTGAATTTACCAGATGCGAGCGTGGCTAAGCAACAAAAAAAAGGTCTGGTTGTTGGCGAATCTGTAACAAATTGCCATGATTTGGTGCTGGCAAGCTCCTCCAAAGTACTTACATAACAACGTTCAAGTATCTTTTAGCGTCACGTACATTTCAACGTCTTTAAGATCAACAAACCTGTTTGGAGTAGTAAAAACAATTTGGAGCGGTATTTTTATTTTGCTAAACCAACACGAAAAACATATCACACAGTAGAAATATTCTTTGTAGATCTGAAGGATCTTCAATGATCTATTCCAAACTTCAACTATAGTTCTTTATACACTGTGTTGGGCATCTAAATTCTGATTACAGAATCTGGAAAATCCCGTCTTTTTGTTCTAAAGTATTTTGTGGTTTTTTTTCGTCATACTGTTGATGATTTTAAAGATATTTACCACAAATATTATTTTTAGAAATAAATACAGGGACAATTGATGTGAAATAATAGAATATAAACACTGCCCATCCAGGCACGCAAAAAAAAAAAATTCAAAAAACCGTGCCCTTTTCTTTTTCATCTTTTACTTTCCCGATTTTTTTTTTTTCCTTCTTTCTTTCTCTCTATTTTTTTTGTGATCTCACACTATCACCACATACACACACACACATTATATAATCTTCAATTATAACTCATCTGAGTTCTAACAGTTTCTTTTTTTTTTTGCTTGCTTTTTCAATATAGTTTCCATAATTTTATCTTCACTTTTTAGTTACAGAATTGAATTGTATTACTTTATACACTCATTTTTATAAAATATGACACCTAACGGCAATAGGAGACATTCGGCGTACATGGGATCGCCCAGAAGCCAGCACAGCTCCACGGTGGAAACTGGTTATAATCCTTATGAAGCAGTACAGAAGAAACAGGAATTATATCAAAACAACAACAGCAATTCACCAACTGTCATTATTGAGGAGGACCCATACATTCCAGATTATAAAGAGCTGTCCCTCGCAAATCGAAAAACAAATTATAACATGAAGATTGTCGTTGTCGGCGATGGTGGTTGTGGCAAGACGTGTTTGTTATTGGCATACACACAAAACAAATTTCCTTCCATTTATGTCCCCACTGTATTTGAGAATTACGTGACAGCAGTACAATCGCCCAATGGTAAAACCGTGGAATTGGCTCTTTGGGATACTGCGGGCCAAGAAGAATACGATAGATTACGACCACTTAGTTATCCTGACGTTGACATTTTATTGGTGTGTTTTGCTGTGGACAACGAAGTTAGTTTGGAGAATGTCAAAGATATGTGGTTTCCAGAAGTAAACCATTATTGTCCTGGTATTCCCATAATATTAGTTGGAACGAAGAGTGATTTACTGTCTGATGTAAACCATGATGCAGCAATACGAGTTGCCAAAGAGATTGGCGCAATTGGATTGATTTTCACATCAGCCAAGACTATGTTCAATGTACGGACTGTTTTCAATTTTGCATTAAATCATTTCCAAAGAAATATGGAATTACAGGAACAATATGAAAAGACATTGGGTTCAAGAAAGAGAATAAGTCGGGTATTGGGTGGTAGTAACGGAGGGAGTGGAAACCATTCCAGACATCATTCTAGAAACTACTCCAATGTTTCAAACAATAGAAGAGGCCATTTGAAGAATACATCATACGATTCCACGGCGTTGTTAGATCAACCATTAACGGAAGACACCTATGTAAAGAATCCTTATGGGAACTTTGGATATAAAGCAGGTGTTGAAAGTCCGTATAACCAGGACGAGTTTGCATTCACAAGAGAAAGAAAGAAGAAAAAAAAGTGTATAATATTGTAGATACCATTCTAATTAGGTCCGTAATAATATATTGAAGTTTTGCATATGAAAAGAAACCGTTGAAAAAAAAAAGCATATGAAGTCATGTCACAGTTATATGATCAGTTTACAAGTGGTTTGATATTGGGTATATCTATGGAAACAAGTAGTATCTGGGGATGCTGCATACTTGTCTGCCGAATTTCCTGTAACGAGATATTTCACTGATTAAGTTGGAGAATTTTTGGTGTGATTTCACGATTGGGTTATTTGCTACGTAGGTTGTTGGCGATTCGCTCACTCCGGCTCTCTTGAATTGGAATAGCCAATTGGTATCACAGATACTAAATGCATGAAGTATTAGTATTTTTTAAAAAACACTGGGTTGTTAATCTTTTTTTTTGGGGGGCAAAATTCTATCAGTTTCTACTTTTATAGATCTCGGATATTTATACATTGCAGGTAACAGATACGATCGGATTTTCATTGACAATTCTGTTTAAACCTAACCAGTCTCTTACTTTTGTCGATACTTACACTGCTCTAATAATTTTGAGATACTAAAATAGAAGTATACCTTCTGATAAATTGTCAGCATTAACAATGTATTTGAAAAGAAAACTTTAACGCGCACCAATAATATTGATGATACTCGTTTCATTTCCAAAAGATCATGAACCCCTATTATACAGATACGTTCATTTATTATTTTCTTTTATCTTTGACAAAACGCGCCCAAAAAGAAAGATACTGCATAATGTGAAATATCTTCATTTTTTTTTTTTTTCAATAATAGAATCGACTAATTAAAACCAAACAAAGGGGAAGAAAAAAAAAAAAGGAACACTTAATCAATTGGACAGTGTTCAGGCATCGAATTCATTCACTAGCCTATTCTTCAGGCCAAAATAAATCACTCTTCCTTCAATCTATTAATATGCGAGAGGGTGTTGAATTTGCAACAGCAACTAGTTTGAAATCCAGAAACAAACTGGGAAATGTTGCCGCCGCTGAGCCTTCATCGTTATCTCCACAGATATCCGATCACAGCAACGATGCTGGAAATAAATCAAACAATCATTACAAGGAAAGATTGTCTCCCTTCAGATACAAATTGCGATTGCTCATGTTGCCATTGATTCGACAAGAAACTATTTATTTAGCAAAGATGCAGTCATTTTTACGATGTTCTGTTTTTGACTTTTATTTTGCATGGACAGCAAATCTTGCCAGCCACACATTCTATGTTTTGATGTTGCCGCCGCCAATATGGTTTGGAGGGGGTTATTTGAGCAGAGATTTGGTGTATGTTCTAGGGCTAGGCATTTATTTTACTGGATTTTTGAAAGATTTCTTTTGCTTACCCAGACCACGATCACCACCATTGCACCGTATCACTATGTCATCATACACTACACAAGAATACGGGTTTCCCTCATCTCACCTGGCAAATGCCACAGGTGTTTCATTGTTATTGCTAATAAAAATACTTTCTCTAGAGAATGTGTCTAACATCACTTACTACTTGTTAATACTAGGCTTGTCGTTGTATTACATTTCATTAATATTTGGACGATTATACTGTGGCATGCACGGATTTTTGGATGTCATTATCGGCGGCTTAGTAGGTCTGTTTGTGTTTTTGTTTAGACACTATTTTGGGCTACAATGGGACGAATTGTTGTTTGACAATGGTTTGGGGATTGTCGGCAGTGCTGTAATAATAATTGCTGTATTTGTTCTGTTGATCCATTTTCATTCAGAGCCAGTCGACGACTGCCCCTGTTTTGACGACTCAGTGGCATTTGTTGGAGTATTAATTGGATTGGACTTGGCTCACTTGGTGGCTTATCACACAAAGTATTTTGCAAAGATGAACTCGACTGGAAATCCTTATTTGATTCCATTTGATGTCAACCGTGGAATAATAGTGTCGAGCCTCAGATTCTTATTAGGGGTCGTTTTGGTTGTGACATGGAAAACATTGGCCAAACCAATTGTTTTCACGATTTTACCTCCTATTTACAAAGCTGTTGGTGTGTATTTACCACGAAGAAGCTATATCTCAACTGCCCACACACAGACATCAACTCGAAAAATTAGATCGACGTCTATGTCTAATGACTCCAATATGGGAATTGGTGATATAAACAGCTTCATCAAGGGTGTTACTGATCACAATAAAAAAGACGAGGTGGGACCAGAAACAGAAATTGATTACTATGAGATGCTATCTTACAACCAGAATCAAAGTAGTGACAGCACACCGATTCAAACACCACCAAAATACAACAGTGGTGTGTTTAAGTATCGTTATGATGTAGAAATTGTTGGAAGATTGATTATATATGCGGGAATATCAATTACCGCAGTATGGACTTTTGCATTTGCAAGTGACTATCTTAATTTATAGTTTACGATAGAAAACAATCGTTTCTTCTGAATATTTTAGAATTATGAATACATTATTTGTAGTAAAGAGTCTCTGGTATGCAATCTGGTCAGCAGAAGTCTACGAAACAACCTTGGTGTAAGGCGTTTGTAGATGAAGTTAGATGATAACAAAAACTTCTCCAGGTGAGTGAGTCAGACTTGCTTGTTTTCGTTTAACCGAGCTGTGCGATTACGACAAGAAAAACTGCAACTTGAATCGAATCAACTTTGGGGAACAAAAGAAATGGAATTTTAAAACACTGTTGCGGCAAGAACTGGCGACCGTTAGTCGATTCTTTTTTTTTTTTTTTTTCTCTCTCTTAAAACTATAACCGCCAATTGAATTCAGTCTCTGGTGTGGAATGGAACGTAGGATGGATGGCATTGCCACTTTCCTGTACTTCGATCGCCAGGATTCACTACACGTTATAAATAGCACAATTCGAACTTAGTTTACACTCATTTAAGAACATTTTAAAATTACACCGAAGAGTATTTAGTATCGGGACAGTTTCAAGTTTAGTTCTATCATTCTCCATGTCCACTAAAACTTGCTCATTATTGGACACGAGTATTATTTGATCTGTCTTCTTACAATTTTCATTGGTCCTTTTTTTTTCTCTATATCATTTAAATGGAAGCTCAAAACTAATGAGCTATACGAAAGTAAACTTTCTATTGTGTCAAGTATTAAATGCTTTAAGAATAGTAAACCTTGTTTTTGATCTCTTGGAATTAAGCGACATTCCATGTCTCAGAAAGACACAAATCGACAAAGACAAAAAAAAAAAAAATAAGAGAAAACAGACTTTTTCCCTTTCCCAAAAAAATAGTATAAAATCCCAAAAAAAAAAAGAAAAACAGAACATAAAATTAACTGACAACATCTGAAATCAGGATTGATATATCGAAACATACAACTTAGCCACACATCTTCCACATTCATTTTGTAATTGATAACTAGAAGCCCTTATAAATTTAGTATACTCAAGGACAATTACAAATTATGGATATTTGAGAAAGAGTTCAATTCGCCTTAATAAACAGTATAATCATTTGAGTACATTACAAAGTCCACTAATTCTTTATAACAGGGTATATCTCTGTGTTAATAAGTTGTTACATAGAGACATACATCAGGATTTTACTCAACAATAATTTAATTGCTGTTGTCACATATACCATACAATTCTGTTTCTAAAACGAAAATGAACGAAACTTACAACAGTCAAGAACCAAATAACACCATGTTTTACAATAACAATTCAACTCCGTCCAATGATGCACAGTCCCATAATAATAATAATAATAATTCTGCAGGCAACAGCTCTATTATCAATGCTTCTGCTTCCATGCACGCCAATAACGGCAACCACAATAATGATAATATAAACACCAACGAAAACATCAACGAAAATAACAGCAACAATAGTAACAATAACAGCAGTAGCAGTACCAATAACAACAACAAGAACAAAAATAAGAATAAAAACAATAGTGGGAATAGTAACAATCACACAGTAAATGAGTTGTATGGACTCATACATAATTTGCAGAACCAGTTTGCTAATTATCAAAACACTCAGTTCAATCAGTTGATGATGAAAATATCGTTTCTTCATGATTCAATGGACCACATGAAACTGCAAGTCAATGATCTAAGTCAACAGGTGTTATTTCTTGCCAAGAATAGTGGTATGCGACCAGGTACAAACAGCAACACTAATTCTGCATTCAACAACCAATTCAAAGCTTTTGAAGTATTCACAAAACATCTTAACGAATTGAACAAGGAAATTGAAGAGATTTCAAGTAGTTCACAAGGAATACAAAACCAACAACAACAACAACAACAGCAGCAGCAGCTTCACCAACCACATCACCAGGCACAGATACCTCCGCCACCTTCACACCCGCCACAGCAGACTTTGCAACTACAATCAAACCATTCCCAATTTCAGGGATCTTCAGTACATCTTGGTGTTCCAACGAACAACAATGGGCAACCAACTACTCAATTTGACGAGGAAGTTGATAGCATCACAAGAAAAGGTCTATCGTTGAGATCACCAGCTAATTCCTCACCCAACCCCACGTCACATTATGTGTTTGATGTAGGACCGTTTGCATCGAGAAATATGAATGGTAATAATGCAAACACTTTGTATGACAAAGGACCCACCACATCAGTTATTCGTCCCAATAAAAAACGCAGAAAGCAGCAGAAGAACTCCCAGGAAGAAACTCCTGCTAATCAACCAGAGTCAACGCTACAGCTGCAAAGAAGATTGCCAGTACAGCAACAGTCAAGACAAACAATTGCGCAATCGTCTTCGGCATATCCAAACTCATATATTCTTCCTATGCCCCCTTTACTTGGTGATGATAAACTAGGGCAAACCCCGAGCTCTTCTACAAATAATGACACAACTCAATTTATGTTGCCACGTGATAACGGCACAGTAATGACATCCGCATTAAGACAACCGCCAAACCATACACGTCCGCCACCAAACCTGCAAACATCTTCTGGCTTTTCCTTTGATGATGAGATTGATACGATGGACCAGCTAGAGAATGATAAACAAAACGAGGGTAGTTCGTCAGAAAGTGGTAAGAGAGCTTCCAAGAAACGGAAACAGTCCGAATCTGCAAAAATGACAATTTCTGTTAATCCATTAAATATACCACAATATAAACTAGAAAGAAGTCTTAAGTCATTAGCAGAAATCTGGAAGGAGTATGCTCATGGGTTAAACAATAAGCCTCCATTGAAGTCTTTGGAGACCAAGTACGGAACTAAATGGAGAAACGAAACAGAGTCAAGAACGTTTTTAAGAAGGAAAAAAATATATGAAGCTATTGAAATCGGAATCAGTAAAGGGTATACAGAAGATGAAGTTATTCAAGAATTGGAGATGCACAGGAGTTATAACAAAAATGGAGTCATTAAGCGGAAACCATTACTGTGGTTAAGCTCAAACATGCCGGAAAAGTTCAATTCACCAACATAAATGGTAAGTTGGCTAGTATTATTATTGCTATGTGTGTTCTATTTATTTGTTCTTTTTTTTTTTTTGGATTGGTTTTTTTTAGTGTCGGATATCTGGCTTATTGTGCGACCAGATCAACAACCAATGACTGAAAAAATGTATATGCTTACTATTTTGAGTTGTTGTTAATATCCTGCAGTCTTTTAGTTTTTTTTTTTTTTTTTTGGCGGGTGCATCGCGCCTACAGTACCACCATCATCATCTGGTAAAAAAAAAAAAAACCTTCCACACCCATCAAGAGTTTTATGATTCACAATCCCTTCTTGACACTTGTATAGATGTTAGTTCAAATTTTGTATTATTAAATCACATCTCATAAAGTAACTAAATAATATCAGTGTATTTCCTTTTTGTTCCTAAAATAAGAGTAGAAGGAAATGGTGGCAGAAGTATTAGAAGATAAAAAAAGACCAAATGAAGACCCATGCGATGTGGATAACTCCAAACGTACTAGACGGGGCAAGAGAAAGCCCAGATTGAGAAGATATAAAAACAAGGACATTGATGAAACTTCCCCCTTGGGTGTTTTGCAGCTAGAGATCAAAGATTTATTGGAGAAACATGATTTAACCAAAGAGGATGTGGTGAACGATATGTCTGCTATTCTCAATGATCCTGAACTCCTTGAACAATACAACAATAGAATTGTTTCCGATGTGAAAGTTTTCGCATTAACATCCAATGGAGACTCCCTTGCTATAATCCCTCTGGTAGAGCCGGAGAAAAAACAAGTTGCACTCATACCTTTTGGTTTACCTGATGATGTTGTCACAATCAAAGTCCATAAGAGCCATCCTATGTACGTGGAAGCAGACCTACTCTCAATTGAAAAATCCTCTGCAATGAGAAATAATGAACTTATAAATTGTCGTTACTTTGGTAAATGTTCTGGGTGTCAATTTCAAAATATCGATTATCAGCAACAATTAGCAATTAAAAAGCAAACAATCATTAATGCCTATGACCATTTTGCTCCGAAATTGGTGTCTCACAAGTTATTACCTGAAATATTACCTACCCAGGAATCACCTTTAACTTATAATTATCGTACCAAATTGACACCTCATTTTTACATACCTAATAAGAAAACAGGTAAAGATTTGCCATGCCCGCCAAATTTGGGAATTGCATCCAAAGGTAGACCAACATGGAGAAAATCTGATTTTGGTCCTGAAGGAACTAACATTGATATTGAGGAATGTAACATTGGAACAAAAATAATTAATCAGGGATTAGCAAATGAGCGTAGAAGATTTAATACCGAATATGTTAAATACTCGAAAGGTGCTACATTTTTGTTGAGAGAAGACACAAAAGTATTGCAAGAAGACACCGTTCTTGGAGAAGGTTCAGTTGATGAAAATGGTCAAGTATCAAAAATAGAAGTTGAACTCGAGGACAATACTAAATTGGTCAAGACTTGTGTGACAAAAACAAGACAAATTGTTCAAGAGTACATTAATGGATACATTTTTGAATTTTCTGCAGGTGAGTTTTTCCAAAATAACAATTCGATTTTACCTATTGTCATAGATTATGTGCGATCCAACTTACCCCTTTCTGAAGATCAACCAAATTATCTAGTTGATGCTTATTGTGGGTCTGGTTTATTTTCTATCACATGCTCATCAAATGTATCTAAAGTGATCGGTGTGGAAATCTCGGCAGATTCAATTAGATTTGCCAAGCGGAACGCTGAGAAAAATAACATCAAGAATGCTAATTTCATTGTTGGTAAAGCTGAGGAAATCTTTGCAAGTATCGATACTCCAAATAATCAAACGTCAGTGATATTGGATCCACCAAGAAAAGGTTGTGATGATGTGTTTTTGAATCAATTATCAGATTATAACCCTGCAAAAATTGTCTATATCAGTTGTAATGTTCATTCACAAGCTAGAGACATTGAGTGGTTTATCAACAACACTGCTAATGGTAATCAATACTACGTGGAGAGTATCAAAGGGTTTGATTTTTTCCCTCAGACTCACCATGTTGAGACTGTTGCGGTATTATCATTGAAAGAAAGAAAGTGAATAATATGTGTCTGAATAAAATAGTTTATTATAGATCTTGTTAGTAAATTTTAGTAGTTACTGTAATTGAGTTGATTACTTATTAGTTGCAAAAACAAAAAAATGAGATTAGGGCTTTAGCCCTAATATGCGTGCCTAGTAGCTCAAAAATAGGTCTAGTCTGGTAACTGCACACATCCTTTTTTTTTTTTTTTCTTACACATTGTATGTCAATTCTGCTATAGTGAGCGTGAAAAAAAAAAAAAAAGAATCAATAAAAAAAAATGTATGTATTTTTGATACATTTGATATTACACCAATCCACATACAATTAAAGCAAGATGGAAAACGATAAAGGTCAATTAGTATGTAAACCAATATTGTCAAAGTGTGTGAGGATAATTTATTTATGTGAACATAGGCAGGGAGTTTAGATAAAGTTTTTAAAGTGTATCAATATCACAAGAAATCATCAATTAGAGATCATTTCAGAGTCGACAAAGGTACTCAGATAAGCTTTGTTATGGAAAAATGATAGAAATTTAGGAAAGATTATGTTTATTTGATTAACGAAACTCAACTACAACTACAACTCAAGGAACTAAGGATTAATAGATTACTGTAAAGGAAAACTGCAAAGAAGTTACACTATACACTGATTCCAGACATACACAGATAGAGAAGTGAAATCTAAAAGAGACAAGTTACTAACATCCATTTGTTTAGGTTGAATTATACGTCCCAAGAAAATGTTCTGCCACCAACAGAATCATCAAAGCCAAAGATCACGCTTCTGTCCAAATCTCAATTGCTAAAGTTGATGAAGAAGGTAGAGCTATTGCTGGTGACAACATCACTTACGCTTTAAGTGGTTACGTTAGAGGTAGAGGTGAAGCTGATGACTCATTAAACAGATTGGCTCAACAAGACGGTTTATTGAAGAACGTCTGGTCTTACTCTCGTTAAGAGAATGGAAGAATAGACAAAATTGATAATTGGGTATTTTAAGAAATTACTTTTTCTGTATTGCAAATTAGCTTTAATCTTTCTTCTGTGTATATTTAATGTCATAACATAATAATAAAAAAAAAGAATAGAAATGGTTTTCATAAAGTTAACATTGATTGTTAAAGGTACAAATCTACAGGACAACATCTCTTGTGGTTCAAGTACTCTATGGTGTATACCAGTTTGGTTTGAGTGGACGGCTAACCATTTTGAATTACAGGAACCTTGTTCGGAAAAGTATTGCAATAAGGTTGTAGTAAGCAAACCATTGGCCGCACTGCTAAATTGAACACTGTAGTATTTGTAGCACGTTTAGTCCCATTATCCTGTCTTTTCTATAGCTTTTTATTAGGATAACTGCTGGTTGCGTCCAAACTAGTGTAGATACGAATATAGCGGTAAAGTGTGTGTACATTAATGTATGAGTCTGTGGGTAAAAGTAGGTTTCTGTAACTTGCCAAATGATGAAAAAAAATAGTTCAAGTTTGTGTAACTATACGCTTTTTTTTTTTTAGTTTTGTTTTTTTTTGGTGTGGTTTAGTTGGGTAATCATCTGACTGTAACTCCGGTTCTCTCCATTATCAGCTTGCAATACCAATGGGATAAAAAAAAAATTAGGCACTATTCGGTACACATGTATACACATTGAGATTCTTCAGTGTGG
Organism: Candida dubliniensis CD36; assembly: GCF_000026945.1. NCBI lineage: Eukaryota > Fungi > Ascomycota > Pichiomycetes > Serinales > Debaryomycetaceae > Candida > Candida dubliniensis. The sequence goes on along the minus strand of NC_012860.1, from coordinate 283,764 downwards.
TGCAACAATACAAAATGTATGCAAGCTTTAATAATAAAAATACTGCTTTTATTATATTTCATTAACCTTTGAATTTTCCAGGCATTGTCAGAATGGATATTGCATGTATCCGGATTGACCTAAAGGTTATACTGCTACTTTGATCGAAGTAGTAGCCAATTAAGCTTTGTACATCGTAGAAGGTGATCTATAACCCCTGGTTTAACTAATATTCAATCAGTGTTGTAAAGAGTAATTAAGTTAAAAGCCGGGATTCGTTCCCATTAGAGTTTATTCCCCTTCATAGAACAATTAAGTTGTGTTTTGGTACAAAATTCTTGGTGAGTTTTCTATCATCTGCAGATTTCAAGCTCAATCTTTTTAGATATGTGGTATTATATTATATTTTTAGCTTTTTTTTTGTTTTTTTGTTGAGCTTTTACTAAAAAGCATAACCTTGTCTCTTAATTTGATTTGTCTGTAAATTAGGGTAAGATTCTTCATTACACAAATATGAGCTAATTATCTTAAAAAAAAAAAAAACACGGGTGATAATAATAAATTGAGGGGGTGTTGCTGGTGATAATGAGGTGGTAAGATGGCGCGATGGCGCGAAATGGGTGTTTCGGAGTAGGATGTAAGTACAATGAGAAGAGGCTACGAAGGTTCAACAACAATATTATCGGCTGAAACCAGATCGGTTAGGAAATTATTAGAGTATATTTCCTCTGCTGCTGCTGCCTCCACCTTGCTCCGTCTTCCCATTTTCCTTCTCTCTTCTTCTCCCCCCTCCTTTAGTTGCCTCGATTAATTATTGTTCTCTTTTGTCCTACTTTAGTTTTGTAACTTTAATTTTTTTTTTCTTCTTTCTTTCGTTCTTTCCAGTTTCCAATTAAATAATCCTTTAATATCCCTCGAGGAAATCCTTCAGGGCACTTTCCGAAAATTCAAACACATATTTTGATTCATTTCTCTTGACATTTTCTTTCCTTTGGTGAGTGTTTTTCTTTTCACTGTTATTACTGTTATCCAGTTCATTATTGTTTTGTTTCTCCCGTTTTTTTGTTTCTTTTTTTTTTTTTTGTATCTATCCATCGTTATCAAATTGCTACACATCTTTTGTTTTGATTAGAATCCTTTTGTTTGGTTTTTGTATCTACTTTCAGTAACACATTTTTTGCAAAATACCCATTTATCCCACAATTTTCCCAAAAAGATCATACCCGTACATACAATAGGAATATCACATGACTAACGCTGTTTTCACCTTGTTGTATAATCCCGATTATCTCGCTGGAGCATTGGTATTGGGCTCAGTATTGAAGAAATTGGTGTCAAGATCGGACCAAAAATATCCGGAGTTGAAATTTGGTATTCTTATTGATAAGTCCAAGTTTTCCACCTCCCAACTACAATTGTTATCTAAATATTATGATGACTTAGTTGACGTATCACCTTTGAGGTCTACAATTGTTGAAAAATTGACTTTTGATTTGAAGAGACCTGAATTGGACAAAACGTTTACGAAGATTGAACTATGGTCCTTAATCCAATATGACAAGATTTTATATTTGGATTCGGATACATTACCGGTAATTCCAGAAGCTGATAATGGCGGTACTGTTTTGGACTTGTTAGCGTTGGATTTCCCCAAGTTCAAAATTTTGGCAGCACCAGATAGCGGATTCCCTGACATCTTCAATTCGGGTGTATTTGTTTTAAGACCCAATTTGGACGACTATACAAAGCTAGCAGCATTGGTGCAAGAGTCAGTTATAAACCCTAATGTCTCTTTTGATGGTGCTGATCAAGGTTTATTAAATCAATACTTCAATGCCCAGCCTGATTGGGTTCAAGCTTTATTGAAAAAAAAGGATATCCCTATTGATTTGGGAACTGTTAGCTACACCCAAGATTCCAATTGGATTAAAATTCCATTTTTGTATAATGTGACTCCATCGGCTGAATATGAATATTTGCCTGCATTGAAACATTTTCAAAACCCACCTGAACAACCACTGTTTTTGGAAAACCCAGTAGCCGAAGCTGAATTAATTGATCAAGGAGCAGAGCAACCAAAGCACGACAAGGAATTATGGGAAAGTACCTTTGATACATTGGGGCGCTACCACTCTACTGCCTTGCTGTATATCAACTACAAAACTACCCAAGTCAAAGTAGTTCATTTCATTGGTAAATATAAGCCTTGGAAACTGAGTTCAAATGTGTTTGGAGTGCATAGAGACTGGTGGAAAGCTTGGATGGAAGAGTTTGGTGAAAAATCGTTATCTGATGTGGTACATGGAGAGAAATCTTTAGAACAGGAGCCACCAGCTGATTATGCATCAGAGCCAGTTGAACAAGAACCTCCCAAAGAAGAACCAGCTGAAATTTGTGGAGAGAAAGTCGAACCGATTCCCGAACCACCACTTGATACCTCTGATCCACAGGTGTTACTCGACCCAGCAAATTATCAACGCTTTGAGGATCGAATCCAACCTAGCATCGATGCCATGTGGGATCCAACAAAGGAACCACCTCCAAAACGAGAAGATCTCAAAGAAGAAGATAGACACGACTTTCTTGATAAGATTCCTAAATCTTTTACCAATGATTGGGATAGCTCAACTCAACACCATCACCATCACCACCATCCACCTGAAGAACGCAAAAACATCCATGATACTCAACACCCTGTTGAGCATTATCACCATGGTGAGACACAACAAAATGATCAATCTACTTTGGAAGAGGAAAATGTTCAACCACCTAACAATGAGTTGCCCATGTCACCACCTGAACACCCAGAACACGACCATGCATTTGAGCATACTACTCTGAATACACCACCGGTAAAACCAGAATTGTATGGTCATAAATTTGTTGAGCCTGAAAGAGTATTTGATACTACTGATGATTACTTCCCAACTCACATCTTACAGGAGATGGAAAAAGTAGATCTTTCCAACAAACCAGATACTGATGCAGAAGTTAAACCGACTAGTTCATCTGAATTAGCTACTGATGTCACTGCTTTCAATTTAATGAATGAAGAGCTTTCAAAAGAAGGGGTTCTTGAAGAGTCTGCTTTTGAAGAGATTTACACAGAGGATAAGGAAGATATAGATGGAGACATTTCTGAAGATGATATTTTGGAGGAGGAAGAGGAAGAAGAAGTGGTGCCAAAATTGTTTCCCTGGGAATTTAGAGAAAGCGGTAAAGTGATTGCTGAGAGAGTATTTGATTAAAATTCCAAAAAGAAAAAACCAATAGTTTGTGAAAAAACGTCAAACAAGATTTCCATACTTGATTACTTCAATTTTTGCATTTTCCATTACAACGTTGCCTTCCGTTACATTACGTTGAGTTTCATTTTCATTTTCATTTTCATTTTATTTTTATTCATTAATTTCGGTTAGTTCAACTCATTTTATATTCATCAATCATTATATTTCTATCTATTTATGGTCATTTCTCAAGAAAAAAAAAAAAAATGAACTAGCTTCATGTCATGATCCATGTCTTTGATGTATGAAAGTCATTTTGTTTGTTTGTCTGTTTGTCTGTGTATTTTAACGTTACCAACAATAGCTTATTTAGTTCTCTAGTTGAAAGAAAATTTTGAAAATCATCTTTATTTTTAATAAATGACCTTTTGTTATTACTAATGCATTATAAAATCGTATTGACATGCAAAATTGCCACCATCTAGAATTAGAATTGGTTTGATCATTCATATTTGCAGCAAGGTTGTCTGTAGGGCGAGAACATTCACTGAGATTGCGTTCGTTGCTAAATCAGGATCCTAGTCGTGCACGACTCCTCAAAATACCACTAAATTGAAAAATTTTCCTTTCCATAATAATTCTAAGTTTTTTTTTTTTACAATGGTCTCATCAGCTACTACTAATATTTTCACTAAACTACAACTTCTAAAAGAAAAAAAAAAAATTTTTTTCTCCTATTAGTTCTTTTTATTTTTTTTATTTTTTGTATTAATAACTAACACCTAATCATGGCATCCGAAGGTATTACTGAAATCGACTCTGGTTTAATTGAAACCAATTACGATAACGTCGTTTACAAATTCGACGATTTAAACTTAAAACCAAACATTGTTAGAGGTATTTTTGGTTACGGGTATGAAACTCCATCTGCTATTCAACAAAGAGCTATTTTGCCAATCACTGAAGGTAGAGATGTTTTAGCTCAAGCCCAATCCGGTACAGGTAAAACCGCCACCTTTACCATTTCTGCATTACAAAGAATCAATGAAAATGAAAAAGCTACTCAAGCTTTAATCTTGGCTCCAACCAGAGAATTGGCTTTGCAAATCAAGAATGTTATTACTGCTATTGGTTTGTACTTGAAGGTTACTGTCCATGCTTCTATTGGTGGTACTTCAATGAGTGATGATATTGAAGCTTTCAGATCTGGTGTTCAGATTGTCGTTGGTACTCCAGGTAGAGTCTTAGACATGATTGAAAGAAGATATTTCAAAACCGATAAAGTCAAGATGTTCATTTTGGATGAAGCTGATGAAATGTTGTCAAGTGGATTCAAAGAACAAATTTACAACATTTTCAGATTATTACCAGAAACCACCCAAATTGTTTTGTTATCAGCCACCATGCCACAAGACGTTTTGGAAGTCACCACCAAATTCATGAACAACCCAGTCAGAATCTTAGTCAAAAAAGATGAATTGACTTTGGAAGGTATCAAACAATTCTATATTAACGTTGAATTAGAAGATTACAAATTCGATTGTTTATGTGATTTGTATGATTCTATTTCTGTCACCCAAGCTGTCATTTTCTGTAACACTAGATCCAAGGTTGAATTTTTAACCAACAAATTGAGAGAACAACACTTTACTGTTTCTGCCATCCACGCAGATTTGCCACAAGCTGAAAGAGACACCATTATGAAAGAATTCAGATCTGGTTCTTCAAGAATCTTGATCTCTACTGATTTGTTAGCTAGAGGTATTGATGTCCAACAAGTTTCTTTGGTTATCAACTACGACTTGCCAGCCAACAAGGAAAACTATATTCATAGAATTGGTAGAGGTGGTCGTTTCGGTAGAAAGGGGGTTGCCATCAACTTTGTCACTGACAGAGATGTTGGTATGATGAGAGAAATTGAAAAATTCTACTCTACTCAAATTGAAGAAATGCCAGCTGATATTGGTGCTTTATTCGCTTAGAGAAGTTGTGTAACTGTTTTTTTTTTTTAATTTGTATTGTTCATCTTTTGACTGTGTCGTGGTTTCTTTTTTGCGTATAAATGTATATGTAGTTTCTTCATTTGATTTCACTATTCATGTGAATAATATGTTTTTAATGACTTCTATAGGTTTTCAAAGGGAAGAAAAATATTAAAATTTAAATAAAAATAAGTAAAAGAAAAAGATAATTATTGTAGTGTGTGGTAAATGGGTGAGTTGTAGATTCGTTGTCTACTCATTTTTTTTTGCTCTAAACTTTTGACCAATTTTGTTGATAAATACGGGAAACAAAAAATATGACTTACTTTTACTCAAAAACTTACGGCAAATATTACAACAACTTTGACCTGATACATCAATAAAAATATGACAACAAGATTCAGTCTACCGGGAGCATTTCCTATTGATGACGAAATACCGTCTGCATCAACCAATGCTACATTTTCAACAGTTTCCAACACAGCAACTGAACTAATAGAAACTCAACAAAAATTCCAATTTAGTAATAATCAATTAATCCACAACAAGACAAAATACCAATTTGATATACTAACACAAATTGATGCTTTGTTATATATTGTTATTTTTTACCAATTTGTGAAATATTGCCATTCTGCTTGTTTAATCCCATTGATACTTCATTTAATATTGCAAATATTATTGAATTCAAAACTTGTGACCCAGAATAGCCAGGTGCCTAATTTCTTATCATTTTTGTCAAATGAAGATAGTCAGGACACCAGAGAAAGAATATATGAGACATTCATACATAAATATTGTTATTTGTTGTATATAAAGACCATTCTTGTGATTTTGTACCATACCTTATTTGTTGCCACATGGGTGATGTATTTGATTGATACTCAACAATTGGAAAAGTTAAACCATGGAACTTGGTGGTTTATTTCATTTATTGGTGAAGAAACTCCTGTCGTCGACAAATCAACCCCATATTGGTTAAAGTTGTTTAAGTTGGGGTTGTTTCAATTGATTTTCACCGATGTATTGATCTTATTTCTACAGTTGACGTTGTACCAGTGCATTTATAAACAAAGCGATGCATTTCATTTGGATCGACGTTTAAATGAAAAAGAAGTGTACATAATAAGAACGAATGCTGATAGTGCTAGTGGTCTAGATGATCAAAGCGTAGTAGCAGATAGTGATGGTGTTCCTACAGTTTTGAAAGTACGAGTGTTTGAATGTTTTCAATCAGATGCTTATGCTTATTGATAATGAAAGTTTTAGCTAAGTGAGTCAGAGAAACAGAGAGGTTTGTGGATTGAGTTTCCACGTAAAACAAAGCACTTGTATTATCACAGAGTTCATAGTTGAATGTAAAATTCTTTACTAAGTACACGATAATTTATGTGAGATAGACATGTAGTCACAACTTAACAAGCTGTGGTTGATCTCAGTTACTACTTGTTTTGAAGACAATTCAGCTCTGCTGGCCTACTTGAGACGCGTCTACTAGTTTCACACTGCAGAACACGCAAAAAAAAAAAAAAATCCAACAAACAAACAAACAAAAAAGATATAAATCTTCACCCATTCCTCTTTGCTTTCTTTCAACATTATATTTAATTACCAACTATGACATCTGAAGACCAATCCCTAAAGAAACAAAAATTAGAAGCATCCCAATCTTTGAAAGTGTATTTGCGTTCACCAAAGGGTAAAGTACCAACCAAAGGATCAGCACTTGCCGCTGGGTACGATTTATATTCTGCAGAAGCAGCCATTATTCCAGCTCATGGTCAAGGATTAGTTTCTACCGATATTTCTATAATTGTACCAATAGGTACTTATGGCCGTGTTGCACCACGTTCAGGATTGGCTGTGAAGCATGGTATTTCAACTGGTGCTGGTGTTATTGACGCCGATTATCGTGGTGAAGTGAAAGTAGTCTTATTTAATCACAGTGATAAAGATTTCGAAATTAAAGAAGGTGACAGAATTGCTCAATTGGTATTAGAACAAATTGTCAATGCCGATATCAAAGAAATAACTCTTGAAGAATTGGATAATACCGAACGTGGTGAAGGTGGTTTCGGATCTACTGGTAAGAACTAGACTAGACTAATAGCTACTGTCCAAGGAGGAACTTTATAAATAATAAATGAATATAAATATATGTATATATATATATAAAATCGTATTCTCTATAAACAGACAAAGTTTTTAGTAAATTTTTTTTTTTGTTTACTGGTTTGGATTCGTTTCTAAAATCTTACAACATCGGGTTAAATCATAAGTCTAATTCATCTTTTAAACCTTAACTTCTTCCTTCTTAATTGGTTTTTTGGATTCCGATACAGGATCTTGGTTAGATTCTTTGCCACTTGACAGTTCTTCTTGCTTTTGTGTTTCATTGTCATTTTTACCTTCTACAGGATCATCAGCTTCGATTTTTATTCCCTCACTTGCAGTTTCTTCATAATCATCTAACTTGATCTTATCTTTAACTTTAGTAACAGTGTCCTTTTCTCTTTCATTTTCTTCTTCAATCATTTCTTCTTGTTCCTTCAAGATGTTCAATTTCAATTTAGAGTCATCAGACAACTCCAATTTGGCAACATTATACACTTCGTCAGGAATAGACGATAAAACAGCCAATAATGCATCATAATATGACTCAATCGAATTCCCTTTATCGCCATAAGTGTACGCACTAGACAAAATCAATAAAGTACTTGGAATCTTTTGTCTCAACCGCAAGTCCAACCATGTTTCCAAATCATCTCTTAATCTAGCAGGAGACTTATCACTTGTTTTGATACCACGCTGCAGACATGCCAATTGTAACTCAAGCATAGATAAACTGTCAACCCCTTCGTAATCGATAACCTTATCATCTTTGATGATGTTCAATAAACGATGTCTGATTTGATATCTCAAAATCGAATCAGTACCAAAAGGTCTCAAATTCATATAATTACACATAGCAACCAATTGGGGACGAGACAAGTTATCCAATACTTGATCATTTTTAAATAGTCTGGCCACTTGAATCAATTGCTGACGATCTGGGTTTTTACCCATGGAAATGCAGTGGAAAAATTGCACAAAATTCTCTCTCTCTTGATCAGTGATTTTTTTCAGTAATTTCAAACCACCACTTTCAGCCATGGTATTCTTAATAAATTCAGAAGCAGCCTTTCTGGTTTTCTTCAATTTAGCCAATTTCTTTTGTCTATCAACAGTAGACTCATACGTTGAAGGCAACAAATTTGGAAATATCTTCAAGGCAATAGGCAATAATAATTCTGCAAATGGTATAATAACAAACATGGCGAATGGAACTAATCTGACAACATCAACAATCGTTCTTTGCAACTGATTTGATTCTCTACGTGACAACTCGTATCCTGCCATTAATTTGACCAATAATTTAGTTGACACTTTGATTTCGTATCCCAACAATTTTGTCCCATGCCAATAGTGCTTTGCTTCGTGCTTAACTTTTTCCCAAATAGATTTTTTTGGTTCCTCTACTGCCTTGTGCACTAATTCTGTAGCTGGTGATTTTTCTAGCGTCTCCAATGCTTTTTCCTTTATTTGTTCAGACAGAAGTGACGGTTTCTCGGGTTTGGTTGAGTTGTGTCTTATGAACGATTTCACCAAGGGGAAATTGATTGTATTGGAATTGAGATTGTTGTGTAAACTTGGCTGCAAGGGATATCTTATGGAACTGGTCAATGACGACTTAATAGCTAAAGTTCTAGCATGCTTGTAGAATATTTGTTTGGAATTGCATGTCTGACCAATAATAGTGTTTCTAATTAGGAAGTTCATGATTCTTGGTTGCTGCTAAAAGGCCAAAGGCAAAGTAGGGAAGGAAAAAAAAAAACGGGAACTTTATATGTAATTTCTTGAAAATTTTTCTTCTTTTCTAAAAAAAAAAAATGAACTAATTGAACGAATGGGGAACCTGTTGAATGTAAGAATAAATTTTTTTGTTTTCGCCAAACCAATAATGAATAGATTATCAACAAGTATTTGTATAGTTGTGATTTCTAAAAAGAATAGTTGAATTTAAAAGAAAACAAAAATAATAGAAAAAAAAACGTAAAAAAAAAAGTAATCAAGTGGAGCTTCAGGAGAAGGAAGGCAAGAAGTTAAAATACTAACAAGCAAAAATTCAAAATTTATAACCTGTGATGATGAACAATAGTACAATAACGACAACACAAGGATTTAAGAAATGAATGAATTTTGGTGTGATGAAATTATAATTTACACTTGAACGGAAAAAAAAAAAAAAAAGAATTGCTTTGAGACAGACAGGCCGGCAGGCTTGCAAAATATGACTACTGAGAGATTAATTTTGTCGTTGAACTATGGACGGACGACATTTATTGTTCATGTTTAGGCGCTAGCTTCACCCATTTCGTTGCGGGTTGTAAAAATGGGAGAATTCTTTTTTCTATTCATCCACATCTGCAAAAACTAATTCCGTGGAAACACTCCATCAATGGGGTTTTTAGCCGGGATATACGGCATGAGAGTGTTCTACAAGATATATACAGCATTCATATCTCTTATATCTTTAATTTTACTTGTCTATTCATCATCATCTATCTAATTTATCTTTCATTGCTCTTCACTTTTGCTATTGACACCTACAATGACTATCTTCTCGATAACCGTGTGATAATCTTCATCTTCACCATCTACAAAAATAGTCAAATTTTGAACATTCTGGAACCTAACAAATTTAAATTTAATATTAAACCATTGGTCTTCATCATTGTTGGATAATTTTTCAACATGTGGAGCATTTGCATCAGCACTGGCTTCATCAAATGAAAGAATTGATTGAGTGTTACACCACACTTTAATTAGATTAGGTGGTTGAATTTCATCCAAATCATCACTGTCGACATTCAATGTGTTTTCTTCAACTTCTTTATATGTTTTAGTAGATTTCACTTTTACCAAAATGGAATAAATTTTGGAAATATTCAAAAAAGGGATATAGAAAAGCAACTGAGAATCTGAATCCGATATGACTGCCGATTTATCTGCAGATGCATCTGTACCACCCAAGCTTACAACATGCTTTGCTTTCGAGTCCTTGTACAACGGTAAGCAATTTAAAACTTCGTACCCACTAAAGTCTATAGTAGCATTCAATACTTCGAAATTTTCAGGAATCAATGGTTTTATATCTTTTAGACTACTATTTTGGGTAATCAACTCTTCAGTAGTTGTACCATTCCCTCTTCTCTTTTGCCCGTTTGCTTTAGTATTGAACTCTTGCAACTTGCTAATCAATGCTTGAGGGTTGGCACCTTGAATACGATCAACTTCCTTCCCTGTTTCGATAAATACAAATGTAGGAACAGATGTGATGCTGTATTTTGATGCCAATTCACGTTGACTATCTAAATCAATTCTCACGATTTCAACACCTTGAAATTGTCCGTAAGCCTGATCAACGACGTGTTTGATCGCTTTACAAGGACCACACCATGATGCAGTGAAATTCAATACAAGGAGTCTATTGTTTTTCAAATAACCTTCGAAATCTATAATGGACTTAACAAATTTTATTGGCATCAATGATTAATGATCAAATAAGTGATAAGGAACTGTAAGTTACTTAGTACCGTAACAGAATTCTATGTCGAAGGAGTTTCTCGTTCTACTTTTTCTTTGTCACTTTTTCGCCCTCACAGTTTCATCGTAGTATTACTAGGCTAGGCGATAATGGCTGATCCACAAAACGAGTGTCTCTGAAAATTTGTTTGGAAGAATTATAGTAAATAGGGAACAATGCGCCAAGTCGTGGTAGTATTGTCACCAACAAATAGTTTATTACTCAACAACAACAACAACATTAATATATTACACCAAAACCCTAGAGCTTTTCAAATGTTAAAAACTTGAATGTGCAACGGTGATTGAGATAATTTTTTTTTTTTATTTCATATTTTTCTAGAAAAAGAAGACATATATATACATACAAGTGCCCACCCCCAACATTTGGTGACACCAGACGGCATAGACGTTTATTATAATTATTAGTAAACTTATTTAGTTTTTCCTTCGACTAAAGACATCGTCTTTCTGCCAACTTAGATGTCGAGGAACGTTTCATTACCTAGCACTAATGAATCTACTAAAAACAAACGGGTGGTATCATCACAATTAAGATTGGCTAAAGTTGAAAGTATTGAGGCAAATAATTTAGCATCATCGTCATCTCCTAAATCAGAAGCAGAACTGCCCAAAACAAAACTCCCTAAGACTAAAGCCACAGCTAGAAACAACAATGACGAAAGAACACATAAATCGTTTAATGATTTCAGTTTAGATTTTAGCAATACGTTTAATTTGATGGGTGAAGAAACACCCTCATATATACCACGAGTGCCTACCCGACAACGAGAAGGTTCCAAGGACTTTGCAAAAACACAAATTTCAAAAGAAGCCTTGAAAAAAGCAGGAGAGTTGACTTCTATTTTTCTAGATACTCGGAAACTACTAAATGCCGAATACAATGTTATTGATCAAAAAGCAGATCTAGCAGGCAAGACCAATGGGAACATTGCATCAAAAATAAAGATTTCCCGTGGAACCCTAATTAGAGCAGAGAAAGTGAAAACCACCCTTGCAGTTAAATATTTGTACATTCAAAGAATTTATGAGTGGGCAGAAAGTCATCAAGATAATAATGAACATCCGGGAGTTGAAGGAGTTTATAATCCGCTACAGATTTTAAGAAATCGAAAGTTGAGAAATAAATATAATGAGCATCCCCAGACAATAATATCCATGCAAACCATCCCATTGGCTTGTAATGTGTTCAGTAAACATAATGCACACAGCAGACATGACAATAGTGCTATGCCTGGACACAGAAAAAAGCATTGGAAAATGATGTGGGCCATTGACTTGAATGAGTTTGTGGGAGATTCTCGTTGGCGAGTGAACCATTGGCACGAACTTAGAGATGCAAAGGGAAACTTATGGTTCCTGAACCATGTTCAAACTCCAGAATATTCCGAAAAAGATAAAAGCAAATTATTTGTGTTACGAAATCATAAACATCATGATAAACATGGTGAGATTGAAGTCTCACACAAGGCAACCGAAAAAGAAGAAGACGAAGAAGGTATTTATACTACAATTGAACCCAGAAACCACAATGGATTACCTTCTAATGAAGGTTCGAGTTCAGATAGTGATTTCCATAAATTTCGTATTTCACGTTCAAAGTCACCTCATAAACGAAAGATAAGAAGCAAAATGAAAAAGTTTTATATTGGAGGGCCAGGATCCAATAGTAATGGGAATGCTGGTGACTCTTCAAGTTCATCTAACGTGGCTCATGAAATTGCTTCTCCTGCTGATACAGCAAAGAGTGGAACTGTAACAGATCCTTTGGCAAAACAAATGTTCAAGAAACTTCCACCACTCACACGGGAAGATGAGGAGCTTGATTTACCGGCATCAGAAGTTTCATTGCCAAAAATTAACATTGAACCAACAAGTCCTGCTCCAAACAGTAAAGGTGCATTTTTTGAAGACGAAGACAAGGATGATATTAAACCTTCAGTTAAGGAAGTTGAGTTTTTACCCTTTGAGAAAAGAGAAAGTACAAGTTCACATTCACATAATCGTTCCAGCTCTGACCCAGACGGAGTAATTCTTGAAGAGGAAGATGATGATAATGAGACAACCAATCATGATAAAATTGAAGAAGAAGTAGACCAAGTAAAATGTGCTGCAATTTTTGACGAACGAGAAGTAGAGTTTCAGAATATCGTTGCAAATTTGGAATATTTCCATCAGTTCATGAACTTGCGAACTAATTATTTAACAATGGAATATCCTCGATATTTGGAGCTTGTGGATCAGAAAGTTCAGCACATTACAAAAGAGTTAGTTTACGAGATTTTATTACGCATGTCTCAAATAAATGATGAACATCTACCTGGTTATGAACAATTATACCTTGGATTCATGGAAGAGATAAAATCAGTCATTCATTTGGTGAATGATGTGTACTCAATGAAGATTGATACGTTGTTAAGCTCCAGTGACAGGTCTATTTCGGAAATTAATGCTTCTTTGTCTCTTGATTTGAGAAAGATTACTGAGAAATTAGATCAATTGGATTTTTCATTGAATAAGAACATATTTAAGAAGGCTATACTGAAAAGAAGAGGTGAACAATCCCACAATGTTGGTTTGATCTACAAAATTTTGTATTCGTGTCTTGAGAACTTTATTGTTGTGTTGTTGAGATTAATATGGATTGTGGTTAATATTTATAAGATTTTGAGATATATTGTGAAATTAATTTTTGGAATACTAAAATTTATAGTTTGGTAGTTGCGTATAGATGTTGGTTGTAGTTATTTAACAAATGTGAAACAATGGCATTTTTTGCAATCTCGAAAATTGGAAGAAACTCTATATACACACTCTCCAACAAAAATCCAACCAAAAAAAAAAAAAGAATAAAATCAAACAAAATAAACAATTCTTCTGATTTATACCTACAAACAATTCTATCAACACAACCTTTGGTCAAAGCTATACACATATATTATGCAACCCAAGTCAATATCGTTGTTGCAAAAAATTGATTCTATAATTGAAACAATAATAGTAAAATTTACCAATATTTTTGAGAATCTACAAGATGCCAATAAAACCACTGAGATATTGTCGATGGAAAGTTTGGCTATGGAAAATAATTGTATTCAAATTATTCGATTATGTCAAGATTTAATCAGTATTTCACGTAATCTTAAAGAAATTTGGGTATTAAATAGCATTAAAGTTACACAAGAGAAATTTGAATGGAAACAAGAAGAAATAGATACCATGTTTACACAATTTAATTTATTAACAGATAAAATTGCTGAATTTGAAACTGATATGAATAAAGAATAATCGGATAAGAAATACAAACATTGTCAAAAAAAAAAACAACAAATAATAATAATAATAATTATACATTTCATAAACTACGTTTCCAATTTTGTTTGCCTACGTATAGTACATAAGATTACATCGTGCTGAGAGAACAAAGGTGGCTTTCCAGAGAATAATTGGTTATATAACCTTTTCCATGCTAGCAGATCTAGAGACTGTTCTACTGACTGCTCTACTAGTGACTCTGCTAGAAATTCTACTGCTGGGCCTAGATGGAGTAACAGGTTCCTTTTGGTTTTTCTGTTCTTCGAAAAGATTGACAAATTTTTGAACTTTACCAACTTTGATAAATTTGAATTTTTTATTTTCTTTAATAAACGAAGGCACGTCTTCGTGATTGGAATTGTAAGCGTACTCTAGACCATATCTTTCATCACTCATCATCGAGAATGAAGTATTTGAGGGCTTTCGAGATAAATCATTTGCTCTTCTAGTTTTAGTTGGGGAATGAAATGGCAGCTGCCTAGAAATCTTGATCACTTCATTATCTTCAGCAAACCCATGTTTTGATGGAGAAATAGGTAAGGCTAAAGACGGATTTGGGATATTTTGAAGATCGAAATCATCTTCGTTTTCACAACTAACTTCAATTAAATCATCCAAACGCAATGCACCAGTTTCTGGTTTAGCCATAGATGGCGTCTCAGGTAAAATTAGAGAATTTTCTTTCTCCTCGGTACTTGACGGTTCTTCTTCTTCTTCTTCTTCGACAATATCTTCATCGTCATTATGTCTTAAATTGCTTATATTCTTTATAAAATCATGATTATGCTTGAACGTTTTCTCCTCATCACTTATGTCATGGAAAATCTTTTTGAATTCATCAATTAGAGTATCATTAGATTTTAGTGGTTCAAGGCATTTGCCAAATAATTCTCCATTGTCTTCACTTTCACTGCACTCTATGGTGGAATCACTTATGTCATACGACAGATATTCCTCCTCTGAGTACTTGAGATATATCTTTTTGATATAAGATTCAATTTCATCCATGAATTGGCATTGCTTCAATATTGTGTAGCTTTCATTATGCTCAAATTCAATAGCATCTTTTGAACAGTCTAGTAGGACTAGTTTCACGGTTACAATAAATATCTCTTCTGATGGTTTATATTCCCAATTCTCTTGTTTTAAAATACGTAAAATATAGTGCTTATTGGAATGGATGTTTATCAAATCTTGCAAATCGGACAATTTCATGGATTTATTTCTTGATACCAAATTATTTAGTTGAATATTTATCTTTATCACAGATGGTGATTGATTTCCCTTTCTCGGAGCATGTATTAGATTGTATATCTTGCTGGAAATATTCGAGGAAAATATAAAGTTGGGCTTGATAGGGTCCCATAAATTGCCATTCAGTAGACCCAGGGATATCAAAGTTATCAGCATTGTCCCTGTGTTTTATTTGTTTGGTTGGCTAAAAGTTTAGTGTTGTTTTGTTTTGTTTTGTTTTCTTCCTCCGAAATGTGTTTTCTATTTTATTTTATTTTTTTTTCACTTTGTCAAAGGGTCTGAGGAAAATTCAACGTCGACCAATCAAATTTAATGTCAAAGTTTCCTTTTATGAAATAGTAAAGTATGAATAAACCAGTCTAATGACCTTATATTTTAATTTAATTTAATATGATATGATATGTAGATATATGCCTCCTGACTCCTGATTCAATTTTTTTTTTTTTTTGCCCTTTTGTTTCCTTTTTATTTTTATTTTTTCTTGTTTATCTGACAATGGTGCGAGCGAGCTAGCTAGTTTGTTCCATTCCTTACTTACATGCATACCATGCGACTAGAATGTATGAGTTGTCTATGCACCAATTCAGCGAAAATAAAAACAACCTCAGACCATTCTTACATCTGTGTTTCACACGACTCTTTTTTTTTTTTTTTTGATAGTATTTCCATTTTATTACACAACTGACTAACTGACCCTTGTTAATTTTTTTTTTCTTACTTTGCCTGTTGTGAAACTGCTGTACAAGTTCCCCCTATTTTACATATAGCAAGGAAATAAAGAAACTATAGAGTCCTAGAAGACAAGTCTGTATTTTTCTTGAAAACCAAATAAATGTCCTCATCTTATTATTTCTCCATTATTGGAACTAAAGATAATCCGTTGTATGAATTAGAATTCTCCTCGTTTAAAAGTGCCAACATTTCAACAACAGATAATGTACCGGGAAAATCGCAGTTCCCCCAATCAACGAAAGAATTACTCCCGTTTATTGCCAATTCATCTTTAGATCTTATTGACGACCAAGCATTTACCAACAATGTATTAAATCTAGGCAAGATAGATCAATTCTATGGGTTATCGATAAATGCTTATATCCTACAAAGCCAAGTGAAATTTATTCTATGCTACAACTCAAAAGAGGAGAGTTCAATTAAACAATTTTTCCAAGAAGTTAACGAGTTATACGCAAAGTGTTTAATGAACCCTTTCTACAATGTCGACGATGCCATTGTATCGCCAGATTTCGATTTGAAAATCAAACAATTGGCTAGAAAGTATTTATAAACAAACAGAATGTCGATTTCAGAACAACAACAACAAGAGACAATATATACAAGGTGTTATGTTGGGTGTTTATTTTTCTTCTGATGGGGAAGGTGGATTTTCTAACACCTTTTCGGTTTCAACTTTATAATCACCATCCTTGGTCTCCACAAGAATACCCTGTGCCTTCAAAGTATCAAACATGTCCTGAGGAATCCAACCTCCAGTTGCTGAAAATGGACTTGAGACGGTTTCTAATTGGTAATCGCTCAATTCCTGTTGATGTTGATCCAAGTATTCAGCTGTATATTCTATTGGGAATTTTGTATCCTTGGAATTTACTAGCTCGTTGGCAACATATGCTTCCCACATAGCTTGTAATTGGACGATGGACCCTTCAACATATAAATAGTCTTTGCCGTTCTTTATATCCAAAGCTTGCAAATAAGGACTTTTCAAAACCTTAATGTGAGGAGAAGCAACAGCAATCAAATCGTGTCTGTATTTATTCAATTCAAGTTCCCACATTCTTTCATTTCTGGTCTTATAATACATAAAATCGTATTGCTGTTTCTCCAATTCTTCCATTTCCTTATATCCTGGAACGTCTTCTTCTAAATTGTAGATTTTAGCACCTTGATAAGCAACAAATTTCGGATAGCTAGTCAAAATAAATGGCTTGATAGTAGATCCTTCAAAATCAATAAAGTAGTTTTCGCTTTCCGTGTGTTGGATAACATTCAAAGGATCTAAATCCGGTATATACAATCTTGGTTTAAATAACTCTTGAACATTCATAATTGACTTTGATTTGTCATTAATTAATTGGGGAGAAATTTTCTTTAAGTTTTCAAAAGTTTTAATTTGCTTGGTGATTAAAACTTTATCATTTTCATTGGCTCCAGCATCGGCATTAATTAAAGCAAGTTTGCTTTTTGCGTTTTCCAACTCAATATCAGCAACTGACTCTAACAATGCAGTTGTGTTTGAAGCATCCCAAGGACCGTTGTATTGGTCAATAATGGATTGCTGCAACTTGCTTTTATTTCTGGTGAATTGTCTTTCAACACTTGGTCCAATTCTCCAACGGTTTGATAAAGTTGAATCAGTTTCGCCTTCGTAAGGAACATCATTCTGTAAGGAGCCTTCGACATCATCATGGAAGTATAATGAGCCAAATTTCTTAAATGTCACACTTAATATTTTGTCCTGAAATTGGGCAATTGGATCAATCACTTCATGCAAGTTTTTGTTGGTTTCTTCAGAGTCTGGCAACAATGGGTGCCATTTTTTCATCAACAATTCTCCAGAAATAAATTCTTGTAAAATAAATGGACTCTTAAGTTCATTATTGGAATCTACACCATACGCCAAAACTCGTGGCACATTCAAACCCAATTTCAATTTTAAGAAATCGATTGTTGCTACTTCACTTTTCAATTTAGAAGCAATTGCAGCATCGGAGTCTAATTTGTAAGGAATACGTAAAACCAAGTCTTTACCAGTGTTCAAAGTGATTTTGTAAACACGGTGATGTTTACCCTCATGTATCGAGGCAATTGATCTGACAATAACTTTTTCCTTAGTTGAACCTAATAACTCCTTGTTGTTAGTCAAAACAAATGCACCTTCTAAACTTTTTGGCTGACCAAGTTTTGATTCCAATTGATTGATTCTATCGATAAATAATGTCAACCCTTCAATGGAAAAAGTGGTTTCTCTCTGTTTCTTTTTGGATTTATCGTTAGTCAACCAGGAACCCCAAGTATATTGAAAAAATTGGTTACGTTGTGGATCTTTGGTATCAGAAAGCTTGGTATAAATTTCATTGGCACTGTTAGATGGTGGTGAGTCGGTTGAATTTTGACGAATCGAAGTTCTCAACACAGCTGACAATAAACCACCTTGACTGGTTCTGGTCAACTGGTTTAACGTTCTTGAGTATCTGGCAACTCTTGATAACATTTTTGAAAGATACAGATTTGTAAGCTGCTGGTAGTATTAATTATGCAAAAAAAAATAAAAAAAAAAAAAAGAGAATTGTTGCAAGAAGTTTTTGCTGGAGAAATTTTTTGAATCGGCAGGGACTGGAAATCAGCGAAAAAACAAAATTTTTCAAAAAGTCAGAGAGCAGCAATTCATCCAACCCCCCACAGTTCAAAGCAACTTTTGCAAGAAACCATTTTGTCCAGCTATAATAAATACTTGAAGCAAACAAGGCATTTATATTTAAAATATTGATAGCGAAATTAATTCAAGATGATTTACACAAATTTCTATTATCATCTATATAAAAAACATCGAATTGCAGACTCTGTATCACAACATTATTCAAACACAAATGACAACAATCTCACTACGTTCAACCACTTTTTGAAACTTCTAGTCACATCTGATCAAAATGGATATACCACAAGCAAATATTCAAGCTGCTTTTCTTTAAGCGGTTACGTTCTTAGGAACATAAGGTTCCTCTAAAAACGTTTTTTCTTCCTTAGTTAATTCAAATTTCAACGCTTGCAAAATATCATCGACTCTTTTAACGGATGAGAGTCCAACAATGGGATTGAAACCTTTGCCAATAACCCAAGCTGTAGCAACAACGGCCATACTCACATTGTGGTCTTTTGCAACTTTTTCAACTCTTTGAATAATTTCTTTATCTGCATCTGACAAAGTGTCCAACCCCAATATTTTGAACCGTTGTTGGTCTAATTTCTCTCTTGAATTTTCTGAGACGACACCAAGTGAACGAGCCAAAACCCCTCTAGCAAGTGGCGACCAAGGAATAATACCTACTTTACTCAAATAGTTGGTTTGACAAAATGGAATCATTTCTCTTTCCTCTTCTCTATAAATCAAATTATAATAATTTTGCATACTAATGAATTTGTGCCAACCATGTTGTTCGGCAATAAATTGCAATTGAGCAAAATCAACCGCTCTCATAGAAGAGGCACCAATATATCTGGCAAATCCTTGATCAACCACATCGTTCAAAGCCCTCATTATTTCTTTCTTTGGTGTGTCTTCATCCAATCTGTGGATCTGGAAAACATCTAAATAGGTCCCCAATCTTTTAACAGAAGCTTCGACAGCATCAAATATATGTTTCCGAGATAACCCATTTCTATTGGCATAGTCCTTATCTTCGAAACCTGAGGTATCTGCTAACGAATATCTTCCAGTATTGGGTTCGACACTAAAGTAAACTTTACTTAATATCACAATTTTATCTCTTGGAATGTTATACTTCTTGATAAATTTCCCAAGCAATTCCTCTGACTTACCGTTTGAATAACTATCAGCAGTATCAAATGTACGTAATCCAACATCATAACATTTCTTTAAAATAGTGAAAACTTCATCTTCATCTTCAATGACCCATTCAGCCCACTCTTTGGAACCAAAACTTAAGCATCCAACAATCAATGGTGAAATCTTAAGGCCAGATTCACCTAAGTTACTATACTTGACTTCAATTGACATGGAAAAAGAAAACAAAAACTTGTGCCTAACGATGTTGACTTGTAAAAAATCAATTATCTAGTTAATCTCAAGTGGAAAAAAAGTGAAATCAACACAAATTTGAAGCACATGTGTGTGGAGTTATGTGTCGCATCCGTGGGTTGAAATCGGAGCAGAGCGGAATGGCCTCGGGCCAGAGACTCTTTAGCGGTACAGATCAAATGTTCAACTCTAGTACAATTCATCAAGCCGTTATGGAACCAGGGCCATTTAACTCAAAGTTTCATCATGTCTTAGTTCTATGCGAGGTTTTTGGTTTCAGGAGATTAATACTTGTGATAAGCAATTTGTCTATGCATTGGAGTGACTCTCGTTTTGTTATACTAGCTAATCAGTATGTGCGATAAGAGAATCTTCTGTTCAAACACAACAGCAATTCCTACAATCCATACAACCCCTATAAAAGAAACAAATAAAAATAATAATTCTTATCAGAAATAAGATCAAATAGTTTCCAATAATGCTTGACTATGCAAATAGAAAAAAACAACAAACTAATATGAACTGAAAAGTATTGGTGGTGAGTGTGTGTGTGTGGGAGGAGGAGAAAGAAAGAAAGAAAAAGTGCGTGATGATAAGTTTTGTTTTTGTTTTTGTGCCATTTCGTCCTTATTTCTTTTGCTCTCCTTCTTTCTCCCCCCCTTACCACCGCTACCATGATTGTTATTATTATCCATAATTGTAACTAGCATTATTACAACCTCTAAAAAAAAAAACGTTTGATCTTTTTCTCTAGGTTAAGTTTAACTAGAGAGAAAAAATGGCAATTATGCAAACTCTTCCTGAAAATTGTTACATAATACTTTTGGGTTTTTTTTTTTTATGAAATAGAATCTGTTTATGATTTATAACTCATATTCTTTAAACATTTTAAACTCTTTTCACTGATTATTGTTGAAGATAATATACTACCTACTCAATATTTCAATTTGTTTATAAAAATGTCCCATCCAGCAGCCAGTGTTCGATCTATTTATAGTGGGAAGGTAAATCTTGACT
This sequence comes from Candida dubliniensis CD36, assembly GCF_000026945.1. Taxonomy (NCBI): domain Eukaryota; kingdom Fungi; phylum Ascomycota; class Pichiomycetes; order Serinales; family Debaryomycetaceae; genus Candida; species Candida dubliniensis. The sequence goes on along the minus strand of NC_012860.1, from coordinate 262,570 downwards.
CACCTGACGAATTGTATAACCTTGATAGTAACAACAATAGTAGTGCTGAAGTTTCGAGCATTTCCCAATCCACATCATCCACTAATAACCAAAACCTACCAAGAGTTCAATTAGAAGAGGTTTCGTCCTCACAGAGCCAACACCGTGTAACTTCAAAGAATTTAAAAAGTCTAGAGAACAGCACACTCGTCAAGCCTACATCTAGATTTGATAATAACAACTACAACGGAACCAATTCGTCACTTGTTTCCACTGAGTCGGAATACCAGAACGATTTAATTGATGCGGAGTCGTTAGATACAGAAGGTGACAATGATATCATTGCGGCTCCACTGCCACTGGACTATGCGGATCCATTTTCAAGACCACTATCACGAAACTCCACAACTAGTTGTCTTTCTACAACTGCAACAAAAGACGGGATAGAAGGGAGAAGATTTCGTCGTCATGGTCCCACAGCTTATTCAAGCCATATTATCTCAGGTATGATGCAGCAGCAGCAGCAGCAGCAGCAGCAGCAGCAGCAAAAACTCCTTAACCAACAGAATCCAGCCAAAAGTTTGTTAAATAATGAAGATGAGCATTACACTCTTTTGGACTCAGCCAATGCAAGTGTTGCCAGTCTTCATCATACTTCTATTTATCCAAGTACAAGAAGTAGTAGTAGCAGTAGTGGTTCCGAACCTACAGTATCATCTAATGTCAAAGAGGACTAGAAATAAAAAAAAAAAAAAATGGATCTCCGACGTTAATAATTTATGTAATTTTGTATCTTAAATCATATTGAAATTTATTTTCAAAAAAGTATTCTGTATGTAACTCTTAAATGCTCATAATGTGGCAGTAATTATACTATTTATGCCTCCATTTGGCACTAGAACATACCAAGAAAACAATTAACTTGCAATATAATTTTAATGTCAATTGACATTCAAATTCTTCCTCTTCTATTCCATTTTGAGCTTCTTTAACTCTTACCAGCATATCTTTTGCGTGAAAATGTATTCCCCAAACCTATATGGCGAGATCCCAATTGTGTGCCACTGGAATGAGCTGCCCTTAATTGACTGGTTCTAAATTGTTTCTTGCTTCTGTCACTTTTGAAAATAGCAAAAACTGAATTAACGGCTTCTCTTTGGGAAATCAACTTAGGCTCATAGGAAGGATGCTCTCTGAATTCCTGAAGAATTTCTTCAAGAGACAGAATAATAAGATAGTCATTCATTAACCAAGTCTAAAAATGATTGTTAAGCACCAGGCATAAGACATCACCAACTGACTCTTTCACTGCAAAATAATACTTCATACCTACCGACACTTGATCAAGCTTAATTAAAAACTTGTTGATAGGGTCAAAAGAACACGTCATAAACTTTCTGTTCTCGTCGTTGAAACTGTTCTTGTATCCTGGACCGTAGATAAAACCTGCAATGGTACTTAATCTTGAAGTGAATACTCTGCTAAAATTGACTCCGGTATGATGAGGCCAATCCCATACTTGAGACAATCGAACATTGCTCTCCAGATTACATATAAAATAGTCAGAAACTTTTTTTGATTGAAGGAATCTTACAATTCTTTCGTCAAGTGAGTCAATACACCTTTTTCAACCAATAGCCTGTGCTTGGGATATGCTTGACCTTTTCAGTCTCGTAATTGAACGTTTCCCCAGCCAAAACAGCCTTTTTGATACCACCATATAATTCAAAAAAAAAAACGGTTGAAAGCCAAAATCCATTCAACCACAATTTCACCATTGCCTTGTTCATAAACGGGGATATCATTGAACAACGATAGCAATCTCCGGTTTTGGTGTTCCGACCAAATAGCAAAACTGTCAAAATCTTCAATTATTTCATAATCAGCAGAATCATTAGTGTCGATGAAACTAGGGGTAATTGTATGGTAACCCAAGCTTGAAGGTGACAAGTCAGAGTCCTGATTTTCTATGCTTTCTGATTCATTGATCAATTCCAAATAATTAAGTTCATTATTGACATTTATAGCTTCATCATTCTCAGTTACCGAAAATTAGATTCTGTTTCGTTGTTGGAATTTCTTAATTCAGCAGTGACTTCAGCCACTATACGAGCCTTGAGTTGTTCTACCAACTCTGCAGGACTATCCTCGATCGAAGGGATTAAAGGTGTATTTGGAGCAGTTTCAGTGTGAGATTCAGACATAATCCTTATTATACTATTTTAAAAAAAAGAAGTAGATAAACCAATAGAAAAAGTAAAACTTGGAGTGTGATAAAACTTATGATACGTTGTGTGTTCTAGAATGCAGGGGTGGCAAATTATTAGTATGAGGCATATTGTTTAATAACCTGAATTCTTTCCTAAGAATACTATAATCTTTTTATCTATACTTAATTTAAGCATCCAAGCTTGGGTATTGTGACAGTATTACGCCAAAATAACATGCGAAATGGCAAATGTATTAACTACTACAATAAAATGAATAAATAAATAAATATGATAGTACATACTAAACCTCATGAGATCAAAAATTGTACATGAAATCAGTATCGATACATAAATCAACTGAATGAACATTCAATATCTCATGATAAGATGAACTTGCACCTAATAGTTCCTTGGACAAATTGTCCATATCACTAACATGACCATCTGATAAAGTAATTTCTAGCAACTTGTTTTCAATTTTTCTAAACACCTCAGCACACTTCTTTGCAACTATCCAATCACTTCCAAATGCTTGAAAAATTTCAATACAGTAGCAAATTTCTGTTTTCGACTCCATAAGATCTATTGCCCATTTACACAAACAATAGAGGATTGTGGTGCATACCATCAAAAAACGATACAAGGTGGTCCAATTCAATGGTAAAAGCTTAGCCTTGAACAACTTATAAGTGTACGACAATGTTTCTAAACACGACTTGCCGAGAATATCAAGTAAATCCTGAGCCGGTCTTGGATTCAAATAAGAAGGACGATACAAAAGAATTAACAAATGATTATATCTCGCAGTATACCAAGGAACCAGTAAATGAAAAGAAACCGACTGCCTGACAGATGTGTTGGCATTATCGACAGATTTGACCTGATAATACCAATCTTCAATTTCCTTACGCAAATCCGATAATATTTCCTGACAAACTTCTTCTTGCAGTTTATCCTTGTTGATAAAATTCTTGTAAATATTTACAGAATGGACTCTTCTCAAAATTCTCCCTTCCAATCTACGCAAATTGATCACTAATCTGTTAACAGCAATATCCTCTGTCTCGTCTTCTTCTAAAACTTGAGGGAAGGGGACATTTATATCATCATCTTGAAGAGCAACTGGTCTTCCAAGCGAAACAGAACTCAACCGATCAATATTATAGACTGACCAAAATAATCTTGATCTCATTTCAATTTCTTTGGCAGATAGGTTTCTTGCATCTTGATCCAGAATCTTGTGATTCATTCCTAAATGAATAGCTAGTCTTGTCAATTTGCCCATGATCTCCCAAGATGTATATTCAGCTGGATTGAAAAATGAATATAATGCAAGCAAACTTAAATTTCTCACATTAATTAGACTATTTGTGGATAAGTTGTTATGAACATGGGATAGGGCCATCGACACAAAATATTCAGATAATTTCTTGTCTCTGCTAATAATCCCTGTACGTTCCAAACCAGTGCTTCCAACAGCCAATACCATATACAATTCATAAGGATCATGATGAGAATCTAAATCTACGATTCCATCTTCTTTGAACAATTTTTGAAAATTCTCCAAAAATTCTTTCTTGTGAATCACTGGACATATTCGATAGTTGTGCTGCATGAACAGACCGATAATTGATGTTAACAAATCTTTATCTACTATTGGTGGGATGATACTCACATTAGAATTAGTCTTAATACCCACAGCACTAATTAGCACTTTAGATATTTGTTTCGGGTACGAATGGAAATTGGGAGCTCTAGCATCAATCGAATTTAATATTGGTGGTGTATGAGACCGAGATGACGACAAGGATTCGCTCGTATTTGTAGTTGGTGGTGGTACTGCTGCTGCTGATGCTGCTGCTGATGTAGTGGTGCTCGTGCTCGTGCTTGCTGCTTGTATGTGTCTAAACAAATCATTAGGTTGGGATTGATTAAGATACGAAAAACCTGTAAACGTTTCACTCACCATTGGCGAAGGAGGATCTAAAGTAGATTCCAGGACCGTTACCTTGCCATTCTTGCTTTGCCTTGGTTTCCGTTTTACATAGGTACATTCTTCATTTGCATTCTCACAATTCACACAATGTGGGGTGCTCTTGTCACATTTTTTCTTTAATTTCCTACACCTTAGACAACTTGTTAACTTTGGCATATTCTCAGGGTGTCTTAGAACAGCTGGATTATTAGCAAGATTTGACGTGGGTTTTTGCACTCTAAACTTGGAAACTATGGAATCTGTTGGCCTCATTGGTGTGTTTGGTGTTGAGCGAAGGTGCAAGCACTAAGATGACTGATTTGGGAATCGCCTTGTGGAGGGAGGAATAATTTTCTGGAGGAGTGAGTATTTAACTGGGTATTCTTTTTTTCGGTTCTGTAAATGCTCTATTTTCAGTCGCGCCATTCGTTCATTGATCTACCACCCCTACTAGTCTTTTTTTTTAAAAAATAACCTTAGATCTGAGTGTGTGAACAATGACAAAAGAACAAATTGATGGACCACGTTTTAAACGTATAGCAGTGATAGGGGGTGGACCTACTGGATTGGCTGCTGTTAAAGCATTAAGCTTGGAGCCTGCTGAGTTTTCACGTATTGACCTTTTCGAAAGAAGAGACCGATTAGGCGGGTTATGGTATCATTACGGAGACAAGTCATTAGTTAAGCCTGAAATTCCTAACGTTTCTCCTTCACAACAAGAGATCACTTCTGACAACGCAACACCAGCTGACGAATATTTTTCAGCAATTTATGAATATATGGAAACTAATATTGTGCACCAAATTATGGAGTATTCTGGTGTGGATTTTCCTGTCAATTCGAAAAAATACCCGACCAGATCCCAAGTTCTAGAATATATCGATGATTACATCAGATCGATTCCCAAAGGAGTAGCTAAAATTAATTTGAACTCAAATGTGGTATCATTGGAAAAAGTCAACGAGATTTGGCATATAGAAATTGAAGATACAGTTAAGAAAACTTGTGTTAAGTTGGAATATGATGCGGTAATTATTGCCAATGGGCATTTTAGTAACCCATATATACCTGATGTGCCTGGGTTGTCATCTTGGAATGAGCATTATCCAAATACAATCACCCATTCCAAATATTATGAGTCGCCTGGCAAATTTAGAAACAAACGTGTTTTGGTGGTTGGGAACTCAGCAAGTGGGGTAGATATTTCTATACAATTGAGTGTCTGTGCCAAAGACATTTTTGTTTCCATAAGAGATCAAGAAAAACCGCATTTTGAAGACGGGTTTTGCCAGTATATTGGACTCATTGAAGAATACAATTATGGAACTCGGTCGGTACGAACAACAGATGGGCTAGTGGTTAGTGAGATTGATTACGTGATATTTTTTACTGGATATTTGTATGCTATCCCATTTTTGAAACTGGAAAAAACTATTACAGATGGATTTCAAGTATACGACTTGTATAAGCAAATTTTCAACGTTTACGATCCATCCCTCACATTTTTGGCTCTATTACGTGATGTGATTCCAATGCCAATATCCGAGTCTCAGGCTGCATTAATTGCCAGAGTTTATAGTGGAAGATATAAATTACCACCCACAAGAGAGATGGAGAGAGATTATCTACTGGAATTGAAGGAAAAGGGGAAGGGTGGAAAATTTCATAATTACAAATATCCACAAGATGTTGCATATTGCCAAATGTTACAGAATCTTATTGATGAGCAAGGTGTGCGTACCCCTGGGTTAGTGGCACCTATTTGGGATGAATCGTTGATTAAAAAGAGGAGTGAAACTAAGGCTGAGAAAAATGCACGATTAGAAAATGTGGTTGAGCACGTTAAACGCTTAAGAGCAGAAGGAAAAGACTTTTCTTTATTAGAATAGATATGGGTTATAGATTAGATTATGTCTCCGGATAGATTGACTATGTTATGAGGATTAGATTAAGTGTGGCGTTTTTGTAGAGTCTCTTTTATGACGAGGTGTATTTTTGCAACCATTTGTTTACATCTTCAATTGCCGTATTTCATTTTTACAACCAGAATTTTTAAATGTGAAAAACAGAATACAAATACTACACTTTTCTTTGCTAAACAAGAGACAATAATGGATCAAACAAGGTCTGAGAGTGAATCACACAGACTAATTCAAGAGTTGATTGCAGTTTCGTTGTACTGTATTAGTTACTTAAGAGACCTTTTTCCTGAAGATTACTATTACGATTGCAAGTATTATGATACAGCAGAGCCAAGTTCAGACTCCAATTTTATTTTAACTAAAAAATTACAGCAAAAAGGCAATAATGAAATAAATATGTTCATAAACTATATTGACAAAGGAATTAACGAAGCTATCAAATTGGAATATCTAAAAGGTGTACTGTTTGAAATATTCTTATCAAAAGTGCAGCCAGAGCTCATTTGTGAAAGCTACTTATTTACAATCAACTACTTGAGCCAACAAGTGTCACTAAATGACGCAGTATCTTTTCAGGCAACTACAAATACTATAATCCAAAGCATTCTGGGAATTATTAAAAGATTGATTTTGCTAACACAAACATTTGATAGACTACCAGACAAAAAATATTTTGCGATCAGATTGTTGTTTAACGAGTCTTGTCCAGTTCTGTATCAACCACCATATTTTCAAGATACTACTTATGCAAAACCCAGTTCAATAACTGTTGAACAAGAATACAGTGGGTTAGAAATTGGTCAAATAAACGCTTACACTAATTGTGTCAAAATGAATATTTTGGTTGAAACTTGTAAAATGGAAAACTGTAATAGTATTGATCCCTTCGACTTGGTTGACAAACAAAAATACCAGTGTGAGGCTCTTTCATCTTGTGACGTTGATTTGGATGAATATTTAGACCATCCAAATACTATTGAGGTACAAATTCTGGAACCAAAAACAGGCACATTTGACATTGTCAATTGTCGAAAGTGTAATGCTAGTATTTATCCAGTTGCTTATGGGTATGATAAGTCATTCAAAAATTCCATCACTTGCTTCAAGTGTTTATTGCAAAATAGATTTGATGACAATTTGGGTATCTTAATGAGCATACGATTATTATGGCAATTTTATATGATGAATGAATTCCCATCTTTTGAAAAGTCAAAGGAATTGATACAGTTGGTTCATACTGGTTCAATTGTCCATGTTTTCAACAAAATGTTTAGTGACAAATTACTTGTTGTCACAAATAAAGCAATGTTCCGTCCCAACACCGTGGACTTTATTGCAGGATGTGGAAGCTTTATTCCTGCTATGGAAGGCATTGTTGCCAATGATGGTAAGCAATTACAAAAATATTCTGAATATTTTGTTTCATTTGTTCCCAGGATGTGCACCTTCCCGTCATTCTTTGCATACGACAAAAAACTCGATTCACTTTATTTCCCGAATTATTTGGTCCAACGAGCTGATTTTGTTTTGAGTAACTTGCGGAAATTCAAAGCTGGTAGTCCTGGCAGACATATCGTAAGATCATCATCATCATCAGTGTCACTGCAGTTGTCAAAGACAAATTCAAAATCTGGCACCATTCGCAAATTAAAAAGTGGTTGCCCAGCCCCTGGCCGTGGCCGTGGTCGTTGTCGTGGTCGTCCCTCATTGGGCTGGAAAAACAATACCTCTGTCTCACAAAACTCAAAGACTCCCTCTCTGTTGAAGCCAAGTTTGTATCAAAGTGGATCTGTTTATTCTCAGTCCAATAGCATAATTGAAAGTACTAATGATATGACACCATTGCAGTTGAATGAAGACAGTTCTCCAACGACTGTAGTAGAGTGCTCCACACAAAATATTTCTGAAACCCTTGACGATTTATCTTTTGAAGAATCATTACAATACTTGTCTCAGTCACAAGAAGTTCAGATTGTAAAGTGCAAACAACAGCAACAACAAGAACAACAATACTATCCCCAAAAATCTTACCAGAAGAAAAAGAGGGCAAGAAAACAAACTTATATTTGAAAGACTAAAATGAGAAGGGGAAAAAAAAAACTGTACACAAAGTGAATGACTTCTGAGTTATATAGAATCTTCCTTTCAACCTTGTTTTCGTGTTTAAAGTTTCCATCTAATTTTGATGTTTTCTTTTGCTAGAAGAGACTGAATGGTTACATTGCTACCTATAATTAGCATAATATATGTTGGGCTTGACCAACAACTCAAAATAAGTATTTCTTTACATTCTCTGTAACATTGAAAAGAATGATTTTTGCTTTTTTTTATCCTCGGTAAGAGAAAATAACAAAAGAAGGGTGTGAGGGGACGCAAGAGAAGAAACTAAGTACAGCACCAGTAAAGTCATATAGAATGTTTTCTTTTGCTATTTTAATTCTTCATCAGTTGTTGGAAGAAACAAAAAGGAGAAAAAGAAATTAAAGAAGAAGAAGAAGAAGAAGAAAAAAGTAACTCCTCAATCGTAGGAAGCACCCAATCCAGAAGAAGCAAAAAAAAATTATAAAAGATCTCATTGCAGCACCACCACTGCCCTTCATTAAAGTACGTAATTGTATATTAATTTGGAAGGATTCCCTGTTTTTTTTTTTGTTGAAAGTATTTTTTTTTTTTGGAAGTATAGAAATCAAAGAGAAAAAATATACATATTTTTCTTTGTTTTGCTTTTCTTTTGGTTGTTCCTATTCATTTTCGATTCCTTTGAATTAAATACTTTTACAATACCATATTGTATCTTTATATAGATACAAGCAACTTTCCAGTGCTAATATACTTATTTGATTGGTTTTACCATGGTTAAAACTACGGTGCAAAGAAGACGTCATACAAATCTGAAATTAGGGTGCCTCAATTGCAAGCGGAAAAAAGTGCGTTGCGACGAAAGTTTACCCGAATGCAAAAATTGTTTGAAAGGTAAGAAAGAGACATGTCTGTATTTGAGTCTTACTAATCAAGAAATCCAAAAGATCAAATTAACTCATCTGTTGAGAAATTCTCAAAATAAGTTGTTGGATCAAAAGTATCGATTGCCAGCAAGTGGTGCAGCAACTACCAGTTCAAAACATTCTTCAACTTCATCGTCAAACGAAACAACAGGTGACAAAGATTCAGAGACGTTCTCATCTGGTGATATTCTTGATTTTAAATTTGAGTTAAAGGATTTACCAATAAACATTCCATCCATTGCCTACCCTCCATTACAATTTGACAATATATCTATTAATGACTTCAGCGGTGATGGAGTGGTCCATAATGATGTAAATAAGACCAGTGAAGAAGACGATGACGATCAGGAAGAATTCGAGGAAGTAAATGGAAATGGGAGAAACCATAGCAATTTGGCTGGTCTAAATAAATTTGATAACGGGGTACATTCTCCGACGACATTTAATTGTCTTAATCGAAGTATTTTCCGTCGAGTGCATGCAGATAGTGTGAAAACTAAAGTGCCAGCTGATTTCAGTTTCCACGTTGTTTTGGGAAAAAGTAATTTATTGGATCATTTGAGTGATATGATGTTGGATACACCGGCAACTACGCATCGCAATGTGTTTTCGGAATCGCTTTTGTGTCTTGGAGAAACAATAATATTAAAAGTTTTCAATAAGCGACAGAAGATTTTGGGCACTTATGACCACAGTGAACTAAATTTCATTTCTTGGCTAAACAAGAAATGTTTAGATAGACATGGGTTTTGTCAAGAGGAAATAAAAAATGTGATTACTTCCTTTCATAAAAATTTAGGAAAAGTATCGAGTTGGGAACTTGAAAAACAAATTCATCTTGGTGCTTATGTAAGTTATTTATTGAATTTTGTTGTGTTGATGTTGAAGTTTGGGGCTCAGGCTTATTTTGATTCGTCCAAGGGAATTTTCCAATCTTTTGAGGCATTTTTAGCATATATCCAGAAATACACCAATCAGCCTAGCACGACGGTGGATTTTTTGATGACTAATATTCAATACAATATTATGAGTATTAATGTTCCATCATACCCACCCCAATTTTTATTTGAAATCGAATCCAATTTGAGAAGTTTAGAGTTTGTATTTGTACGTCCAACTATATTCCAAGATGAATCTATTAACCAACGTTTCCAAAAAATTGAGTATCATTTCAAATCATTGATCAAGTTTTTCAGTGGGTATGTGTTACCTATTGTGTATGCGTCGCGTGATGAGAATTCTGTTTCCATCTACCCACCAGAGGCAATATATGAAATATTTCAGGAATGGCATACAAATGTTCCCTCGGAAACAATGAACCATCATCAAAGCATTGACACTAATAATTTCCTGGAATCAGAGTTTTTGAACGATTTATCAACCACATTATACATGTACTATTATGCAGTTGCGGCTGCATTGGATGCTGTCTTCCCAGGGTGCAAATATCTTTATGGTGTCAGCTTTATGTTACCAACAAATAAATTCTTTCACAATATGAAAATAATGACTATAAGTAAAGACAATTTCTATTTGGAACGACTATATCCATTTAAAGTTGATATTTTGTTGCAACGTCATGTATTTTACGCATCAAGGCTATTTGGCTTTTTCAGAAGGAGGTTTTGCTTTTACCACAATTACACTGATTGGTCTAGTCCCTTTGATGACAGCTTGAAAGCCAATAGGTTTAAATCAAGAACTATTAGAAACAGTTTTGAAGCGCCAATTCATAGTTTCAACACCACCTTGATACGTCCTGAGCACTATCCTATCCGCGACGAGAAAGTTTCTTTAGAGTCTATTAAAGGATACCCAATATACACTCGAGAAGACGACACAATTAAACAGCAATTTTATGCTAGGAATATCGAAACTTTGGATTTTTTCAATTTGTCGCAGATTCTACAATACGATTGTGAATCGATGTTGTTGCTTAGAGATTATCGACCATTTGATGATCAAATAGGTTTAACGAGAAGTTCATTAGGTATGGATGTTATTAAAGATTACTATAATGATAAAACAATTATACTAGATAGTTTATTTTCGTTGAATAGATAACGCTGTGTAAGTAGAGTAATATAATATTAGAGCATTTATTTTTGTTTGGCAACCAAATTACAAGGATATTTGTTGTAAGACCTGGCTGAATGATGTGGAAAAAAATATCAGCAAAAAAAAAAATCCTCGATGAAGTTCAACCATCTCATCCTAAATTTGCTTTCTAATTCCATTTTCTTGTTTTAACATAAACGTATATCAGGGATGTCAGAAACAATAATTTTACCTGGAGATAAACTCCCTATAGATGAGGATATATCTACCGTGAAAACCACTATTGGACCTGGTATTTATAAAAAGCCGAAAACTCAAGAATTGATTCCATCAACCGCAGGGATATTACATTATGAGCGAACAAAGTCATCATCATCATCATCACAACAACTAATCTATATTGAATCTAATTCGAAAAGATATATTCCTCATACAAATGATTATGTCATTGGAGTAATTACGGGGGCAATAGGTGAGAGTTATAAAGTTTCCTTGCAAGCGTATTCTACACCAGTATTGTTGTCATTTTGGGCATTCCCGAATGCTAGTAAGAAAAACCGTCCTAATTTGAAGAATGGTCAAGCTGTGTATGCAAGAGTGAGTCAAGATATACCCGAGATTGAAACTGAGCTAGAATGTATTGATCCAACTAGTGGTAAGGAAGGAGGGTTTGGAGTGTTGGATGAATCAGGATATATATTTGATGTTCATTTGAATTTTGCTCGTGAATTATTATTCAATCCAAAAACTATATTTTTGGAAATGTTAGCTACAAGATGTCAATTTGAAATAGCTATTGGAATCAATGGAAAGATTTGGATTAAATGTGGCAATGGTGTGCAAAAGGAAATCAATGATGGTGGTAATAATAATAATAATAATAATAATAATAATAATAATAATAAGAATCAAGATCAAGGTGAAGATCAAGAAATGGCTGATGCAAGTGAAGAGAATTTAAAAGATTTGAAAAGTACATTAGCAGCAGCTACATTTTTAACTCGATGTCAATTTGTAACACAAGATAAATTAAAGCAAGAGTTGAATAATGCATTCCGAGATATTTAAGGCGTCTGATTATAATGTAGAGGTATAGGTTATTTAATGCAATTTTACAAACATAAATACTACAAGCAATTGAAGGATTAAAGGTAAAAATGGGTAAGAGTTGGGGGGAAAAAAGAAAATTTTTTTGTAGATCCATCTCTGCTCTTGTTTTTTTTTTCCCCAATTCATGACTAGTACACCAAAACTAGATGCTAACCAATTAGCAAGACAACGGAAGAAATTAGAAAAGGATCGAAGGAAGAAAGTTTATGATGATCAACAAGTTCAAGGTACCAACAACTCATCAATAGTCTCGAAACGTAGTGTGGAAAAGTTATATACCCAAGTTTTGCAACCTGAGCTTGGAGAATGGTTTCAATATTTTGTCCCCAAGGGTAAAAGACGATCACCAGCTATAAATCGAGGATATTGGATTAGAATGGAACTGATTCGACAAATGGTTATAAGGATAATCAAGGCTAATGATCTGAATATGTTGGTAAATGTTGTTAATTTAGGGTGTGGATTTGATCCATTGGCATTTCAATTGTTATCACTTTTCAAAAATCAATATAATTTGAACTTTATTGACATTGATTACCCAGATTTGGTCAAGAATAAGTATAATATGATTCAACAATCAGATGAAATTAAACGGCTCATAGGTGATCAAAGCAGCAAATCCAGTGATTTATATGTAATGGAAACCGATACTTATCAATTAGTTGGATGTGACTTGAAAGATTTGGCACATTATAAAGAAATACTACCGAAACTAGTGTCACGTAATGTTGAATCATACCCTATATCAATTAATATATTTATTGCTGAAGTTTCATTAGCATATATGAAACCTCAGTTTGCTAACCCGGTAATTGAAGTATCGAGTCAAGTAAACAATAGTCATTTTTTAATACTTGAACAAATCATGCCAGATGGTGCCACCAATGCCTTTGCCACAAAAATGTTGTATCATTTCCAACATTTAAGAAGTCCTATTCAATGTGTAGAAACATATCCCACTGAGCAACTACAAGTGGAACGATTTAAACAGTATTATCAATATGTTGAAATTAAGAACTTGTATGAAAATTGGAAATTTTTGATATACTACCAAATGAAGAAGAATATATCCACAATTGAAGAATTTGACGAATGGGAAGAGTTTATTATGTTTTGCCAACATTACGTGATTGTGCATGCTACTAATATGGACCAATTGATATATAAAGAAGATATTAACGAGGAACAAAAGAATAAAGACGCTGTTGTGGACATGAGTTTTGATTCCTTGGTCGCATTTTCTTACGACGATAGGTTCAATGATGAACAATTGCAATTGAAATTCCCAGCTATTGCATTCTTTAAAGATAAGATTTATGTTAATGGTGGGTTAAAGCAAACTCGAAATGATGAAAATTTGGAAGTTGATTTACAAAGAGGGGAAATTACCAAATTGGATAAACCCGAGATTTTACCGACGGCAAGGATGTGCCATACATTAACCAATTTAGGTCAGAACCTTATTTTAATTGGAGGAAGATCTCGACCAGGGGTATTTTTCAAAGACGTGTATCTTTTTGATACAGCTAAGAAATGGACAAGATTGGCTGATTTACCAATTGGTCGTTCAAGACATGCAACTGTGAAGATCAGTGATGATCAAGTTTTAATATTTGGAGGACTTGACGCATCATCACCAGCTACTGAAGACGGATTGTTTCTTTTATACAACATCAATACAAATTCTTACAAGACCCTCAGACCTACTGGTGATAATAAAGATAATTGTATAAAAAATCTACAAAGTGCATGTATGATCTACGATGGGAAACAGGGGTATATTTTTGGTGGGATGGAAGACACTAACATACCAATTGTCAATTCCAAATTATATCGATTTGAGCTTATTGGTGAAAATAGTATATCCATCAACAATGTGTTTGAACATGGTCTTTTAAAAAGAATTGGCAGCAAAGCTCAGATACTTGGAAATGGCGATAAATTGTTAGTAGTAGGTGGAGTTTCACCAGATCAACTCTTCACTAAAACCACCAATATTGTGACATTAGATTTGAATAATTTTACGTTCAAATTAGTCGAAATACCGATTGAAATAAGAGAAAAGGTCCCACCAATTTTCATTGGATTTGAATTAGTTCAAATTAATAATAAAGTATCGTACATCATTGGCGGTGGTGCTGTTTGTTATTCATTTGGTAGTTGTTACAATAGTGTATATAAATTAGAATATTAATGTACAATATCATATACTAACTTGTTAAGACGTTGGTAGGTTGAAAGAAGATTTTGGAGGGGAAATGAAGACTTTTTGGTTAGAATTCTTGGCGTTAATTAGTGTAAATTCGGTTGGGTTAGTTCTAGTCATTCATTGTTTTATGAGTATTTTCTTTTTCTTCTTTCTTTGTTAATTTTTTTTTTATTTTGCTTCCAATTTGATCTTGCATTGTTATGTGTAGTTGATTACAAATTAATTAATTAATCTGTGGCTTGGTGATAGTTGGGATATTTTTAACTTTTGAATGTTAAAGATTGGGTTACGGAAAAAAAAAAAAAATGAAAATGTTGGGTTGGGTTTGTAATTGAGTTTATATAACAAAATGGGGTTGGATTCTCTTTTCGTTCTGGGTGGCCTATTACACAACATAGTTAAATCTTTCCATGTATAAAAAACTGGGGAAAAGAAAAAGTTTGGTACTGGCTTTGTTTGTAGGTTTATAAAGCACTATTGCCAAAAGTCTGACCAGATCTTGTTGCAGCCGGCGGTACCATCGGGAGTAGTTGTTGAATAAAGAAAAAAAGGTTAAATCTACACGGGATTGTAAAAAAATATTTAGCATATCGTGCATAATTCACCATTTCTTCATTGTAAATTATTTTTCATATTCGTAAGTATAGATTATCACTGAGATTGAAAAATGGAAAAAGAAAAGCTTAGTATCAACCATCTTTTAACGTAGAATATTACCCAATATTTAAATGAAAAAGGGCGTCATTTTATTTGACTAATATCAAATTGTATTGGTGGCGATTCCACAAATACCTAGTAGTAGTTTGAGAGGCAAATGCATACAATCACAAAATGAAATGGAAATAGAAGAAATGTATTTGAACCAACATTAAGCGAAACAATGTCAACAAACGCCGAGTTTAAATTAACAAGAGTGAAAAGAAAAAAGGAATAAGGGATAAAACAAAACAATGCTGATTAATTTTGTCCATGGATTTCAATTCTTTTGTTGTTTTCTCTTTTCTTTTCTTTCAGGACTTGATGCCACCTGGTGAAGGAAAAAGGATAATTTCAGGAATATAAGTTTACTGGTGACTGTTTAGTGGTTGAAAGATTATGAAGTCGGCTTCGGCAGGTACTCGCATATTACAGTAGTCATTCTAACTCCGCCAATGACTCAAAACAAAAAAAAATCGAACGATAATGACTAAAGTGAGGCAATAAATGACGATGCGACAAGTCGGCAGGCAGAGGTCCACCTAAATTTAGATTCTCTCCTACATTCTGTGCAACCGCATGGAGTAAAGATGTGGCGACGACCCAAGAAAAACAAAAAAGGTGACGCGCCAGATATCCGGTGCATAGGGCACTGCGATTGACTGACCACATACTGCACTAATACATAAATAAAGCATACAATTCCCACATCATATTTTCTTCTCCTTGAAAGATGATGAAAAGTATATTTCATACATAGATGCATAAAGTTTGTTAAATGAAACTTACGAATAGTCTATATGAATAGTGAGTAGAATAGGAACCAACATGAAAGTAGTTCCGTGGGTATTCCTATCAATACTCGCAAGACTGTGATTTTGGTTAGAAGTCAGGCATGGTCTATCTATCAACACCAGGTGACCTCTAAAGAGATAGCTAGTCAGAAATGATCAAAGCGACTACCACAAATTCCCTTGTAATGTGTATTGCCCCCATAATTGGCAAATAATGAGTAGACTTTTTGAGAATCTCTGCTGAAGTGTAGTAATGAGCAATGGTTTTAATTACAACTATGCGGAATGGAAGGGAGGAGCAAAAGCAAGGGAAGGCGTCGTTACTACGACTAAAGTAGAAGAAGAACCAAATGAGGGGTCAACACTGCTATTGCAAGTTTAATTGAATAATAAACTTGTATGATAAAATTTAATTGTTAATTATAGGAAGTAAAATTTTTCAAATATTTCATTTCAAATTTACGTAACAAGTATTACTCCCTCCCCCCCCTCATTTCTGATAGTACATTAAACTTATGGATTGGTAGTTCCCACCTACCCCCTCTTTCTCTCTCCCCCCTCTCTATTTATATGAACTTGTTTCAATGCTTTCAAGACAATCATTGTAAATAAGTTTAGAGTTAATAAAAGAAGATAAGAGTGCTGGCAGTATAAAAAACTCCAAGAAAAGCAAGAAATTATGCAAATTGGTGGTGTAGTAGTAGTCGTAGTCGCGGTCATGCCCCATTAAGTCGTGGTTTGTGTGGCAACAACAAAAAAGAAAGGACAAAAGTATTTACACTAAGAATTATGGTTTTGTGTAACTCTATTCTGTGTTAGTATCAAAATTTAAGGAGGTTTTTTTTTTTTTTTTCTGTGTTATGGTCCTTTCTTCCACAGTCTTTCTCTCTCTAAATCTTCAAACCTTTTATCAGCTTCCCATTTTAGATTGCACTTTGTAATATTTAGTAATGTGCATTGAACTTGTTAATTAATTCAGTTTCGTATTATAGTATAAATTCTATTTTTTGTAAACTTTGTCCTGTCTTAATTTATGACCGAGTCAGGTGAACCAAACACAACAAAACAACATATACATATATATATTATTCTATGTTTTCTTCTTTTACTTCCTCTTGTAAATATAATTACTTTTCTTTTACACTACTCTTCTTATTATAACTACAAATACACCTTGATAATTTCATTCCCTCCCCCTCCTCCTCCTTCTCCTTCTCCTCCTTTCATTATTGAAATTCCCACCAGATATTTATTTCCGGAGTTTTACTTAGTCCAGTGTGGTGTTTATCACAAACTCAATTAGTTTTTACTTTATAGAAAGAATATAAGAAGAAATAAAAAAACGGAGAATAATCAACTACTATCATAATATAAGAATACTTGAAAGCAATATATATATATATAAAAAAAAAAGAATTTATCAGACCCACAAACTTCATTTCACATATCACTTAATAATTTTCCTCCTATTCCCTTCCTCCCTTCCTCCCTCCCTCATTCCCCCCTCAACGTTTTTTTTTCCTTTGTATTTTATTTTAATTAATCCATTTTATTTATCAGTTTCTTTATTCATATATATATAATCAAACTCCTTTTGTTGATAGGCAATATTGGATTACGTATCATCTGAAGAAGATTAAACAACAAATCCCTTCAGTAATGGAAACCATAGAAAAATCCCACAATGTATCTGTGTCTACTGAAATACCACTATCTATGCGATTCTTGCACAAACCTAGACGCTCAGAGGAATTGTATATCAAATCCAACGATCAAACCCAGGCTAACAGTAAATTAAATGCTCGACCCATTCGCATAGACGATTCATCTGATCCATCACCTACAAGTTTGGATTATTTTAATTTAGATGGTGGTATTACTAATACTAAAAATGGCACCCCTCCAGTTTTTTCACCTGAGGAATTGTCGGACTACAAATTGGTTCGCAAAAAATCAGGTGAACTTGTTAAACCATCTTTGAAAAGTCCCCTTTATTATCACAAAAAACGATCACTATCATTACCATCCACTCCTACCTATAAACAAGTGCATTTTGGTGGTTCGACCGATGTGCGTTATTTCCATAAAAAAGATAGGCCAGCAGCTATCTCAGCTTCAAATTCACCCAAATTAGACCCAGCCGATGATGATGATGGTTACGATTATTCTGATGATGACGATGATGATGGCTATGATAACGACTCTTGTGATTCTGATCCTGAAAGCATCGACTTCAACAATAAAAGTTTTGGATTCGATCATCATGATGAGGAGAAACGTCAACGACAACGGCATCAAGGTCTTCATTCTCGCACCGACACAAAGTACCCAAAGAAATTGGAAGGGTTGATTGATTGGCAATTGAAACTTACCAATTTCCCACCATTATCGTATTTGAAAAAGATTGAAAATGGGACTCCAGTTTTTTTGGAAAAAATATTCATATCCGGTGATAGAAAATACTTATTGGGCCATGTGGCCGTACAAAACCTTGCTTTTGAAAAACACATTACCATTCGTTACTCGTTGGATAACTGGATGACAGTGATTGAACTCCCCACTAACTATATCGAAGAAAGACCTGAGGTTTTGAAATTGAATGATTACGATCGATTTGGATTTAAAATTCCATTGAAGAGCTTGTTTAATAGTTTAAAGTTTTCCACAAATTCATCTACCGATTCTTTGGACGCTAGTAGCAATGAAGATGACGGCACTGGTACTCACGAACGAACTTATCAATTGTGTATAAAATATGAGACTAACAATCAAGAGTATTGGGACAATAATGGATCCAAGAATTATGAAGTTAAATTGGTTAGGTCATTCAAACAAATGCCGGATGTCACTAAACCATTTATAAGAAAGAATGTAGGTGTTGTTGGTACCAAGATTCAAGAGCATGCTCGGAAACCAAGATATTCAAACTCCTATCTTAAGCGAGTTGCATCTGACTCGGCAATAGCTACTAGCATGAATTCAAAATCTATTACAGAATCAACTGCAATAGAACCCGCAACTTCTGGTTTGGAATCACCTTCGGAAACTTCAATTGTGGATTCCAGTAGTGGGCTGAGTAATTTTTCTGAAATTAGCGATTTCGTCAAGAATAATTATTATTTGTCGTCACCTTTATTATCATCATTACACAAATCCCCTGATTTATCAGAAGATTATTTTGGTCAAAATTCAATTAAATCACCAGCATTGACTCCAGAAAATACAAGTTCAGCAAAATACAAGACCAAGTTTAAACCTCATTTATCGAAATTGGATACTTCGGATTTTAATAGAAATTTCGTTGATGAAAGTTTGAAACTGGATCATGGAAAACAACCACTGCAACTTGAAAAAGAAGAAAATCAAGGCTTAGGAATTAAATCCCAACAAGTTAATGGGAAAAGTGATTCTCATAGTAGCAAATCCAATAAAAAACAAGATTCTACCGGTTCGAAGAAAAAGAGTTCTTCTTTAGGGCCTTCGTTTTCTGGGTTGTCTGCAGCAAATAGAACAAAGTTTCTTAATTCTAAAAGTTATAAGGAATTATTGGAGAATTATTGTTTTTTCTCCTCAAATACTGCTAGTGGTGTTGATGCTACAATTACTGTAGGTTCTAATGGTCAACCAAGGACCAATAATAATAATAACAATAATGGTGGTGGCAGTCGAAATAGCAGCAGTAGTAGCAACAGCAGTTCTGAAAGTAACAACAGTAAGACTAGCACCAATGATGGTGATGAAAATGTTAAAGTTGCAAGAGAGAATTCGTTCACCATTTCATCGTTTTTGGGAACATGAGAATGTTGTTTAGTTGTTTTCCATGCTATGTTGTATTTTATTGACTACTGAATTGAAAAAAAAAAAAAAAAAAAAAGAACTTGCCATAACAAATGCATTTCTGATATATTCAAGTATCAGCTGTTGATGGTCATGATAGTTTAATTTTTTTATTTTTGTTTCGTTTTGTTTCAGTTCATAAGTTCATGTTTATATTATTATGTATTGTTTTATTTGGTTTTAGTTCAGTTTAGTTTAGTTTAGGTTTGTCTTTGTCTTTATATTAATGATGATGATACCCATTATTTTTAAAATAGTTTTGAAAGTAAAAAATGTTTATTTATCTATAAGAGAGAATTGATTGTAACCCGTGTGTGGTCTCTCCATATCCTCCCCAACATTTTTAACAAATTGAAGAGGTGATAATGGATTTTAATACTGGTGGCCGATTCCTCGTTGAAAGTAATTGACTAGATTGAAAACTAAGGCATCGTTGTTGCACTAACGTTTATGTAATGTGTTGCAAAAAAAAAAAAAATAAAGAGTACATTAATATTAATGTTGTCCAAATATTGTAGGTTTTTTGATTACTTCTATTCTCATGCTTCATGAAATAATTCAATGTCACGATCAACAGCTTAATCTCAGAAACCAAGTTTACGGAATTGTCTATTATTATTAAACTCTCGTATTTAAAAATTACAGCTCAATATGAATCATGTTATTCTCCAAAAAAAAAAGAAAAATATATTTCCTATTAAAAAAAGTAGTAATAATACAAATTACGTTAGATACATAAAAAAACCCTCCATTAATAAATCAATTTCCTTGTGTATATGACCTTTAAAATCAATCAATCAATCAAAACAATACATTTTAACTTCTCCATTTTCTAAACCAGCAACAAATCTTGAATCACTTAATCCAACACATGAAACGCTCAGATTATTAGTAAATGTATGTAAACATTTTCCATTTTGTAAATCCCATACTTTAATTAATCGATCATGAGCACCACTAATGATTCTAAATGTATCGGCAGCAATAGACCAAACTCCTTCAATATGACCAAATTGAGTTCTTATACATTTTCCCGTGGCAACATCCCATAATTTGATGGTATTATCTAATGCAGAAGTTAAGAAATGTGTAGGATATGAATTAGTACTTGTTGCAGTATTGTTGTTATGGGAAGTGAATGTGGTTCTATTAATTGTTGCTTCATCGTTTGATAATGATATATTGCTGTTTCCTAATGTTGTGGTGGTGGCAGCTGCTGAATGTTGATTATTTTCAGAATCACTTTCACTTTCATCTTCTATTAATTCTTCTTTATAAGTAAAAGGAATAATACATTGAACTTGTCCTATATGACCATTATTTTCCATACCCCCGAAAACTTTGATACATTGATTACTATTCATATCCCACATTCTAACTGTTGTATCATCACTAGCACTAAAAATAGTATTTGAAGCCAGATGAATTTTGACATGATTGACCCAATCAGTATGACCTCTCAATGTATAGCAAGTTCTTGAATCAACATGCCATACTCTAACCGTATGATCAGCTGATCCTGATACAATGGATTTATTGGTAAAATCAACTGCAATAACAGCATCATCATGTCCTCGATAAGTGGCAATACATTGTCCCGTATGATAATTCCATACTTTAATTGTTGAATCTAATCCACCAGTAATTAATTTTTGATTATCAAAAACTAATGCTCTAACTCCTTTGGTATGACCAGTTAATGTTTTAACACATTCACCACTATCAATCTTCCATATTTTTATTGTTGTATCATATGATCCTGTCATAAGATATTTCCGATTAAATTGTAAACATGTAACTCCGTCACTATGTCCAGTAAATGTTTTAATTGTATGAGTTCCTTTACGCCAATTTTTCTCTAATTTGAATCTTTCAGAATAAACTGATTTCCATGGACGCTTTTTCACTACAACTGATGGAGGTATAGTTTTTTTGTGGTTATCTTCTGGTGTATCAAGTTTTAATTTTTTCTTGTCTGGTTGTCCCTCTGCATCCAACACTTGTGATTGTGATGACCCTTGTTGTGGTTGTTGTTGCTGTTGCTGTTGCTGTTGTTCGTCATTTCTTTTTATAGGTTTAATATTATCATCATCAGTCATTTCACGAGCTCTTTTCATATGCATCAAAGGTAATCCCCAACCACAATTTGGACATTTTCTATCAATATGTTGTTGACACATATAATGCCATACTCTATCATCATCAGCTAAACTTTTCCATTTACGAGAAACTTGGGCAGCATTACATAATGATCGACAGTCCAAATAACATAAGATTTTAAGGGATATTTCTTGGGGTAAAGTCGATATAAAATCAATTTTAATCAATGAAGAAACTTCTTGGGAAATAAATGATAATTGGGGGAAACAACATTGACTTAATAATCCTTGTAATATTAATTGACGATGTTGTACTGGTGCGGCACTGAAAATTGACCATACATGAGTTATTGCTTGTTGATCACCATTAGGTAATTTATCCAACTGATCTTGAATCAATTTCATTCGAACTTCATCAGTATGTTTATTGCAAGTAATATCAGGATTATGACGATAACAATATTTATGGAAATTATCCTTAGGGATCATATTGGCGTCACTAATATGTTTTACTAAAAATGGCGTCACAACAGAAACTTCTTGATTAGGTAGGTCATCTGTGATTTGATTAGATATTGTTTGTATTGATGAGGTTGCTTCTGGGGATGACGGTTGTGTTTGAATGAAGTCTGAAGGGGTTTTACTTATTATAGTTGATTTGGTATGTGATGAGTATATGGTGTCTGGTAAATAATGTGTTGTAGATACAGACGTCGTAGTTGTTGATGATGATGTCAGTTGGGTTTGAGATGGTTCTGTTGTGGTTGAATTTATTAGATTATTAAAGTTGTTGGTTGTCTTTGATGATGAAGATGAAACCTCATCACAATTATTTAGTAAGTTCATAACTTGGAGTCCTCAAGCAGTTGGAGTTGTATGAAAATAGTTTGGTTGTTGATTCCTGAATTGGATTTAATGTTTGACAACAAACAAAAAAATCCCAGAAGCTAGGTTGTAATCACAACTAATATAAACAAAAAGAATAAGATGGGGAATGTTGTGAAATATATAAGTAATAAACCCCCGGTAGAATGTGTTATTCAAATGGAAAATCCACAATAATAATAATAATGACTTGAACAAAATATGTGAAGCTTTTTAACTTGAAAATTTGAAGTGGCAGAAAAAAGAAAGAAAATAATAATCTGTGGCTTCTTTCCATCACCATTTTATATGCAAATAGGATTTCTTCTGCTAAAATTTGAGTACTGCATATTAATATTGGCATCACCCACCCACCCGCTTTCTCGTTATTACACAAAACCCAAAAGACTATTAATCGAAAAGAAAAAGAGAGATTGTAACAAAACGTGACATTACAAAACTGGTCTTATTATATCTTTTTTACTTCTAGAACTTAGCGAACCATTCCCCATTGCTCGGGCATTGATCATCATGGTTTTGATATTCTCTAATTCCTTATTTGAGAACAACTAAAATAATTACTACCGCTTAAACTTTAATTATTGACTTTTAACGAATTGTATAGGAGGAGAGAAGAAGAAGAAGAGGGGGACATCCAAAAAAAAAAAAAAAAATAGTCATTCTCGGGTCATTTAGCTATTGGTCCGACCCGAAAGTTGGATTTGGATCTACATTTTTATATATAGTTTAAACAATTTCAATACGAAAAGAGGATTTTTGACCTGTTTGACGAAAAACTATTACCCAATTAAATGGAAATTACTAAAACAGCAATCTTTGCATAATTTCACACTATATTGTTATTATTATATATTGAAAGCAACAAATGGACAATCTGGAAAGATTACAATTTGTACATTTCAAATTAATAGTTAGGCAAACCACAAGATTATATTTTGGTTAGTTAACTATTTTTTGCCAATATGTTCAGAAAGGAAAAAAAGTGGTTTTCGTCTCATGCACTACTGTAGTTGCCGCCACCACCACCACCACCACCACCACAATAATGCGACAGGTATTGTATTGTTGCAGCCACAATTGCAATTGTTCAAACCATGTCATTTCATTTCATGACCAAAACTTTAGATAAGATTACAACAATAATTGATAACAATACAACTGTACATAATGAAACCTTATCACAAGTTAGTTTTATTCTTTTTGTTTTCATCATAAGTTGTTGCAGATGATTTTGATTGTGTACTTAATTATTTCTTTTAAGATGAGACTATTCACAATATTTTGAAAACAAAAGATTACAGCAACTTTATTTCAACAACTAATGGTTTGTTAATGAAGTTATAATCTGAATTATTACTAATTATGTAATTCCTTTCTATTTAACTTATTTTAGAAAGAATTGTTTTTCATTGTTATTCATACAAAAAAAGCATAAAAAGAACGCGTTTACTTAGAAGTGATTGATCGATTAACTAACAATATATTATCAATCATTTTGATTTTTGTTGATACAAAGTTTCAAACAAAAATTGTGGATCTTTTTTGTTTACTGCAATTATAGACGATAAACTTGAAGATATGGCTGTGGCAAAACAAAACTTAATTCACCAATTCAAATTGTACTTTGTGATGCGTCAACTTTATATTAATCTGAAGTCCACGTGAAATAATGATAGCTTCTATTATCTATGTGTCGCCTATTAATGCCAGTTTTGTATAAACACTTTTGTCGTTGATAAAATTGACGATAGTTGGTAAAAATATTTTGCAAAAAAAAACCCAGCAAAGAACTAAATCAATCATTATCTTACATAACTCAAGTTTCATGGACTCCATATAACTAAATGAATTGGTACTCAACCACAATCACTGCTGATACTGTTATTATTAAACTGATATCTCTATATTCGCCTAAGAATGACCTGGAATATTCTAGAAGTGAGCCTGTATTGCATATAGTAATCATCATCTCATCTGAAAAAAAAAAAAAAAATTTGGTCAAAGAATGGAAAGTCCTCAGTACATAAACAGTACACAATATCTCGTAAATGTCTGAAGAAGGTGCTCATATTGATAAAAAGGCTAAAATAGAAGATAGCAGCATGTCTGAAGAAACCAAACAACAGCAAGAAATATTTTCTAGTGTGGGAGAACAAGCTCAAGAAGTCGACAACGCTATTAAACAAACAGGAGCTGCCGATGCTGAAGGACACCCAGTTCAAGAAGTTGAATCTTTATGTATGAACTGTCATAAGAATGGGGTGACCAGAATGTTATTGACAAGAATTCCATATTTCAGAGAAGTTATTATAATGTCATTTGAATGTCCTCATTGTGGATTTAAAAATAGTGAAATTCAACCAGCAGCTCAAATTGCAGAAAAGGGGGCAAGATATGTATTAAAAGTTGAAAACAAAAAAGATTTCAACCGTCAAATTGTCAAATCAGAAACTGCTACGGTTAGATTTACTGAATTAGATATTGAAATTCCTCCGAAAAGAGGTCAATTAATCAATGTTGAAGGTATTTTACAAGAAATGATTGAAGATTTAGAATCTGATCAACCACAAAGACAAACCGTTCAACCAGAAGTCTATGAAAAAATTGAGCAAGTGATAAACAAAATCAAGCTGTTCATTAATTGTGACCCCAATACTGTTCCATTAACAGTGACTGTGGATGATCCAGCAGGTAATTCGTGGATTGAATATGTTCCCGGTGAACCAACTCATAAATGGGCCATGTATGAATACAATAGAACTGCTGAACAAAATGTATTTTTGGGATTAATTTCTGCTGATGATGTTGCTCAACATAGACAAGCTGAATTAGCCAATAAAAAGCAAGCCACTGATTCAAACATATCATCCAATTTAAATAAAGAACAGCCACAATCAGAAGGAGAACATTCCAATCTTCACACTACTGGTTTCAAATCTGATGCGTCTGAGATTGAAAATTTCAGTAATGAAGTCCAAACATTTGCTGCCACTTGTTCCTCATGTTATAAACCATGTGAAACTCATATGAAAACAGTTAATATTCCTCATTTCAAGGATGTTATTTTAATGTCCACTGTATGTGACCATTGTGGTTATAAATCAAATGAAGTAAAAACTGGTGGGGCTATTCCAGAAAAGGGTAAAAGAATTACATTAAAAGTGACTGATCCTGAAGATTTAGCTCGTGATATTTTGAAAAGCGAAACTTGTGGGTTAAATATTCCTGAATTGAATTTAGATTTGACTCCAGGAACTTTAGGCGGTAGATTTACTACTATTGAAGGATTATTGACTCAAGTTTTAGAAGAATTACATAGTAGAGTTTTCACTCAAACTTCAGATTCAATGGATGATGAAACTAAAACTAGATGGACGGGATTTTTTGCAAGATTACAAGATGCTATCGATGGGAAAATTGGATTCACTATTGTTATGGAAGATCCTTTAGCTTCTTCTTATATACAGAATGTTTATGCTCCCGATAATGATCCAAATATGACTATTGAAGAATTTGAAAGAACTTTTGAACAAAACGAAGGATTGGGTTTGAATGATATTAAGACAGATTAGAGCATAGTTAATATGTATGTGTATAAATAATTCTTTTTATTTTTCATAAAAACAAACATTATTAAACCATGTATATTCTTCTATTATTATCTATAAAAATTCTTTTTTTTTTTTTGGCTACCACTAGCTATTTCTTCCTTTTTTCATCAGATTTTAAATCATCAAAGGCATTTTTCCAAGATGACAGTTCAAGAATCTCTTCAATACTACCAACATCAACCAATGAACCACTATTTTTGCTTTCATATTCATTAACTTCTTCAGGATCCATAAATGGCGACACTTTTACTTCATCTTCAGTAGTTATAAATTCTCTTTGAGGATTTTGTGATGGAATTTCAATAAACAACTTTGGATGAGAAGGTTTCACATGTTGAGAATGATTAAGCTTAGCCACTGGTGTGCTAGGATAGTATACTCCACTTGAAATACTATGATCTCCATAAATCACCGAATTCCTTTCGGTACCTACTGAAGAGGAATCACGGACATTTATATCACTCAGATTTCTTTTGCCAGCTTCATCAGTGACAAATATCGTTGGAGGATTCTTATTAATCAATAATTGATCATTCCGCAAATAACTGTTTCTGGCCAATCTTTTATCAAAGGCAAGGTTTGTATCTTTAATACCTAATCGATTGTCCTTTTTAAACTTCCAACGACAAACATAAGTAGCAATAGTTTCATAGACTCGCTTGGTATGTAAACGTTTCATAACTTTCTGTATCAATAACCTTCTATCCAAATAATCAATTAAATTAAAACAATTACTTGTATCAAACGATGTGTATAATGGCAATTGCAATAAAATTCTCGTAAAGGATATACCAGGATCATTATTCAACTCCATACATAACAATGCCTCTTCAATAAACATTTCATAAGCTTTCCGTCTTTCTCTAATCTTGGGGATATCCATTTGTTCCATTGTATGTTCAATGGCTTCATAATTAATGGTCACATCATATGGATCATTGGGATTATTTCTAATAATCCATTTTTTGCACAATTCCGGAATTGTTAACAGCCCAGTATAAAAATGGAACGATAAGGCACCTTCAAGTGAATGTAACAATTTGGGTAATTCAATTGGTTTAATGTAACCGGTCCCTTGAGGATCAAATTTTTGCCAAGTTCTTTTAAATTTCCGGATTTCTTCTCTTTGAATCAATTGGTTATAGCTTTCTTTATGTCCAATATAATCAAAACTATCTAAAATCAATGAAATAAACATATTCAAAAATATGTACATTGATATTATGTTCCAGGCAATGAAAAGAATATAAGCATATTGTTTATTGCCACAATCACTGTTATCAAGATTATTTTCACTGGTGCAAAATGGTTGAGCTAATGCAAAATCTTCCATAATATAATTCCATCCTTCTCCAAAACTGCATCTAAATAAAACAATCAATGCCTTGGGGACTGATCTTAAATTAATATTTCCAGTAGTATTAGGACCTAGTCTTGTCATTCCAAAAATTTGATTCATGGCAATTGCGAAAACCAAAAATACAATAATCCATGTAAATACCAAGGAAATCAAAGATGGCAAGGACGCAGAAGCAAATCGCAAAAGTTGACTCAATCTGTTACTACGAGGAATCACAAACACTAAAATAGCAACCAAGAATAACTTGTTAATATTTATCAAGGGGGAATTGGGGTCCAAAAAGTACGACCCTGTAGTAGTTCCAAAGGCACCTAAAGATACCACCAAATTAAAAATATTCCACTTGTATTGCATAAATGTAGAAAATCCTTGTCCCGTGAAAAGCATAATTGAATTTACGAAAAACATACTGGATGCAATCATGTAAATCAGAGTTCTAAATTGATTCAAACTATCATATGACGGGAAACATTCTAACAATAATGCTATGACATGAAAAACCAAAACACAATTCAAAGTTCTTGTCCAAACAGGATTTCTTTCCACGGTCATTCTGTAACAAAATCTTCTTATGACATGAAGATTGTCAATATTCTTTCTTTTCGAAGGTTTAACTTGCACCAATATCTTCTTAACTCGATACCAAGATATCTGATCAGTTGTCATATAAGCCCTTCCAGTTGATCTCGAGTAATTACTAATGATCACAGATACAAACAACGTCAAAATAAAGATAATACTGACAAAATTGAAAAGAACCACAAAAAATCCATTGAATGGAGTCGCATTGGTTTCCTTAGGGGTACCGACCCCTGTACTAGCCATGACATTGTTTAATAAGTCGACCCAACCTTCTAATGAAACAATTTCAAACAAAGTAGCAAATGAAGATGCAAATCGGTTGAATTCCAATTGAGGATTGGTATACACGTTTGGGCTAACAATTTGCCAATTGAACACAGAATTCTGATATTCATTGTAACAAGAACTCATGTCAGACTCTCCATCAACGCAATATCCAAGTCGTCCATTAAAGATATTCAATCCCCAAATTGAAAATGGAAGCAATAAACAAAGGGAAATAACTGCAGCATTAATAATTTTCCAAAATCCAGCAATCATTGTGTTATGGAAATTGGCTTTTGCTGTATCACTGACCGTTAACAATCTCAATGCTCTCAATGCTTTCAACCCCCTGACAATTCTTGACAACTTCCCGTCATTTTTCAAATAAGCAATTGTTTCTATCCACAAGGAAAGCAACACCACAAAATCAATAAGATTCCAAGACGATCGAGTATAAGCATTCGGGGTAAAGATGAAGCCATCAGCGATTACTTTGATAGAAAATTCAATGGTAAATATCATCACAAATACAAATTCTGCCCAAAATACCCAGGGCTCACCGGCATGATCCATACGGAAAATAGGAGTCATATAACATGCAATTACAACTAATGTGATTGTTGCAATGAACATTAATACAACCATAGCTTCTGCTACAGGCTTGTAAGGAACAGCACCATCAATTCTTTCTCCATAACTTGGTTTCACCATTTTTTGACACAATCTACGAAGTGGATGATGTGGCCCAATTACATAAAACACATAATTATATCGTGGATTGGCTTCTAAAAACTCGTTTTGTTTGCTGACAATATTCTTTCTTTCTTTAACAATAGTTCGAGCAAAATTTGCTGGATTGAAATTTTCCAAAGATACTTTCCTTCCCTCAGCCTTATTTCCATAAAATGGGTTGTTTTTGAATAAATTGAGGGTACGCCAGTAATTCACCCCTAACCATCGTTTCCATGTCGATGTAGGTAAAGTTCTTATTGCTTCTCCTTCATCATCATCATCGATTTCGTTGCGAGCATCGTTTTCCAAAAAATCATTCACAGCAGTACCGCTCAAAAGTAAATTGACAACTGCTTCCTCTAGTTCATCTTTAACTTGTTTTCTTCTGAATAATTTTTTCTTGATTTTGGATAGCAACCCTGAGTCCTGTTCAATATCTTGTAGTTTGTTTGTCATGGTGTCAATAAATTGCAATAATTGCTGTTTCCGCTTGCCTTCTTCAGAAACCTCTAATGTTTTAGCGATAACGGCAATGAAAATATTGAGGATAATCATATTAGACAACATGAACCATCCAATTAAGAAAACTGACCCAAATGATCGAGATGATGTGGTTGTAGCATATTGTTGCATTCCATAAAGTATCTCTGTCCAGTTTTCCGTCGACGTGATAACATACAAAGCAATGAAAACTCCTGGCAACGTGGTCATAGGGAAATCAAGATCACCGGCTTCATCTTGTGAGACAACTCCTTCAAAATATCTAGCCAAGATTATGCTAACCAAAAAAAGTAAGATAAAGTAAAACAATGCTAAATCAAAAATTGCTTTGAAATTTCTCATTATTTTCAACCACAAATTTCTTGTAATCGAAGTCCACAATACTACTCTATAGGCTCTCATCACTTGAAAAACAGTTAACCAGTAATATGCATGTCCGAGGGCAGTTTTAATTGGTCCAATAATAATTATGGTGGTGATTACTGCCAAAAACAAATCAAAACAGTTTCTTTTCACTCTGAAAAATAATCTCCAATTTGGAAAGTAAAAAGCAAAACGCAAGATAACTTCAACCATAAACACACCAGTAAAAGATGCTTCAAATCGATACAATAGATGTGCCCTACGATCAGACATATCAGACCTTCTGAAGCATTGGACAAATAAATCGATAATAACACAGATCACAAAAAAAAATTCAAGGTTATAATACCATTTTAAAAACACATTTTGGTTTTTCAAAAACTCAAGTCGTTCTTCGTGCATTTGGACATCTTGATCTGCGTATCCAAATATTTTAAAAATACGTCTTCCTTCACGTTTCTTCTTCTTTTCTTCTGCAACCTCCATTCTAGTGATATTGAATGACGCAACTATGATAGCAATAAACACATTGATTAACCAAACTGTCATTACAAATATACATCCAATGAAAAATAAACAGGCTGCCATATTGTCTGTATCCATAGTGTAATACATAATATCAGTAAATGTATTTGCACTCATAATAACAAACACAATTTCTAACGATTGCAATATATTGTCAAAGTTTAATGTTCCATTGTAGGGATTATCCCCAGATACACATTGCGAATACATGGGACATCGGTAGCCTTTTATAACGTTTGACGACAGGCCATCCCTCATTAAATACGCTGTTGGTGCTCCATCAAGGCCAATATAAGATCCACAATACAGATCAGAATTCACAAATGTGTCGGTTGGATCATCGGGATTGGTCCACACACAATGTCTGGTTAATGAAGATTTGAACGTTTGTACTCCTATTATACCAAAAAATAGCCAAAAGCAGGCAATAAAAATTGAAACATCAATCAACTGAGGAATGGCTATCTTACATGCAGTCAAAATGGTGGTAGTACCAGTAGTCAAGTTACAAAGTCTCAAAATACGAAGACAACTGAGTGCTCTAAACAACATAATGTGGTGATCGGCATCATAGTGATTGATTGATAAAAATAATGAAATCCAAAAACAAACCATCGATATAAAGTCTACTCTTTGCCAACTGCTTCTGAAAAATGCTCTTTTCAAATTTAGTTTTTCAAAAGTATTGGGTGTTGGTTTGAAAAAAGTGTTTTTGGCCTCTAACATCTGTTTAGGCACTGGAGTAGTTTTATCTAAATCCTCAGGATCATTTGCTTGGGATCTGAGGGGTATATAATTCCGATGGTGCAGGTCCATATGATATTTGTCTTTCAAACCAAATGATCGATTTGATTCACCTAATAAATCCTGCCTACTATCATTCAAGTCAATTTCTCTAATCTCACTATCTTCGCTAGAGCTTCTTTTATCATTTTCCTGAGATATGAACTTTTCTTGTCTTTTCTTTTCCGCTCGGGACTTGAAAATGCCTAAAGATTTCAAAATTTTTGAAATGTAATTCTTACTAAAATATTCTTTGGTAATTTCATTTTTGGGATATGGCAACCCTAATTCATCAAACATTATGTGATCATCGTAAAATCCGTAAGCTATGATTTTTCCTATGACTTCTGCTGTATAAATGACATTTATAACCATGAGCAAATAATCTGCCCAGTTATATCCTTTGATAAAATATCCATTAAGCACAAAAGGGTTCCATTGTCTATAAGTCAATAAGCATACTTGCAAAATCAAAATGACCAAAAGGAATGTGTTTATGAATTTGTTCTCACACACATGATAGCAAAATTGTCGAACTTTAGACTCGGGAGTGAATATACCCAATGACTTCCCAAATAAATACATAGTGTCAAACTCTTGGAAATTGGTTCTGTTGTTCTGATGCAGTTTTTTAGGTAATCGGAGATAGTCTGTTACTGGGACTTCACGTGAGTACTCGTGTTGTCCTGTGCTTGATATTTGCAGTTTGTTCGTTTGCTGTAGATACAACCCCAATCCCTCAATATTTGAATCTAAATTGGTGTCGCTTTCATTTCTAAGAGATGTATTACCAACAGATGTTTTATCACTTTTGTTGGTGGACTTGTTTGACTCATCAAAAAACGTAAAATGTTCACTCATTGGTGTGGGTAAAGGTAAACTTGCTTGAGACTCTACTGCACTCAATCTTTCGGTATTTTCTTCGTTTCGTCTACTACTCCCCCCTGCACCAGCAATACGATCTGATATTCTTGAGATTGCATTAGCAATTCTAGGGGAAGAACCACCCCCGTCTTTGGGATAGGGTGACATCAACGAGCCTGTTTCCAAAAGCCCCGGGTCAACTGGTAAACCTAAATTCGACCTAGTTTCAAAGGGAGAATTTACCACGTATTTTGACGAAGTGTCGCTTTTGTTTTTATTTGTGTTTGGGTTGGAAATGAAGGGGGATAAATCATTCAAAGGAATATCAGTTGTGAAATTCACAAAACTAGAATTTTCATCACCTGAAGTCTCTTCTCTCTGTTGTGTTGTTGATTTGGATAACTTATTTACAGGGAACCAATTTGCTTCATTTTCCTTAGTACCCAATGCATAATTTAATCCTTCCTTTAGCTCATCCAAATCTTCATCTTCGATTGCATGTCCTAGACTTGGTGTTGATGTAGCTGAATTAGGCGTCCTAGGTGAGCTTGGTCTGCTCAAATGTAGCACATTAAGTATGTCTCGTCCACTTCGCGATGATCGCTTGTCTGAGTGAATCAGTAATGAATCTGGTGCTCTGTCTTGAATTTGGTGCAACTCGGGTATCTCTACACTAGCTAAATCGTCTTCATTATGCAAAAAGGATTGTCTCTGCCAGTACTGTGAATCAGATATGTATGTCTTATTTGGGTCGTAATCTTCGTCATAAGATGCCTGCTCTTCTTCCAGAATATGTTGTATGTTGAGATTTGATTCAGTCGGAGGGTTTATAATTATACCAGGTCTACCTCGACTTGAATGGGTATTACTGTTATTATCCATGATTTATTAAAAGTCTTTAGAATTAGTTGGTTGGTCTCTATTCCATGCAGGGAAGTCTATTAAAAAAAAAAAAAAGAATCAATAACCAAGACCTAAATTCAAAGGTATGAATATCAAAAGCAATGGATTGTGAAGAACTGCCGATTTCTGGAAGAGTGATATTCCAAGATTCTTCGCTTAAACTTCTGGTGTATAAACACGATTCTGTTTTCTCTTTGCAGTTGTATAAGTTAATAGTGGTGGTGGTGTCTGATTTAAAGCTGGAAAATAAAGTAAAGAAAAAAATAGATTTAGATTTCCTGCCAAGATCTTAAAAGGGTAGTGTGTGGTTGTAGTAGTCGTTGTAGTAGTTACGATCTGACACGTATTATGGCTTAGGGATGAAATATATGTTGTTTGCAGAAGCAGATCACACTGTATCTAATTAAAATATTTATTCTAAAGTGATATTTAGTCAATCATATATATTCTTACTTCTTTTAGGTCGCTTAATTGATCTATTTTTATGGTGATGATCCCTCCTATATTAGAGGCGAAGCAAGTGTACGAAAGTTAAGAAAAAAAAAATGACATTGGCAGTGTTAATCTACA
Source organism: Candida dubliniensis CD36 (assembly GCF_000026945.1). Lineage (NCBI taxonomy): Eukaryota > Fungi > Ascomycota > Pichiomycetes > Serinales > Debaryomycetaceae > Candida > Candida dubliniensis. The sequence continues at coordinate 228,733 of NC_012860.1, read as the reverse complement.
ATAGCATCTATGATCACCAAAATCACCACAACAGTAATGAAAAAAAAAAAAATGATTGATTTATAATCGAGTTTCTTCATTTGAGATCATAACGTATCCTATCCTATACTTGTAGTGAAATTTGGTTATAGAAATGAATTGTCAATTACACATTGTTGTGAAATCTACATTATCTTAATGAGCACGTGACATGATTTTTTAGAAGACCGACACACACACACACAGAGAATCCTTACAAAAGTCTAGCCAAGCGAGCAAAGACTGAAAAGCAAAAACACAAAAAAAATCTTTTCATTTGTTGAGACAGTAGCCCTTGTATCTATAGAACCACAACCATGAGTGTGTTGAAAGCGTTACCATCCAAGGCTAGGTTGGCAGAGGTCAGAAAAACTTCATTTAGAATATTTGATCAGTTTTGGAATCCTAATGCAAAAAGAAACCCAAATAAAATATTAAAAGCACCTTTGAAAGGTCCAGAATATGTGAAGTATTATGGTGACAATAATGCTGTGCCTACATTCAGTGATTTCAAAATTTGGTTTCCTCAGTTACAGCTAGTGGATCCTAGAGAAGCACATAGAGTATTCATAGTTGCAGACAGAAAAAGAAGAAATAAGGGTGCTCCTAAAAAGAAGAAGCAATGATTCTGATGTGTATTTTTATTTCCATTTCCTTGTATATACAATTATAAATATATATTCAAAGCCTATTTTGATTTGATTCGCTTTTTTAAGTTGAATGTGTCTGTTATATCATCTAGCAGAATGGAAGTGTTTCCCAACAAGTGTCTCTTTTTTCTTGGACTTGTGAACCTGTTTGTTGTGAAAACCGTTTCCCATAATGTCCCTTGTGTAGTGCTATATATTATGGTAATTTGATCAGTATCTGGTTGAGTATTCTTAATTGTACCATTTGTATCAAATATTCTCTGGGGTTTGTCATTGTCATCATTCAACGTGACAACCAGTTTTTCTGTAATTAGTAGCAATTTATTGTCAATTTTGTAAAAGTCAAAGACAAAAGTGTCCACCTCCATTATTGATTTGATTTCTGCCTCTATACTATCCGACTCAGTTAACCTAAAATGGCAGCCAATTACATACGTATTGTTAATACAAATATATATCTCAGACTCATGTGAATAAACTTTTGTAATCTCAAGAGTTTCAGGTAATGTTATTGTTCCGTAAACAAATTTATCCCACGATTGTTTCCAACCCTGTTTGTCTTTCAAGTTTAGTTCTACCGACTTGATTACTCGTAATAAACTTATTTCAATTATTTGAATATGCAATTGTGGTCCTTGAAGATCTGATACAGCAATGTATTCTCTATCAGACAGGAGTGTTACCCAATTAGATTGAAACTGGTTACTACTAAAATGCAAATGACCATCTGAGCCCATATTATATCCATTATCCATGATCTCCACGTCAAGTAACGGTTCAATTTTCCTTCTCTCGGAAACCTGTCCTAGAATATTATAAATCAACAAATTGTATCCAAAAATAGTTTCGTGGTCGCTAAAAACTTGTAACCAAGTGCCTTTACCTGACCACGATAGTTTTGGCTCAGTTGTCAACGTATTTGGTAATTTGATCAGCTTTATAAGAACGCTGACAGATCCCTCGTTGTAAAAATGATATAATATTGGAGGCTTGTTATATTCAAGGGTGCTTGCAAGTATGGACCAGAATCTATTGTCATGACTAGGACGAATTAAGAATGATGACATTGGTTTGTAGATTGTGAATAATACGTGCGTGCAATCCAAAGAAAACACCCTGGCTGCTAGATTATGTTTTGAAAATATTAATAGTTGACGACTGTTGGTATACGCCCCTAAATCTTTTTCCAACGATGGTGGGGGGATCCATTCTATACTTTCAATTCCTTCATTTCTGGGCTGCTTGATAAAAATAGGTTCTACATCTTCATTTCGGAAATCAATAATCATTGCAATATGTAAATTATCTATTACCACTGCGAGCTTTGTGGATACTGAGTCTGGTAGTATATGCTCCCATTGCAACTGTGATACAACATAAGAGCTTGTGTGATTAATTTGAGAAAACAGTCTCGTAAGTGTTTGAATGTTATATGATCGATAGATAGTTGATGTTGGTAAATTTAGTATTTCCAACTTATTCTCCTCGTGTTTCAATCTGGCAATGTACTTGTGGCATAATGATACAGCCAAAATATCTGGTCTCATGTTCAATTACTGTTGGATCATTTGGGGAAATATAAACAAAGAGAGAAATCGATGTATTTTGTTGATTTAAGAGAGATTCGCGTTTCATCCAAGGAGAAAAAAAAAATATATATGGTGAAATCATAGAAATCGGATAATATTACATGAGCGAGAAAGAGACAGAGAGAAAAAAAAAAAAGAAAGAAACAGAAAATCATCTAATTCAAAACCAAAACATTGAAATCAAACTCAAAATATTCCAAAACTTACAACCTTGAGTACCCATACATACGTTGAATGACTTTCTTCTATTACGACTTAATTTCAATAAACTAAATAGATATGAGAACACTTGGTGTTGGTAAGCAAAAAGCACCGACAAGAAAGAAAACAAAAAAGCAAGCTAAATTGGTACATGATACAGACGATGATGAACAAGTCACTCCACAACCAAGCTTGCTATCGAGGAAAAACCAATTATCTGATTTATTTTCTTCTCAAGAGAATTTCAATAAGAACCCAGCTCCTAAAAAGCGGCAAACATTTGAAGAAGATGGAGAATTTGTGTATAAACGAAGTCAATCACCCACACAACAGTCTCGTAAGAAAAGAAAGGTCAATACCCCAGTTACTCAATTACATGAGGAAATGGATTTGATGGCACGAGAAGATATAGATAGTGATTCTTCAGATGATATATTCAATTTGAGCAGAAAGAAAAAGAAGCAACGAGCCAAAGGGCAATCCATCAAGAATCCTACAAAATTGAGGTCTCCTTTAGGAAACGGATACAATTCGGATGATTATATAGAGCAAGTGTCTCGTGAAACTTTGCAATTGCATGATAATGACAAAACGGTTTCTAATAAGAGAAGACAGTCCTATTTGAACCGAGGGAAGCGGGTTTCTTCAATTGGCAATGGGTTTGTGGGAGTGCCCCACAAAGAGGTTCCTGTATCTGATTATTATAAACTTTTGGATACCACTATGCCTGGACCAGATAGGTTGAGGCAATTGTTGATATGGAATATGAAAAAACAATTTGAGAAAGATGAGGAAGATTTGAAGCAGCATGAGTCAGAGGATCAAACTGCACCAAGTATAGCAAGAGTAATCAAAGAAGAGATCATACGAGATTTGACAGAAAAAAAGATTTCTACAAGTTGGTATGATAACAGAAGCAACAATATAGAAACAATAAGTGGGAAAGTGGTTACTGTACCTAATCCTTTAAATATTACAAATCTAAAAAATATTGATATTTACACAAAAAAATTGAAAAACCTAAGAAAACAGAAAGCAGAGTGGTATAAAGTTTACAAGCAGGCAATACGGCCTTTGGAAGCAATGAAGATTAGTTTGCCTGAGGATAAAAAACAATTAAATATGTACATAAAGGACGAAAGAGCAGGAAACATAAAAACAGATGCAATTGATAACTCATTAGTTGAAACAGTAGAAGCTAACCACGCCGAAGTTAAATCAAATATAACAAAACTAGAGCCAGAAGTGGACAAGCTTTATTTTACTGCATTCCAACTAAAACGTGCAAGCGATTTGTTGAAATCAGTAGAGCAACAACAATTAAACAAAAAGGTGTCACAGTATTTGCAGGGTTACTCAAATAAATCAAAAGTGGAAGCATATAGATCCCTACCGTCCAATAGTGGTAGCAACATTAGATGGTCTGTACCTCTGAAAAATGTGGACACAAAAGATCTTCTAAGAGCTATATGTCGGTTGGAAACTCAAAACAAATCTTCATAAAAGCAATCTGATAAACCCCAGTTTTTTTCTTATATTATTTTGAAAACATTTACCATTGATTCAGCTTAAATTTTTCTTCATTATTTATTTCTTATCATGTATTACTCTGTATGGATGATGTTATTATGTTTGTATTATTATTATTAGTATCTAGCATTGACTATAAATGTACGTTTTTCTTTATTTTTTTACTTTTTATTCAAGAAATAGCACTTACCACAGTATTCTATTACGGGTATATCATATGTACATACGTAATAAATTGGTTGTTGAACCCTGTACACAGACATGATACAATCTAAAAAGTCATGAATTCGTCAATTATTGAAACCGTTATTTTTTCTTAGCAAACAAAGGTTCACCAATATTCTTACCTCTTAACTTAACACCCAAGGCTCTTTCTAATTTAGCCAACAATTGTTGGTTTGGAACAGCTCTTCCGGCCTCATAGTCGTTGATGACGTTTGGCTTTTCGTTCACCTTGGTGGCCAACTCCTTTTGAGTCAATTTCTTTTCTTGTCTGGCTTGTTGAATGGCCTTACCAACGTTCACATCTACTTTCTTAACAGCCACAACATCATCAGTTGCATCTAATTTAGTCAACCTTTGCCCTTCTGGATTTGACTTGGTGTTGGCAGTTCCGTATTTCTTTTCAGTACCAACAACCAAACCAGCTCTTCTGGCAGCATTTAATTGTGAAGAAGTTTTAGCAACGTTTTCTCTTGGACCACCACCACCAACTCTGGCCTTTTGTCCGATAACAGTAACTGAATCCCAATCTGAAGACATATTCAATGATATTAATGATTTTAATGAAAAAGAAAAAGAAAGTGTGAGTCAACAGTTGGTTTTTTTTTTTCCTTTGATCAGTTGCCACCACCACCATTAAATCTTTCAATGAAAAAAAAAAAGTGAGGAAAAAAAGTTCACAGTTGGTTAGGACACGAAAAGTACGACTACAAGGAAAGGTTTTTGGTTATAGATAGATAAATAAATAAAGACAAACATTACTTGAGCAGGGGCAAAACAGAATTGGGGATGATCAAGTGTTTGGTTTATATGATGTTCTGATGCTTGAGTCTGGTGTAATTTAAGATTGCTTTACTTATAGTAGTTTTGTGTGTGTAAATCTTGTAGCAGTTGCCATCTGCAAAAAAAAAGGACGAAAAAAAAAAAAAAGGGAGCTAGAATAGATCTTTTCATCCCCTTAAGACCAGAAAGCCCGTATGACCGAAATTGAAGTAAAATCACGTTCCAGATCCATTAAATCCTTTTCCTCCAATGAATTGACTCCAGACTCATCAGTACAGGAATTAATTAACGAATTAAGTTCTGATAATCATATTTCCGAACATAGACTTAGATTAACTAAATTAGAAAATGGTAAGCAAGTAGCTTTGATTGCTCATAAGACTTTTGCTGAAAACGGTATTCCTAAGACTGCAAGCAAGATTGAATTGTTTGTCAAAGATTTGGGTCCTCAAATCTCATGGAGAACTGTTTTTTTGGTTGAATATTTTGGTCCCTTTATTTTCCATCCATTATTCTATTATGTCCAATCACTCTACGGTTCTGGGTCTTTCGAACACACGGAAACTCAAAAATTTGCCTTTGCGATTGTTCTTTTACATTTCTTAAAGCGTGAATTAGAAACCATTTATGTTCATAAATTTTCCAATGCAACAATGCCTGCGTTCAACATTTTCAAGAATTCGGGACATTATTGGATTTTGTCTGGTTTCAATTTGGCATATTTTATTTATGGTCCAAGTGATAAGCTGGGAGTATTAAAGTACTTTTTCCATGTAAACGAATTACCAAGTTACGTTGTGTATGGTCTTTTTGGTTTGTGGGTTTTTGCTGAATTATCTAATTTGACCACTCATTTGATTTTGAGTAACTTGAGAAAGGGTGATTCTAAAGTTTACGTTATTCCTTTTGGATATGGGTTCAACTGGGTATCATGTCCTAATTATTTTTTCGAATCTTTGTCGTGGTTGGCCTATGCCTTACTCGTAGGCAATTGGTCAGCATGGATATTCTTGTTAGTTAGTTCTGGTCAAATGTGGCTTTGGGCTGTTAAAAAGCACCAGAGATACTTGAAAACTTTTGGCGACGATTACAAGAAGTTGAAAAGAAAGATATATATTCCATTTGTTATTTAGGTTTGCGGATCCTGTGGATTGAATTTTATTGAGACGCTGTTCACACAGTGTCTTTCATCTGTAGGAGTCTTATAGCCTTCACCTTTAAATACATGACCTAGATGTCCGTCGCAGTTTGAGCATCTCATTTCTTCCCTAATCATACCGTGTGATTCGTCTCTATAAATTTTTATAGCTCCAGGGAGGGCTTCATAGAAAGCTGGCCAGCCACAGTGGGCTTTGAATTTTGTGTTGGCCTTGTACAATGGAAACTTGCAACCAGCACATTCATAATAACCTATATCGGAAGCTGGGGTATTTGTATATTCACCAGTGTATGGAGCTTCTGTTCCGCCTTGTCGTAATACACGGAATTGTTCTGGCGATAAAATAGCTCTCCATTCTGAATCTGATTTCGACATGTTTCTGACAAAAGTTCTAAATGCTGGCGATTTGAACATTCAAAGTCAACAACGGTTTAAACAGTTGCCACCAAATTTATTCTTTTTCAACAAAGGAAAAAAAAAAAATTTTTGATTGTTCTCGACTTTTCTCTTATTTATGTAAGTATATATCCAATGAACTATTAACTTTTTTACACCTAGGAGAACAAAATAATGAGGCTATGCCAATCTATACATTACTACACCTATACTAACGTAAAAAGTAAGTGTACTCGCCCTTCAATTCTCTTGATTTATCATTGGCTTGAGTTTTTACCTCCCATGAGATATCAATGTCAAGTTCTCTTGGGTTGACTTTACTTGGTACAGCAGTAATTTCACCATTAATAACGTCACCTTTCTTAAGATCTAAGACTTGATCCATGTAAAAAACAGTTTGCTTCCAATGGGTGTATTGGTGCATTGGCCCAGTTGGTAAGATAACTTTTTGCTTACCTGGAAATATAGCGTCCCAGTACACAATAAAGGCATGGCAGTAATCGTTATCAATTGCCTGTAACTCAAACTTTTTCTTAAAAGATAATTGCTCTTTCGTAACAGTATTGATATCAAATTCAAAAAACTTGGTACCTTTGGTAATCAAAGACTGATTGTTGACAGTGTCAACCAATGGTTCTTCCATAGCAGTTTTGATAAACGGAGTGTAGTCAAATCCATAAACATCTTCCCAATAATGTATTTTTTCATCTTTGTACTGTCCATCCTCAATACCAGCAATGTACATTTGACACTTGTCGGGGAAAATCAACCCACCTTCAACAAGATATCTGTCTCTGGCATACAAGACTGTATCCAACATAGATTCGTACAACAAGAAATAACCCATCCACTCTGATATTATTATGTCAACTTTGTCAACTGGCAAGGTGATGTCTTCTAATTTCCCTTGCAACAAAGTAATCTTATCGCTGAACCCATTCAACTCCACGATTTCCTTTGCCTTGTCAATAATAGACGACATATCCACAGAGTATACATGTTTGGCGCCAGCTTTAACGGCAAACATGGACAAAATACCGGTACCACATCCAACATCAAGAACAATTTTATCTTTGAACAAATCCTTATTTCTGTACATGGCATTACGATAACTCAAGGTACGTGAAGTATCCTTTAACATTTCTTCGTGTATACCAAAATGATCATACGATGAAAAATAGTGTTGTTCATATTTAGTTAATTGCGATTTATCGGTAGCAGATTCAGACATCTTGTTTGGGATACAATCTATATTGGTTTGAAGGGTTAGATCAAATAATAAAAGATGAGAAATATTGGATATTTATTAAGATGCCACAAGGCTTGGAGTTGAAAATTTTTTGTTTTTTTTTTTTTTTGTATGAGATGGATCGCGCAAGAAGACGTTATTTCCCTTCCCCCCCTCCCACCAAAAAAAGAGACAAATGAAAAAACAAAAAAAAAGAAATTGGACGAGATAAGAGTCGAACTCATGACCTTTCCCATGCTAAGGGAACGCGCTACCAACTACGCCACACGCCCGTTTTCAAGTTTAAAAATTTTGCGGATTAATAAGTGGCTCAATTTAAAGTTGATATTTTATTTTGAAATAGACTTTTCAACATTTATACATAAATTTAATAGGTTCTAATAACTTGCATCTAAACTATTAAAGAGAATTCTGTATAATTTTTTGAATTAAATGGTCACTTTTTGAGTGTACATTTTTGAAGAAATTTGCTATATTTTTGGTTGAAAACTTTGTTTTAGGTCGTAAAAGTTCAAATTTTTTGAAATTAAAGAGCTTGAAATATCTATTTACCTCATAAACCATTCCTATTTTCATTATCTATCATTTACTTTACTCTAATATAGTAATCACAGAATAAAGGGTTCTCACATAGCCATAAATGATACAAGCTTTATTTCACGTCAACAATATTCACAAGAAAAAGAGCTCTCTACAAGTCAAAAACTAACTTAATGTTGCTATACAACTGTAGCTTCTTTATACAATGTAAATGCGCTTACTCAATAAAAATAAACCTTAAGTTTCTATAAATGTTACTCAACTGAATAAATAAACCTATTTTGTTCTTATATGTTTCAATGGTCCAGCTGAATGAAAGAAGTTTGCTGAATAATCTTTCTTTCTGAAATGTCTTTTCTTAGGTTCTTGCACATAGTGATCCCATCCTTGATTCTCAGCAAATTTGATAGCTGCTTCTTTGGTGTCAAATTTCATTATGGTACCTTGCATGTAATCGGCAGATCCTTGGTAACCCATTAAATCGTTCTCCCATCTATTTCCTTTGCCTAAAACGTCCCAGTCCAATTTCCAGTGACTACCGTTGTGGTGACCAGATTGTGTTGCAGGTTTGGCTTCTTGGTAGATTCTGACGACTCTTTCTGTCACAAGTTCTCTTGGTGCACCAGAAACAATTTCTTTACCACTTGAATCTGTAGCAGTAGTAAGCTCGGATTGTCTTAATATAGAAGTTGTTGCAAATGAACGTGTATAGAGTGGCAATGATCTTATGGATACTCTGGATAACATTATTGGAATAGATATGGCTTAGTTTTGGAGATGTTTATGAACCAACTTGAAGAAGTTCGCAATGAAGTGGGTAAGTAGATTTTGATTTGTTCTGGTTGGTTGAAAAAAGAGAGAGAGAGAAAAAAAAAAAAGTATACAATTGAGAATGAAGAAAACCGAGAAAGTAGTGCTAAAAGTAACAAAAGTGTGTTTGGACTACGTAGTATACTTTTCCATCTCGCATAAATTACTTTATTTCTCTACATTGGCCTTGACTTTTCGTTGTTTTCTTGTTCCCAATTTTCACCACAGTCTCGGTGCCAATGTCTTCTACTCAAGCACGAAAAGCACTCCATGATATAATTCCCAATTATTCAGGCGAATATACACCTAAACTACTAGATTATATCAATTCCTTATATCAACTTAGTTTGAGGAAACAAGCGGTACTACCAAATAAATCCGAGATTGCACGTTTTCATTTATGTGCTGTTGTTATTGTTGAAAAGTATAGACAATCTTTTGAATTACCCACTCCTGATGTGTCAAGAATACCAGCACAGCCTAAGGTGGCAGCGAAATTACTAGAGACTTTTCGTGTGTTGATAGAACAAGTATCAGCTGCCAGCACACCTGTATCAAGTCCCAAAAAGGCAAAACCATTATCCCAAAGTCCGCTGACACCAACAAAGAGTCGAGCAAGCAAAGAGAATTTGAAATCGGGATCCCCTTTAAAACGTCTTCGAGCGGAAATTTCGCAAGACGAGGCGGTCAATGGTAACACCCCCAACGGCCAGCTTAAAGATGTAGAGTCTCCCTTTAACCCCAAGAAGAGAAAAGAATCCAAGGCTGGCACCCCAACCCATAAAGTTTACAGATACGACAAGAAGCATGTTCTGATAGCAGATTTCATATCATTCTGTAACACCTTCTACATACCAGGCCATATCACCACCAAGATGGTGGGCACATTTTTAATGCACCAACACAAGTTTCTAAAAAAAAGTGACTGGTCCTTGGCTTGTGGTATGGTTTACGCCGCATACGTTCGAATAAATAACAAAATACTTTCAGAACTGGTCGGTACCAAGTCCCAGTTTATGGACTTATTGTTACAATACCAGAAGGGAGGCTTACTGAAATGGGCCATGCAGTCTTGGTGTGGAATAATCGAAGAATGGATTCAAGATGAGCCATGGATTCAGGAAATAGAAAAAAATTACATGTATGGTAGCAAAACTGCTAACGAAACCAAAGACTCTTTAGAAAGAAAAGCGAAAATAGGAGAAGGCTGGGATCTAATGGAACGATTTGGGGCGATGATTCACGGTGATGCAATTTCGTTATCAACTCACCAAGAAAGGTATTACGAAAACTGGCGTAACGAAGCATTAGAAAAAGAGGCCCAACTATAAGATATGGAGATAAGTAATTAGTTAGTAATGTATAGAGGACTTTGTTATATGAACTTTGATATCATGTGTTGTTTCTTTTTTTTTGTATTTCTCCGAAAAATTGTATTTGTATGGTTCTCGCCTTTTGGTGTAGGAGACCATCTCTCTCTGCTTAATCTTTGTTTTCAGTTTTAATTTTTTTTTTTTTCATGTTTTTTTCTTTTCTTAGATGGATCTATTTAGACACATCACATCAACTGTTTGATTTTTTTTTTTTAGTCACTGAGGCCTAGAATCAGCATGCAAGATATGGAATCTTTGAAAAGAGACGCTGAAGTTTCTTTAGGCAACGACAATAAGAAAAAATGCTATAAAGAATTTGAAGAAGATGAAAGTGAAATTGAATATGTTTCTGAGTCCCCACATCCAATATTCGATTCCCCGTTAGCAAGCAATAACAACAAATGGGCCGAAACTATAACAAACGTTGTAAACAGTGTTGTTTCAATACATTTTTCACATGTAGCGCCCTTTGATACTGAGAACGCAGTGTCAAGTGAAGCAACTGGGTTTGTTGTGGATGCATCTCGAGGACTTATACTTACCAACAGACACGTCGTTGGACCTGGACCATTCACAGGATATGTTGTATTTGACAACCATGAGTCAGTTGATGTTAAACCAATTTTTAGAGATCCTATACACGATTTTGGTATTTTGAAATTCAATCCTCAAGACGTCAAGTACTTGAAGTTAACACAACTAGAATTGGCACCTGATTTGGCAAAAGTTGGTACTGAAATTAGGGTTGTTGGTAACGATGCAGGTGAAAAATTGTCTATATTATCGGGGTTTATCTCAAGATTGGACAGAAATGCTCCAGATTATGGCAGTTTGACGTACAACGATTTTAATACCGAGTATATACAAGCAGCCGCTGCCGCTTCAGGTGGTTCGTCAGGTTCCCCAGTGGTGAACGAAGACGGCAAATGTGTTGCATTGCAGGCGGGAGGACATACAGAAGCTGCGACCGATTACTTCCTTCCAGTTTATAGACCATTGAGAGCTTTGCGTTGTATCCAAAAGAATGAACCAATAACAAGAGGAGATATTCAAGTGGAATGGGAGTTGAAGCCCTTTAATGAATGTGTCAGATTGGGGTTGACAGCGGAAGCAGAACAAAATGCAAGAAGATTGTTTCCTGATAAGGTTGGGTTGTTGGTTGCAGAGCTTGTATTACCTAATGGTCCTGCAGACTCATTGATAAAAGAAGGTGATACTCTTATTTCAATAAACGACGAACCAATTGCTACATCTGTTCGAGTTGATGAAATTTTAGACGAAAATGTTGGCAAGGAGTTGGAATTTGTTTTGCAACGAGGTGGTTGTGAAATCAGACAAAAGATTATTATTGGCGATCTTCATAGTATTACTCCAAACAGATTTGTGGTTGTAGCAGGGGCTCTGTTCAACGACTTGTCATATCAAATAGCCAGATGCTATGGTTTACCAGTTAAAGGGGTATTTGTAAATGGAGGTACAGGATCCTTTGAGTTTTCGCCACAAGATACACTTGGTTGGATGATTGAGTCGGTTGATGACGAAATAGTGGAAAACTTGGATGAGTTTGTCGGGGTTATGAAAAAAATTCCTGACTGCTCAAGGGTTCCAGTGACTTATCGTCATGTATCTGATATGCATTCAGAATACGTTAGAAGTATTTACATTGATAGACATTGGCATACCTCTTTTAAGATGGCAACTAGAAACGATATCACTGGTTTGTGGGATTTCGAAACACTTCAAAAAGAAGCATTGCCCCCTGTGCCCCTTGAGCCTCAGAATGCAAAATATATTGACATTCCTTTCGGTGATGACAGTAAGAAAGGTTGCGCTGATTTGGTGAGATCATTTGTTCAAGTACGAACGCTCTGTCCAAGTCCAATTGATTCACACCCTTTTAGAAAAGATATATGTTATGCTGTTGTGATTGACGCGATCCATGGGTATGTTCTTGTTTCACGAAAATATGTTCCACATTATTTATGTGACATTTTTATTGTTTTTGCCGAGTCAATTGAGGTCCCTGGAAAAGTTGTGTTTTTACATCCACATCTCAATTATGCAATAGTCAAATATGACCCAAGCTTAGTGTTAGCTGATGTCAAAACACCCGTTTTTGGAACTTCACCATTGCAAAGAGGAGATAAATCGTTTTTAATAGGATACAATTACCATTTGAGATTAGTTACAGATGATGTCAAGGTAAGCGCTGTCTCGTCTTTAAATATCAATGCTAGCTCAAGCTCACCACGTTACAGAGGGACCAACTTAGAATGTATTTTACTTGACAGTAAAATTAGAAATGAATGTGATGCTGGTGTATTGGCTGATAATGACGGAACTGTCCGCGGGTTTTGGTTATCATATTTGGGTGAGTCTGATGACAAGACGTACAAAATGGGATTAGATGTAACAGATGTAAAGGAAGTGATCCTGCAATTGCAACAAAATAAAGTACCAAAAAATATGAAAATCCTTGATGCGGAGTTTACTTCACTTACCGTTTTACAAGGTAGAACAAGAGGAGTCTCTCTGAGTTGGATTGAACAGTTGGAGAAAGAAGCTGAAGATAATATTAAATTTTTAGCGGTTGAACGAATTACTGCCCCGAGTTTGGGTACTCAAGTTGTAAACCCATTGAAAATTGGGGACATAGTTCTTTGTGTTGATGGTAGACCGGCAAAGAGTTTGAGAGATTTGAATTCAATGTATACAAAAGACATTTTGGAATTTAAGATTATTAGGCAAAAGAAAGAAATGACATTGCAAGTTCCAACCAACGACACAAGAGAACTAGATACTTCTCATGTTGTTTTCTGGTCTGGTGCATTGCTTCAAACTCCACATTACGGTGTAAGGCAGTTAATGAAGAGCATTCCATCTGAAGTATATGTGGTTGGAAAGTCTTCAGGTTGCCCAGCAGACCAGTACTACATTGTACCGAATTGTTTTATCACCCATGTCAACGACAAGGAAACCAAAAACCTTGAGAGCTTTGTTGAAGTAGTAAAGGATTTACCGGACAAAACATATGTGAAGTTGCGTTTGGTTTCATTTGACAACATACCAATGGCAATATCGTTGAAGACAGACTACCATTATTTCCCTACTATCGACGTTAGAAAGGAAATCGATACAAATACATGGGTGGAGAAAAAATACAATGAATAGTAATAATATTTACATTATATATATATATATATTTAAGTACATGCATGCACATAAATACCAAAGATTATCTATTTACAACGATGAAATCATACACGATTGATGAACTTCTTCAAATGACCTCCTTTGTTTGAAACCTCCACAAATCCTCTCAAACCCTTCAAAGCAGAATAACTAAATCTACCATTACCATGATTGACACCAGCTTGTTTTCTTTTGAGTCCACTGGCTCTTTTTATAAATCTGTTAGCAGCTGCCTTATGGGATTTCATTTTATTTCTAGTTTGAACAAGCAAATTAGCACCAGATGGTTTTCCCATCAATATCCTGCCTGTGCTCTGTATGATATTCAAAAACATTGATATACAGTGAACTGTCGCTTTCACGAATTGTGAAGGTTAAAAGAAATTGTCAGGTCAAAGAAAACAAAGAAAAAAAAAATTCTTTCAGGACTCGAGAAAGCACTGATAAATTATCACCAAACACACGACCATGCAACCATCACCCATCAATCATATCAGAATTCAAGACCAGATAAGCAACAGCATTTAAACCTCTTCTTCACTAGATTCATATCCAACTAGTATACTATTTTTGCCATTACTACTATTATTTTCTTCTTTGTCTTCTTTGCTTGAAGATGGTTCAACCAGTCGCCCTTCAAACGTGTTTTCTCTTGCCTTCTGTAGATTCTTCCTAGGTAGAATCGCTGGCTTATTGATATTTCCAAGTGGTGTACTTTTTGTCAGTTTCGAGAGTACTTTTTTCCTTTCCTGTAACTGCTTGAATCTTTGAAGCTCAATAGCTTCTTGTTGTTTAATCCTTCTGTCCTCATCTAAATCCCTTTGCCTCAATTCCTCATAAAACTTTGTGGACTTCTTATCAAGTAGATATGCGGAATTCTTCGACTCTAACCGTTTTTGATATTCATGAAATCTTCTAGCTTCAAATTCTGTTAGTATACAAAACACACAAACAAACAAACACAAGAAAACTGTAACATACTTCTGTTTTCACTTAACTGTTGCTTTAATGTTTTTCTATCTGATTTTTGGTCCTCCTTTTCCATTGATGTTTAAGTTATTAAAAAGAAACCACAAGAATAAAAAGATTGTTAATCAGAGGATTGAATTGAAAAACTTGAACAATAACAAATTCTAAAATCCTTGGTGATGGGTGTCGCGACTCCATGCATTTCCTATTTTTCTTAAACTTTTTTTTTTTTTCCCATTTTTTTCTGCGGTTGTTATTCTGATTTTTTTTTTTCTAACACACTCCAGATTGATATATTGATTTTGCATTTGAACATTGACTACCACAGGAGTATATCAATAAGAAAGTATTCAATAACTGCATCAAAGATAGACAAAGCAGAATTTTTGGGAAAGAGCCAGGATTACAGCTTAACCTATATTATTTTTTGACGTGTAACAAATAAAAACAAGAAGCTTGCATTCAAAACATACATCTTGAAATGTCATACAACAACAGAGGTGGGAGAGGAGCAAGTGGTGGATATAGTCGACGGGGATATTATGGCTCTCACCGAGGAGGATATAGAACAGGTCGCCCGAAATATCCAGAAGATAGATACTCTGTTGGCGGGATGCTAACTCTTAATAAAGGAGCACATTATGAATCAAGTGATAACAGGTATATACCTAATGACACCGGATCCAACTCACCAGAAAGCAGGACTCATAGATCAAGTATCAAGGATGGTAGAACACCATCTGGACTAAGTACGCCCTTGTCTAGTATCGACAAAGTATCAACACCTATTTCGATAGAACTGAATAATGGTTCAGATCGCAACACTGGGGTGAATAACAAAGATTCTGAATTTCCAAAACTATCACACCATTCTGATTTTACATTGAGCATTCCATTTTCAAGATCAGTAAATCCCCAAAAAAATTTTATGGTAATAAATGATTCAAATGCACTTAAAGGCGACAAAGGTGCACAATCCAAGAAGATACGGTACAATGGAGAAGGAGTAGACCATGTTTCAGACCCAAGAATAGTCCGATCAAATCTGAACTTGCAAAAACCAAACAAAAAGGCTAAAAAGACACCATACAAACAATTACCCCAGCCAAAGTTTGTGTACAATAGTGATTCGTTAGGTCCAGCCCCATTATCAACATTAGTAATATGGGACTTACCAATTTCCACCAGTGAACCTTTTTTGCGAAATTTTGTTTCTAGATATGGCAATCCCTTAGAAGAGATGACTTTCATAACTGATCCCACAACAGCTGTACCTCTCGGTATAGTAACTTTCAAATTTCAAGGGAATCACCAAAGGGCTTCTGAGTTGGCGAAAAACTTCATCAAAACAGTTCGACAAGATGAACTTAAAATTGATGGAGCAACATTAAAAATAGCGTTGAATGATAATGAGAGCCAATTATTGAATAGAAAACTTGAGAGTGCCAAACAAAAAATGCTACAACAACGATTGCAAAGAGAACAAGAGGAAGAAAAACGACGTCAAAAGGTTTTGGAAGAACAAAAGAAACAAGAACTTTTAAAAAAGAAAGAGAAAGAACACGAGGAATCTATTAAGAAGGAAAAAAGTGTTGAGCGTGAAAACACCATAGTATCCACCAGAGATAAAAGTTTGATTTACAGGCCAAATTCCACAGTTCTATCTGTCAGGCATAATCACAAAATCATTCTGAGTGTAATATTACCCAAAGACTTGGAGAAATATATAAAGAGTCGACCATATATATTGATACGTGACAAGTACGTCCCAACCAAGAAAATCTCGTCCCATGATATCAAGAGAATGTTAAAAAAATACGATTGGACGAGGGTTTTGTCAGATAAATCTGGGTTTTTTATTGTTTTCAATTCTCTCAACGAATGTGAACGATGCTTTTTGAATGAAGATACCAAAAAGTTCTTTGAGTATAAACTAGTTATGGAGATGGCCATTCCAGAAGGTTTTACAAATAATATAAGGGAGAATGACCTGAAATCAACCAATGATGTTCTTGATGAAGCAACAAATATATTGATAAAAGAGTTTCAAACGTTTTTGGCCAAAGATATCAGAGAAAGAATCATTGCACCCAACATTTTGGATTTATTAGCACACGACAATTATCCGGAGTTGGTTGAAGAATTGAAGTCTCGAGAGCAGGCAGCAAAACCAAAGGTATTGGTGTCGAATAACCAATTAAAACAAGACGCTTTATCTATTCTTGAAAAACAAAGACAACATTTTCAACAAAGATTACCCTCATTCCGAATGCCGCACGATAGAACACAAGAACATAAGCCAAAGAGAAGAAACAGTATTATTCCTATGCAACATGCCCTTAATTTTGATGACGATTCCGATTCACACTCACAATCAGAATCTGAAGATGAAGAAGATGAGACTACCACAAGCAGACCTCTTACTCCTGTTGTACTGACGATGAAAAGAGAAAGAAGCTCTACAGTCACCAGCGTAGACGATGATATAGAGCTTGAAGAACGTGAAATCAAAAAACAAAAGACTGAAGTGCCAGCAGCTATAGAAAACGAGTTAGTTCCCGAGAGTAGTCATGAAGAAGAAGGAGAAGAGGTCAAAAGAGAAATTGAAGAGCTTGATGTCAAATATCAACCAACAGAAGAAACACCAAGGACAGTTTATCCGGAATACTCATTCAGTGGTGACTTTGATTTAAATGCATTGCAACATACCATCAAAGATTCCGAGGATTTGTTATTGGCACAAGAATTGTTATCTGACACCACTCCTTCAGGATTATCGCATATTGAATATTGGTCTTGGAAGAGTAAGAACAGGAAAGATGTACAAGAAATTAGGGAGGAGGAAGAATATATGGAAGAACTACCCGAGAGCTTACAGTCAATGACTGGATCTTTTAAGAGTGAAGGGGTCAGAAAAATTCCTGAAATAGACAAGATAGGATACTTGCCACATCGCAAGAAAACCAATAAACCAATCAAAACAATTCAGTACGAGGACGAAGATGAAGAAAAGCCAAACGAAAACACAAATGCATTACAGAGCTCGCGTGTTAATAGGGCTAACAATAGAAGATTTGCAGCTGATATAACCGCTCAGATAGGTTCTGAATCAGATGTGTTGAGTTTAAATGCTTTAACAAAACGTAAAAAGCCAGTTACTTTTGCTAGATCTGCTATTCACAATTGGGGGTTGTATGCCATGGAACCGATAGCTGCAAAAGAAATGATCATAGAATACGTTGGAGAACGTATCAGACAACAAGTTGCAGAACATAGGGAAAAAAGCTATTTAAAGACTGGTATAGGATCGTCGTATCTTTTTAGAATTGACGAAAATACAGTCATTGATGCAACTAAGAAGGGAGGAATTGCTAGGTTTATCAATCATTGTTGTAGTCCAAGCTGTACTGCAAAAATCATCAAAGTTGAAGGAAAGAAAAGAATAGTCATCTATGCATTACGAGATATTGAAGCAAATGAGGAACTTACTTATGATTATAAATTTGAAAGAGAAACAAATGATGAAGAGCGTATCAGATGTCTTTGTGGGGCACCGGGATGTAAAGGATATTTAAATTAATTTCATAAATAAATGTGATAAACTAGGTGTGGAATTTTGTGGTGTCAAGTAATTCCGAAGGTGCTTGGAAGAACCCCCTGTCCTTCTTGTTTCATATAAGTCAATCCATGTTTATATAAAATGATCTAATTCGGTTTGCTTATTGGGTGATTCACAAATGTAAACATACTAAATAGGAAATCAAATAGAACTAATTTCGTATTACTAAAACAACAACTCTAATCTGCAAGGAATATAAGAACATTAGTAATAATCAAAAAAAAAAAAAAAGAAACTAATCAGAAATACTAAGAAAAAAGAAAAACCAATCTATGATCATGAACCTGTTCCAATACATACCGATGACACCAGAATGTTAATCAGCAGGACCACAATGGCGATGCAAGCAAAGTTGTTATATGTAAGCCCAAGCCTGTTTCCCTTCTACGAATTACAGAATAATTGGTTTCAGGTCAAACATTTGAATAGGAACTACCTCCCTTAAAACAACTGATTTGTCCTTGTCCATAATAAGAACTAGGATGATTTCAAGTCAATACTTGTCTCAATTAGGATAGAATATAAATAGAATGAAACACCCAACGACCAAATATAGTGTTAGATTTGAGCAACAGAAAAAAAAAAAAATGATTGCAAAAACCGACTGGTCACGTGCAATATCCTGAATTGAGCAGAAGACAAAATAAACAAACGAAGACAAGAATTCTCAATTAGGAAATAAATAAACAAATCAATTGATGGGCAAAAAAACTTGAAAGAGAAAAAAAATTTAACATAAACTACTTAACAAATACACTAAGGGAAAAACAAAAGACTACTACTTAATTTATATATAATATAACCCAACAGTCTTTTTTTTTTTTTTTTCAAGCTTTATATTCCTTTCTTCCTTTTTTTATTTTAATTTTTACTTTTACCTTTCATTTTTTAAAGTCTTCCTTCAGCATTGACTATTAAAGAGGTTTAACCTTTTGTTTTGCATTAATATTTAATCGTTTAAAACTATATATATATAGCACCAGCCGATAGATATACCCAACCAACTCAGCATTTATAAAAATATCTACACACACATATATATATATAAATAATTAGACGCTCAGCAATATATTATATATTAGCTGCCACCAGAATCCAACAATTGAAATTATCCAACTTTTTAATTTCAACTTCACTTCATCCGTTGTCTGCATTGCAAATTTATTTTGAATTAATACATCACAGTTTCCATCAGGTATGTCGGCGCTTCGTTCACAACCTTTACAGCCATTAAATAGTGGCCAGCTCAATGCCAGAGCTAATAACATTACTCCTGTCAAATCGATTAGACGCCCAAAGGAAAATGTTCAACCGACAGATCAAAAACAAAAGAAAAAGAAGGAAAAGTTATCGGCATTGTGTAAGACACCACCATCTATAGTGAGAACTAGAAATGGACGAGACTATCGTCGAGGAAACTTTTTGGGTGAAGGAGGGTTTGCTCGTTGTTTTCAAATGAAGGATGCTTCTGGTCAAATCTATGCCGCTAAAACAGTCGCAAAGGCCTCAATCAAAAACGAAAAAACAAAAACAAAACTATTATCAGAAATCAAAATTCATAAATCTTTGAGACATCCAAATATTGTTAACTTTGTTGATTGTTTTGAAGATGATGTTAATGTATACATATTATTAGAAATCTGCCCTAATCAATCCTTAATGGAACTCTTGAAAACAAGAAAAAGAGTGTCTGAACCTGAGGTCAGATTCTTTATGGTGCAAATTGTTGGTGCCATCAAATACTTACACTCTAGACGAGTGATTCATAGAGATTTAAAACTTGGAAATATTTTTTTCGACCCTGAAATGAATTTAAAAATTGGTGATTTTGGTTTAGCATCTGTTTTACCTTCAACTGATTCCAGAAAGTACACGATTTGTGGTACACCAAATTATATTGCTCCAGAAGTTTTAGGCGGTAAAAACACTGGCCATAGTTTTGAAGTAGATATTTGGGCCATTGGAATTATGATGTATGCTTTGTTGGTTGGTAAACCCCCATTTCAAGCTAAAGACGTGAATGTTATTTACGAAAGAATAAAGAAAACAGAATACTATTTCCCAGAAGACAAGCCAATTTCTGAGTCTGCCAAACAATTGATCAAAGACTTGTTGAGCTTAAATCCATTACACAGACCTACCATCGATGAGATATTGCTGTATGATTGGTTTAAAGGTCCTTTCCCGGATAAGACTTATGAAGTCAGTTTGCAAACTCTTCCACCGGGCCTTGATCAAATCACAAGAGCTCAATCACTGGCCAATTTCAAGTATGCAAAGGATTCAGCTGGAATCTACACACCAAAAAATAAGAACCCAGTTGAGATTTTGCGTGCAGATTTGCATTCGGAACAACCAAGAACTTTACTTCCTCTGTCACTATCACCGAATGATACTAGAAACAAATATCAAGAGGTGGATCCTGGCCAATTAGGAAGACCTAGAAGAGTCAATTTTAGCTCCAATTTTTCAACAGCAATCAAAAGACTCAACCAGGTGTGTTTTGAAACTTATCAGACCATGAGAAGATTGGAACATTCAAGACACGATGAAGTCGATGCAAGTGAATTTCCAAATTGCGAGAATCCAACTTTGATCAGCAAATGGGTGGATTATTCAAATAAATATGGGTTTTCATATCAACTTAATAATGACGACATAGGAGTTTTGTTCAATGATGAAAACACATTATTGAAACGCCATAATTCAGATAGATTTTTAGAATTGATCTATCATGAAAATGAAGGGTGGACTTGCATTGAAAACTCTCTTGCCAACCCTCCTGCTCAAGCTAAAAGACAGTTAGAAATTGTTGATTTTTTTGCAAAATACATGAATAGTAATTTGTCTAAAGTCAGTGAAATCGAAGAAAGGAAAGAAACTGTGTTTTTAAGACGCTACACCAGAACTCCTGATTACATAATGTTTGAAATGACAAACGGAAACTTTCAGTTCAACTTTAAAGACCACCATAAGATCTGTATATCGAAAACAGGGTTGGCTATTACACATATCTCGCCAGGGCGTTTAACTCAAACACAACCGCTAATTCTGGTTTTGAAACAAGGTAACTTTCAATATGAAGATGTTCCTGACTGTATAGAGAAAATAATGGTCATCAAAGAAGCTATCAAGAAAAAAGCATTTAAAGAAGCTTAGAGAAGACCACGCTACTTGATATTTGCAATGTCTTCCCCTATGTATTATATAGTACTTCTCGTTCTTTCTTTCTTTCTTTCTTTTTTATATTCTATTTCCAATATATACCACTTCACGTTGATAATACTTTTCTTTCGTCCAGTACCGTAAATTGACTAGTAGTATATTCATTGCAAAAAAAAAAAATACCTAAAACGTATAAACAAATGACCCATTCTGTCTTGCTAGAATACTTTTTCGCCACCATTAATGATTAATCAATACCCCCTTTCCAAATCACTAGTACTCGAAATCATCTTCAGTATTATTTAAAAGTGCTTTAAGTGCCCATTCATCATTGAATTTACTTTTTATCACATCCAATTCACTGATCAAACTTGAACACGCATTCTGTAAGGCTTCACGTGGTGAATAATCGTCCTCAGTTTGAACTCTTAACACAAAGTTTGCAAATAAAGGATGTTCAACTTTATAGGCAGCAAATAAAACTCTTTCATCTTTTAATAATTGAGCCCTCAATAAGTTAGCTAAAGTATGATCTTCTCTTTCAATCTTAACTATTGCTGCGTTCGGTACTTTTGTATCAGGTATTATTTTTATTCTTCACCAAAAAAAAAAAGTGTTAATAAAGTCTTCAACAAATCAAATGATTGATCATAAATAATATACTTACTTATCCACACCATCTGGCAATATAAAAAGTTCAAATCTATCTGGAGCATTCATGATAGAAAATCTGTATTTCTAGTATTTGGTATTGAAAGTGTCTAGAGTAAAGAATGGTCTTTCCATTTACATGATTGTTTTTTTTTTGTTGGTGAAATTTGGTAGACTGAGAAGAGAAAGAAACAAAGAAAATTGATAAATTGATAATATTTATCCGGGTAATTTATTGTTTATTTGTGTCCCAATTTTGCTTTTCTTAGAAATGGCTCTCACTTTTTTTTCTGAAAGTCTCGGTCGCTTCACCCACCCAAAGGAAAATAGAAAAATTCATTGACAACATCTTTAGTTTAAACTTCTCCAGTTAATCCACAATCAAATACAAGAACACCCAATCTGATCTTTCTATTCCCAAATAGTATAACTGAAGTAATCCTTTTTAGTTACTGTTTAGTTTAGAGGAAGCAAGTCAAACAGTTTTTCTTTTTTTTTTATTCTTGATTTATTTCATCTCAGAATTTTTGAAATACAATCAGAAAGCAACTGATACAGTTTAGATACGAGTCACATTTTTGAACACCCCCCCCAAAAGGTTTTAAAAAAGTCTTAATGTCGAATCATCAGGAACCTTGGAACAATCAACAGCGACCACTTGGTCAGCCGTTCAAGTATGTTTCTATAATTTTGTTTATCCCTATAAATTTGTTTTGGTATACTAACAACATTCTTTTTTTTTTTTTAGTCGTCAACATCCCCCAGTGTTACCCCCACCAGCAACGTTGGAGCAAGGTATGTTTTTGAGATGCTTTACTATTGTTTAGAGAGAGAGGAAGTACTAACGAACCGGTTATTTATAGGCGGACAAGCTTTTTATCCCTTACCGAGTTTGCCAAGTTTGGGCAATGGCAGTGGCCACCATCCACATGGGTTCAACATTCCATCCATCAATCCTGCAAGCGATCAGATACAGATGGGACAAGTATGTATATTAGAACCAAATCTTGGGTATTATTTAGAGTAACAAAAAAAAAAACAACAGAACAACCCATACTAACTCCAAATGTTTAGTCATCATCCGATCAATCAAGACAGACAGCAGAATTGAGAAGACCATCGAATGTCGCATTGAATCCACCGCCATCAACTGGTTCAACTCATCTCCCACCTCCCAGCTCTTTGGGACATGTTGGCAACGATCAAGGGGCATATCCTGCAACTATTTCACAACCAGCCCCACAAACATCTCCCGTCATTGGAGGAGTTCCTAATCGGTCCACCACAACCAACGTGTACAGGCCATTAAATGTCAAGGACGCGTTATCCTACTTAGATCAGGTCAAAGTACAATTCAGCAACCAAGCTGAGGTATATAACAATTTTCTCGATATTATGAAAGATTTCAAATCACAGAGGTATGTTGTTGAACTTTCGGTGCGTTTGGTTTTGTCGGCCATTGGAAATTTGGAAGATCCTGTGTATAAGTGAGAATCCACTTTGCCGATGAATAGCAATACCCGCACAGAGTGATATTTTTTTTTTCTCCCCGTTTGTTCTTCTTTGTTCCATTTTACTAACAAACCATTTGCTCTTTAACATTAGTATTGATACACCTGGAGTAATTGATCGTGTTTCAACACTATTTAGAGGACATCCAAATTTGATTCAAGGGTTTAACACTTTTTTACCACCAGGATATAAGATTGAATGTTCATTGGACCCATCAGATCCAAACCCAATTCGTGTAACGACCCCCACAGGTACAACCACTAGACCTAATATTTCAAACGCTACGTATAACCAAAGATGGGGTGGAGAAGAAAGTCTTGTTATCAGTCAACAGGAACAATCTTCACCACAGACTCAGCAACCACAGCAGTCTCAACCACAACAGTTTGCCGACCCAGCTTCCATGGAAGCACAAAATGGTGCTAGCGGACAAGTTGGATTTAATCATGCTATATCTTATGTTAACAAAATTAAAACCAGGTTTGCTAGTCAGCCAGATATCTACAAACAGTTTTTAGAAATTTTACAAACGTATCAAAGAGAACAGAAACAAATTGCCGAAGTTTATGAACAAGTTACTGTATTATTTGCTAATTCACCAGATCTCTTGGATGATTTTAAACAGTTTTTACCAGACACCAGTAATCTAAATTACCAACAGGCACAAGCACAGGATGGATACTACGTTAACAATGGAACACAGTTGCCACCAGTTGGCAATTTTCAACCTGCTGGACCGGCCACCAATCCGCAATATGCACAATTGCAGCAATCAGCAGTTCAGCAACAAAGCAACTTTCCAAATGCAGCCAGTCCTGAGTCTGTTTATGGTACCCCATCTAATGATCAAGTTACAGGAAAGAGAAAGTCAGTTTCTGAACCATATCAAGACAATTACAATCAAGAAAGTCAATATTCTAACTTGAGAACTGGTGCAGTATCACAAAGAGGGCAAAAGGTGTCAAGCAAAGCACAAGTGCCTGCTGCTGTTGCAATTAACCCCACATTAGTGCCAGGTATTCCTGAACCAGTACCTCCATCAGGAACAGTTAAAAGTACTTCGTTTTCTGAAGAAATTGGATTTTTTGATAAAGTCAAGAAAGCTATTGGTAACAAACAAACATACGGTGATTTTTTGAAATTGTTGAATTTATTCACTCAAGATATCATTGACAAGGATACTTTAGTCGAAAGAGTTCAAGGCTTCATTGGAGACACGAATGTTGAGTTATTTAATTGGTTCAAAATGTTTGTTGGCTACGAGGACAAACCCCAAAACATTGAAAACATCACTTTCAAAAAGCATCATCTTGAGCTTTCGTTATGTAAGGCCTATGGACCTTCATACAGACAGTTACCTAAGGCAGAGACTTACATGCCTTGTTCTGGTAGAGATGAAATGTGTTGGGAAGTTTTAAATGATGAGTGGGTTGGCCACCCTACGTGGGCCTCGGAGGATTCAGGATTCATTGCCCATCGTAAGAATCAATATGAGGAAATATTGTTCAAAATTGAAGAGGAAAGACTAGAATTCGACTATTACATGGAATCCAATTTGCGTACAATTCAAATTTTGGAGACTATTGCCAATAGAATTGCCAATATGACGCCGGAGCAAAAAGCGACCTTTAAATTACCTCCTGGTTTAGGTCATAACTCCAGCACAATTTATAAAAAAATCATCAGAAAAATCTATGATAAGGACCGTGGATTTGAAGTTATCGATGCTTTACACGAAAATCCTTCAATTGCAGTTCCAATTGTGTTGAAAAGATTAAAGCAAAAAGACGAAGAATGGAAACGTGCTCAAAGAGAATGGAATAAAGTATGGAGAGAAATGGAGCAAAAAGTCTTCTACAAGTCGTTGGACCATGTGGGGTTAACTTTCAAACAAGCTGATAAGAAGTTGTTGACAGTTAAACAATTGGTAAGCGAAATCAGCACCGTCAAAGTGGAACAACAAAACAAACGATTGCACCCTTTGACGCCTAAACCTCAAGAGCAATTAAACTATGAGTTCAACGACAATGAGGTTTTGTTTGATATTTTAAAATTGGCAGAAGTTTTCATCAATAGGTCTTCTACTTACTCAGCACATGACAGAGAGAAGTTGTTACAATTTTTACAGTTTTTCATGTCTTTGTTTTTCAGTATACCGACAGAAACCATTGAAACCGCCTTGGCGGCACGAGGCAGAATTGAAAAGTCTTCTGAGGAGGAGAATGACAAAGGTGACGTAGACATAATTGAAAATGGTTCAGATTCTTCTAAAAAGAGATCAAGAGACACAGATTTACTCAAGGATGTCTTGAAGAAACAATCCAAATCCAAAAAGGATGATCGTTCAGGGTCACCAGGTTTGCAATCAAGTGAGTTAGCTATTCAAGAAGCAAATGAAGAGCTTGAAAAATCCAGCGAATTATGGATCACAACTGCTAATACCAAGTTTCTGTTCAACGACCAAAATGAACAACGGAGACGCGACAAATACAACTTGTTTTGTAACACAACTATTTATGTTTTCTTCCGTCATTTACAAATTTTATATACCAGACTAGCTGAAATCAAGTCTATGAATGAAAAAGTTGGCAAAGAAATTAGAAATCGGAAATTTCCAAAATTTGCAAAGGATTTGAATTTGCTTCTGCACCAATTGGAAGACATGGGTGTTGAGATTGTGGGAACCAAAGACTGTTATAAACAAGTGTTGGAGTTGTCAGAGAAGTTAATCGAAGGAGAAATTGAGCATCAATGGTTTGAAGAGAGCTTGCGTCAAGGTTACAGAAACAGAGCCTACAAGGTTTATACTATTGATAAAGTTGTACAAGCTATGACAAAACATATGCATTCAATGATTACTGATGCGAAAACCTCAGAAATAATGGTGTTATTTGAAAATGATAGATTAAAGCCCGTCTCAAGTGCCAAAGAGCAAATTTTGTATCGTATACTGGTGAGGTCTTTTATGTCACCTGAAGAAAATATGTTTAAAATCTCGTTCAAGGAAGATGATGACAGTGTCAATATTCAATTTATCAGTCTAGATGATTTAACCATTAATGACCATGAAAATGTTGAAGAGAAATACAACTATTATGTCACCAGTTATGTGATGTCACATCCTACAGAAGGTGTGCCTGCTTCCAAGTTGAATATGCCATTTTCTAGATCGTTTATTGAGTCAGTCGATGAAGATTCGGTAGAAGGACGCACCGGGTCTGGCCTTAAAGTATCCGTTAGTGAAAACTCATACAGTTTATTTTTTGAGAGCGGTTCTCATGATGAATTTGTTTCAAAGGCAGTCTACAAAAAGCAAGACTCTAACTCTAAAAGAGAAGACAAGTTGGCTCAACTCAAAGATCTTATCGAAGGAGAGAGTGGCTGGAAGTCTAGTTTACCAGAAGATCAAAATCTTGAGGTAATTGAAGAAAGAGTTTCAGTTTTGTTTGATAAAGGAGGTGTTGAACTTAAGAAATTTGAAGAGCAGTTGAATTCGTCTGATAAACAAAAAGATCTGGAGGCTAATGAAACTATAGAGGAAGCTTCAAAGAACGCTGAGAATATCGACAACAGTAAGACCAACCAAACAGAACAAGAACCAGAAGCAAAATCAGTGACCACCGAAAACAAACAAGAGGAACTTGTACCTGAAGAAAACAATGATACTACAATTCAACATGACGTTGATGACACTACAGCCGATGAAACTCATAGTACAGAAGTTCTTGGAGAAAATGAAAAAGTCCAATCTGAAACCAAATCATCTTAGTTGTTATTCTAAGTTTTTTTTTTTTTAAGAAAAGGAAAATAGTTTGATTTATTTACGTGTTTTTTTTATTATTTTTTTATTCTTTTAGTCTATTTCCCTTTTTTTTATATATTATGTAACTGTTTTATATGTATTTTAAATTCTTACTTGATTAGTACCTATTTAATTGTTAAAACTTTGTATTCGTATACTTCATATTAAAAGTTCACTAAAAAATGCATCCACAATCAAGAAACAGCGAACAAACAAGATTACAAACTAAATACAAATCAACATTGACCAAGACTCAAGGACTCAAGTGAACCTTCTTTCTGCTGCTGCTCTAGCCATTCTCTCTGTCGCCATACTATAAGCCAATTTTGCTCTTTGATTTAATCTTTGACAGACATAATTTCTTTTACCTCTTGCAATTAATATTCTCAAAATTATATCTTCTTTAGAAGTTTTACTTGCAATAGGATCTGATTTTGCTTCTTTCATTTCTTTAGCGGCTTGTTTTCTAGCTTTGGCAGTAGCATTAGCATTGATTGTATTATTCCTTAAAAGACTCCCTGTCCTATTCATCCGCTTTTCATTTTTAATTGAATTACCACCATTTCCATTATGTTCAGTATGGAATGCTAAATCAGCATTATTTCTATTGTTCAACATTTGCACATAAGCAGTAGATAGTCTTTCCACTTCTTCAATCAAATATTCATCGGTTTGATCATATAAAGCTGGAACTAAAAGTAATGATTGGTATTGATCAGTTTTCAAATCCTCCATAGGTGGTCCATTACCTTCATGATGGAAAAATGTACACAAAAAATTAAGCCAACCTAAAACGGTTTCAATTTCATTAATTGATAATGGTCCATCAATTCCTAAAATCCCTATTGAAGATAATGAAACTGTGGCAAGTTTTGATGAAACAGATTGCCATGAAGTGCCACCAGATTCAGTATTGATTTTTGCTTTAGATAGTTTTGGTAACATTAATTCATCAGCAGCACTAACAACATTTTTCCAAGTTGCCACCATAGTTTTCATAAAAATTTCATTCATTAAAAATTCTTTAAGAATACTCAAATTCATGTTTAAATAATCACATAAATTTTTAATTGATTCTTCAAATTCTTCTCTTGATGGTTGACCTTTAGCACATACTGATTTCAAATTTGCACGTGAAAAACAACTTTGAATAAAACCTGAAAATTTCTCAACAATCAATTTAATAGATCTTTCTTGAGCTCTCATTAAAGCTCTAAAAGCTCTCCCCATGACAAATTTAGCATCTAAAATCTCACTTTCAACTGCAACTTCAAGTATAACTTTCCCTTGGAAATCAAGGTCCAATGTGATTTCTTCAGGAATACCACTAGTACTAAATCTTCTAGGGTTTAATTCAAGGAACGCCTTACCACATAATTGATGTTGTCCAAATCTATCATCCCATACAACAACGGAAATATCAAGGGATGGTTGTTCTGGTGGGATAGTAATTTCAAATTCTTCATCCCATTCAGGATCAGGATTGTGATCTATTGTTCTTGTTCGTGTAAGCAATCTCTTACCATTCAAATCAACCACAGCAACATAAGGATTAATTTTTCCCCACATGGCGTCTTTAGATGCACGAAGATTTTCACCGTGAACAATTCTAATGGAAAAAACATGACTCAAGTATTGTTTTGGTGAAGAAGAAGTTGCAGAAAGTGTTTCCACATCAATCCAATCTTCAAGTTTTGTTAATTGATTCATCATTGCTGATAAGTTATTCAATGCCACACATGTAGTTGCTTCAAAATTATAAACCACTTCCGGTTCAGGTCTTTTGAAATTTTGAATATTTGAAACCACATTTTTCACTTCATACAACCAATTTTTTTTTGTTTCTGGAGGTTCATCTTCTGTTGGTTCAGGAGTAGGTGGTTGCAATTCCTGGATTATTCTTTTAGAAACTTGGTCGGAATAAAACAATGCTCCATTGGAAATACTTTTCAACAACATAGTATAAACATTATTGATCTGATTTTCATCATTCCAATTTTGTTTCTTAATTGTCATTACATATTGCTTAATAATGGCAAATATATCCAATATAGTATGACTGCTTCTTTTTTCATCCTCATCTAAGTCAATGGGTTCATAATTATCCTTTTTAAGTGCTTCATTGACAATACCATGTATTTTCTCATTACTTTCATTGACCCAAGCTTCCAAGTACGGGTAAAAAAATTTTTCCAAATCAAATTTAAACACCGAACCAGCTGGCGTTACTTGATTATGTATATCTCTAATTTCATTAAGTAATTGATAAACCTCTAAGGCATCGGCATAAGGTATTCTTTCATCATTATTTTGTAGTATTGTTTGAATATAATTAAGTGTTGCTTCCGCGTCACTTGCAAACATCCCAGTGGTGATTGACGCAACAGTTCTCGCCACATTTAAAAAACCCAATAACGGGTTCTTGTAACGTTTTTGTAGTTTTTTTATGTCGGATATTAAACTGTCACAAACATTAATGATATGAATCACATTAACTGAACCGTTTCTGGGTAAACTGGCAAGGTATTCCCCGTATCTACCTCCAGCAACTTTCATTAGTGACTTTGTAAGTCTCTTTTCCCATTTTTTCGGTAAATTTGTTTCTTCCATCAAGGGGAATAATGCATCTGATTCAATATGATCACAAAGAAATTGCAAGTACGGACCAAATTTGGGTTTCACGGTTTCATTAAATACTAATTGAAGGTTTTCCTTCAACGCAGTAAATACTTGACTATAAGATTCAGACAAGTCATTCACCCATTCATTTTGATCTTCAATTGACCATATGGTTTTCTCATCCCAATCTAAGCTCCCATCTTCTACCATTTGTTTACATAATTGAAACAATTTTTCGCTAGCTATAATGTTGACAGGTGTCGATTTCTTCAGTCCAGTGTCTAATGGGAAATCAACTAATGCTTGTGCAGACTGAGCAGCAGAATATAATAATACTGCTCTGGTTGGGTAATCTATATGCCAAACTCTTGCACATATATTAATCAAGTCCAATTCCGTTTTCTCAAAAAATGGTTCATTAGGGTCAGAAAATTCCATTTGATTCCGAGAATTTACTATGCATTTCACAAGAGTCAGAAAGTACATTCTCAGCTCTCCATTTTTAGGAAGTACATAATAGTCTTCGTCACTGGGGGTTGGCGGTATAGGTAAAAGTGTCAAATCAGATGGGATTTTGTATCTATTAATAACTTGAGACCTGATGTTTTCTTGTCTTTCCTTCCATTGTTGCAATGACAGATCCGATGTGAAATTATTTAGATTGACCTCTATTTTAGCTAACTCTTGAACATCATTATGCAATGGTTTAGCTAATGCTATGTCTTTATATTTGAATACATCTTGTTGTAATTTGGTATCGTCAACATCAAATATTTTTTTGAGTAAATCAAGAAATGATTTATTCATATCACTTATTCTATAAGATTTAGTTGGATATTTGACATTTTGACTAGACTCAGGTTGTAGTTTTGCATTTGATGTTTGGAACGAATCTTTTCTTGCTTTCAATTGTGAAATCAACCCTGGGTCATAATCTTTCTTTGCTGTCACAATCTCTATAAGGAAATCAACAAATTGTCTTGTTTGTTCAAAAACAGTATCGGTTATTTCGTCATCATTCATTTGTGATACTTTCTTTAATTCTTGATTTGCAAATGCAGCAAATTTAGGTATCAAAAAATCAATTTTCCGAACTTCATTCTCCAGATTTGGATCTAATACTTCTCCGTATATTCTTAATAATGATCTTCGGAAATTTTCCTCAACTTGTTTTTTATTTGTCATGATCAATTGTAATTGTGTCTTTAAATTTTTCAAAGCATACTGTGGGATCTTTTGATCAAAAACCATGCTTGATCTATTGCTATTAGGACGTGACGTTTGTTTGATTGATTCTAGTATTGGTGTCCTAAATCGAGCTTCATTACTGTATTCCAAAAGAATAACTTTCAAGACATATTTGTATAATTCTTCTTTACTAGCCGGTTCCGGACCCAAGTGTGTAATCTGTATCGTCGACGTGGACGCCATGCTCACTACTCTTCGTGACCTCGGCAGATCCACAGAAGGCGAGTTCCTGGATTTCATTGTATAATGGTGTTGTTATTAATAAAAAGAAGTGGCGGTGGTGGTGGTGGTGGTAGTAAGTAAATATATATAAGAATCCCAAAAAGGGCAATAACAATACAAGAGATTTAAGAACAGGCAATCAAAATGAAAACAAATTTAAACTTCAAAATTCTTTTTTTTTGGGCTTAGTTACACGCTTTTCATTTTTCTTCTTTTCCCTTTCCCTTTCCCTGTTTTTTTAATGTAGGTAGCACTACAACTACTACTACCACCCAATCAGCATATAGAACACCCTCTCTAATTCTTTCTCTAATTGGATTCCTCCGTCGGGTATAATAATTCTTATATAAATGTTTGTATTCTAAACCCTGAATTCAACTTTAACATTTTAGGGGAGTTAACCACTTCTGGTTTTCTCAGGGTGGTATAGAGATGATACAAAATTGATACTGGTTGAACTTTTTATTCTAAATTATACATTACAAATACAAGTTTACAATTCATCCCATCATAATACGGCTATTTTATTCCTCTTCAGAAACACTTTCCTCTTTGACACTGGTTACAAAGTCTTCTGTGGTATCTGGTTCTGGTTGTGGTTCTTCTTCAGTCATACTACTACCAAACCCGACTGAAGAAAAACTTGTTTCCCAATCTTCTGGTTTAAAAATATGATCACTTAGAATTTTATTCATATGGAATGCACCAACACTTTCTAATAAATTAAATCGAGTTAGTAAAAATTATACACAATAGATCTTGTTATATATATAACATATTTCAACATACTTTTCTTAAATAATTTTTGCAATTTCTCATCACATTCAATTTGTCGTTTATCTTGAGGATTTTGTAAATTATGATCTTTAATATATGCCCATAAAAGTTTCACCACCTGTGGTCTTGAACATTTATCAACACCAATCACATTGGCCAATTCTGGAGATAATGCCATTTCTCTATTGAAAGCATTGTTAGGGGCCAGGCGCTTTGTATTAGACTTTGATTTCGATGATTTTGATTTTGATGCAGCTTGTGTTGCTTTACGAATGGTTCGTTTCCCAAACCTACTCATTTCTTCTCTCAGTAACCTTGCTGCTAAAAGAGCATCTTGTCTTTCCATTTCTTTCCTGTCTATTTCTTGTTTCCATTTTTCATCATTTTCTCGTCTATCGACTAAATCATGGTAACGTTGTAATATCACTTCATTAATTTGTTTCTAAAATAAACCCCAAACCCAAAGGTTATAAATAATGTTAATATCAAAGATTATTAAGTACTCTTAAATTCAAAAAAATTTCTATCAACATACCTTATTTGGAGTTAGATCCACTTCAAATAATTCTTGTAATGCATTTCTTATTCTTTTCACTGTTATTTCTTCCAAATTAGCAACACTCAAAATGGCCTATAACGATGGGTTAGTATCTCATAATATATAAAACTTAATTAATGCTTATCAAAAACAACTATAAAGATTATTGTATCATACGTCAATTGTAGGAAGGAATTCCTCGGAATCAAATTTAGTATTAGCCATGTCACTGTATTAAACAAGAGAATATAAATTTCAAAGAGTATATTATTACCAATTGATCAAAACTGGGTTTGGCCCTTTGCTTATACTTTGTTTTTGTAGTTTTCTTCCCTTTTCCCTTCTTTGTTTTTTTTTTTTTTTTTTCTTTCTTTCTTTCGTGGGTGTACTTTTGTTTTTGTTTTTGTTTTGTTCCAGAATTGAATTCTATTTATCTTTTACTCCCCTTGGCTTAACTTCTGGTGTTTGCGGGCTTGCCACATTGCGTCGTAGGCTGGCCTAATTCTACGCCGTAGAACCCCCTTCATCTATGTCTACACATAGGACCTACAATATGTCGTACAAGACAACTCAATAGTTTCAATAATGCACATTTTTCATTTCAGGATATACTTATAACAACTCATTTACACATATTAGTTACATATATTTTCCTAAAAAAAGTTAGTCTTGACAATAATAAAAACTATTAGGAAACCCATTCCCCTCTCGTGGGAATTGGCCTTAGGCAGCACCTTGATTTCTTAAATTTCGTTTGTGTTGTAATTCATTTTTCTTAATCAACTTCTTTCTTTCAGCACGTTTTAAAGTTCTTGGATCAATCAATTCATCTTCAGTATTTTTCACTTTATCATCAACTTCAACTAACCATTGATCATCAATCAGTTTATTTTTCCCTTTATACCCCCATTTAGGTACCCATTCACCAGTATTTTCATCATAAACCATTTTCCCATCTTTAGTTTTGGGTTTAATTCCTTTTCTAGCAGCAAATTGTTGCCATTTAGTAAGGGGTTTGGCTTTAGGAATAGGTTTTTCTCTAGGTAATATTGTTGTTGGTTCGGGTAATTGAATTAAAGTCATGGTGGAATTTTGTCCCGTGGAAGATCCATGTGTTTCTGTAGTGGTCTTTACTGGTAAAGATAATATTTGATTTATTAATAATTGAACATTATCTCTAGTCACTGATTGGAGATGATCTTCTTTTATTGATTCATCTTTCGATAATAATTTTTCATTATCTAATGGGTTAGGATCAAATGTTGCTAAATTACCAAGATCATAGGTGTTTGGTATTGGTTTGTCAACTGTCACTGGTTTATATTCTTTTTCTGATGACATGAGGATTAGGTGTTGGTATATATAAGTAATGCTAAAGAAAGAGATAGATATGTTTCTATTTAAATTTTGCTTAAATTTTTTCTTTCTCACATCTCTTCCTCTTCCACAAGATGAGATGTGTTGTTGCGATAAATATTTTTTTCTTTCTTTCTCGCTCTTCTAACAAATCCAGAAATGGTAAGATCAGACACCGCATTCTTTCATTCATTTATCGTCGAAGACTATTTAGTACCCAGATTGATACCAATCCCACCACAGTTATTGCTGCTCCTGTCATAACTATATGTTTAATATCTTCTTGATCTGCTGTCACTTCTAATTCAATTCCCGGTGTGGCACTAGATGGGGTTTTAGCAGCATCAACCAACTGAATAAACATTTCATGAAGAGAAGAATTCCATGCTAATGAAACATGTAATGGTGAATTTAAAAATAAATCACGAGTATAATTTTCTGGTTGGACATCACATCGTTGTTGTTGTTTATCCAAATCGGCTTTTAATGCAACAAATACTGCTGGTACTTCATCTAATAAATGACCATGTTTTTCTCGTAATTCAACAAGATATTGGAAACTTTCTGGATCAGAAGAGTCGTAAGCATAACAAATCACATCACATTGATCCAATCGAGATTTATTTTCCAATATTGCTGGTTCTAATTCCCCTAATTCTTCCAAAATCAAATAACATTGTTTCCCCCCACGTAATTCTATATCTTTAACTACTAATCTTGGTTTAATCGTTGGGGAATAAATATCACTATAATTACCATGTAAAAACAGTTCCAATAATGAACTTTTCCCAGCTTTCGGCGCACCCACTATAAAACAATTGAATACATTTCTATCATTAACCGCATTCCGATAAGTTTTACCATTTTTCTGTCTAATTTTCCTTGGCTTAGTCACTTTAAGAGCCTTGGTTGAATTCCCTTCATCAAATCCTAAATAGGCCAAATATTCTAAGGTGGTTTTATAACTTAAAAAAGTAGTTAAATTCCATTGTGCCAACCATCCTTGTAATGTAATATATCCTTCTTCATTACAAACAATAGATGAAGGGAAATTCGATTCAACCCATAAGTTAGGAATCCCTGGAGTCGATCGGAATAAATTATTTAATTCATCTTCATTTAATCCACCATCATTGTCTTTATCAAATTTAATAAATAAATCAACGAAAAATTTATATCCGGTAGGACTTAATTCAACACTAGAATGAGGATTAACATCTAATCGAGGATATAAGAATTTATCACTTAATGATAATGAATTGGTATAATGATAAGCTCGTAATATACACCATACAGTTTCATGTCTTCCTGATTCAGCATAGATTTTATTCAATAAAATAAATCCATCTTCTGATATACCTTTGCTTGTAGTTGTACCATCAGAACCATTACTAACAGTTGTTGGTTGTGAATGTTGTGGTACTGTTTCTGTTTCCATTGTTGTAGCATTATAAGTTGGTAAAATTTTT
The DNA here is from genome assembly GCF_000026945.1 of Candida dubliniensis CD36. Taxonomy (NCBI): domain Eukaryota; kingdom Fungi; phylum Ascomycota; class Pichiomycetes; order Serinales; family Debaryomycetaceae; genus Candida; species Candida dubliniensis. The sequence goes on along the minus strand of NC_012860.1, from coordinate 193,074 downwards.
TGATCAATCATATTGACAATTTCTTCATAATCCGATTCACTAGCTTCTATACCAAAGCATTTCTTATGTAATTCGGATAATTCTTCAAAATTTAAATATCCATCTTGATCAGTATCACTTAAACAAAAAATTCTCTTCAAAGGTTTAATTGCTCCAGGTTTCAAATTTCCTTCTTTAGCATCAAAAATTGGTGAAATAGGATGAGTCACCGCTCGTTGACATAAATAAAATGCTTCAACAACATTATAATTATTTTTAGCACTACATCGAACTCCAGCTTCAATTTCTTTAAATTCATTAATAAGTGGAACAAATTCATCAGAATTAGTTGATTTTAAACTTGATTTAGAAAATAAATCTGATTTATTAGCACATAATATAATTGGTAAATTAACTCCCATAGATCGAAATAATGGCATCCAATGTAATGAAATCCGTTCATAAGTATAATGATCAGAATAAACCAACCAAATAACATCAGCTCGTTTTAATTCTTTTTGTAAATTAGTCATATCTGATGATGTTGTATCAATGATTGTTGTTATATTGGGGATATATTCCAGGATTTCATTAGGTTGTACATTGTTAATTGAAGATTCCCGTTCCCGTTCACGTTCACGTTTATGGTTGTGGTTGTTTTTCCGTTTGGTTCTAGTTGTTGAAATAGGCAGTTGATGTTGGTGATGTTCTTGATCATTAAGATATTCTTGACTTTGACTGCTTTCAATATAATCATTTCGAGATATTGTTATTGGTGGTAAAACATTATTTGTTTGTGGTTCAATTATGGTTTCTTTAATCAATGAGGTAATCAATGATGATTTCCCAACTGCATCATCTCCACAAACTACAACTCGAATTGCATCTGGAGACATTTATGAAAATGGGTGTTACTTGTTATATCTGGTTTATTCAATCAATCAATCAATCAATCGTTAAAGAATAAGTAGATCATTCTAGCGAAAAAAAAAAGTGTATTGGGCGGAACTCAAACAAATGGCGCCACCAAAGTAATCTGGAGAATGGTTTGCCAATAAAGCTCATAACTGAAACTCTTATACATGTATAAATAAATATATATATTGAGGTAAAATTATATAAAAACTCTAATAGAATTTATCAAAAGATGTTCCAAAATCATCAAAATTATTATTTTGAACTTCATCAATCTCATGAATGTATGATTCAGCAGGAATGCGTGAAGAATTTTGAAAATTAGCAGGAATCAGTTGCGTGTTTGATTGTACTTGACCCAGATTCAGATTCAGGTTCAGGTTCAGTTTTAGTCGTATTTTCTGTTCTTGTTGTTGTTGTGGAGATAGCTGTTTCACTTTTTCAACTTGAATGCTATTTACTTCTTCCTCATCATCATCTAGTTCCTCCTCTATATCTGCTTCTCGTTCATCATCGGCAGTACCTATAATCCCTCCATATTGATTAGGACTATTTTCCACTTCAACAAAAGCAGATAATTTATCATTACGACATATTTCCTCAAAATTAGCTTGCTCTCTTTTAGCAATAACTCCCTTAATATTATATAAATCACAAAGAGAAAAGTTACCAATGCTTGCCTGTAATATTCTTTGAGATTCACCAATCCACACCTGCTTTTTTTGTAAAGTTGTTAGTTCTTGAAATATTGGGAAACTCTCATTTAACAAATCAATCAAATTATTGCTTTCTCTAACTCTCATTCGTTCAATTGTTGGATTAATACAATTCTCATCTGGTATTGTCATGGGCCAATCATTGATAGGTAGGTATAATGCAACCAATTGACAAAATGTTTCTGATGTTATCGAACTCTGGGAATTATTATTACTATCAAAATTATCAAATTGTGGTAAAGGTTGTTGAGCAAATAAATCATGAAACCAATCATTTGTCAATATTTTGGCTTTAATTCTTCGATCCCGTAATTTCCTTCTTAATTTGCTTTTCTCTCGTTGTCCACTGGCTGAATCACTTGATATTTGTGATACTGCCAATGATTTTTTGTTAACTCTTCTCTTTTTACCCAGTTTAGAAATACTATTGGTACCATTAAACGATTCACTGGTCATTAAGGGGGTACCTCCACCCGACTGAGATTCGGATTTTTCTATCGAACTAAAGTTGACATCAACACTGCTTCTTCTTCGATTCTGGTTTCTAATGATTGTCACCTCATTACTTGGATGTAATGAATCACCTTTTTTCAAATCAAGATGTCGACTTAAAGACCCTCGGTGACTAAAATGTTTCTTACAAAATGGACAGATTTTCCTACTATCGGATGAATTATCATTGTGTTTTCTATTCATCGATAATGACTCAGATAATGGCGTCGCTCCATTGGCTATTAAAGGATCTGGGGAAGACTGCATAATGGATGGTGGGTTTTGTGATGGTACTCGCACCATGGGTTGGGGTTGGGATTGAGAGTTTAGTAGTGGGATTTGTTGTGAAGGTAATTGATGTTTTTGATTTGGTTGGAACAATTGTTGTTGGAATTGATTTTGAAAATGTTGTTGTTGTTGCTGCATTTGCGGTAATTGATGTTGTGGGTGTATTTCATTTGGTTGAGTTGGCAATTGAGATAATTGGTGCAACTGTTGTTGTTGGTGTTGGTGGTGAAGGTTGTGGTTGTGAGAAAACTGGATCTGGTGGTGTTGATTGTTATGTTGCGTAAAATCTGAATTTGGATCTTGATTCAAGTTATCCATCATTAATATACCAAACTTCTTCTGTTTCTACTACTTTTTTTTTTTTTCAATTTGAATAAAAGCTCGATCACACCAAAATAATTACGTTTAAACTTTAAATGTTGATGGGAAAAGGAAATACTAAAACAAAAATAAAATGTTGTTTATTTTAAAACATGGATGAAATTTAATAAATATCTGGAGAATTTCAGTAATTAAGGGGAACAAAATAGGACACACACAATTTCCAAGAATTGATCTAAAATTGACTCGGCTGAATACAACAACGACAAAAAGCAAGAAATTGATCAATTAAATAGCAAAACAAAGGGAAACTCTCTTTTAATGATATTAATAATCTTGTTCTAGTTACAAAATTGAACAAAGAATTAAATGAAAAAAAAAAAAGAAAGAAAATTTTTTGAAATGTGGATAAAGTGTTTGATAAACTTTTTTGTTACTTTTAATTATTTGAAGGTTGATTGTAAGAATTTAAGTGGTAATAATGATAACAAAATAGATGAGGGATAGTTTCATTTAGAAATTGAATGACTTAATCTATTTAATTAATGGATCAGCTATTAGAATAAGGAAATCCTCGGGGGAGGGGAGAGATGATGATAATATATACAAAGGCTGAAATTGATAGGAGGGGTGGAGCTGGAAAAAAAAGCAGTGTGTATATTAAAATTAGAAGCTGATTGGAACAAACTATTACAGGAACGCAAACGTCAATGATAAATGTCACAAACAATAAAAAAAAACCACTCAGTAACAATACTAATCGCTTCAGGTGCATATAGTTTTCAATCATAATAACACTGCCACCATCACCACCACCTTAATCCTGAATTGTTATTCAAACAACCAATTAATTTGAACTCTGAGTTTATTAGTTATTCAAATAGTAATAGAAGATTCAATTTTCATGAACACGTAAAGATTTTCGGAGTTGAAAAAGATTGCTTCGAGGTTACTCCACTTTTCAGTTTTCTAGTTTTTAAAGTTGCTATATTAATAACCATTATAGATTGGTATTACAAAAGTGGATAATATGGTACTAAAGCAAAATTCATTGGACAAGGAAAATACTGCCAAATTAGTATATAAGCCGGAATTGTAGCAAAGTGGGCATTTGTGTAATGTTCAGTTTACGTCATTGAGGCTTAATTCTGATAATCTTCAATGTTGAGCAATTTTCCTAGTTAATTGTGGATTTCAAAATATCCTTAATTGGTACGATGCTGATACAGTTTAATTGCTGTTTAGTCATTCTACTCTCATTTCTTGGTGATTGGTGGGATGAATCTCTGATTTTGACTATATCGCGAGGAACAACAGATATTGATTTTTTTTTTTTTTTTAATCCACTAAAACTTAAGATAGCAACCCTACCAGTAGGGGTTTCCAGCAATTCCCACACCCCTTTCATCGCAAGCAACCCCTTTTTCTTTTTCTCCCTGTGAGAAGACAATAGTTGTAGTTTTCATGATCAATGGTTAAGAGCCCTAGACGGTTACAATGTTTTCATCTTTACTCCACAATATGTTTTAAGATGGTTGTGTTTTCAACAAAGATGCATGAAAAAATTTAGATACTCCAACTGACAATAGTAATCGCCAACCACCACCGTTACTGTCAAAGCAAGCATAAATTTTTATGCAATCCTTAATAGTTTAATCTATTGTCAAAACTAAACATAATATATCATTAATGTTTATTTGTTGGTATTGTTTTTCGAATACCCAAATACGTTGGTTGGTAGCAAGTAACCGTTTCCCAATTTTCAGATGAATCGTAAAATATCATGAATTAGGAAAATTAAATAAAGCTTTTTGGTGTGGATTGGTATTCTATTTATAATACTCTAGCAAGCAATCATACCAAATGTTATTGATTCCTAATACTCTTTCATCATCTGAAACAAGATAGTAATTTAGATGAATATTGTTGGTGTCTTTTCATTTTTTCAGTTGCCAATTTCCTGTCCTATTTGATTAGTTTTTGCAACACAGTCCACACAGTATTATTTATAAAACCAACCATATTTATTACATACTATAAACTAGTTACCTTCTTCCTTCTCTTCCCCCTCCCTTCTTAATCTATTACAAATGCATATTTTCTACAATTTTCTTCAAATTACTAACGTATCGATTTTGTATCGTATCTCCTTTACCAGCAGCAACAGTCAATACCAATTCATTCAATTCAGCACTACCTAAAATATCAACATGTTCAGCAGTCTTGGCTCCTCCTCTTAAATCAAATCTATCAGGTTCATGTTTAATTTCAACAATGGTGACATTGACATTTGCCGGGTTATATCTTGATTTATCACCTTTTTGCCATTCATGACACATTGTATGGGTTAACAATGAAACTGTCCCATCACCATCCCCAAGAACAACTCCATCAGGAGAATCAGCATCAATCACATAATCAAGCTTTGTTGATTTATCTGCCGGTACGTATTTATAAGCCCTTTCAGTTGGATTACCAACACCATAAAAGCAATAAACTTTCAAACTTGGTGCTTTTGGTAATGCTGCTTCTAATGGATTAGACCATTTCAGTTGATCATGATTATTCTTTTCTAATTCTTCTTTTGTATGAGCAATACCAAATGAATAATTTTCACGAACTCGTTTAGAATACCAATCTGGTGAATTTCCCAATAAATCTTCAATACTTTGATCGATAGTTACTTCTCTAGAAGTATCATTGACGGCTTTGTATTTAATAAATGACCCAAATGATCGTTTCTTTTCTCCAATGTCTTCCTTTTCAGTATCAAATGCCACTATTTCATCATCAGGTGCATAAGTCAAATTCCCCCATATTTTGTCACCACCTTTAGGTATCATACTAGCAATCCCACCAAATGATCTCAACATATCGACTCTTTCACGTCTACTGAAAAATTGTTCCAATCCATATACTGCTAATGCATTCAATTGTACAGTGTCTTTCATCTCACCAGAAATTAATGCTGGAATAGCCTTTGGTGTACCTAAAGAAGATCCACTAATGTCAACAAATGCCTCAACGTATTCTTCGACCCAATTAGGTCCACCATTCCCATAATATTCACCATTAGCTTCAACCCATTTCAAAAAATAATAAATAATTTGTGAACCCATTGAATGACCCACCAACACAGATTTTTTACCGGTCAATTGTTTGACGATTTCAACTTGTGCCTTTAATTTAGAAAAATATCCATCTCTTTTCTCTAAATCAATATAGGTTAATCTCCAATCATACGAGGCACTAAGCATATTGTTAGGTCCATATCCAATCACAGCTAAATTTTGTAAAATTTTATTCCAAATCCAATACCCGGCCATGAAAAAATCTGCTGCTTCAAACCCTTGAGCAGCTCTAACTTTAATATTAGGAGGATCTAATCCGGTGGTGGTATCCAACATTATATGTCTAAGCCAACAAGTTTTATCTAAAACCATAGTTCTTAACATATAAAATGACCCCCATAATCTTTTCCGAAAATGACCAATTGATGGGCAATCTCCTGTAGTGGTTGTCCCCCAAGATTCTAACCCCGTAGAAATCACCCCAGGAACCATAACCACATTATGTTCAGCAGTGAAATTTTTCAGATTTTCAAGTCTTAATCCAACACTAAAAGATTCAGCAGATCCATTGAATCCATCATCTTGAGAATTGACACCTTTATCTTGTAATAATGATTGAATCCCATTAGGTAATAATCCTTTCAAATTTTTCAAATCTTTCCAATCATCAAAAATATCGCTAAATTGATCAAGATTGACTAATTTATCAAGATCCTTTGTAAATGATTCAGAATTGGTGGTGAATAATGCTGCTAGAATTAATCCAATCAATGCCCCAAATATAAACATAACTCGTCTGGATTCGGTTATTTTCTTTTTCAGATGGTGCTTTACCAATTTTTTATTATGATGCTTTTTTTGAAGTGAATTGGTTCTTGACATTGATGTTGATTCTTTGTCGTTGTTGTTGTTGTTGTGGTCGTGTTCATGATCGTGTTCATGGTGGTGGTGGTGATGGTGTTTTGAGGGTTCATCTTCTAAAACCGGTTTTGTGATTTTGTCATCAGTTTCAAATGAAGTTGTTTCGACGTTATCTTTCAATTCATTGTTTTTGGTAACTTTCGATGATGATGATGATGATGATGTGGTGGTGGTGGTGGCATTTTGGTCCTTATCAGTAGTGGATTTTCTATTTTTCAAACTTGACATGATTGAAGTTTAAAGAAAGTACGAATATCAATATTGCAGGTAGGTTAGATAGAGTAATATATATGAATGTTGAAATAGCAATTGCAATGAATTGAGTAATTCTATTCAAACAAAAGAAAAGAAGGTTTTCTAAAAATCGGAAGATTAAAGATAAAGTTTTGTATTGATTGTTGTTTGATTGTTGTTGTTGTTGGTACAAAAGAAGAAACAGAAAAAAAGAAAGAGAAGTGAAGTGAAGTGAAAATTTAAATTCTGGAAAACAAAAGAAAAGAAAAGAAAACAAACGAAAGAAGAAGAGAAATTTCTTTGAACTTGCCAAAAAGAAGGAAATGATAAATCATTAACTGAATAACTTGTTGAATTTCTGTAGGTACCAATTATTTCTATACGGCAAGCAGAGATTAACGTATTTAATTAAATAATTCAATTATTGCCGAGTCTTCTAACAGTTGCACCCCCCCCCCATTTTCTTATTTTCTTCCCTAAAATTTATCTTTAGACATTCAAAATTTGAACAAAAGTGGATCTGAATGAAAATTTATACTATTACTAAATATTTATACTAATATTACCAATAACTACAACTGGAAGCCATAAAATACATAAAAAAGGAAAGAAAAATATTCAGACAAAGACCGTGGTTCAAATCATAATGCATCCATAGTATAATCATATTCAATACCTGGAGTAACACTGGCAATAAACTTCAAAAATATAATCAAATAATGATCAACTCTAATACCTTCCTCATCTTCTTCCTCATTATCGTGTGATTGTGAATTTTCTTCCTTTGTGGTACCTTTTTCATTAACTGATAATTTATTTAAACCATTACTTAGACTATCATCTTTCTGTTGTAAATTTTTTTTATTCAATTTTGAATGTTTCATAAGTACTTTCATAACTGATGAATGTTTACAAGGATGTATTGATACTGAAGTTGTGTTATGAGCAACGGGTAAATTCTCAATTGTGGCGGTTTTATCTTTATAATCAGAATTTATATCTTCAAACATTTGCTGTGGTAATAATGGAATACCATTAGAATCAAATCCAACTAAATATAATTTTGGAACTCGATAAGAAGTTGAATAAGTTATATATAAATCAAATCTTCGTAATTTATTATTTTTAGAATCATTGATAATATCTAAATCATCAAAGTCATCATCTTCCAATTGATGATCTTCAGATTCGTCATATTCTTGTTCTTGTTCTTCAGCATTTTCATCAATAAATTCATCAATGTCATTAATTTCTTCACTCTTATTAATTTGTGTTCCATATGAATCATCATCAATCACTCTATGAATTTTCTTTGATTTCACCCACCCTTCCTCATCTTCTTCCTCATCTTCTTCTTCTGGGTTTCCATCTTTTTTATCTTCACCAGTAAGATAATTAGATGCTCTTTGATAACTAGGAACATGTCTAGTAACAAGATATTGTTTATCTGGGGGTAAAAATGATTTTTGTAAATTTTTAGGACAATCAGTACCCCATTGCCACGTTGGAAATTTATAAACTAAATAATCTCCAGCTTTAACAAATTCTTCAGGACTAATTTCTCCTGTAGTGACAAAATTAGAATTATGATTGATAGGAGTAAGATATTCTCGTAATGATGATAATTTCGATCTTAATGACATATTATAATTAGTTTACTAATAGTGAATAATATAAAATATCTTAATACAATTAAATTGAAACAATAAGAAACAGTCTATCGATCTTTGTTGTTGTGGATATATATATATGTGTATGTATGTATGTATGTATATAATTTTTGATATTTTGCTTATCAGTATTATAAATATTTGATATAAAATCTAGTGGTGGGAAAAGGGAGAAAACAAAAAAAAAAAATTTTGGTAACAAAGTGAGAGATTTCTTTCTTTCTCACTTGCCTCCCTCGGCTCAAATTGTTATCTAACAATTAAAGGTAGTGTATTTGATTTAAGTCACGTGACTTATATGAATTTGAATAGAATTGATATTGATGGTAATACATTAGGAACAATTGTTAAATTCTAATAAATGTTTACAGTTAGGTCGGTATTTTTTCTTCATCTAAGGTGTAAGAACTAAGTTGTTGGGTAAGGAAGGTGATCCATAGAGCAGAATACTAATGATGGAAATTTTGGGTGCAAATCTTTACCAAAATTTTTAAAAAATATGAAACATTTAAAAGAAAGAACCGTGGAAACATCAAAACAAGATTTAAACGGCCGGAACAAATTCTCAAAACTTTAAATAACTTCCTACAACACGATGATTTACATTTGAAATTATAATAATTAATATATCTAATTTACTGTGTATATTGTTTTTCTTTTTTTTTGTACAACTATTGAAGAAATATTAATCCTTTAATATCAGGTATCTTTATATACTAGGCCAAGTCCAACAGGATGGCACGAAGTACTAGTGGACTTGTTCCATATTCTCTGATCATATTAAGAAAGTCATAAAATTCAAACAAACTTTCATATTTCTTTAAATTATAAGCTGTCTGACCAATAACCAGAGTTTTTGGTGATTTTTGCATATTGCCAATTATTGTCATTACAACATCTCTATCATTAACTGGATAACCACTTCTTCTTGCTAATGATGTGACTTCTGTTACTTTAAGTTGGAATCGTAAAAAATTCATCCGAGGAGAATAAGTAAGTTGATTGAATTTATTTCTTGCTATATATTCAGGAACCACATATTTGGTTACAATCATTAAATAATAAAGATTTTGTTGTCCTGTCAAAGTTTCATGAAATTGATGTTGATAATCAGGTGCAGTGGAAAATAATACATTACAGACAAGCATATTAATTCTTTCATTCCATGATTCTTGAGGGAATTTATTGGGATCTTGAGGATGATAAATGAATTTAAAAACTTCTTCAAAACCTTTTAATCTGAAAAACTTACCAAGTGCTAAAAAATAGGATACATGTTTATTTTTGGTGTTTTTGAATGTCAAGGTTGGAATATAATCATTTACATCTCTAATGTTGTATCTTTCTTCTTCTTCAATAGTTTTCAAAATGACATCTACTATTGGTTTGCAAATCTCTTTCAACTCTGCATCCAGAAGAGTTGTTGTAGTCGACATGTTTAAGGACTTGATTAAATTTCTAGTGTATAATTGAAGATATCTTTGTTAATGTCGACAATGAATAATTTATGAAATCATTTCGTCCACCCAAGTTGTAAGAAAGGAAGATATTTCTCGTCGTCGTCGTCGTCGTCGTCGTCATTATAACAACCCTTAATTTGTGCTGCTGTACACGACAAGCTAGATCATATTTTAAACAGGAAACTATAACCAATTCAATCTATGATATAAAATTTTGGTATAGAGGAGAAGTATCAAAGTGTGTTAGATAAAGATATGCCTGAATAGTATTGGAAAATCAAGAAAAATCTGTTGACCGCAAAGATGATTAAGCAAATCTTCAAATGTCACAAGTTCTGCAATTGAGTTAAATACCTTCAGTCATGAGCCGATATCTACCACGTATTCAGATAATCTAAAAAAAGAATACAAAAAACCAGATTGGATTTAAATAACTCATCACCACCACCACCACCATTAATATCATCTATCTATCATTATCGTTGGTAGGTTTTTTATTACTGCGCGATTTAGTGTATTGTTGTTTTGTAGTTTTTAATATGCACAGAAAATTTGCAAAAAAAAAAAAACATTCTCTTTCTATGAGTTATCTTCTCTTTCTTCTCACATTGATCAATTGTTGTAAGTACTAAAAATAGTTCAAGTTTGTGGTTTTTGGTTGTTGTTGATGTTTACTTATTCTTCTTCTCTTTCTGTTGTGAATGGTTTCCTAATTTGGGATTGGAATCGTCGCACACAAAAACGACGACAAAAATAAAATTCATCACCGTCTAATTGCAATTGTGTAATTATACTTTATTCTTTTCGTTTTAGTGATTGATTCGATCGATCCTTGGTTGACTTTTTTCTTAGTCATGTTTCTTAAACTAGAATGATGAGTTTGGTTAATTGAGATATATTATTCCTCAGCAATGTAAGTAAATGTGGGCTATTTCAAAGAGAGAAATGACCGGAATGATAAGGAGTTAGTTAGTTAGCAAGTTATCAAATTAATCAAAAGATAAGTTGATTTCAAGAAAGTTTGCATGAAAGATAATAAATATCCTTGATTCTTCTTTTATAGAAAAGAATAACAATGAAAAAAAGAAACTAAACAAAGTAATATTAGATATTCTCGAGAAATACGAAACACAAAGAAAAAACCCTTCAACAGCAACAACAGTAACTACAGTAGTCTCAGACATTACTACTATTTTTGGTTTTAACAAAAACAAAATAATTGAAAACAGGGAAGAAGAAATGTAGACAAACTCAAGTGCAATTCTTTTGGTTTTATGGTATCATCACAACAAGTTTATGTTTGAATATTTTACAATCTCATTGTTTGATATTAAGTCTTCTTTTTAAGATAAATTGTAAACATGCCTACTGTTTCAATTGGAATCAATAGTTTCTGAAAGTTCTCTTCGACCAAGCAATCTATTAGTACATGTCTTTTCAATTAAGATATAAATCAATCAACACTTTTCTTCTTTTTTGAACACAATTCTGTGGAACAAAAAAAAGTATCAAATGACTCGTATAATAATTTTAGTTGGTCTTTTTTTAGAATTTTGTTTTATGAAGTTCGTTGATGATGATGATGATACTAAGTTAAGATTATTAGATTATTAGCCTGTAGGTGTGTTTGTAATTTGTTTACATTTATATTTTTTTTTCGCGTGTTTACTGTTTCCTAATTAGGACACATTACGTAAGTTTAACATTTGGCTGCAATTTTTTTTTAAAGGACGTGTAATTGTGTACAGTTTGTAAATAATTGTTTCTTTCTTTTGGTTGGGGATCGGGACCAAAAAAATTATATTCTCGTTGTCGCCTCGCGCTACCTAATGATAATTCATACATATGTCAATCAAATACCGCGGTCTTCAACCTCGTTCCTCAAGTTTATGTGTTTGGTTTGGTTGCCCCCATTATTTTCATTCTCCACCGCCTCCCTTTGAACACTCGCCACAATATTTTTCAACCCATAATTATAATAACTAGTAGAACTTATTTTAATTCAGTGTGTATAACTGTTGGCACATCAATTTCTGACATTTTATTGGTGGGGGGGGGGTTTATTGTTAGGGTCACGTAAATTTAATTCAATATTTTTTTTTGTCTTTCCTGATCGACCAAAGATTTATGTATGGTTTTAATTTTAGTTAAATTTTCAATTTTGCGGCATAAATATTAAATCTCATAAATTCTACAAATAGACAAATAATAAACAACAACGACAACAGCACCAATTTTGCTTCATCTTTAATCTCACATTGTCTAATTAAACTTACTATCATTAGCCTCAACACCCAATATACTGTGAGAATACACGTAACTTTATATTACAAACATTCATTAGCTTCGGAATAATTCTTCACCAGTTTATAGCATTTCCATATTATAACGTAGAGAGAAGAAAAGAAGGGAATTCTGATTCAAATCGTCGCCAATCAAATAAGTTGATCAATTGATATTTTTTTTTCTTGAATAATAATAATATTAAATGGAAACTATATTAGCCTCCTCCCCTAGTGTAGTCAACTGTTAGGTAAAACACGCTAAATAAAAATAGATTGATGTTATGTTGTTGTTGTTGCTGCTATAAACTACCTTAATCACCAAACCCCGTTGTTTTTTTGTCAATGAAACGTATTCGATTAGACGAGTAGTAGTTATAGTCCATTGGTAAATATAGTGAAACATCTTTTTTTATACCTTTGTTACAAAGTAGACACGAAATTTAGAGATCTATATTATTATTTTTTTCATTGGTTCTATTGTTGGAGAGGTTAAGTAGTAGTAGTTGATACTCTCTAGTTCAAGGGTTTTGAAAAAGGGTGTTGTTGTTACAGTAGAAGTTGTAGATTAACTAAAATTGAAAAGCAGATTAAATGTTTGTGTCGCCATTGTGTTGTAAAGACAATAGAAGGAAGAATTAAAAATTTACAGAGCGTGTTTTTGAGTTTGATGGATGATTCTGTTTTCTTTCTTTTGCGGAGGGAGCGAGCGAGGGAGCGAGGGAGCGCGACGCAAAAAAACCATCACAGGCCGAAATAAACAAAACAACAACAATAATAATAATAATAATAATAATGAAAATAACTCTCGCGCGAGAAAGATTCAAGCGCGTGCTTTACATTGGTTAGAAGAATACGAACATAAAGGATGGGAAAATTGATCAGAAATAACATAACAAGAGAAGGTAAACAATAATTAGTTGAAACCTTGTTTCCAAAAATTAAAGATATCAAAATATTTACGGTTAAACCAAGTATAGTAATTAGATCATACTTGATTGAACACTAACAAATTGTTGTTATACAACTTAGTACATTTAGTTTTTTGACACGAACTGTTTCGATCTTAGGAATGACTCGAATGATTATAAAATAATAATTGACGTATGAGGAGGAAATGCGAATAAATGAATATAATCAAGAAACAAGAAATTAAAACACACGTAATAATAATCAACTAACAGATGCGTTTGAGATATCTCTGTTTCTCTCTCTTTCTATAGCCAGGACTTATCAGTTCAAACTGAATTCAGTGTGATCTTTAACGGTTGCATCAACATTCCCTCTTTGACTAAATATGGAATGGTGGTTGATTGATTACTGTCGAACTGGAATGATCTAATGGTTATGATAATAGTTGGAAATCTGTGTATCTGTGTATCTGTGTGCGTGTGTGCGTGTGTGCGTGTGTGCGTGTGTGTGCATATGGTGGATTTATTATTTGTTTTGAACAATGCCTAAAATGGTAATTTGGTATTGACACCCTCTTTATGAAAAAGAATTGTGCCTCAAAATTGGGAGCCTAATAAAATAATGGTGGAACAAAAACACCAAAAACACCAATTTTGAAAACAACAACAACAAGAATCAACAAGAACGAAAAATTTTTGACTAAATTTCTTTCCTTAAATTCTTCCTCTAACATCTTCTTGTACTGTAATTACTAGCCTACTTGTTATTATTATTATTATTTATTATAATAATACTTACAAAGTACCCAAAAAAAAAAAAAACAGTCCTGTTATTTTTCAATTCAATTTTCATTTTCATTTTCATTTTCATTTTCATTCTTATTCTTATTCTATTTCTCCTTTCTTCATTCACCAACTTTTGATTGTTGAACTTTGTTTCTTCACATTTCCAATAACATCATCAACAACCACTTCAACTAATACACACACTTACACGTTCAATTGAAGTTTAAGGAAGAGAAAATTTATCCACATTTAACCAACAAAAAAGTAATACCCGTCACGTCCTTTTTTCTCCCCCCCCCACTAAAAAAAAAAAATCATGTCATTAACAACTAATAGAATTGCATTATCAACAATTAAGGATAGTCATTTGAACTCATCACCTTCAAACACCCCTTCCAAAGACAAGAAACGCCCAACGTTATACAATACAAATAAACCCAAATCTAAATTATTTAGTCCTTCACATATGAGGATTAGACAACCTGATTTAATAACAAAATCATTTTCAATTGCTCATTCAGCAACTAGTTTGAATAAAAAGTTTTCACCATTACGTGCTGTTAGTTTTTCTGATTATAGATCGACGTTATCAAATAAACCATCATCATCATCAACGTCGTCGTCATCTCCATCGAATTTGAAACTTCAATCCACTGATGACGCGTTTAAAAATGATACAATTGGATTAGCTGCTACTAAATTGAAATTAAAATTGCAATTGGCTCTTTATAAAGTTCAACAAAACAAACAAACACGCCTCAAAGCCACAAAATACTATAACAACAACCAAAATTACATCAATAGTTATAACCATAAAATTCATAAAAGTAATGGTCATAAATCAATGGCAATTAAACTCAATTCAATATTGGGGTCACTTGAAAGTCCTCCAACTTCAAACAGAACATCACCGGTGTCGGCTTATGAATCACCAAACACTACTAACAACAACAACAACAACAACAACAACAATAATAATTACATGTTTAAATCATCAACAGCATCATTACCTACACCACCAGAACAAATAACCGCCGCCACCACCACCACCACTGCCAATTATTATTCTCATTCTATTAATGTCAATTTAAATGCTACTCCAAGATTCAACAAAACAAAAATGTTGAAAAATAAAAAAGTTGGTGAAACAATTAATAGTGCTACTTCAACTTTAAATAAAGTTGCTAATTCACGTACTAAAAATAACAAAATTAATAAATCTTCCAAACTTAAATTATTTCAAATTAAGAAAAATTCCATTTATTATTGTTCAAATCAAAAGAAATTACCTTTAATTCAAAATGATATCATACATTGCAATAATCAATTAAAACATTCTAATCATTTAGATATTACTGCAGCTGGTAGTCAATCATTTAATAATAATATGAGTGCTCCTTCATCTCAAGGGATTAGTGGTGGCAATAATATGTCATTTTTCACTTATTATCCACATAGTCAAGAACAAGAATCATCACAAAACAGTACTACTACCACCACCACAAACATAGGAGCTACTAGATTACCATCAATAACCGTTGATCGTACAACCAGTAACAACAACAACAACAAAAATAACAATTATACACAAAACTCATATTATTCTGGTCTTGGCGCTACCAATAACGCATTACCATCAATTAATAAGATTTTGAAAACTCCAATTAGAAGAGCTAATAATGCCATGAAACAATTTCTGTTTCAAAGATCATTTAATAATGCTGCTCCATTAGTTACTACTACTACTACTACTAATAATAATAATAACAATAACAACAGTTATGGTAATGATGAAACTACTATTGATGAAGATAATGAAATGACGATTATTCAAAACACTACTATTAATAATACTACTATAGATCAAAATGCTACTATTGTTATTGATGAAAAAACCGAATATGATATTGACCAAGAACAAATTATTCAAAAAAACAAACATTCAGCAAACAAGAAAGAAGAAGTAGAAGAAGAAGAAGAAGACAAAAATGAAGAAGAAAATGATGATATTAATAGTCCATCAAAACAACAAGATATTCTTACTTCATCACCATTAAGTAATCAACAATTTACTACACCTAATAAATTTAGTGTTGCTAAATCATTATTACAATTAGGTGGTCATAGAATGTGAACCTTTTAGTTTTATGGTATTTTTTTAGTTATAAAATACATTCTTCTTTTTCTTCTTTTCTTTTATTCTATTCCATTCTTCTAATTGTTTTTATTTATTAATTGATTGATTGATTGTTTGTTTTTGTTTTGTTTTGAAAGCTATTTCTGTATTATAGATATATATAAAAAAGTTGATTACATTATCACCCATCTCACCCCACTAACGTTATCCTGTCCAATTCATACCTGGTTACCTTTCATATATATATATGTATGGTTAACATAATTATAAATATACATTATTAAAGAAAACAGCATATTTCTTTTTCTCTATATATTGTTTTGTTATCTAATGAGAGACTTGTTCTTGTTGTTGTTAGCAATTTTCTATCTTCATTTTTATACAATAATTGAATTACTCATACTAGGTAATATTGAATGAGCATCAATATTCAAATTACCATCTTCAATAATAGCTTCTTCAATACAATCATCAATGATTTTTTTCCAATTACTAGTAATGACAAAATAAGTTTGAATAAATGAAACAAAAATCAAGGCAATAATCATTCCAAACCATAATCCTAATAATTCATATTGGAAAATAAATGCTAAAGTATAAGCAAATGGTAAAGCAATTAAATAATAACCAATTAAATTAACCATTCCACCAATCATTTGTCGTCCTTGACCTCGTAATACTCCAGCAGTGGCACATGATAAACAATCATTAATTTGATAAATTGATCCCACAATTAAAACTTTAGTAGCTAATTCAATAACAATATTATCTTCACTATATAATGAAGCTAAATTATGACGGAAAGTTAACATAAATCCACAATTGAAAAATCCAATAAATGTTGCTGTATATAATACTGCATAAGTGGATTTTTTAGCAGCAGTTTTTGAAGCAGCACCAATATACCAAGCAATTCTTGTTCCTGCTGCTATTGATAAAGCAAAAGGGATTTGATAAAATATAACACAAGTAGTACTAATAATAGATTGAGCAGCTAATACTTCAGTACCAAATTTAGCTGCTTGGAAAGTTATAATTTCAAAAGCTAACCATTCTGCTTCAACCATAAGTACTCCTGGTATACTTAATTTAATCATTTTATTCCAATGTTGGAAAAAAATTTTATGATAAAGTTTATAATATTGATATTGTTGAGGCCAACATTGATAACCATCAATAAAAAATATATAACCATATAACATAAAACACATGATCCAATTAGTAATTATTACTGATATAGGAGCACCAATAAAACCTAAACCAATTGATTTATTCCATACTAATAAATAATTAAGTAAACCATTTAATGGAGCACATATAATTAATACTAAAGTTGAAGCATGGAAAATTCCTTGAGTTTGTAAAAAATGTTTAGCATTTTCAAATAATATAAATCCTGGTAATCCTATAGTTAATATTTTAAGATATTTCCCTGCTAATTTACACATGGCAATAGATTCTTCACCAATAATAAGAATTAATAAAGGTTCAGTTCCGAAAACCCAAAAAATTGCCATTGGGATATAAAGTAATAATAATAAATAATTACATCGAATAAAATGAACTCCAACAGAATTATAATCTTTCCTACCAAAAGCTTGAGCACATAAAGTATCTAAACAAGTAGAAACTCCTTGAATTATAGCATACCCACTAATATTAGCTGTCATAGAACTTAAACTAACTGCAGCTAATTCTGTTGAACCTAATCTACCAACAGAAAATACTGAAGCTACTGTTAATGAATATTGTAATAAAAATGTTATAATTAATGGTAATGAATATTTTATAATGACTTTAATTTCATTAAAAATTGTTGTTTTAGGTTCAGGATCAATTTCTTGTTGATGAATTTCAATAATATCATTAATTGAATAAGATTTCCCTGATATTAATGAACTTCGAGAAATTGATCGAGTTAAACGTGGTGAAGCAACTCCACTAGTTGTGGTACCACCAGTTGTGGTACCACCACCACCAGTTGCACCAGTTGCAGTAGTCACGGGTAAAGCAAATGATTTAGGGATTTTATCATGACCAACTGATGCTATTGATTGTCTACGTTGTTGAACATATGAAACAATTTCATTTTCATCGATTTCTGAACATTTACTTGATCTTCGAGATCGATGAGATGTAAATGGGAATAATAATGGAGTTATTTCATTTTCATCAGACATGATTAACACAGTACTAAGGGGGGGGGGGGGAAGGGGGGGAAGGGGGGAAAAGATATCTGAATATGTAAATAAGTAAAAGAGAGAGAGAGAGAGGAAATGATGAGAGATGGGAGATATGGGGAGGTTTATATAGGATTGTATTATTTTATTTGATCATTGGGGGGGTGGGAAGTGGGGCAAAAAGAAAAACTAAACAGAGAGAAAGAAGCTCGGAATTATTTTCTTCATTTAGCGGCTAAATCTATAAGAGGATTGGTATAAGTATAGGTTAGGTCATCTTTTACAAGAATAATCAAATTTAACCAAAATCAAATTATAAAATGAGGGAATTTATTCCATTAATTCCATATATGTAGAAATAATGGGTGGAGTATTCTTAAAAGTGGTAATAGCAAGAAGAAGGAAAGGAAAGGAAAGGAAATCTCGCTCCTCATTAACATTCTCCTTTCTAATTCTATTTATCAAATGAATGAAAAAAAAAAAAAAATAAAAATAAAATGAAATGAAACAAGAAGTAAAATATTTAAGATTTCAATATTAACTAATTAGAAGGTTTATCGATAATAATTCGTTGGAAATCAAATCTTATCTGAATGTTTAAAATTTTAATTCTAAATTTTTAATTTTTAATTTTTTTTTTAATCGCGCGTATCAAATCAAATCAAAGCCAAATCAAAGCCAAATCATCAAAATCAAAGTGAAAACATAATCATCCATCGAGATATCAAATATATATTTGACATAAAAAGAGAATATATATATATATATACTGACTAAACTCCTGATTATTTCTTTTTCTTTTTTGAGGGATTTAATTCCTTTTGAAACTAAAGAAAAAACTTCTTATTGATATTTTCAATTCATTTAGGATTTTCTTATCTTGATAGGAGAGCCTAAAGGAGAGCCTAAAGGAGAGCCTAAAGGAGAGCCTAAAGGAGAGGGCCTAGTTAATTTTATGCGTAGGGTATGTTAATATGTCATTTATATACATCCTTCTCTTCATGCTCCTACATTTTACATTTTTTTCAATCATTTTCTTCTTTTACCTTGAATAGTATATAAACTATAGGTATCACTCCTAAAATAGAGAAACTTAATGTATAAATCGAAAACTTTTCTTCATGATCAGTCTTATTTGCCCTACTACTCAATTTATCAATATATATATATATATATATATATATATATATACATGTATTGTCATGAACCGATCTCTATGACTCATCCTATTATGACTCATCTTATTCTCTACTACTCTCTTACTCAATCCCTTCTACTATAAATTTGTCTTTTATTCCTCTATTTTTATTATCTTGTTTACTATTTTTGTTTAACATACGATTTTATCTTTAACTTTCCTTCGACATGTATATTAAATCTTCATATATGCTTCATTAACTAATCCTCCAATATATTTTATACCATCATCATCATTATTATTATCATGCTGATTATTATTAATTTTATTCTGTAAATCATTATTGAAATTAATAGTTTGATTCAATTGATCAATAGTAGTAATATTTTTAAATTTATTTTTAATTATCATATCAAAAATTATTGATTCTATATCAATAATAGGATAATTATCTATTATTGATTTTGAAGATAATTCAAATAATTGATAAATGGTTTTAATTTTTAAATTTATAAAATAATTAGTTAATTTAATAATATTATTTTCAATTATATTATGATATAATTTATCAAATTTCATTAATTGATTAATAATATTATAATAACCATTATTAAAATTATGATTTATAATGATATTAAATAATTCAAATGATACAAATGGTTGTGATTGTACTTGTTTTAATATTTCTATACTAGGATTATTGATAATAGTATTAGTCAGATGTTGTTGTTGTTGTTGTTGTTGTTGTTGGACATGAATTTCATTGATTAAATGATTTAAAATATTATCATTTCGGAAATCATAATTTGAAAGTAAATAAAGTTGTAAAATTTTCAAATTTAATTTATCTTTTAAATCACGAAAATTATTGTTATTGTTATTGTTACTGTTGTTGAGATTATTTAGAATTAACATTTTTTTATTAATTAAATCAATAAAATTATCATATTTTAATTCTTTAAATAAATATTGATAATCACTTTGTAAATCATTTAATTTTGTTTTAATAAATATATTTATCAATTGATCATCATTAATATTATTAAAATTATTTTCATGAGTTGTTGTTGTTGTTAATTTAACACCAGTAGTATTCATTAATAAATCTTGTTCCATTATTGTTTTAATTAATGGTTCTTTAGGATAATTTATCATTAATAATTCAACTTTTAATAAATTAATAATTAATTTAAAACATTCATTATTGATTGATATTGATGATGATACATTTAATTCTATAAGATCATTCTTTGATAATGTTGTTATGACATTTTGTAATTGATATAATTTATCTATTTTAGATAATGATGAATCATTAATAATTTCCAATATGATATTATGATTATTCATAAGTCCCTTCACAGATTTAGGTGTTCAATTGATTAAAAAGAAGAAGAAGAAGAAGGAGTAGAAGAAGAAGGAGAGAGTTCAAAAGAATTTGAAATTGTGTAAAACCAACAATCCTTTTTTTTTTTTGAAAGATAACACGACCAGATATATTTAACCAATGTCACGTGATTTTAAAAACAACACTAAATTG
Organism: Candida dubliniensis CD36; assembly: GCF_000026945.1. Lineage (NCBI taxonomy): Eukaryota > Fungi > Ascomycota > Pichiomycetes > Serinales > Debaryomycetaceae > Candida > Candida dubliniensis. Next base: position 172,033 of record NC_012860.1, on the reverse strand, counting down.
TATCATTGGAATTTTTACAAGAATACGTTTAAATTAAACCTACAACTTGGTTATGATTGATAATGATTAAATAAATAAATAAATAAAGATTATTTATTTATTTACATTTCATAAAAAGTATAAATACCCTTATCCCCCCCTGGCCGCATATCTTCTTCTATCAATTTTTATCTAATTCTTCACAAATTATGGTTTCAATTATTGATCCATTAGTTTGAGGTAATTTCTTCAATATTAAATTCCCATTAATTAATTGATTCAATTGATTCCAAAATTCATTATTATCCATATTTTCATTATCATTATTATCATTATTATTGACATTGGCATTAACATTAACATTAACATATTTTTTTAAATCTTTAATTGAATAATATATACAATAATTTAATTTTTTAAATTGTTGAGCAATTTCTAATTGATGATTATCCATTAATTTATCATTAATAATAATAATTAATGGTTTATTTAAATATAAACTATCAATAATTGATCCTGTACCTCCATGACTAATTATTAAATCAATTTTTTCAATATATTTATTAATATTTGAACTATATGAAAATGCCAAAATTTCAATATCACAATTCTTAAATAATTGTATTCCTTCGTCGTCATTGTCGTCATCATTGTTGTCGTTGTCGTTGTCGTTGTCATTGTTGCCTATGGTAGAAATTTCTTTCCGTTTTAGATTAAATAAATTAATTAAATTATATTTATTAATGATTTCATTGAAAAAAATTTCACTTAAATTAATTGAATTTTTAATTTCATGACCATATTGTATTATTAATTTATTAATTTTTAAATTTATTAAATTATTAAGAAATTGAGGTGATAAAATTATTTCAATTAATGATTTGAAAGTAATGGTGGCTCCAGTAGTAATTAATATTGATTTCATAATTACTAGGATGTGATGTAAAAAAATTATTAATTGATTAATCGGATAAATTAGTCTTGATTCTTGGTTGATTGGTTTGTTGGTTGGTTGATTGGTTGTTATGATTTGTGATATTAATATCTGGTATCCGAATAGTTTTTGTATTATCGTATAAACAAAAAAAAAAAATAAAGAAAGAAAGAAAGAAAGAAAGAAGAAGAAGTTTTTTTAAGGAGTGTGTGGATTGATGAGATTTTAAACGACAATGATAATAACTTGCCAAATGGAGAAGATCAAACGAACGAACGAACGAACGAACAAAAATTTGAAAATTTGAAAAAAAATCTTTGGAAAAAAAAAAAATACCAAACCAAACCAAACATCATCAATTATCAGATTATATTATTAAATAGTATATTCTTTTGTCAATAGTTTTATTGGATAGTCATAATTATTGATAAACCATTATCAACTTTGGAGGAAACATTCAGTAACAACAACAACAACAACAACAACAACAAAAAACCTGTATCAATATGAAGTTATTATTAATAGGAATTATTCCAATTGCATTATATGCTATTTTCAATTATTTATTTTATACTTGGTTACCTACTAATTATTTATTTGATAAAGAAATATTACAACAATTAGTTCAAGAAACATTAAAAGATCATTCTGATGGTAATTCTACTGCCATTATGATTGATTTAACTTTCAAAATTCAAAAACAATACCCAAATATTATTAATGATTTAAATTTTAATGATTGGGTTTATAATAATGCTGGAGGAGCAATGGGGACAATGTTTATTTTACATGCATCAATTTCGGAATATTTAATATTTTTTGGTACAGCAATTGGTACTGAAGGTCATACTGGAGTTCATTTTGCTGATGATTATTTTACAATTTTAACTGGTGAACAAAGAGCAGCTTATTCTGGATCATTAATACCAGAAATTTATTTACCAGGTGATCAACATCATTTACCAAAAGGTCATGTTAAACAATATTCTATGCCAGGTGAATCATTTGCTTTAGAATTGGCTCAAGGTTGGATTCCAGCAATGTTACCATTTGGATTTTTAGATACTTTAACTTCAACTATGGATTTTCATACTTTTTATTTGACAGCTTATTTTACTGGTAAAGATATGATTAAAAATTTATTAAATGGGAAATTCTAAAAAAAATAAAATAAATAAAAAAAAAAAAAAAAACATATAATAATGTTTAATGTTTAGTTAGTTGCAAAGTATTTAGAAACAACAAAATCATTTATAAGGATACATACAAATAAATAACACGTTACATCATTCTAATAATAATAATCATAATAATAATTGTAGTAGAATAATTTGATAGATAATAATGAAAAATATAACACTAATCAGGTGCAAGTCACGTGATTGACAAAGAATAATAATAATAATAACAACAACAACAAAAAAAACAAATTGTTGCAAAAAAAAAAAAAAAAAAATGGCCAATTAAATTGGCAGGTATTAAACCCATAGTTTATAATAGAGGATTATCCTGTTATTATTATGTGGATAAGGTTTAGATCTCTTTTTTTGATAGGAATATTCAAATTGACACCAAAAGTTATCATTCATCTAACTATTAACTAACTAACTAACTAACTAACTAACTAACTAACTAACTAACTTTCCTTTGATGTCAAATATTGGGGAATGATGCAATTGATTTGTGTTGACATTGATAGAAAGAACAAACTCACACCGTTAAAAAAAAAAAAAAAGGAATTCTTATTAGGAACTGCTCCCCCCTCCCCCCCCTCTCCCCGCCGTCATTAAATTCTGCTGATAATGTATTTCAAAATCTGGATTAATTACAAATGCTCAAAATAAAAAAGTGGAACAGAAGAGGTGATCTGGAGTAGCTTTAGTAGTAGTAAGTCATTACTTGAATAGTAGCAATTAATTGTAAAGTCTTTCTTACACAAGGCGGGAAAGAAAGGAAGGAAGGAAGGAAGAAAAAAAAAGAAAAAAAAAAAATTCCAACACAAGAAAATGTTTGTGTTTCAGATTAGAATGGAATGTTCTTTTCACTCCAAATAATTTACATACATACATAAATATGTATATATATTTAAATGTATATCAACGCCCACATTTATAACAGTTTTAACTCAAATCGAATTCGAATCGAATAATTGTCATACTTAATTGGTCTTTATGTTTTTTTTTTTTTTTTTCTTTCAATTTCAAAAAGTGAATCTTAAGCGAACAAGAAGTAGAAGAATAGATATAATAGATGTTATGTATGTATGTATGTATGTTATAGATCAAATAATAATAATTGCTTTCTTGTTTCAAAATGTATAAATAAATTATTATTATTGTGAGAGTAGTAGTAGTAACTATCTTTTATCATCACGTGAGTAATCAAAATGGTTTTTATTTCTACAATTAGTATTCCCAAATTTTTTTTTTTTTTCCCCCCATATCACACCCTCTCTCCAATAACATAATATAATATAATATACTGTATTGTATTGTATTATACTGTATTGTTTTGTAAAAAAAAAAGAATGAAAACTAATGAAAACGTAATATATAGATGATGATGATGATGATGATGATAATGTTATAATTAAAATGTTTCAAGAATCTTTGAACTTTGTGAAACATTAATCGAATCAAAGATGCAAAAAATGATTGCAATTAATATTCCAAAACAAGTCAATTAATAATAGAATCATAATAATAGAATCATAATGATAATGATGATGATGATGATCGATGATGATGATCTATCTTCAATAAATTTATCGTAAATACGGTGTGGGTTTTTTTTTTTGTCCCAACAACAACCCCATTAAATAACTACAGCAATCATTATTATTATTATTATTATTATTATTATGGGTTCAGTTTCATATGAGAATAAATAAATAATACAAAAACTAAAACAAAGATCGACATAGTTTCTTCTTCTTCTTCTTCTTCTAAATTTAACACCAATAATTAAAAAAAAAAAAAAATAAAAAAATAAAAAAAAAAAGATTCTTTGAATCTTTCCTTTCCTTTCCTTTCCTTTCCTTTCCATCTCGTAAAATATAACAAATTCTTTAACAATCATTAAGAAAGTAATAACTGAACAAACTAATAAGAACAAGAATGAGAGTACAGAAAGGGTGGGTGGGGTGTTTACTTGAACGCCTTGTTTTGTCTAACATTAATCACAAGAACTTTTAATGATTTTAGTGTATTCTTTAGTTAAAAGAACTATATGGGATTTGCAGTAATTTCTGGTGTTTGGAAATATTCTAACACACACACACACCCCCTTTCTATACCCTGTACTCTGTACTCTGTGTATTAATTTCTTAATTTTTTTTTTTTTTTTTTGACACATTAAATCACCTCCTTTCCCTTCTTCCATTATGTTGAAATTTGATGCTTTCAAAATGAATCAATATTAAATTATCATTACAAAACAACGCAACAATAACAATAACAATAACAACAACAAAAGTCATTAGTAAAATAATAGTAGTCCTTGTTGTTGTTGCAATATGTACAGCAATTAACAACAACTTGATTATACATTTATTAGTTAATTCTAGGCTAATTTGTCCATGGACATATAAACTCATTTGCATATTACATATTACATAGTACATTATTCATTATTCATTATACACTCTTCTTCTTCTTCTTCTTCTGTCGCTAAACAACAACAACGGTATGTACTGTGTTATTATGCATTAATACGCCAATCGGTAAATGCGTCCTGAAAAACAACAGGTTTTTTATTTTTCCTTCTTCTTCTTCTTCTTCTTTTTCTTTTTACTAAAAAGAAGGGTTCTCAGTTTTACCAGAATGTGTGTGCGGACTGTTGTTGTTGTTGTTAAAGATGAAAATTACGAGGAGAAAGATTCCCAAATCAAATATAGATAAACAGCTAAACAACTAGACAACTAGACAACTAGACAGCTAGATAGATAGTATAACATTGGTTGGTTGGTTGGTTGGTTGGTTAGAGATCAAAAAAAAACAAATTAACAATAACAATAACAATAACAATTATTTATTTATTTATTTATTTACCAAATTTTGTAACATCATTTAATAATTCATCACATATATTTTTAATTGATAAATCATTAGATTTAAATTTAATTTGATTAATTTTCTCTTTTATTAATATAATATTACCATCATCATATTTATGACCATTCTTATTATTACTTCCAATTTCTTTATCATCATCATCATCATCATCATCATCATTATTCTTCTTCTTTTTAGACAATATCACTTTTTCCTTGTCTTTTTCCTTTTCTTTGTCTTTGTCTTGTTGGTGGTGTTGTTGGTGGTATTTTTTTTTATAATCTTTTTTCAATGTTATATATCGATTAAATAATAAATAATAAGCTTCATATAATTTTTTAACTCGATTTAATTCATTTATATAATCATTTTTCAAATTTTGATAATCTTTATAATTAATAATCAATTTTTGTAAATTAATAGATGTTGTTGATGATGATAAGTCAATTTCATATTCATATTCATATTCATAAATATCTATTAAATCATTTATTTCACGTAATGTTTCTGTTTGTGAAGTTATTTTTAATTGTAAATTATTAATTTCATCAATTATATTACTAGCACTACCACTACTACTACTAGTAGTATTAGTAGTGGTAATATTTTGAAATGGTTTGTTGTCGTTATCATTATCATTATCATTATTATTATCAATTTCTTTTTGTAATGCTTGAATTTTTGCATCAATTATTGATTCATATTCCTTTTCTTGTTGTTTTTCTTGTTGTTTTGAATCTTGTAGTGATAATAAATCAATTGAATTATTTTTTTTAAAATCATTATGAGTATGTTTATTTAAATGAGGAAATTTCCCAGGATATTGATCAGGTAATGAAACATTAGTAAATATAGATGTAGATGTAGGTTTATGATAATAATTGAATGATCCATTTTGATTATCAACAGCATCAACAGTAGTAGTAGTACGATTATTGGAATGGATTTTGTTGTTTCTCCATTGATTAATTAATCGAGTATTAGTTTTGATATCATTATCTAGATCTAGGTATTCATAATCATCATTATCATCATTATCGTCTTCAAGGTCAGAATAATCAATTACAGTTCCATATGTTTGATTATTTGGTTTGTTGTTCAATGGATTGTTATTATGGGGTTGTTGTGGTTGTTGTGGTTGTTGTTGTGGTTGTTGTGGTTGTTGTTGTTGTTGTTGTTGTTTTGATGGTGAAGAAATAGTATTATAATCTATTGTTGGTTGATTAATTAATTTAGAATCATCATTATCTAAACCTAGTAGAGATTTCCACATATTATATATAGAATATAAACTATTCAATTGAAATCTAGAATGAAAAGTGAAAGATGATTTGAAAAATATTGTTAGTGTTTTGATTTGTGTTGATTTGTGTTGTTTTTTTTTTTCTCCTTCATCCCCCCACGCACGTAAAGAATTCTGAAAACTATCAACCAAACACATATACATAGTTACATAGTTACATTTACATAATCAAATAATCAAATAATCAATAAGTTTATAACAATAAAAGGGCTTATACGAGGTTATATGATATAATATGATTAGTATCATGTAACAATGATAATTTTTTTAAAAACACAATTGATATGTATAATATATATAACCATGGAATCAATTCAACAATATTATATTATACACATTACATTATCAACGAATCAATATTATTATTATTATTATTATTATATGATCATCATCATCATCATCATAGATCATTCATAAGTTAATTAAAGTAATTTGAATAATTCAATTCATATATATATATATATATAAACTATTAAAAAAACAAACAAAAAGAAAAAACAAAGGTTGTCATTATTTGTGTTGTGTTGTGATTGTTTATACAATCATGACATGTTAGATATAATAGGGTGATACTTATATCTATTGAATAGACTGATTAGAAATTAACTTGTTACTATCTAAGAAAAATAAACACAATTTGTATTGGTAATGTTAATTATATCAATTGAATTGAATTGAATCGAAAACAACTAATAATAATTTATATTGATAAATTTCTATTCAATGTTTATTATTAATATCAAACAGAACAATCACACACACACACACACATACACATACACATACATATATAAGTACTGAGAGAGTTGATTATTGACATATTATTGGAAACAAATAATACATTTTTTTTTTTAAAGAAAAAAAAAAGAAAATCTCAAAATCAGGAATAAATTAAGCAAGATTTTTTGTCATTATTTTGTTTTACTTACATTAATAATAAGAGCTCTTACTAAATACTAAATACTAAATAATAACTTTAATTAATTATAAATTAAAATGGGAAACAAGAAACAAGAAACAAGAAAGAAAGAAACAAGAAAGAAAGAAACAAGAATAAGAAAGAAGAATAAGAATAAGAATAAGAATAAGAGTATGTAAAATGGATTAAAAAAAAAAAAAAAAAAAAAAAAGATATGAACCTTTTTACACTATAAGTAATAATACTTTGACATTGAAAATTAACAAATAATCAAGTTTGATAATAATAATAATAATAATAACTTTATCTTAAAACTATTTAACTTTTTGATTTCAATTGGTATGGTGTTCTATATATATCACCACACATATCATTAAAGTATATTTATTATAAAGTTATCTTTCTACTATCACCACCCACCACCACGATGACGACTAACAACAACAACAACAACAAGAGATAAATATTTCTTCTTTGTATTTTCAATTTTAAAACTATTTCATGACTTTTATATATACATATATATATACATAGTTGTTTTGTTGTTCCAATTTGGGACAATGAATTTCCCTATTTGGAGATTATGAAAATTCTTCAACTCTCTTTTCAACTACTACTACTACAACCACTACTACTACTACAAGAACAAGAATAAGAACAAGATGAAGAAGAAATTAATGAAACTAACGAAAGTAACACTTTACAACTAATGCAATCAAAGATCATTTTAAACCTTCTTTGTTTCTTCATATATATATATATATATAGTTTAGTTTAATTTAGTTTAATTTAATTTAATTTAGTTTCTCCATTTTACGTATCTGCAAAATAAAATAATTAAAAAAATTGGTAATAATAGTGATTGATTGATTGATTGATTGATATATGATAGTTGTCTATAAATTGACAATAATATATGAAAGAAATCATATAATAGAATTATAATAAGTCTATAATCAGCATTTAAAAAAAAAAAAAAAAAAAAAAAAAAAGAAGAAAAAATCATTTGGTAATATTGATACCATGTGGATTAACTATCATTATGATTATGATTATCATTATGATTATGATTATTATCATCAGTATCATTTATTAATTCAAAATTATGAAAATTATGAAAATTATGGAAAAATTTGAAAAAATAAAATAAAATAAAATAAAATAAAATAAAATATACGAAACCAATTGATATGGGGAGTAAATGAGGGAGTGAGTGAGTGAGTAAGTAAGTGAGTGAGGCTAGTAAATAATAACAATATTGAATATAACTTTCCATATCACCACCATCATCTCTGTTAGGTAGTAGAGTCACTTGACACTATTCTGATACATCGTCTAAACTCTAATTCCTCTATAAATAGTTTAGAATTCCTCTTTTTATATTTAAGTAAAAAAATAGAGACTAACGATCAAATCTAACATGGAGGTCCTATTACCGAACCATACTTTAGGACGACCACAATTTCCAGTTTTAAGAGTAGCACGCTCCAGTGCGTTAGCTTTCCTTGTATGGGCCATTACTACTTTAGTGTGGACCCCACAAAATTGGTTGTGGATCTTAAAGGCCACTCCATTGGATCTTAACTTACGTTTTCCCCAGTGGCTCAGCGAAATTTATTTTCATTCTACTATTACACAGTTTCATCAGTCCTCTAGTCCATTTATGTCTAACGGTGTCTACTCTATTAAGTCCCCAGTTTGTAAGACTTTGGACAATCTTGAAGTCGACGACCTTACTGACAATTGGTCCCTCGTGGTCAATCTGATTACTGTTACTCCAAATACCCCTCAATGGTTTCAAGTTGGCATCAAATTGTTAAGTTGGGTTACCAACCAATGGAACTTTAATTTTGGCGCTCATACATCCGTTGCATGGATGTTTCAATTTTTTTCGGTTCTTGTTGTTGCCATCACTATTTTTAATTTTCTTTTGTTTTTCCTCTTGTTGCCTCTTCGTGCAGGCTCAGCCGTGTTTTCCTGGTTTTTTCCTAAACCCAAATCCCCACTTTTAGTCAAAGTACAAGGTTTAGAGAAGTTGACTGCTACCATCAATCAAATAGCTAGTCGCAATAAGGTTCACCAAGCTCCGACTCGGCGCACTACTTGGTTTCAGATTTTGGCTAGTTTTTTCTTTTCTTGTTTTGCTAGGATTGGATATTGTGTGCTTTGGCCTTTTTCCTTTTTCACATTTTTTTATCATCGTTTTACTCCTACAGTTGATAAAAAGCACACCACTGTTTTACCAAGTTACCGCTTTTATGCGTTGGATTTTTCTAGCCGGAAGAATCTCATTGGAAGCCTTATTCCACAGTTGCGTCTTGGTAGTTTCAATGGTCCTTTACTTCACAAACAATTAATGACCGCTGCGAGTGAGTTTCATTGGGCTGATGCAGATGCTTTTCGTGCTGAACATCACCAGTTCCGGAAATTCAAGTCCCATAGAGAGTTTTTCAGTTGGTTTCTTAAATGGAATGTTGATCCTACAGTTCTACAGACTTATATTGTCGACGCTCATGATCATGCCATGACTTTAGTGAACCCAGCAACTACTTATTACGAGGTGGTACAAGCTCTTAGACAACTTGACAGTTTACCATATCTTCACTTTCGGTTTCAAAAAGTAATGAGATATCTTCTTCATTCAGGAGTTTTCTCCACTCCCTCCATCAAGTCACAATTATTGGCTCTTTTTAACACTTGTGGCTCATATTATGATTTTTTTGCCGTCCTTGATGCTGGCTTATATGAGATTTTACCACCGCTTCCTGACAAGCCACTGGAACGTCCAGCCAAAGTTCGACATTATTTGCGAAATGGGTTACCACGATCGGTACGCCCTCCTCCAGTTGTCACCACGTTATCCGCCGCAGTTAGCTCTAATAAGAGAAGCTATTTCTCTAAAATTCTCATTGGGTCTTACACCACGACAGGGTTTTGGGATCAGGGTTCCACCTATTCTTTTGTTTCGGCTGAATTGGTGAAGGAACTTCAATTGAAGGTCACGCCTAAACAAGACCGATTGCATATGACAGCTTTTTCATCAGGCCCTATTTCAATTTTTGATTCAACAGTTCATTTAGAATTTACGATTCCCGGGATTCCTACCAAATTCACACACACATTCCATGTCCTTTCTTCACAAGTTGCTCCAGTTCTTTTGGGAGAAGATTTTTGGTTTAAGTATGGTGTTCTTTGTCAACCTGGGAAACAGTTTAAGCTTGGACGTTTTGACATCCCCATCGTGACTCCAGATTTACAATTTTTCTATTCAAATACTGACAATGCTCGTGTAGATGACGACCACCAAGATATTCCTGAAGACATCCAAACTATGCTTCATAAATTCCAATCGTCATCACCATTACTTGCACTTCCCCCATCGCGTGAGTCCGATTATCAAATTCGCATTGATCCTCAAGCAACCCGTCCTCCTAACCGACCACTTCCCAAATATTCCATTGCGGCAGCTGAATTTTTGTCTCAGGAAGTTGCTCGATTATTAGACCTTGGTTTCATTAGAAAATTCGTTTCACAAGTTTATGCAGTGGCACAAGTCGTTCCCAAGAAAGTTGCAGGCCAATTTCGTATGGTTTTGGACTATCGAGCCATAAATGCCATCACTATTCCTATTCCCCCACACTTACCAGCTTTTAAGAATTTGGTTCCCGGCTTACATAATGCTAAAATCTTTTCAACACTTGATATGAAGCAAGGATACTATCAGCTAAAAATACATGAGAGTACGCAGCCACATACTGCATTTCGAGTACCTGGGGGGACATATTGTTTCCAAGTTCTCCCTTTCGGGTTAACTGATGCCCCACAGGTCTTTGGTTCCTATGTTGCTGATTTGTTACAAGAGTTTGCTGTTTTTACACGTGTTTATTTAGATGACATTTTGGTTTTCCTGTCGTCACTCAAAGAACATTATCAACACCTTTTTCAAGTCATCTCCAAGTTACATGCACATTCACACGTTTTAAATTGGGATAAATGTGTATTTGGTCAACCACTGGTGACTTGGATCGGACATACTATTTCCGCCAATGGCATTGCGCCAACTGACACTTCTATTGGTCAAATCAAACTGATAGGAATCCCAACCACTAAAGACGATGTCAGAGCGTTTATGGGCCATTTAGCTTATTTACAAGAGTTATTCCCAATTTCAATGCTCGCGCTACACCATTAACGGACTTATTGCAGAAAAATGTCCATTTTAACTGGTCCACACGCTGTGAACAAGCGTTTCATGACTTGAAATCTGCTTTGATACAAGCCATGCCGTTACTTCCATTTAATCCAGATGCCGACATACACTTACATACCGATGCTTCTAAGTTTGCTGTTGCTGCTGTACTTTTACAGCGGGATCCCACTGATAGTTCTAAGTTTCGACCCATTGAGTACAGGCTGCAAAAATTCAGGAATAATCAATATCAATGGGATATTCACATCAAGGAGTTTTATGCTGTCAAATGGGCATTTGCAAAGTTTCGGTATTACCTTGAAGGTAGATCCTTTAAAGTTTTTGTCGACCAGAAGTCTATTCCCCAAATTTTCAACAGGTATTTGTCTGCTACTGCTGTCAATTCAGAACTCGATCCTAAGCTTCAACGTTGGATCAGTTCCCTTTTTCATTACAAGTTTCAAATGTTTTACCAAGAAGGTGCGTCAAATGTTTTAGCGGATCATTTAAGTCGCAACCCAGCCTTTCAACCTCTTCCACCTTCAACTGCAGGTGCCTCTATTGAATTGTCCTTAACTGATGATTGGCTCAAACTTTTCAAAGACGCTTATTTAGCTGATCCTACTTTCTCCTCGTTGTACGAACAATGTTGTCAGTCTCCGGCAGAAGTTCCCGATTATAATTTACTGGCAGATGGCAATTTACTTTACTACCAATCTAAACTTTGTATTCCGCAACGTGTCTTACCAGATTTCCTTTGGCACACACACATGTCTCCCGCTGCTGGTCACCCTGGCGTCCGTCGTTGGTATCAAGATATCCGCACCAAATTTCATTTTCCAGATATGTACAACACGGTGTTAAATTATGTCGCATCGTGTACCGTTTGTTCTCGCACCAAAAGTAATTCTCACGCTCCTGCCGGTTTACTCCAAGCCAGCCACCCGGTTGCCGGTCGCTGGACTGATATTGCGACAGATATTGTTAGTGGTTTCCCGACGGTCACTCATGAAAACGCTACAGTTAATGCAATTCTCACTATAGTGGATATGTTTACCAATAGAGTACATTTATACCCAATTTCAAGTTCCTTTTCGGCTGAAGATTTTGTTACCTTGTTTATGACCAAATACTTTCCATATCACGGGTTACCACAGTCCATTACTTCGGACCGTGGGCCCCAGTTTGGAAGTGATTTTTTTCAATCGGTGTTCAAAGGTCTTAACGTGCGCTCCCGTCTCACAGTAGCTATGCACCAGCAAGCCAACGGCCGGGTCGAAAATCGGAATAAATTGATTGAAACATACTTACGCTTATATATTACGGAAAATTCCCAATGGCCTACGTTAATTCCCATTGCTGAATATGTGCTTAACTCCCAACCACTGACTAGTTTAGATCACAAAAGTCCATTTGAGGTGGACCTTGGGTATGTTCCTAAGTCTCCAGTTGCTATGTTATTTCCACACAACCAGGAATCTCTTTCTCGTCAAGCCTTAGATATTACAGAGCTGCTTGCTCGCTACACGAATGCCGCGGTAGCTGCTCATGCGGCCGCATTTCAACTTGCCAAAAAGTATTATGATGCCAAACATACGGATGTTGAATTTGAGATTGGTTCTGAAGTTTTTGTTGATAACCGTTTTCTCAATAGCCATCCTGATGGCCACGACTCAGTGCTTGTCCCCAAATTACGGACTAAATTTTCTGGACCTTTTACAATCCTCTCTAAAAGTGGGTTAGTCAATTATACTTTAGAAATGCCATCGTCCTATAGAGGTGATCCTACGTTTCACATTTCACAACTCCGGTTAAAGAAAACGGTCCCCTCGAATTATCTTGTGGCCCCCTCCGAACCAGTTGCGTGGAAACGTTACAAAGATGGGTCTATTCTTGTTGATGTTGTTGCTATCGTGGGTCATCGCAAGGTCGGTCGTGGATTTCGATTAGCTGCTCGCCATGCTCCCACAACAACTCATCCTGACGGCGAAATTGTTGAATATATGGCATCAGCGTTGCTGAGAACCGCCCCGGACTTGGTTAAAACTTATGTTTCCGCCCATGGTCTTCCAGTTCCGTTGAAGTAATTTTCCTAGTTTTTTCCAGGTGATGTTGGTTATTTTTTCTATCTCTATCTCTTTTTCTATGTCTTTTCTCCTTCTACTTCAGTCGTTACCTCCTTTGTTTCGGTGGTACGATATCTCTATTTTCTTTACTAGGGGGGGATGTTAGGTAGTAGAGTCACTTGACACTATTCTGATACATCGTCTAAACTCTAATTCCTCTATAAATAGTTTAGAATTCCTCTTTTTATATTTAAGTAAAAAAATAGAGACTAACGATCAAATCTAACAATCTCCATATCTTGATGGATAATTAAGATAACTTGTTGGGTGATGGTTTGTAGTTAGTTATTGATTTAAAATCAAGGTATTAAGTCCCCTCCCCCCCACTTGCCTCTCGCCCCTCGTCCTTCGCCCCTCGCCCCTTTTTTCTTGATGGACGATGAACAGGAGAAAATATGGGGGGAGGGGGGGCAAAAAGTCAAAAATGGTTTAGTCCTAAAACTAAACTAAAACTAAACTAAAACTAAAACTAAAACTAAAACTAAACTAAACTAAACTAAACTAAAATATAAATTAAAATATTAATTCGTTGACAATTATAAATTAATTAAATCATAACAAATAATATATCATTAGTAAAATTATTATTATTATTTAACAAAACACCTCTTCTAATATCAGGATAGAAGAAGAAGAAGTTTCAAGAAGAAGAAGAAAATAACAACTGACAATTAATAATAAATAGAGAATAAAAGAAATTAACTAGTTAATTAGATTTAATGATTATTATCAATAATTTTTTTTTTTTTTTTTTTTTTTTGGTGAAAAATATAATATGGTTTTTTCTAATAATAATCCTTTATATTTATAGAGAAAAAAAAAACCCACATAGTAATACCAGTACCAATGGGCGGTACCAATTCAAATCAAATATCAAATATTAACTAAATTTAGACGAGCAGAAGAAGAACAAGAACAAAAAGAAGAAGTTTAATACACTATTAAACTTTTAAGACGAACAAATCATAAAATCATAAAACCATAAAACCATAAATACAATTTCATAAATCTTTCTTAGTGAAAAATAAAAAGAAAAATAAAATAAAAAAAGGCTTATTTATAGTAATGTATGGTTTAATGTTTTTTTTTTTTTTAGTATTAACCATTAAAACATTAAAGACTATTAATATAAATATTCTACCCCTTTTGGTTAGTAAAAAATTTTGCTTCTTCTTTTTGTGTTTGTTGATTGCAAAAAAAAAAAAAAAAAAAAAAAGGTTTTATTTCAATGTAATAATACTAAACAACAATAACAACAACAACTGGCACTACTACTACTACTACTACTACTACTACTACTCGTGAATGGAATTGTAACTATATCAATCAATATCGTCATATTATTAAACCTAATGATGATGACGATGACGATGATGATGATGATGATGATGATTTTTTTTTTTTTTTGTTACTTTGTTTCAGAATCACCAAATAATAATACCAAATAATAACAATTATAATTATAATCACAAATTATTTTAAATTATAAGATAATTCGTGTAAAAAAAAATTATTATCATTAATACTTTATTGAGTAGTAGTAGTAGTAGTAGTAGTATATAACACAAATATATATTATTCTTAGAGGCGGCTTATTATACATATATATATGTATATATGTATATGGGAATTCTTAAATCCAAAGTCCATGTTCAAGTCAATTTTTCACATCTAAATCATTGGGTTTTTTATTTTTTTTTTTTTTTTTTTTTTTTTTTTGCAATCAATCTCAATTGCAAATATAATAATAACAAAAAAAAAACAAAGAGATCTACCACTACTACTACCAGTACTACTACTACTACAATGATGATGATGGGGGGGGGGGGAGGGGGTTCTTACCATTTAATCAAAACGGTTTAATTTCAATATTTAATAAAAAGTATTACTAAAACCTTGAAAAGAGAAAAGGAGAGGGAGAGGGAGAAGGAGAGAAAGATTATTTTATAAATATTTTTAACAATACTATATGTTATTGACTATTAGTATAAATCACTGTTGAAGAAGATAGCCTTACTCTTACTTACTTACTTACTTACTTATAAGGCTTTAGTTTATTTATTGTTATATTTAGTTTGAAATGTTTCCCTCCAAAAAAAACTTGACACTGATACTAATACTGATACTGTTAGTAATAACAACAACAACAATAATAATAATAACAACAAGGGGATTTTTTTTTAAAAAAAAAAATTAAAACTATACATGAAATCAGACCATATTTTTTTTTTTTTTTTTTCAATGAATCTCAACGGATCCCGGGAAATTGGGGAAGAAATTTTCCCATCACTAATTTTAATCACTTTACTTACTTACAATCTTACAATGATAATACCGACCGACAGACCGAAAGACCGATCGACCCTTACTTTCTTCTGGTGTATAATAATAATAATGAATGGCTTTTTCTTTTCTTTTGTTTTGTTTTTTTGATATTTTCATTTTGTTCAATTTAGGTAAATGTGTGTGTGTGTGTGTGTGTTGAGAGTTGAGAAAGACGTTTTAATGGTTATGATTAATAAAAATATAATTTGTTGAATGGAGTAAGTAAATTATAATAATATATGTTGTAATGTATGTGGAAGTAGGATTTTGACACTAAAAGAAAAAGAGACAAAGAAATAACGGTGGTTTATTGTTCATTGCTTATTGTTCATTGTTTATTGTTTTTTTTTTTTTTTTCATTTCTTTGTGTGTATGTGTGGGTGGGATTAAATGAAATAATATATATTTGAAAAAATGTAAACACAAATCAAAATCGAAATCGAAATCACAAAATTTTAATGTCGAAAAAAAAAAAAAAAACAAACAAACAAACAAACAACATTTTTTTTTTTTAGACGATAAATGAATTAATGAATGAATGGAATGGGATGTGATGGGATGGATAGATGATTAACAAATTTGTGTTATAAGAATTGTACAATTATTGGGGGTGAGATATTCCAAATTTTTTTTTTTTTTTTTTTTTTTTACCTTAATATCAACTTTTATAAAAACCTTTGCCTATTACTACTACTGTTACTACTAACTACTAACTACTATAACTACTATAGAAGCACAATTTGAAGGAAATAACTTGTTATTGATGGAAAAATAGATTACCAGAAACTAAATTTTTAAAATCTTGATTCCACAATAGTGGTTGATTTCTCACACACACACACACACTCTCATCATCATCATTATAATATTGAAGACATTACTTATCAGTTGGTTTATTTTTGCGTTTTCTTCTTCTTCTTCTTCTTCTTCTCTTTCTTGTCTCATATCCAATAAAAAAAAAACAACAACAACAACAACAACAATAACATTATACAACAATATATGTAAGGGTGTAAATATAATTATAGAAAGAAAAACAACAACAACAATAACAACAACAACAACAACAACAACAACAACAACAATAACAACAGGAATAAAAGATAATTGATTAATCCAAGTAATAGTAGAAGAAGTTAACCAGTCAGTTACAAAAAAAAAAAGTGTTGCGTGGGATGGATGGATGGATGGATGGGCTACCATCTGCCAAAAAAAAAAAAGAATTGACTAAATTATTTGTTTTTTTTTTTTAGTAATATATATATCTAAACGTAAATTTAGACATTTGAGACAATGAATAATACAATAATAATAATGGTATGATATATTATTATTATTATTATTATTATTATTATTCTGGTTTCATGATTTCGTGATTTTTAATATTGTGGTTTGTGATCTCCGATACAGGGAAAAGAACAACAACAACAACAACAACAACTACACTGGTTGGTTAATGATAATGATAATGAGATATTCATGAGGTTTACTTTGCTAATTCTAATTTTTATTCTAGATCCATTTTAGGTTGATCAACCAAAATACATTAATTACAAATCCTATTATTATTGTTTGATAATAATTGATAAGATGGTTAAGTAGACAGTTGTCAATCTATAACAACAACAACAACAACGACAACTACTACTATTATTAGTAAAATCAAAAATCAAAAACCCCAAAACCTAAACAAAACCGATCCTTCTATGTCTCGAGAAGAAGGAGAAGAAACGGGGAGGAGGCGGAAGAGCGCAAAATGTCAAATTAAAAAAAAAAAAAAAAAAAAAAAAACAAATATATAGAAAGAGATTATTATTATTATAATTTATATCAGATTATGTGTTGTGTTTCAGAAAATCCCCAATAACCTTTTATTGTTTTAAAAGAAGGAAAAAAATCTATTATTATAATTGTTAGTTGAAAAAAAAAAAAGAAAAAGAAAAATCATAACCCACCACCACCAATACCACCATTCGTGTTGATTGATTGATTGATGACAGGGGGAACAATAGAGATAAGATGAATGAGATGAATGAATGAATGAATGAATGAATGAATGAATGAGGATTAACATTGAACTGAAACACAACACAACACAACACAACATAGGAGTACAGTACAGCTACAGCTACAGCTACAGCTACAGCTACATTACATAAATCATCATCATTGTGGATGAAAAAAAAAAAAGAAAGGAAACTTGAATCAAAAAATAGTAAGTCAACCACATCAAAAGCAAAAAAGCAAAAAAGCAAAAAAGCAAAAAAAAAAGGCAGGGCTAAAAATGCAAAAAAAAATATGTTATTACTCTTATTATTATTATTACTCTTATTATTATTATTTCTGGTGTTTTTTGATGATGTATTAATAATAATAATAATAATATGTTTGATATATTACTATTACTATTACTATTATTATTATTACTATTATTATTACTATTACTGCCAGTTCTGCTTTGCAAAAAAAAAAAAAAATCAATTCTAGAAAATCATGTATAATGTACAATGTCAAAGAAAGTATTATCATCTGAGGGTTGTTGTTCATGTTAGTGTTTCTGGTCTTCGTCTAGTCATTTGGTTTTTGCATCAATTAGGAAATCGCGGGACCGAGTCATAAAACACTAAAGAGAAGAAAAGAAAAAAAGGGGGAGGGGAGGGGAAAAAAAGAAAAAGGGTGCAAAGTAGTTGTAGGACCTCTCAAAGAAATCTCTTCGCCTCTCCTCGCCTCGTCTCGTCTCATCTCGTGCGTTGTTGTTGTTGTTGTTGTTGTTGTTATTATTATTCTAGACTAAACACATGGTTAAAAGAAATGTAGGAAAAAAAAAGGGGCCCAGAATCAAGCAAGCAAGAGATTGTAAGAACGTAAGACCATGTAAGTAAGTAAGTATATAGGCGGATACATGAATTACTTAATTGAGTAGAACTATTACTTAATTAGTTCATGTCCGGGATTTTATTACCACCACTATTGTTTGTATCTAGTCTTTACATACAACTATTAGGAAAAACTTCGGGTAATATATCATTTTTTCTTTTTTTTTTTTTTCTTCCTCCGCCTTTAAGTATCAACACGCCCAATAGAAAGTGAAAGCAACCTTAGAGTGTAATATTATTATTATTATGATGTGATATATATGTGATATGTGATATGATGTGGGCATTGTTTTATCGAGGGTTTAAAAGAAACAAAATAACGAACAACAAGTAAAATGATTACAAACCATACTATATAATATGACGATAAAGATACAATGGAGAGAAGGGAAGGGAAGGGACGAGAAGGGAAGAAAGGAAATCTAAAAAACCCGACACCGCAAATAATCAACTGAAAACAATAACTAATAAAATGACGATAATGAAAGAAAGAGAGAGAGGGAGAAGACAATAGTTTAATAATTTAAATAATAGTCTATTCCTGATAAGAAAGACCAAATAGTAGAATTAAAAAAAAAACTAAGAACAATAATGATGTGCATTAAACTAAACAAATGATTACACTAAACTTAAATGCGAGAATGCGAGGAGAATTTAAGACAAGAAAGAAAGAAAGTAAAGAAAGAAAGAAGAAAGAATGAGACGTTTTTTTTTTTTGATTAATTTTACACGAACTTACAAAGAATGACAGTAAGAATGAAAGAAAAAATGATTTGAACATCATATCTACTACCAACACACACACACACACACATACAAGGATAATGTAAGATAAGTCCTCAATTCCCGAGTATAACTAGAAAGAGAGGAGGAGGAGGAGGTTCATCCAATAAGAATAAGTATATATAATATACTTTATGCATGATTACATTGTATATATATATATATATATATCTTGGAAAAAACTATAAGTAATGTATAATTATTAGTTAGTTAGTTAGTTAGTTGATTACTGTATAATTCTTTCATTCTCAAGTTAGAATGTTTGTTGTTGTAAGTAAATGTCACAAAAGATATTAAAGTTATTGGATAAGTTGGGTGGGTTAGTGGATAATCTCTTATAAGAGTTAAATTAATAAGAATGGGTGCGTGTATGTGAGTACAATAAAATGTATGTATTATGTATTATGTATTAAGGGCAAGAAAGGATTAAAAAAGGGAAAACAAAAAGAAATCCACAAAAAGACGAGAAAAAAAAAAACAAATATTTTTTCATTTCTTTCATTTTCTTTCATTTCGTTTCACATTGTCTTGTTTTACATTTGAACATTAGACACAAGTTTAAATTTGTTAAATAAATAAACTCCCATTCTTATATTCTTCTTATATTCTTTTTCCATTTTGTACTTATTTACTTACTTACTTACTTACTTACTTGTTGTTGTTGTTGGGATATGCAGGTTATGCAGGTATGCATATACTTTAATACTCTTTTTTTTTTTTTTTTTTGTTTTTGTTGTTTATCTTTTCCCTATCCACACACACACATTCTTCTTCTTCGTTAATTTTTAATCTAGTATTATATTTTTTTCATCCCATAAATCACAAAATTTTTCAATCTATTATTCCAAATCAACTTCACCACTTACCACCACCTACCACCAACTTATCTATATATATATATATATATATATATATAATAATGTAGAAAGTATTATTCTTCTATTTTTTTTTTTCACAATTTTTTATTTTATATATATATATATATCTTCTTCTGTTTAATTCTATTTTATCTTTTTATCTTTCCTTTCCTTTCACCTTTTAAATATCTAATAGTTTTTTTACTTGGTGAATATATCCTTACTCCTACAACAATTCCACCAAATTCCTTCTTTAGTCCCTTTAATATAAAGAAGATTTTCACCCTAAAAGGAAATATACCTGGCTACCCCTCGCCTCACCTCCTCCCAAATCAAGAGTTTTTTTTTTCCACAAATATTATACAAGTTTTACAAAAATCTACTTTAACAACTTTTTTCCAATAAAGAGAGAGAAAGAGTGAGAGAAGTGGATTATAGAAAGATAGAAAAACCCCCTCCAATATACACACACACAATCCTTGAAGATTTTCCATTCAGTATACAATCTACACCATACTGTTGGGAACAAATAGAAAGAAAGAAAGAAAGAAAGAAAAAAAAATTACTGTGTGTGCGTGTACAAAGTTACAAAAATTCCCAATTCTAACACAAGGACACCACTGGAAATTATAGTTTTATAAACAAACACAAAACTAGAACCCTTGTTTTCTTTTTTTTTTAGTTCTGGTCCCACTACTTTATTATCAATTTAGACGACACACAGGACACACATAACACTACACACAAACCCAACCCAACCCAACAGTTTTAACATTATACCCATATAACTTATTACTGGTGTCGTTGTTGTTTCGTGTTCCTTGCGTAAAAATTTACTCACCATACACACACTCACACTCACACACACACACAAACAAACTTAATATATTTAATACTTTAATATTTCCCCTTTTTCCTTTTTCAATTTTCAATTTTCAATTCTGCAACCACCAAACTCACACACATACACATACACATATACACATAAATAATGATAAATATAACTAGACCATTAACCCCTAAATCTATTGGGAAATCAATTTCACAACATCCTTACAAATCCATTCAAACTAAATCTAACCAACAAAATAATAACAACAACACCACCACTACCACCACTACCAGTAGTAAATCATTTGTTCAAGAAAAATATCCTTCTCAATTATATGAATCAGAAATTAAAATTCATAATCAAAGTCTTGCTGAATATGATTTAGATATTTATGATATTATGGTTGATTTAATTGAAACTAATAAACCCAATTTAACATTATATAAACAACAACCTTATTTAACATTCACTATACGATTAAAATTAATTGATTTTTTATTAAAAATGTCGATTCGATTAAAAATTTTACCATTTGTATTTTTTAAAGCGGTGAAAATATTTGATAGATATTGTTCTAAAAGAATAGTTTTATTAGATCAATCACAATTAATTATAACTACTTGTTTATGGATTGCTAGTAAAATAATGGGAGGAAATAATCATTTTGTTAATATTAATAATTTAGATAAAATTGGTCATGAAAATTTCCGTACTATTAGTGATTTAGGTTATGGTTGTGGTGGTAAATATCTTGGTCCAACAGAAAGATTTCGATTACCTAAATTACATGAATTAGTTAAATTATGTGGAGCAAAATGTAAATATGATCAAGGAATGTTTAAACAAATGGAAGTCCATGTATTGAATACTTTAGATTGGTCATTGAATGATCCTTCCATTGAAGAATTCATTATTGATAGTCATGAATTTAATATCACCAATATTAATTCTCATGAATATGAAAATAATAATATTACTACCACCACCACCACCACCACCACCAATACCACCATTGAAAGTGATAACAATGATGGTAATGAATTTTTCAAAATTAAAGAATTTCTTAGTTATGCTGCTTTATATTCTCATGATTTAATTGATACTAATATAATTGAATTGGGTCAAGTTATTATGGATTTAATTAATGAAACCTTCCAATTACAACCATGTGATAATCATTATCAAACTATTTTAAATTGTGATAGTCAATATCCTATTAGATTTGATATGAATCGTTATAAATATATTAAAAAAGCTATGATTAAATCAGTTTTAAATGCTTCTGATTTTATGATGAAAATTTTTAATTCAAAAGGTCCACAATATATTTATGAACAATTTAATTTACAATATAAACTTAATTATCATACTAATAGTATTATTGGATTTAATAATAACAATAATAATAATAATTATTCTACTACATCATCAGCCATAGCTACATCTACATCTACATCTACATCACCAGCAACTGATAATATCAATACTACTCCAACTAATTCCAATTCCAATTCCAATTCTAGTTCTGGTTCTGGTTCTGGTGTTACTACAACACCTATATCATCATATATTGGTTATAGTAGTTCAAGATCATCATCAGTATCATCTTCTTCATCTGCTGCATCATCAAATGCAAATACACCAAATTCATCATCATGTAGTACTACTTCAACTACTCCATTAGGTATGACACCTCATAAGAGACAAAAGAATTATTCAAATTCTTCATCAACTTCATCAACTTCTTCATCATCGTCATCATCATCATCATCATCAGGGTTAAATAATGGTAATTCTACAATATCACCAGTTGATTCAACAACAAATTCTCATATGAAGAATTTATCCCAATCACTGCAAAATTATCAATATCAATATCAATATCAATATCATATTAATAACAAACCATCATTATCAGTATCAATACCACCACCACAAATGCATTCCCATAATCATCATCATCATCATCATTCTACAGTTTATCAAATGGTGACACCACCAAATCTGGCCAATAAAAATTCCAATAAACAATCCGCCACCAACAACAACAACACTACCACAACTACTAATGGTAATAGCCAACTTCCTGCACCTCATCAATTATCATATAATAATTATTTTAATTCTCCAAATATGCAACCACCACCACCAATGAAATATACTCCTGGTCGAAAACAACAACAACAACAACAACAATTATATCAAAGTGATAATTCTAGTATTAATTCAAAGCTCAATATCAATAACAACAGTAACAACATTTCTTCTTCAGCAGCTAGTATTGCTTCATCAATATCAACCAATAATTATGATAATGATAATGATTTATTTTCAAGTAGTAGAAGATTTATGAATTATTCAAATTATTCTTCAAGTACAATTAGTGGTAGTGTAATGAGTGGAATCATAGGTAATGGAAATAATAATAATAACAACAACAATGGTGGTAATAACAATACTGATAATAGTGGTGTTGGTGTTGGTGGTGTTGGTGGTGTTGGTACTCCAATTAGTGAAAATGATTCTCCAATCTATACTAAAACTCGATTATGTAATATGATCCATTAAAAAGAGAAAAGTAGTAATATGTTGTTTTATGATATGAAAAATTTTTGTTTAATGATGGTTTTTTTTTGCTTATTTGCTTGTTTTGTTTTTTGTTTTTTTTTTTTAATTCTATCCTACAATCAATCAATTAATACCTACCTACCTACTTACCTACCTACCTACCTATCATCCATTCATTCATTAACTTATACAACATCAACAAAAAAAAAAAGAGAGTTTTGTTTTTTTTTTTTTAATTTTTAGAAATATTAGAGAAGACATTTATACCATTATACCATTTATCATTTGTCCTTCCCCCCCTTCTTCTTCTTCTTCTTTTATCTTTATCTTTGTTTATTATTAATAAGTGTGACATTATATTATTATTTTTCAGTTCTGTGTGTTTTTTTTTTTAAAATTTTTTTTTTTTTTTTTGGTTTTTTAATTTTTAATTTTCAATTCAAAAAAATTCATAATTCAAGTTTGTGATAGTTTATATAACATATATAACATATATATATAAATATATTTTAGCATCTATAAAAAAAAACAAAAAGAAAGAGAAATCCATTTTGTATATATATATATATATATAATATTGGTGTTATATTCTTTTATCTTGTTCTATATTTTAATAATCAACTCCAATCTCAATATGATTATAAGATAAAAAAAAAAAACAATAGTCTTTTGATAGTTGGTTGCTTTGGTTGGTTGGTTGGTTGGTTGGGGATAAAAATACCTATAATCAGCAGCAGCAGGGCTGTGCTGAAATTAAAAGTATTTTTTTTTTTTTGCAACACCCAACACCAAAATTTCCCTCCCTCTCGTTGGTGGTTGGTTCACTTAATTAATTTGTTAATGTCACACACACACACACACACACACACACACAACAACAAAAAAAAAAAAAAAGAAGAATCAAAAGAATGTTATTGTTGTTAGCGTTTACACGACAAAATCATTAACTACAGTTTCAATTTTAATAATACCGTGTCGTGTCGTGTCATGTTGCACTTTTCCACTACTACTTATCTATTACATTTCTCAATAATGTATACTCATTGTCTCTGTTATCATTATTTACTATATTAGAATTCAATTAACTAATCAAACTATATAGAAATATGGGGTTAGGTTGGTTTGGGTTGGGTTGGGTTGGGTGAACATTTGACTATTTTTAGAAAAAAAAAAAAAAAGGGGGAGGGGGAGGGGGAGGGAGGGAGGGAGAAAAGAAAAGGGAACCTATTTTGAATTTCTATTTTCTCCATTTTATACACGACCTTTACATTCTTTTAAAAAACTTTTGAAACTCTCTTTCTCACAATCGAACAAAACAGCAAACCAAAGACACACCAAACAAACAAATAGCCAAAAAAAAAAAAAAAAAAAAAAAAAAAATTTTTTTGAAACTTCACGAGTGTCTTCAATCTTCAAGGTAATACTTTTTCTTCCACTATAAACTAAAGCTAACACCCCCCGCCTTCCCTCTTAGAAAGCAACAACAACATCAACAACAACAGATATTCTATAGAGTGGATTGATTATATTATATATTTATTGCTATTACTTCCTTGCTAAATTTCAAAAAGAAACAGAAGAAGTATTATTTGCTATTCATTACTCAACAACAACAAAGCCTTATTTATTGTCAAACAATTTCAACTATTTTTTACAAGTTTAGCAAAAATAAAATAAAATAAAAAGTAACACCCACTGTGTATCAATTTGTTAGTCCCATCCACTTCCCGATTCCACCACCATCATTATCACCACCACCATTACCACCACAAACCATTAATTAACACATTATGATATTTTCAAGATATTTTATTCCTATTATATTCACATTATTATCATCACTGTCAATTTTCGTTTATGGTGATCCTAATATGGAAGAATTAGAAGGAACTTGGTCATCAAAATCTAACACCGTATTTACTGGACCAGGATTTTATGATCCAGTTGAAGAATTATTAATTGAACCTGATTTACCAGGAATTTCTTATTCATTTACTAAAGATGGTCATTATGAAGAAGCATTATATCGAGTTAAACCTAATCCTAAAAATCATTCATGTGCAGTAGCATCAGTTAGTTATCAACATGGTAAATATGAATTATTATCTAATGGATCAATAATTTTAACTCCAATTGCGGTTGATGGTAGACAATTATTAAGTGATCCTTGTAATTCTGATGATCCTAATAAATCAACTTATACAAGATATATTCAACCTACTTGGTTTAAAACTTATCAAGTTTTCGTTGATCCTTATCATGGTAGATGGACTTTACAAATTTATCAATTTGATGGATCAAAAATGCAACCATTATATTTAGCTTATAAACCACCAATTATGTTACCAACTACAGCTTTAAATCCAACTGATGAAATTTCAGAAACAGCTCTGACTTTAAATGGTATATCTCATAAAATTAAAAGAAATAGATTAAAAATTAAACGATCATTGGAAAATCAATATAGAACAAATGCTAAAAGAGAAATTTATAATGAACAATTTGATAAATATTGGTGGTCATCAGTGATTTGTTTAGCTTTAGCTTCATCATATTTTTTTCTTAAAAGATAAACCTTAGCATAAACAAACATATAAACATTTTCCTTTTTTGATTTTGTTTTTTTTTTTTTTTTTTTTTTTTTTCATTTTATTGTATTTATCATTTTGAAGCTTTTTTTTTTTCTTTTTTGGTTGGTTGGTTGGTATGGTATGTGGTATGGTTTGGTATATACTATGGTTGGTTTACTTATTACTGACTTAGTTTTCTTTATTTTCTATAGACTTTTTTTTTTTTTTTTTTGACATTTATATACTTGTTATCATATCATCAACAACAACAACAACAACAACAACAACATTATATCATCATCGTTTAACGTTTATCATTTAACATTTAACATTTAACATTTAACATTTGTTTATTACTAGTTTAAGATTGGGTTTTTTCAGTTTGCTTTTAGTTTTTTAGTTGTTTTTTTTTTACTGTAATTATGTTTTAAAAGTATACATATATACATATATATATATATATATATATATATATACGTTTTAAATGATTAACTAGTACTTTTTTGTAGTTTAATAATTAACAGGGCAGTGTTGTTGTTGTTGGTGATAGTGAAGTCATTTCCCGAGGCAAAGTGTGTATATGATTCAAAAAAAAAAAAAAGGAATGATAATTAGCGCCCGCCGCCACCACACACAACAACTCAACTAAAATTAATTGAGAATATATATTTTCTCTCCTTCTCCTTGTTTCTTTTACAATCTCCAGACGATATTAAATTCAATCCATATTAACTCATATATACT
Organism: Candida dubliniensis CD36; assembly: GCF_000026945.1. Classification (NCBI taxonomy): domain Eukaryota; kingdom Fungi; phylum Ascomycota; class Pichiomycetes; order Serinales; family Debaryomycetaceae; genus Candida; species Candida dubliniensis. The sequence continues at coordinate 144,976 of NC_012860.1, read as the reverse complement.
TCATTTAAACAGTATTATCATTTGAGAAAAAAAAAAACAAAAACTTATTAAAATAAATATAATCATAATCATAATCATAATCATATTCATTAATTTATTAATTTATTAAAAGTTATTATTCATTCATGTCGTGGTTTGGTAGAGCAACATCAGATACTCCAGTGGCAACAATTTCTCAAATTGAATTAGATAATAAAATTATTGAAGCAACATCAGAATCTATTCCTAATGGAGAAATTGATTTATCAATAGCATTTGAAATTACTGATTTAATTCGATCTAAAAAAATTCTGACGAAAACTGCTATGAGATCATTGAAAAAACGATTAAATTTAATTTATTTAAATCCAAATTTATTATTATCAAGTTTAAAATTAATTGATTTATGTATTAAAAATTGTGGATTTGCTTTTTTAATTGAAATTAGTTCTAAAGAATTTATGGATTATTTAATTGATTTTATATTTAAAATTCATTACAATACTAAAGAATTGACATATGATAGTCATAGAAGTGATGGTGGTGGTAATGGTAATGGTGGTGGTGATGTTGGTGATGTTGGGAATAAAATCAAAATTGGACAAACCATTTTATCATATTTACAAAATTGGAAAATTATATTTGAAAATCAACAACAATTACAATATGTTGAAAAAAAATATCAAGAATTAAAAAATCAAGGATTTGAATTCCCTAATAAACATACCAATTATAATGATTATGATGATCAAATTATACAATTGAATAGTAAATTTATTGTTGATTCAGAAGTTCCACCTGATTGGGTTGATAATGAAGAATGTATGATTTGTTATTCACCATTTTCAATGCTTAATAGAAAACATCATTGTCGTGCTTGTGGAGGAGTATTTTGTCAAAATCATTCAAGTAATAATATCCCATTAGTTAATTTAGGAATTATGGAACCAGTAAGAGTTTGTGATAATTGTTTTGTCAAATATGATAAATCGAAAAATCATTTGAGAAATGAAAATAATCTTCTGAGATCAATTCAAAATGATACATATGGTTCAAGAAGATCAAGAAATGATCAGGTTAATGTTGTTGTTGATGATGAAGAAGAACAAATTAGAAAGGCAATTGAATTAAGTCTAAAAGAATCTAGTGGTACAGAATCAAGACTTCCACCACCAGTTGAAAATACAGAACCAGAAACCATTAGTAATGATGATGATGATGATGAAGATGAAGATGCTCAAATGAAGGCAGCTATTGCTGCAAGTTTGAAAGAATATGAAACAGAAAAATCACGATACTCACAATATCAGCAACCTCAATCAACCAATCAACCAACTCAACCAACTCAACCAGAACTGGACTTGTATAATATTAGTTTCCCGACTTTTTCATCTTCTTCAAATTATCCCCAACCACAATTTACCGCACCACTACCACCACCACAGAACCAGCAGCAACAACAACAACAACAAATTTCTTCTACTGGACAATCAGTACAACCACAAGATTTATCACAAACTGAAGAAGAACAAATCAATTTATTTATCACATTAATGAATAATATTAAAAATGATTCAAGAAAACAAAAAGATATTATGTATGATTCCAATTTAAATGAATTATATGGTAAAGTAATTAAATTTAGACCTAAATTAAATAAATCTTTAAGAAATTCAATTGAAAAATATGAAACATTTTTAGAAATGAATAATAAAATATCAACTATAACTAGATTATATGATCAATTTTTGGAACAAAAATTAAATATGGCATATGGGAATCATCATATTAATACATTGCCATTACAGCAACAAACAGAGAATCAATTCACTGGTGGTCAACAACAACAACAACAACAACTTCATCTTCCTGCACAAGGAACTGGATATCTTCGTTATGGTTCTGATATTAATGTACCTCAACAACAGCAACAAGCAGTTTCACCAATTTCACCTAATGAATTTTATAATAATTTACCACAACATACTGGATTTCAAAATTATCCATCATATCAACAAAATCAAGGTCCTCAAATTGATAATTCATATCTTTCACAACAACCATCAGGAGCTTCCACTAAGCAGCAGCAGCAGCAGCAGCAACAACAGAAACAACAACAACAGAAACCACCGACACAAACATATCCAACACAATTACAACCATCTGAACCTGATTTTGAAGATGATAGAGATGAAAATGAAAATGAAAATGAATCGGTTAATACTCCTCGATTCAAAGTATCAACTTCTAGTGGTGGTACTCGTCCAGTTTATCCAACAAATGATTTTATTCCTGATCCATACAACAATAAACTGACTACTAGTGCTACCATCACAACTAATGGTGAAGATAATTATGTAGCGGTTTCATTACCTCATTATCCTCCACCAGAAGATTTAAATAATGAATTACCACCTCAACAACATTATGTTAGACGAGCATCATCTTCATTACCAGCAAATGCTTATGAAGATGCAAGTTTAAAATATCCTACATTAGAAAATGTTGAATATGATTATAATAAGAAAAAGAAACGGGAAGAGGAAGAGGAAGAGGAAAATCAAAATAAAAATCAACGACAACAATCAGATAAAGCTAAAATTAAAGAAAATGATTTCCCTGATATTTCTAAAGTATCACAATTCAATAGACATGAAGAAGGAGAGGAAAGAAAAAGAAGTAGCAGTAGTGAAAATAGTAATAAGAAATATGTTGTTGAACCAGAACCATTAATTGAATTATAATAAATGTGATGAGAGAAGGCGAGGGCGAGGGGGAGGGGGAGGGGGGGGAGTGGGTTCTACTTAGTATATTTTGATATTGATATTGATATTTAGCTTATAATATATAAGTAATTCAAACTTTTATATATATATATATATATATATATTATATGAAATTATCCAAATAAAGTAAAGCTATGGTTTATAATGTGTTGAGTCTATTTGCGGTATTTATCATCTTTAATGGTTTATGTGATTAGATTATATTCTTATAAACAATGAGGGATTTTATTTGATATTGGTTAGTAACAGTAATGATAATTTTTTCCCTCTTTCTCCATAGATTAAAAAAAAACCACAGTGTGTGATAGCCGTTGCACACAACACACACAAAGAGAGAGAAAGCGAGAGTGAGAGAAAGAAAGAATAAAAAATCAATGAAGAGTAAATTAGAAATTTGCATTGGAAAAAAGAAAGAAAAAATTTCATCTTCTCTTTCTTTCTTTCTTTCTTTCTTTCTTTCTTCTTCTTCTTCAACTAACATTTAATCAATCTTTTGATATCATATCTATCAATATATTCACAATAGTTGAAATTGAATATTACCTCAAATTCAATTGAAAGAAATTAATAACCATTATTAGAAGAAGAAGAAAAAGAAGAATCTTTAATCTTACCTTACCTTACCTTACTTTTTTTTTAATTTATTTTAACCTGTTTGCCTGCCCCAAATTTAGTTGAATAATAAAGTGTGTTTAAACTTAAACACATAACGAGAGCTGCCGATTGAAGTCCTATTAATTTAATTATACCATCAAGTACTTTATTCAAGTGTTGTGGTTTACAGAAAAGAAAAAGGAAAAGGAAAAGGAAAAGGAAAAATTTGAATATTGCTTAGCCAAGAAAAGAAATAACAGAGAATACTATAAATTAAAGTTAAAGTTAAAGTTATTGTTGCCAAGTTATGAAAAATACAATTATTGAAAATGATTCAGAGATTAAATTACAAAATGATTTAAATCATCATATTGGAATCTCATCATCAAATTCTGTAACAACAACAACAGCAACTAATATTAATAATAACAATAATAATGGTCAATTAATTGTTGAGAAAACTTTAAAAGCAATTAATTTAATTGAAAATTCCATTAAAAATCATATTCTGAAAATTGATTATGAAAATTGTTTACCTAATGATGAAGATTCATTTTTTGTTTGTGATTTAGGAGAAATTATTAATTCTGTTAATCAATGGAAACAACAATTACCTATGATTCAACCTTATTATGCTGTTAAATGTAATTCAAATTTCAAAGTATTAACTTTATTAAATGAATTAGGAATTAATTTTGATTGTGCTTCTAAAAATGAAATTGATTTAATTTTATCATTAAATATTCAACAAGCTCATCAAAAAATCATTTATGCTAATCCATGTAAAACAAATTCATTTATTAGACATGCTGCTAATGAAAATGTCAATTTAACTACAGTAGATAATATTTATGAATTATATAAATTGGCAAAATTTCATCCTCATTGTAAAATTTTAATTCGATTAATTACTGATGATTCAACTGCTCAATGTCAATTAAGTAGTAAATTTGGTTGTGAATTAAATATTGCCATTAAAGAAATTTTACCTAAAGCTAAAGAATTGGGTTTACAAATTTATGGTGTTGCATTTCATGTTGGATCTGGTGCTAAAGATTTTAATAGTATTTATCAAGCCATTAAAAATTCTCGAATTTTATTTAATGAAATGTTATCTTTAGGTTTTCAACCTAAATTATTAGATATTGGAGGAGGATTTGAACGAGAAACTTTTTTACAACTGTCACAAATGGTTAAATTTGCTTTATCAAAATATTTCCCACAAGAATTTATTCAATCTAATGAAATTAAATTTATTGCTGAACCAGGTAGATTTATGGTTGCCAATGCTTTTACTTTAATTACTCATGTAATTGCTAGACGGGATTTATCAACTCAAACAACAGCAGCAGCAGGAGCAGCAACAGTAATGGGAAGTAATGGAAATGATATTGTACCATCAGCTATGTTATATATTAATGATGGAGTTTATGGGAATTTAAATTGTATTTTATTTGATCATCAAAATCCAAAAGTTTATGTTTTAACTAATCAAAATCAATTATTTTATAAACAAGAAATGATGATGAAATCTTTATTAATTGATACCAGTGCCAACAACAACAACAACAACAACAATAAGGTGGATGGGTTTAATTTTTCAATTTGGGGTCCAACTTGTGATGGATTAGATTGTGTTAGTTCATTGGTTAAATTATCTAAAAATGTTCAAGTTGGTGATTGGTTATTTTTTGAAAATGTTGGTGCTTATACTAGTTGTGCCAGTACTAAATTCAATGGATTAAGTAATGGAGAAACTAAAACTCTTTACGTTAATTCTAATGAAGAATAAGAGATTTTATAAACATTAAATAGAATAAGTTTGTAAAGTATGTAAAGTAAATAAGTAATACAATTACTGTTAATATCAACTAACCAGTCAGTAGTGATGGTGGTGGTGGTGGTGGTAGATATAAACGATTCTAGAATTAAAAGCATGGCTTAAAATGAAAAGAAAGCGGTGAAAAATAAATAAATATTTGGTGAATGTCACACGACCCCAACTCAAAATTAAGCAATGAATGGAACAACAGAAAAAAAAATTTAAACAATTTCTTTAACTGTGTTGACGAAAATCAACTACTAATTAAATAATTATTACTAACGTGTTGTATATTAAAATTGTTCTTATTATTATTACTATTACTATTATTACTATTATAAACCAGTACACACTTTAATTGATAGAGAATTTTTTTTTTTTTTTTTTTTCCATTTCCCATTTCCTACTTCCTACTTCCTACTTCCTACTTTTACTGTTAGACATTATTGATTGATACCATCACAGTTATCCTACTTAATTATCAAAAGTAGTTTATTAATTCCAACAAAAATCATCATTTACTTCATTTGATTCTCTTCCCCCCCCCCCCCTTTTTTTTTTTCTCCCTCCTCCTCCTCCTCCTCCTCCCATTATCATGTCAGGAAATACTGTTCAACGTAATACTGAACAAATCAATAATGCATTAAATGCTATTCAACATAGACGAACCACTACTGGTAATGATTTAAATCATACTAATCAACGAATAATTCTGCAAAATTCAATAAATGATAAAGATTATACAATTTATATTACTGATGATGGAGAAAAATATTCTACTGTTGAAAGAGCTGTGAAATCAGTTGATCCACCAGTAACATTTAAACCTAAAGATGAACAAGTTTTTTTATCAAATGGTAAACCTAATCATCAATTTTTAAAACAACATTTTATTCATGAAGGTAGATTACATGAACATCAAGCCATTCAAATTTTAAAACAAGCTACTCATTTATTAAGTAAAGAATCAAATTTATTAAATGTCCCAGCACCAGTAACTATATGTGGAGATGTTCATGGACAATATTATGATTTAATGAAATTATTTGAAGTTGGTGGTGATCCAGCAACTACTAAATATTTATTTTTAGGTGATTATGTTGATCGAGGTTCATTTTCTATTGAATGTTTACTTTATTTATATTCATTAAAAATTAATTATCCTGATACTTTTTGGATGCTTAGAGGTAATCATGAATGTCGTCATTTAACTGAATATTTCACATTTAAAAATGAATGTTTACATAAATATTCGGAACAATTATATGAAGAATGTCTTGTTAGTTTTAATGCTTTACCTTTGGCAGCAATTATGAATGAACAATTTTTTTGTGTTCATGGAGGATTATCACCACAATTAACAAGTTTGGATAGTCTTAGAAAATTACATAGATTTAGAGAACCCCCTACTAAAGGGTTAATGTGTGATTTATTATGGGCTGATCCTATTGAAGAATATGACGAAGATAATATTGATCAAGAATATGTTACTAATGTGGTTAGAGGTTGTTCATTTGCATTTACTTATAAAGCTGCTTGTAAATTTTTGGATAAAACAAAATTATTATCGGTAATTCGAGCTCATGAAGCTCAAAATGCTGGTTATCGAATGTATAAAAGAACTAAAACAATGGGATTCCCATCATTATTAACTATGTTTAGTGCTCCAAATTATTTGGATAGTTATAATAATAAGGCAGCTGTATTAAAATATGAAAATAATGTCATGAATATTAGACAATTTAATGCTTCACCTCATCCTTATTGGTTACCTCATTTTATGGATGTTTTCACTTGGTCTTTACCATTTGTTGGAGAAAAAGTTACTGATATGTTGGTTTCAATTTTAAATGTTTGTACTGAAGAAGAATTAGATGAAGATTTACCATTTAGTGAATCAGAAATAGGTGTTGCAACAAAAACAACAAAAACAACAACACCAGTGTCACCAGTGTCACCAAAAGCTCATCCACCATCAACTCGTATTACATCACCTTATAAATCAACTAAACTTGTTGAATCAGACAATAATCCTAACACCAATAATGATGATTCGGAAATGACATTGGAAGAAAAGAAACAAGCTTTACGTAACAAAATCATTGCTATTGGTAAAATGTCACGGATGTTTCAAGTTTTACGAGAAGAACAAGAAAATGTTGCTCATTTAAAAGAATTAAATCGTGGTTCATTACCAAAAGGTTCATTATTACATGGAGTTGATGGTTTAAAAAATACTATTAATTCATTTGAAGAAGCTAAAGCTGCTGATAGAATTAATGAAGCTTTACCACCTTCACCAGAAGATATACAACGATTAAAACAAGAAAAAAATACCAGAATTAGACAACAAATTGAAAATCAAGAAATGAGTGGACCAGTTTTCCAAAGATTAATTAGAAGATTATCTCAAAGTTGAACTTTTATTTCTCTTCCTCCTCCTCCTCCTCCTCTTTATAGGATATATCAATATATATATAGTTAAGTTGTGTTTATTTAAAAAGAAAAAAAAGAGAATTGATTTTCCATATAGTTGTTACAAAGTGGTTTGAAAGAGAGAAAAAAAAAATTGGGGCAAACGGGGAATTGAACCCCGGGCCTCCTCGAATTTTATGTTTGGAAACAAACCCAAACGAGGAATCATACCACTAGACCATTCGCCCGACTTGATGGCTTTGTAAAACACAACCAGTTAAAATTATCTTTGAACCACGTTTTCTATGTCATATTTATTGTGGGATTTTCCCATTATTGAAATTATTTTATTTACAACAACAACAACAACAACAGGGACCTTTTCACATTAACAATATACACATTCCCATAGGTTCAATAAATTAACGAGAATATAAATCAAGAAAATAGAAAATAACCGATCTTCCTATAGATTGAAATCAATAAACAAATTGTTGACGAATTCTTTCAGTTTGTTCCAAAATAATTCACGGTAATACATATTAAAGGAGATATAAAAGAACAACATTATGTCTTACCAGTACAAGTGATACACATAATTGAAGATATTGTAGTGGGTTTCCGTCTCGCTATCCAAGAGAAGAAAAAAAAAAAAAACACTCGATTCGTCTTTGATTAAAAAATTAATCGAATTTAGAAAATGCTTACAAAATTGTACACCTGAAGTTTGACGAGAAATAAGCGTGTAAGAACAACATACACAATACAAACTATGTAATATTAGTCCCACCAGGTAGGGGTAAGATATAGGAAGGCAGTAGTAGTAGTAGTAGAAGAAGAAGAGGAAGAATCAGACGCCTTAAGAAGAAAGAAATTAATAGAAATATTTCTTATGTCGTGTAAATCAGGACAAACTTTCAATTCTCGTAAGAAATCAATTTTGGCATTAAAATCAAAAATGTAAACAAAACAAAACAAAAACAAAGAAAAGGGCAAAAAAAAAATTGAAGAACGAAAACGGGCAAAAAAAAAAAAAAATAAAAATTTCCTTTCTTTACTTAATTTCTTTCCTTTTCCTCTTTCCTCTTTCTTCTTTTCATTTAGATTTAGATTCTTTCAACAATTTTTTTTTTAAAATCAAGAAATCAATATCAACATTTAGAGAAACATGAGAGAAATTGTATGTCCGTCCCCTCTTCCCTTCCCTCACACATCAAATCAAATCAAATCAAATCAAATCAAATCATTTTGAAATCCATATGTGTTTTGGGTTTTTCTGGTTGTTGTTGTCTGAAAAAAAAAAACACCTATAAATTTGGGTTCAGTTTTACGCGCCTTTTTCGACTAAAATCTATACCCAAATGGATTCCAAATTTGATTTAATAATTTGATGTCAATCAATCAATCAATCAATCAATCAATCAATCGATTATTGTTATATGAAGTTTTATCAAATATACTAACTGTCACGTTTTTTTTTTTTCTTCTAGATTCATTTATCAACCGGTCAATGTGGTAATCAAATTGTATGTATAAGATTAGAGACCCAATTTTTTTTTTTTTACCCCTTCAATTAGATCAATCAATTCATATTCTTGAAAAATTACATTTACTAACTTCTTATTTAGGGTGCTGCCTTTTGGGAAACTATTTGTGGAGAACATGGGTTAGATAACAATGGAACTTATGTTGGAGACAATGAACTTCAAAAATCCAAATTAGACGTTTATTTCAATGAAGCTAGTTCAGGGAAATATGTTCCTCGTGCTGTTTTAGTTGATTTGGAACCGGGTACTATTGATAATGTCAAAACTTCACAAATTGGGAACTTGTTTAGACCAGATAATTTTATTTTCGGTCAAAGCTCTGCTGGCAATGTTTGGGCTAAAGGTCATTACACTGAAGGTGCTGAATTAGTTGATTCTGTTTTAGATGTTGTTAGAAGAGAAGCTGAAGGTTGTGATTCTTTACAAGGTTTCCAAATCACCCATTCTTTGGGTGGTGGTACTGGTTCTGGTATGGGTACTTTGTTGATTTCTAAAATTAGAGAAGAATTTCCTGATAGAATGATGGCTACATTTTCTGTTGTCCCTTCACCAAAAGTTTCTGATACAGTTATTGAACCATATAACGCTACATTATCAGTTCATCAATTGGTTGAAAATTCTGATGAAACTTTCTGTATTGATAATGAAGCCTTGTATAACATTTGTCAAAACACTTTGAAATTACCACAACCATCTTATGCTGAATTGAATAATTTGGTTTCATCTGTCATGTCTGGTGTTACTACTTCTTTACGTTATCCAGGTCAATTGAATTCCGATTTAAGAAAATTAGCCGTCAATTTGGTTCCATTCCCAAGATTACATTTCTTTATGGTTGGTTATGCCCCATTGACTTCTTTAGGTTCTAAATCTTTTAGATCAGTTACAGTACCAGAATTGACTCAACAAATGTTTGATTCCAAAAATATGATGGCTGCTTCTGATCCAAGAAATGGTCGTTATTTAACTGTTGCTGCTTTTTTCAGAGGTAAAGTGTCTGTTAAAGAAGTTGATGATGAAATGCACAAAATCCAAACCAGAAATTCATCTTATTTTGTTGATTGGATTCCAAATAATGTACAAACTGCTGTTTGTTCTGTTCCTCCAAAAGATTTGGATATGTCTGCTACTTTTATTGGAAACTCTACTTCCATTCAAGAATTATTTAAAAGAGTTGGTGATCAATTCAGTGCTATGTTTAGAAGAAAAGCTTTCTTACATTGGTATACTTCAGAAGGTATGGATGAAATGGAATTCACTGAAGCTGAATCTAATATGAATGATTTGGTTAGTGAATATCAACAATACCAAGAAGCTAGTATTGATGAAGAAGAATTAGAATATGCCGATGAAATCCCATTAGAAGATGCCGCCATGGAATAAAAGCTGATAAATGCTACAATATATTAATTATAAATAATTCTTTTTTCTTTTTTTTTGTTTTTGTTGTTGTTTTTTTTGTTCTCTTCAACAAAAAAGAAAGAATTCTTCACTTCTAATATAATTATGGTTTTTTGGTTAAAGTTAATGATTATACCCTTTTATTATTTATCGGCACAATATTTGTTGTATAGTTTGATTTGTTTATCTATCTTAAACTATTATTTCCTTACTCTTTTTTTTTTCTATATATACATACACGCATATATATATATATATAATCTTGATTGTTATTTTTGTTTAATAAAAGGGTTGTCACAAATTAACATATAAATACTTTTATATATATTTAATGATGCACTACTATTACTGCTATTGCTATTGATTATATTGAAAATTTTAATACAGACCATAATAAATGCCAAGTAAGCAGCCATGCCACATTAATATCTATCCCCCCTCCTCCTCCATTCTTTGCATCTTAATTCCCTCTTAAAAAGTTTTTAACAAAATCATTTTTATCAACAACATTATAAGAATTTTGTTCATCAAAATATCTCATAACATGACATTGTTGTTTCCAAAAATTAATTAATTCTTGAAATTCCATTTGTCCTTTCATTAATAATACATTATTGACGGATAAATCATTACCAAATCTTTGTCTTTCAAATTCTTGTCTAATTTTAGTTTTTATATTAGATATTGGCATATCTAATTCATATAAATCAGCAAATTCTTTAGCATTTCTAATATATTTACGATACAAGTGTAGAACTCGACGTTTTAATTCAGGGTTTGATGTTGAATAACGGGTTGTTTCAGCAAATTGAGTGGCTAATGTCATTGATTTAGATTGGTTTAAGGAATATATAGATGTATACTAATGGGTTGATTATAATTGAAGTTTGTTTGTATAAAGCTTGTGGTTCCTTTTTCTTTTCTTTGTTTCTTTCTTAGGAGTTGATATTTTTTTTTTTTTTTTTTTTTTTTTCTTTTCTAATTGGGTTTGTCTTTCTTACTAAATGATGAACTTTGGTTGGTGGAAATTTTGCACTTGCGCATCTTGAGATTTGTCTTGTTTGGTTCTTGTATTAGAGATCTATTAGACAAGTCCAATATTGTATATTCTTCTACCACTTATCCTATTTAACAACAACTCATTCATTCAAGTTCTTTTTTGACTTGTCTAAGAAAATCACCTGATGGTTCTAATATCTTAATAAACCTACATAATTCAAAACACCAATCCCATTTAGAAGAAGATTCTAACATTTTAATGATTTTCAAAATCACTTGTTTATCATGATCATTTAATTCATCAGTTTCTGTATCACCTTCATTTTTATAATTAAGATAAATAATTAAATAATTATAACATAATTCAACATTATCAATGGCAATCAATCTTTTCATAAATTTCTCTGGAGTCGTTTCTAAAGCATTGAAAAATCTATGCCAATATCCAATCTCAATTTTTCTTAAACAATTGATATAAATACCTTCAGAATTTTCAGTAAATTCAATCAATTGAAATAATCGTTTTAATGGTAAATAATCATCATTAGTAAGATGTTTAAATAAAAGTAATTCAAGACAATAATGGAAATTCTGGAAATTTGCATATTTTTTAAATGAACTCTCTAAATCACCTTTATGTAATAGATCAAATTCAATGAAATTATTTAATATAAGTTTACGAGAAATGGTATTTCTAATGAATAACCCACCTGATTTTGGTTTATTAATTGCTAAAGTGTTTAATCCAATTAAATCTAATGATTTATGATTGAAAATAGCATCAAATTCAAATGGTTGCATTCCATCAGTATGAATACAAATGGGTAATAATTTCCCCATTTCTTCTTCAAATTCTAATACATCTTCAGGTTTATTTATACTACCATTATCATTATTATCATTATTATTATTATTATTATTATCATAAGATTTTTCAATCAATTCAGAAACTTCATAAACAAGAATTTCTTGTCCATTAAATAAATAAATAAATTCAATTTCATTTTCAAATTTAATTGTTTTAAATTTAAAAAATTCAATGTTTGAATGCAATTTCACTAAATCATATATATTACTAGGTTTCATGGATTCCACTGGATTAGTTCTTATTGATGTTGTTCGAGATTGTTGATTTTTCAAAAGATAAATATCACCCGTGGAAAGTAAAAATAAGAAATGTCTATTATTAATCATACTGGTTTGAACCACTTCATTTAATTCAATTTTGGTATTAATACTCGATAAATTGACGGTTTTATTCACCGATATGAATATTTTATAATGTTTTATATCGGTATCAGATTTAATAAGTCTATTAGTTGATAAATCAAGAACAATTAATCGATGATCAGAAGTAAGAATAACAACTTGACCTTTCCCTTTAGTTGGTTCCGATAAATTAATATCGATAAATGTACTTTTGAAATCATATTTCCACATAAGTGAATCACTAGTAAATGAAATTTCTTCACCACCCATTCCATATTTTGTTTTCGAGGCATCTAAAACCATAAATTCATCTACTAAATAATCACCATTATCTTCGTTTTCTTCATCTTCATTCTCTTCAAATGTATGTCTTGATCGTCTATTGACAACAATAAGAAAATCTTGAAACCAAAAATGATGAATAATATTCAAAGATTCAGCGAAAAAATTCTTGAAATTAAACCAAAGAATATGATAAATCAGATCTCCTTGTGAATAAGGAGTGGAAATAGCAAGATAATCACCAAATGAAATTGATAATTGATTATGACGATTTTTATCTAAACATAGTTCCCCGATTTGATTGTTTAAATTTCTATTTTTATTGATTTTACCATTGAAATATCCTCTATTTAGTATAATTTTTTTATATTTGGCAAGTATAGGGAATCTTAATAAACGTTTATCACTTTGAATCACACTTATATATTCATGATCATATAGTAATCCTCCATTTGATCTCATTAATGGGGTATAGAATATTTTTTTATCGGTCACCACATATAAAATTGATGCATTTTCTGATATCACGATAGTTTTTGCCTTTAAAAATTCTCGATTGGCATCATTCAGTTCATCAAATTCATTCAAAATTTCTTGTGAATCAAACGATATACTGCCAAATTTTGATAATAATTTCCAACTACCAGATTCTTCTAATAATGTGAAAAATTGACCACAGGGTGACCATTTAATCTCACCATTAAGATTCAAATTTTTAAGAAATTGTAAACTCTTTTTCTTCAACATATATGTATTCAAAGTACTATTACCACTGGTGTTATTATTATTATTATTATTATTATTTTCTTTGGCAATTAATAAATTACATTGTGGATTAAATGAAATATTGTCAATGTCTCCTGTACCTATTTTATATCCCATATCTTGATTATTTTCTAAATACATAATCCAAATTTCATTCTTTTTGTTGACAAATATAAAATAATTAAAATATTCATTATATGTGATATACTTTATTCGACTATTTGAATCATACCAAGTGAATTCCAGTAAACTAAATAATTTATTTTTAAAATTTAATACATTTATTACTTGGAAAAAATCATCTTCATTATCAGGAGTTTTTTCATCCTGATTATTGAAAATATATAAAGTATGAGAATTTTCTTGTAACCAAAAATCTTGTAATCCAATTCCAATTTTCAATATTTTAAAAATTGATAATTTAATCGGTTCAATTTCAAATCCTCCTATTTCATCTTCAATAGTTCCATTATTAATATTTTCAATATTTTCTAAATTTACTGAAACTTCTTCAGTTCCATGAATAATTGATTTAGTCGCTGATTTGAAAAAATCTGTCACGGAAAACAACCCCAGTGATGTAGAACTTAATGGTAAGCCATTTTGTATTAATTCATCATTCTTATTATGTATTTCATATAATGATCCAGAATAATTAATGGAAATTTGATATATGATCAAAAAATTGTTTTCTGATTGGATAAATAAATTGACAATACTTAATTTCTGAAGTTTAGCAGTATTCACACTTACATGTTTTGTTTTCATTTGAACATTATACCCATTGGTTTCAATGGACTGGGTGTTTCGTACATGAGAAGCTAAGGGAAGTAAAGTATGTTGATGGAAAACAAATACACCGGATTTTGTAAGTACAGTTAGTAACGGGGTATGATAAATATGGGCTATATCAATTATATCTTCATTTATCGGTATATCTATCAGAAATTTGGGACATCCATTGACCCAAACCATTATGTAGTAGTTACTTTAATATATTGGTGTTGATAATAATAAATACTGGTTTGAATTTGTTGATTTCGTTGATTTCGTTTCTCGGTCCAAAGTTGGTTGGTCGATATTTCTTTTTTTTTTTTTTTTTTTTTTTTTTCACTAACAAAGAGAGGCTTGCCAACCAACATCTTCTGGTTTCTACACAATGCTAACCACATTAATACCATTGTAAGTGAATTGTTTTCAGTAAAGATATATAATCTATACTTTATCAGGGGGGGGGAAGAAGTTATTTATTTTAATTAAAAATTTAGTAAGAACTAAACGAAAATCATTTAGGCAACGTATTTAATCTAGTTTCTAAGACAGGCTTGGTAATCGTCACTATAAAAAGAACCAACAACACAATAATTTTCATTATAACAGGTATCTGATATGACACTGCCATTCTTACAATCAGGAACACCAGGACCAAATCTATATCTAATATTGGAAAACTCTTGGTTGAACTCGATATCTGATTCATTTTTCAAGCGAGCAAACACATAATTGTGCCAAAAAGTAGCATTCAATGGAGCTTTTTCTGGCCAAGTTTTCTTGGGATCATACAAGTCTCGGGCAGAATATTCAAATTCCCAAACAGGTTCTTGACCACCATTGATAAACGTGTCATTTAATTTAGTCATATAATTGAATGAATTGATAATATTGAAACTTTCATTTTCAACTTCGTAGTATCTCCAAGATGGATTGTAATTGGCCAAAGGTGTCACCGATTGCATGACCCAAGACATGTTAATAATGTCTTCAGCTTCCTTGGATGAATTAGTAGAATATAATATATGGGTTTGATCCATATGAGTATGAGCAAAGAAAATGTTGGCAATAGTATATGGACTAAATCTTTCCACAATTTTCCCAAAGATACGTGATTGCAATGGTAATGTATCATAATCAGTAGTGGGGATATGAGCCATAATCCACACTCTTTGACCTTTCTTTTCACTTTCAATCAATTCATTAACTAAAAATTCCCATTGACCAAACAAGTCTGGGTTGGTTGAAAGATCAATGTATGACCATAAATTCTTTTGGTAGTAAGCGTTAGAATTCAATCCAATAACCTTCAATCCACGGTTGGTGACATATGAAAACCCAGCATAATGGCTCTTGAGATCATATCTATCTTTAGCTGGGAACCATTCATTATTTATCCACAAATCAACCATTTCATCTTGGTTCCAACTGTATGATCCATTAAAATCATAGGCAATGGGTGACAATTGTCCGTATTCACCAGTCTCATGATTACCCAAGGCTGGCAAAACAGTCAAGTTGTTGAAAAAAAACTTCATGGCTTTGAAACTTTTAATTTCTTCTTCCTTGGTGTATTCTGGAGTACATGACAACAAGAGATGATCAACAACATCTCCAGTAAATATGGCAAACTCAAAATTCTTTTCCTTGTGCATTTCAGCCATATGAATCAATGAACTGTTCATAAGTACAGTTGGAGAATCAGTAAGATATCCACCAAAACTAGTAGCTGGTGCATTTTTAAAGTTCCATCCACGGTACAATGGGAAATCATAATAATCACCTTTAATATATTGACTATTTTCGTCATAGTGAGCATCGGGGTAAAACGAAAATTCCATATTGGTTGCATTGGGACTAAAATGTTTGTAATAACTGGAAAAATTGTAATTGTTCAGTAAAAGTTGTTTATTGAATGATTCTGGTGCAGCACATGGTGTAGTGGTACAGTTTGCCTCAGCACCAACTTCGTATCTCAATTGGATGTGAATATCAGAGAAATGAAGCACATTAAATATCTCACTGTTGTTTTTGTATTGGGGTTCAGAATAGTGTTCTGGTTTCTTTTCTGGCCACCATTTGGAAATACCCCACAATTTTTCCACATCTTTGGTGGCAGGCATTTTACAAGCACCTTTACCTTTGAAATAACAATAATATTCTAAATCCAAATCACTGGATACGTTAAAGTTCTTGAGCATGTGCAAAAAATCATTGTCAAAAAAATTGACTGATCCAACTTGTTTAATACCAGAATCAAAGTCATCGTTGAATTTTTGGAAATTCTTGTAATCAGTACTGACGAAAAAGTCAACATTGTCACATTTGGATTCAGTATTGTTGTTGATGACCAAACAATGTTTGAATAATAACAAACTGACTAAATGTGACTTATCTGGGTATTCCTCAATCAACGATTTACCATACTTGATTCTGTATTTGCATTGATCACATTTAGTGGCATTGTAGTTTGTCAAGTTTTTCAAGTGTGTACCAATAAAGTCAGTTTCAGCATCAGACAAGTCATTGTAAATAGAATCAATCAAATTGGCTCTCTTGGACAAAGAAGATTGGATCTGTAATGAGTCAAAGCCTGGCACAGTATGTGCTTGAACAGACAACACCAAAATAGCAAACAAGTATAAAACTGGAAGAAACATTGAACTGTAAATTAATGTTGGTTCGACTATTGGTACCTACTCTCATATCATATTGACCAGAAGAAGGAATGGCTCGAGTATTTATACTAGACATTATTTCAAAAGTTTCTTATTGTTATCTACTGACGAAATTCTCTATGCAACAAAACCGCTGAGAGTTTAGGTAAAATTTCGGATATATACAATAATAGTAGTTGGTAATTTACTCTTGAATCATGGTGTGCACGTGTGCTGTGAAAAAAAAATCCCCCTATTACAAATATTAATTTAATGGTTTGTGCAATAATGTTATTCCGACGAGTTGCAATGATTGGTTCTTTCTTTGTGTTAAAGAGTTGTTTATTTTATACTTTTTTAAACAAAAACAAATTTCAATATTTCCCATAAAATGGAATGATGAGATGAGCTATAGATAATGATGAAGTTCATTCATTTTGAATCAATTTCTGGCCCATTTAGGGAATCCGGAGAAATTAAATTTTGATACAATTTTTATGCGTATTTTTAACAAAAACAAACTTAGCTAGAATGAAAATGTTCGCAACCAAAATTGTATATTGAATTGCCCCATGATATTGTTGGGCTATTCTATTACCCACGTAAACGATAGGCCAAGGAAATGGAGAACTAC
Source organism: Candida dubliniensis CD36 (assembly GCF_000026945.1). NCBI lineage: Eukaryota > Fungi > Ascomycota > Pichiomycetes > Serinales > Debaryomycetaceae > Candida > Candida dubliniensis. The sequence continues at coordinate 127,115 of NC_012860.1, read as the reverse complement.
AGAAATTTTTGGTTTGGGGACATTAGATGCCACCGATTTGGTAGTTTTTACCTTACTTTCACAATATTGAAATGGAGAAGAGAGTTTTATTTGCAATATCTGAGCAAAAATGTAAATCACCATCTGAATATTCACAGAATTAACCCTTAAAAATGGAACTAGTAGCTAATTTTCTAAGCTTGGGAATGAAGTAAAGCCCATGATTACATAACCAAACTTCTATGAGTATAATATACAGGATATATTACAGAATCTATAATTTAATACATTAACAATTGAATACTACCAAGAACACGAGGTTGCAAAACAATATTCCTAAAAATAGAATGACACTATTTCCTCCTTGGCCATTAGGTTTATTTAGTTTTCACAAAATTTAGTACTAAATATTATAGAACAAATGTGTTGATTCACAAAATCCGTCCTGTCGTAATTTCATTTCCAGGTAAAATAAATAATTACTATGATGCAGTAGCGTTATCCTGAAGTGTCTATACGGTCAATTGAAAAACTATCTTACAGTTGGAATAATATCTATCTTTACGAGGTGTAGTATTCTGTTTGTATTGTGGAAGTGCTTTTTTGTATGTAAGACATGTGGCACTAAGAACAACTTCACTTTTGACTAAAAACTTTCTCTTTTCGTTTGATAACACACACACAAAGGATATCGATCGCCGTTCTTCCCACAAAGCACTTGTTATGTGATCTAATTGGGCTTTTTATTTTCAGCTTTGCAATTTTCTTTTTAAACAATTTACTCAAGTCTCAGATTAACTGATTATTGAATCAGGTAATGTTCCACGTATTCGATTTAGCATCAAATGAAACTATAGCAACAGACGACCTGCAAGTTCATGAATTACAACCCACTCCATCTTCAGACCAACAACAGATTAAACTAAGAACAATTTTGAAAACACTGAAAAGAAGTAGGACAGGATGCCTTCAATGTCGAGCGCGAAAGAAAAAATGCAATGAAGAACACCCAGTTTGTGGTTCATGCAAACGTCGAAAAGTTAATTGTAGTTGGAGAGTTACATCTAGGTTCAAAATTCTTGAAAACGGAACCAAGGTGAATACCAATTCTACTACACCAGAAAGAGTACGAGAGTCAGATTGTACAGCAATTAATCATCAATCGATAGACACTAACCTACTGGATCAAACTAGTCTAGGAGAATGTGACCCGGAATCAGATAATACTGATATCACCAACTTGAATAGGAACCTGTCCAGTATTTCCCCCAAATACTTGTTTGAACCTGGATATGATTTTCTGGATTTGAGTTTCTTAGAATATTGCACCCCTTCACCAATTAATTCACATATTTTCCAGCCTTTTAAATATTTGAACATACAAGGATTATACTTTCTTGATGGGTTTATTGCCAATGTCGCAAAAAAGTTTTCCATTGGACACGAGTCATCGAACTATATATTGAAAACATTTTATCAATTAAGTGAGGAACACGAAGCAGTCTCGTATGCGTTGGCAGCTTGGGGTGGTGTATTTATTGAAGGAGGGTTTACGGAAAATGTAAATCATTTTCTTGGAGAAGCCATTCTTAAGATGTCTCAGGAATATCCCAATTTGAACAATATAGCAAAAAAAGACGTTTATATTTTACTCAACTATTATTTGGTTTATGTTGGATTGCAAGTTTGTGCTGGTGATGTTTCCCAATGGCATCAAATATTCCATAGAACAATTGACTTGGTAAAAAAGCAAGGAGGTTTAAGCAGTATTATCGAAATGTTTGATTGTTCAAATGAGATCAAATGGCTTCTTTCTGATATTCAATACCATGACATATTGTCCCTGAATACTTTTCATAAAGGTACTTTGTTGCCCATGGAAGAGTATAATTCAGTTTTCAAAGAAGCAAAAATCTTGGAGTTGGGAAATTATGGACTAGATCCGTTTCAAGGATGTATACAGCCAATCTATTTAGTGCTAGGTGAAATTACTTCACAGGCAGTAGAATTGAGACATTGGCAAACTCAAATTGAATACAAAGGTGATATGACACTGCGGTTGGAGTTTTATCACAAAGCCGACAAATGTTATAGAGATATGAGTTGCAAAATTAGCGACTGCATACCCAATATGGAACAAATGAAGTTAATCAAGGACGATAGATACGAACTAGAATTGCATTTAACGTTATTTGAAATTTATCTGCTTACATGTCAATTATGCCTAAACTATCTTATTAAGAAATTACCTGCCAATACATTAGATATGCAGTTGTTGCTATTGAACTGTTTAGCTCTGATTGATATTTTGATTGGTACAAAAATGAAAAGTGCTTTATCGTTTCTGTTATTGGTGTGTGGAATTACCTGTTGTTCAAAAAGTGACAGATCTAACATGTTGCAAAGATTTGAAACTGTCAGTAATGACTACAAGGCAGGTAATGTAAAACTAATAAAAAATATTGTTGAAAAAGTTTGGGAAAGAAATCAAGAAGGTCAATTTTGTATCGATTGGTTGACTATTTGTCAAGAAAACAATTGGAACATCTCCTTTTGTTAAGGGTGTTCCTTATGATTTCATCTTTTTAAGAGAGTATGAAAGTAGATAGGTTTTGTGTGGTTCCTATTTCAGAAATAAAACAATAACCCTAAGGCTTTAATAATTAATCTTAAACCTTTACATACAAACAATTTATCTCTTAAGAACCCCTTACGTATCTCTCAGTTACTTTCCATTGAATGTACTTGTTAGATGATGGTGCTATTTTAAGTGGCTTGTAAATCCTAATGGGGTGTTTTAATTTTGGTGGCGCATTTAAACCAACAACCCAAAAAAAAGAAATCTAACTGGGAAGTGTTTTCGTTTTGTTGTTCTATTTCGTTTCGAACATTATTTTTTTTTGCTGTCTTTTTTTTTTTTTTTTTTTTTTTTTTTAATTCATTCAAAAGTTAATCTAAACTATTGCCTGTGAACATTTGCAAAAGAGTTACTAAAACTCCACTTCTTCCTGATTCAAGTGTATATCGATTACTATTTGTTGGCAAATGTCTACGTCTATTCAAAATCGAACAATAGAGTTTCAGCAATGTGTTTCCACATACGATAAGATTAACAAAAAGCAGAATAAGCATTTGAATAATAGTTCTGCACTTTCTACTCCCAAAAAGTCATACTTCAGCCAACAAGCTGGTCTTATAGCTAAGGACATATCTCATGTGACTGAATTGTTAAGTAAGCTTGCAGTATTGGCAAAGAGGAAACCCATTTTCGACGATAAACCAATTGAAATAGGTGAATTAACCTACGTGATTAAACAAGATATCTTCAAGATCGAAACTAATATTCAAAATTTGCAAAAGTATTTGAAAGGAGACACATCCGTTTCTATAGATGCACAAACCACCCAGTTTTCCAAGAATGTGTTGACTTTATTGAATTCAAAAATGAAAAATGTTTCTGGTGAATTTAAAAATGTGTTGGAAATTAGACAAAAGAATGAAATAATAAACAAGAACCGAACAGAAAACTTTTTATCTTCAGTATCTGCATCAAGAAGTAGTAACAACCAGTCGCCATTAGTTGACAACCCTAATGCCTCATTGAGCAACTTGAGTGAAAACCCATTTTTGGCATCGTCTCCACCAGAACATTTACCGTATGATCCAGACGCAGATCCAGATACAAGTTCACCTTACGGAGTATCCAATAATGGTGAATATTTATCATTACCTTCGCAAACACAACAAATGTTACTAATGGAAGAACAACAATATGGAAATCAACAATATTTACAACAACGGAACCGAGCAGTTGAGAGCATTGAAAGTACCATTAATGAAGTCGGTAATTTGTTTCAACAATTAGCCACTATGGTGAGTGAACAAGGTGAACAAATACAAAGAATTGATGCTAATGTAGAGGATATTAACATGAATATAACTGGTGCACAAAGAGAGTTGTTGAAATATTATGCTCATATTACTAGGAACAGGTGGTTATTCTTGAAAATATTTGGAGTTTTAATAGTGTTCTTCTTCTTATGGGTGTTAGTTAGTTAGTTAGATTCCAGTAAAGCATTTTTATTAATTATTTAATCTTGTTTATATTTTTACATGACAAACGTTGGTCGTGCGTAGAGGTGGCGTATGCTTTTTTCTGTTTCTCATGAAGAACAACCACCACCACCACAGAAATGATGATAAACTCTCAAGCTTTTTTTTTTTTTTTTTTTTTTTGGTCGGTCGCTCAATCTTTAGATAACCATCAACTCGATTCAAAGATTTGATATCGAATCTGACGTCTGTTGTTATAACTATCAGTTTGCGTATTCATCATTTTGTTTTTTCATTTTCAGCCCGGTGTTATACTTGCTGATATACAATCAAAGGTAAACTTTTAACATTAGAAATACATATAATTCCAGTTATCAGCATAAAGTGAAGGCAATACACACCATCTTCCAATAAGCGCTTCCATATCAAAAACAAGATTAAACACCGTTCCTTTCAAACAGTTCATCATATTAATTATAACTTTAGTTGATTAAATAAAACTCAGATAGCAAACATGTGGGGATATTTTTTTGGAGGAAACAGCCAACAAAAGAAGGATTTGCCAAAGAAGGCAATAGTGGAATTGCGAGAACACATACAAACATTAAACAAGAAGAAGAACCATTTGCAACAGCAGATGGATGATCAAGATCAGTTGGCCAGAAAATATGTTAGTTCGAAACAAACGACTTTAGCTAAAAGTGCTTTAAAAAGAAAAAAGGGGTATGAATCCAATCTATTAAAAGTGGAAAACCAGATTGAAACTTTGGAGACACAATTAATTAGCATTGAAGGTGCAAACTTGAATTTGGAAACCATGAAAGCTATGAAACAAGGTGCAAAGGCCATGAAACAAATACATGGGGAATACGATGTAGACAAAGTTGAAGATACCATGGATGAAATAAGGGAACAAGTAGAATTAGCTGATGAAATCAGTGAAGCTATATCGAGGCCCGTTGGTAATGAGTTTGTTGATGAAGATGAATTGGATGAGGAATTGAAAGAGTTAGAGGCAGAAGCTAAAGAACAAGAGCAAGCACAGGAACATAAAGTGCCAGCTCAAAAGGCAAAACCACAACCTGTATCAAGAGAAGAAGAGTTACCGCAATTCCCATCTGTCAATAAGAAAGCCCCAGTAGTAGAAGAAGATGAAGATGAGGAAGCATTGAAAGCATTACAAGCCGAAATGGGATTATAATGTTTTTGAATACCGAATACGGATAATAACGAGAGCTTTTGTATAGAAACATATATTACCATTTGTTTGTGGTTTTTTTTTTTTTTTTGATAACACATTTTCAGATAACGAATAAGTTTTTTTTTTTGTTACATAATAATATTATCCAATTTAAAGATGTTTAACTATTTGATTTTGTAAATATGTAACTGATACTGTTTTATGGGAAAGAACTATATTGTTGGGAGTGTAGGGGGGTCAACTCGTGTGATTATAATCAAGATGTACTATAGTAGATTGATTTGACAAATATACACGACTACATAAATTTTTGAGTTTTCTTTGTTTTGTTTTCTTTTGTTTTGTTTTGTTCCCATCTCTCTCTGTCACTACATTCTTTTTTTTAGTGGTATGAAAAAATTTTTTTATAGATTTCTTTTTTCTTCATCATTGGCTCCACTTTTATAGTTCATTATCATTTTTAATCACATCACACAATCTTTGTGTATCACCTTGCAACAATAGTGTCAACAACCAAACATATTTCAAACGTAACCTAATCTTGATAATGTTGCTGGCTCAAAGATCATTAGTAAAAAGAATTACAGGTGTGCGCTTGCAATTCCGAATGTTGCATCATACAACAAAGGCATCATCGGCAACATCACAAATCGATAAAACTTCAGTTGGTAATTTCAATCAATCGGAAACTTTATCAAAAGTTATGAGTCCTTTATTGTCGATTAACCAGAAGAAGGACGTCCCTAGTGGGTTAAAACACGACAACAATAAAATCACCTACAGGTCATATTTAAATTTAGATTCTGAGAAATATAACCTCGACGAAGAAGAAAAAATTGTCAAGTATTATTCATCTAAGAATGATGGAGTTGAGTTGCAACCATACGCACCAGAAATTCAGTACTTGAAGAATATATTAGAGTCATTTCTGGAACAAAAATATTTTGACAAAATTGATCAAGTTTTGAGGTCATTATCAAAGTTAGTCACCACTACTGAATTCACAGATATTTGCAATAAGTATTTAGAAAACATTTTACAAGATGACCTGCTCAGTTTACAAGATTTGAACAACCTTATTGGCCAGCTTCAAGATAAATGTAAGTTCAAGACCAATACCCGAACCGAGGCTATGATTTTGGGAAAAATGTTGAATGACAGTGATAATGTAGAATCAAGCATAAATGATTTTTTTGGCAACATGGAAAAACAAACAATTATTGAAATTTTGAGAAATATGGATGTTATTGGAGTCGATAATTTGTACAAAGTCTTTGACTGTGACTCGATTGACGCGTCCGTTATTCCAAAAGAATTGCAGGAAATTTACCAGGAACATAAACTTAGAGAACACGATGACGTAATTGCCGAAGACATTCTCAAACTACAAGAAAACAAACAAATTAATCCATTAGACAAAAAGAATCTTGAAGAATTATTGGCAGTTGATTCATTTGGCTTGAAAGTTATTAGACATAGTTTACTAGGCTTGAAGCCAGATCTGGAAGCTGCTTTAGAGTTTTCAAACCAAGTAGAAAAAATCATTGAAGATATGGACGATGAAGCGTTGAAGCATGATATCATGAATGGTCAAATGAATTATTTCGAAATGTATAGCAAGTTGAAAACTGACGAGCAAAGACATGCTTTTAACGAGGCATTGAATGTTTACAATCTTGACAGACAGAAACAGATTGAAATAAGAGGAATTGAAGGTGCTAAGGAAAAATGGAAACACGATTTTGAAGAACTGCACAAACGAGGGGATTTGAATTTATCGAAAGGATTAAATGCACAATGCTATGAATGGCTTCAAGATATGTTACCAGTATTGGAAAAAGAATACAAACAATGCGAAGCTTTAATCAATGGTAACAACGCTGTTATTGAAAAGGATGACCCAAATGCTAAAGATCGTGCCATGTACGCCCCTTTTTTATTGAAACTATCACCCGATAAGGCAATTATTGTAACAATTCTTGAGTTATTCAAATTGCATGCCACAGGAGGAGTCATTTCTGGTTTCCGTGCCTATAAAGCTATTCAAAGTGTAGGCAAAGCCATAGAGGCAGAATATAGAATTGGATTGCAAGCCAAAAAAGAAAATAAATTGTTTTCTCGAAAGCATTTATCACCACAATTGCAAAAGTTGATGAGAAGAACAATGCAAAAGGGCAATGAATCAACCCCGGAATGGGATGATGCTACACGTGCAAGAATTGGGGGTGTTTTGGTATCCATCTTGATGTCAGTAGCCAAATTGAAAGTTACGAGGGAGACTCCTCAGGGATTAATCGAAGACTCCCATCCAGCCTTTTTTCACAGTATGCAGTTTATTGGTGGTAATCGTGTTGGGGTCATCAAGGTGCACACAGAAATTTCCAATATTTTAAGTGGAACATCGTTAACCGAATCAATTCAACCACAGGCTTTGCCAATGTTGGTTGAACCAAAACCTTGGAACTCGTATTATGGAGGTGGTGGCTTATATTCAAAGACACCTTTGGTCAGAGTCAGAGATTCACCTGAGACGGAAGCATATATCAAAGCTGCTAACGAACGAGGAAACTTAAAAGCAGTGTTTGAAGGCTTGAATGTTTTGGGAAAAACAGCTTGGACTGTGAATAAAAAAGTTTTCAATGTCATTTCTCATTATTGGAATTCAGGAGAAGAGTTTTTGAGTATACCTCCAGTGTCGGAAGAACCTCGATTACCTAAAGACGTACCTGATAATTCTGACCCTGAAGTGTTATTAAACTATACAATGTCCAAGTTCAGAGCCCTTGATGAATACATGTCTAACAAATCTCAAAGATGTGACAATAATTATAGATTGGAAATTGCTCGTGCGTTTATTGGAGAAAAATTGTATTTCCCTCATAATTTAGATTTCAGAGGTAGAGCTTATCCAATTTCTCCTCATTTCAATCATTTGGGTGGGGACTTAACCAGATCTTTGTTTTTATTTTGGGATGGTAAAGAATTAGGCGAAGAAGGATTGAGATGGCTTAAAATCCAATTGGCTAATGTATATGGTGTCGACAAAGAGTCACTCACTAAAAGAGTTGAGTTTGTGGATGCAAACTTGGAAAAGGTTTTTGCATCAGCTGCTGACCCACTTGCTTCGAATGCTTGGTGGCAAAAAGCCGAGAAACCTTGGCAAGCTTTGAGTGTTTGTTTTGAGTTGGCTGAAGCTTACAAGCTTGACGATCCTACCAAATTTGTTTCCCACTTGCCAGTTCATCAAGACGGAACTTGTAATGGATTACAGCATTATGCCGCCTTAGGTGGTGATGTTGAAGGGGCAAACCAAGTTAATTTGAAACCTGCTGACAAACCACAAGATGTTTATAGTTATGTCGCTAAACTTGTCGAGGCCAGAGTTAGGGCAGATGCCGAAAAGGGAGATGAATTTGCCATTTTCTTACAAGACAAAATCAAAAGAAAAATTGTGAAGCAAACAGTCATGACAAATGTTTACGGTGTCACCTTTGTTGGGGCAATTGAACAAATCAGAAAACAAATAGCACATCTATACCCTAGAGATGCTGATCACAACATGCCTGCCAGGTACTTAGCTAGGCAAGTGTTTGCTTCTATTAGAGAATTGTTTGAGAATGCTCATTTTATCCAAGATTGGTTAACCGAATCTGCTAAGAGAATAACAAAATCAGTTTCTTTAGATTTTGGTGAATCTAAGTATTTGGAGCTGGAACTTTTGTCAACGGTAATCTGGACTACCGCATTAGGATTACCCTGTGTTCAACCATATCGTCAACACAAAAAGAAACAATTGAAAACTGCAGTTCAAGATATGCATATTATTGTGCCCTCCAACACTAGTGCAGTTGATTCCAGAAAGCAACAAAATGGGTTCCCACCAAATTTTATTCATTCTTTGGATGCAACCCACATGTTGATGACAGCAACAAAATGTACAGAAAATGACTTGCAATTTGCCTCTGTTCATGACTCGTTTTGGACACATGCAGCTGATGTTCCTCAAATGAATAAAATCATTAGAGACCAGTTTGTGAAATTGCACACTACCAATTTAATAGAGTTGTTAAAAGAAGAGTTCACAGAAAGATATAAAGACAACTACCAAGTGCTTCCATTGCCTAATACTCACGAATTAACGCGCAAAGTTAAAGCAATCAAAAAAGAATGGGCAGAGGCATTAAATAGACCTGTTCAAATAGCCGACGAGTTGTATATGGAGCGCAAGCGTTTACAGATGTTGCAGTCCGACGATCCAGAAGAAGTTGAAGTCGCCAAGAATATGGAAACCACTATAAGTGTAACCATGAATTACAAGCCATACGAGTTTGCAAACCGTCATGCTGCCAACAGTTACCAAGTTTTAGTTCCTTTACAGTTCCCTGAGGTCCCACGTAAAGGGGGCTTTGATGTGAATTTGGTCAAGCAATCACAATATTTCTTTTCATAAACAGACAGGGGGAGGTTAAGCGTACATATATATATAAATAGATGGGTCAAACAACATCAAAAGTATTTGTCCTATTATTTAGAGGATAACCATGGTATTTCTTGTATATAGTTATTGGGATCAATATAAAAGCACTTTTTTAGTTTGTAAATCTAAAACAAGTTTTTGTATGCTTGATATTCAATTGATCAGTGCTGATGATTGCAGCCAGAGCTAGTATTGTTAAGAAGACTCCCCTCGTCGAGCTGGTTATCCAAATCATCTTGTGGATCAATCATAAAAATCTTATCTGGATTCAAAATCCTATTAGGGTCTAGGCTCAATTTAATGGTTCTTGCTAGATCAACTGCTGTTTCACCTAATTCTGTTGCCAAATATCTTCTCTTCCCGACACCAATACCATGTTCACCGCTACAAGTACCAGAAGCCTCAATTGCTCTGTTCACCATTCTATCAACCAAAACTTTGACTTTGTAATAATCTGGCGAGTTATATAGTATCAAAAAATGGCAATTCCCATCTCCAATATGTCCCATAATTGAAAATTTCTTGTTGAAACCAGAACTTATCAAGTCATCATTTGTCTGAGAGATAACTTTAGCTAGTTGAGAGATAGGCACAGCTATATCTGTACCCCATCCTTGAACATCATTGGCATCGTGTAGAATCTTTTTCCCATATTCAAAAGTTGACCAAAATCCGTTTCTTCTGGCCGACCACAATTCGTCATTTTCCTCTTCACTTGAACTAGTCTTAAAGTCCAACATCTTGTGTTTCCAGCCTATATTTTGAATCATTTTTGATTGTTCTAAAATTGAATCCTTAGTGGATCCACCCAATTTGAAGAATAAAGTTGGACTTTCCAACTGCTTTTTTGATGTTGACTCATTGACAAATTTGATCATCGTTTCATCCAATATTTCCATTGCGTTAGGCAGGACTCCCTGAGCGATCACATCCAGCGCCATTTCAGCTACCTCTTTGATAGTTGAAAAACAGGCAACACTAACTAATTCATATTTAGGCCGTACATGCAACTTTACCGTGGCTTCGGTGACTAACCCAAGTGTTCCTTCACTACCAATAAACAATCTTGTCAAATCATAACCAGCACTGGATTTTCTTGGTCTTTGCCTAGTTTTGATAACCGTGCCATCAGCTAAAACTACCGTCAAATTCACGACATTTTCCTTCATAGTTCCGTATTTGAAAGCATTAGTGCCAGAAGCGCTAGTCCCAACCATGCCACCAATATTTGCCCCAGGTCCAGGGTCTGGTCCAAACATTAAGTGCTTGCCTTCAGGATTAGAACTTAAAAACTCATTGAGATCCTGCCAACAAACACCTGGCTGAACAACAACATCTAAATCTTTGGGATGGAAAGCGAGGATATTATTCATTCTTTGAAACGATATGGAGATACTATAAGGTCCTCGAGTATGAATGTTCTGACCCTCAATAGACGTTAGACCGGAATTTGCAACTATTGGAATTCGGAACTTATTGGCAATCTTCAAAATTTCAGAAACTTCATTGGTAGAATTGGGGTAAATTATAGCCCCAGGAGCTTGGACTTCAGGGTTAGGTGGATGGTGCGTTGAAAAGAATGAATCATTATGTGATTGTAAAGTTCTTTTATCTCTTGAAATATTGTCAGCACCAACAAGATTAGCAATCTTTGCTAAACCAGTTTGAAACTCGTGCTCAGTAGCATATACTGGGGAATCTAATGTGGATAAAGGGGTTGTAGAAAAGTCTTTCCCATTTGTACTGCGACCATTGTGAGTTCCTATTGCAATTCCACCTCCCAAAAAAACTACACCAATTATTAAGTATCGGGAGGTCTTTGGTGGCAACCACACTTTTGATTTCACGCTGTAGCTTCTGAAAACCCCTGTCAATTGCCGTACTGGTGGCCTGAACTTGGTAAACATTAATTTGTTGCACTTGCACTTGCCATAAAAAAAATGGGGGATAAATTGACCAATGGTTTATTTTCTTTTTGTTGTGTTCACAAAGCAAATATTTAAGCCACTAAAGGTTCAGAAAGAGGCTATAATAGCCAAAGAGATAAACAAAGATGCATGATTTAATTATCGATGAATTGTTTGTCAATCAAAGAAGTATGTAGACCTATGAGTTGTAAATCACTCATAGCAGATATTGGATTCAGACAACATACATGTACTACAACTATTCAATATTTACACTAACCCTAACCATGTGAAACAATTAAGAGGAAATCAGTGCTCTAAAAAAAAAAAAAAGAACAAATCCCATAGTCTCAGCAACTTGTAAATGAGTTACTATTTCCCAACTTGAGTAATTTTTCCTTGTTGTTCGAAATTCTCTATCAAAGGTAACAATGGTTCCATTTCGGTTCTATCAATTAAATTGAACTCCTTCACAAAAGATATGAAATGAGCAAAAAATGAGTTCCAGTGTGCCTCCAAAGACAAATGGATTATTTTGTCGAAATGATTGTGGTATATATGAGCAAATATTCTAAACATCTGTCTGCTAATATTCTTGCAGTCTTTTATAAAATTGGGTGGAAATGCTCCGCCATTTTTGGTGGGGAATACACTTTGGTCATTCAACTTGTTGGTGACCCAGGTAATGACATACTCAATGTACTGGCATGCAGGTAAGTTAACAGCTTGACCAGAAGAGTTAACCCATAAATAGTTTGTGTTTGGTCCCGCATTCATTGTTGGATAAGCTTCAGGTGTGGTGTATTCCTGAATAACTCCATAGAACCGGTTCAAATGATTGAAAAGCTCAAAAATATTTAACGCCAACCATTCGCAATAATCCACATATTTCGGAAGTTGGACAATTGTCTTGAATGATCCCTTAACCAAAGCAGTTTTCACATAAGGTTCACATAAAAACAATGGTGGATCAACATTCACAATTGTAGTTTTCGTGGTCTGTATAGAAGAACGCTTCAGTGGCAGCACACTTCCCAGTTGGTGTCCATATTGAAGCAGCAGCAGCAGATCTTGGTGCTGTAAAGATTGACCTGTTCTGCTACGCTTTGTAGGAGAAGACGTATATTGAGCTGAACCTGGTGTACCTTTAGATGATAATTTTGAAGGGGAAAACTTTGTGGGAGATTGTGTTCGTCTCAAACCATTGCCAGATAGATTTGAATGAGAATATATGGAGTTATTTGACGGCTCTAAATCCTTTTTGTTTTTCTTGGATCCTCTTCCAAGTCCACGTATAGTATTTAAAAAAGACATTGGCTGATTATTGTAGTTGTTTGATGAAAAAGGCTGTAATCTATAACATCTTTTCTGTCAATTACTGTTTTTTTTTCTTTTCTTTTTTTTTTTTTTTTTGTTTTCTCTTGAGCCTTCGTGTCGTGTATTGGGGCACACCAGGTCGTCCTCTTGTGTTGCATTTAAGAAAGAGTATGCTATTTATTTTGATTTTTTGGACACGTACCTAGTAACTCCACTTGATTGTTAATATCTTATTATAAAAAACTGAATACATATATATATTCTTGGTAATGTTGGTATTAATGCTTCATATAAAAACTACTCAATGTATGTACTTCTTCTATACGAACCCACCTAATGATTGACCCACTTTAACCTTCTCACCTACTTTCAAATTGAATTTAAAATTCTCAGGGGCTTCAAATACTAAAACAACAGTAGAACCCAATTTGAAGCCACCAATATCTTGACCCTTGCTTAATGGATACCCGCCTAACAATCTACTGGCATTTGTATATGTTGCCTCGTAAACGGTGTTTTTTCTTAATTTCTTGCGTTTTTTGTCCTCATATTCACTGTTGGTAAATGTCAAAATATCATTAGCAGAATAGTCTTTTTGATCCAATAGTGGTGTATTTTCATTTACTGAAGAGGCGGAAGAATAAACTTCATGCTCATAAATATCATTGGTTTTTAAATCTTTGTCAAAATTGACCACAATACTACCAACGTTGGTGGCACCAACAGGAACCATTGAAAAAAACCCATACTTCCAATATCCTAACAATGCCACTCTTTCATTTAAAACAAATAATCCTTGGAGGGTTTTTTGGAAAAATGGAGCAACCGAAAATAATTCTCCAATAAAATGACGTCTGAGTGTAGTCACCCAACTAGTAGGTGAATGAAAATGATGATAATCACCTGGGGCTAGGTATATCACTGCAAAATACAAATTTTTCTTGCGAAAGTATTCAACAGGATTTGGGGTTAATTCTTCTGCAACTCGTAACTCTTTGGAAAATGATGCCCTTTCACCTGCAGCAGTCCCATCATGCTCATCTTTGTATGTCAACTCATTCATGTGGTAGGTCGTTTTCGAATTCCCACCAACAAGATCATCCATCGAGTAGGAAATACCGTTAATTTTAGCAAATTCTTCGTCACGTTTTACTATCGTTTCGTCATCACTATTATAATCAAAACTCAATGAGTGGGTGGGTGCTGCTAATTTACCAGTGTCTATTCCCAACAATGCATCGATTGAATAAGTCATTCCCTTGACTTGTTCAATTTCACCATTCTCAACAACACCAAACTTTAATACTTTCCCATCTGCGGGAGACACTAAATCACCATCAGCAATTGGTCTGGCATCTGGTTTAATATCTCTATAAAAAAACTCTGATAAGTTCTTGTAACTGCTCAAATCGGGATTCTCCATTTCATCCAAGTTAACACCAAAAATGGCAGAATACACTCTGTACGAAGGACTTCTAATCCAAACAGGTAAGTTGATCGAGTTGACTTGACCCCATAATCGAGATATAGTCTTCAATGGTAATGTTGAGTAAGCATACAAGTGCCAGGATTGAGGTCTAATCTTGTATGGGTTTTCTTCGTGGTCACCCCTTTCATACTTTATTTTTGCGTACACTCCACCCAATACTATGGTCAATGAAGTTACCGTCCACCATCTAATAAAGCGACGACGCTCTTTACCCATTTTCAATTTTTTGAATTTCGTTTTCAATTTTTGATTGGCATTGGCAAACAGTCTTTTCGAAATCTTGAAATTGCCAAATGGCAACATATGACGTTTGCTTGATTTGTTGGTATTGGTGCCATTGGTAACTGGGTTTCTCGACCAAGTGGAATAATACAACATATTTCTCTTTGGTCTTGGAATCTTAGGAAATTGATAATAATAGTAACTAAAGTAACGTTTTTGTTGATAATTAGTTGAACTTGGTGTTTGTTGGTGAATTCGTTCGGCCATCTGTGATGCCCGCGATAAAGGTTTGTTAATATTATCTCGTCCGTACATGAATAGGTTTGGTACCAGTCGAACAGATGTTTCCGACCATTTAAACGAAATGGGTTTGAGTGGCATTTTCAATTTCCTAATTCAGTCAAACAAAGGAGTAACGAAATAAAATAAACGATGGAGAAAAAACAAATTGAATTTGAAAAAAAAAAAAAAAAAACACGAGATCGTTTGTTGTGTTTTTCTCCGCCTCAAAATGTCAATCTCAAAGAAACAACAGGAACAACAACAACCTTTATTATTTCTATGTAAGTACACACACTTTCGAGCACACGACCTTTACGTGAGTTACTCCCCCTGTTTCGTTAGTTACCCAGCTTTTACTTAATTTAATGTTATCGGTGTTTTCTTTTATCTTGATAACTTTTATTGAAACTAAACACAAGAAAAACCTATATATAGTAAGGGTTTCCGTAGACGTTGCAATTAGTTACGAACTCTCCATAATTTATGCCTTAATCCTTCAATGAACTCAAGAGATATGTAATTCAACTTGTTATTTCGAGCAATGTCATTAGCATACTCAAATAGTAATTTGAGATTCCATATATCTTCAACGGACTTTGGTGTTTGTGCATTGTTTATCAATTCCAATTGATTGTCAATGATGTTGAATAATGACAACCCTGAACGTACACTAGACGAACACAAATCCAGTTCAACGTGATTAGTATTTTCATGGTACCAAGCTGCTCTGGCATTTTCCTCAAGATTACCTAATAATTGTAGACTTGAAAAATTTGTGGTATCTTCATCTGGTTTTACCCGTCGACTATAATTCAGTAAAATCGACCTCACATTTGGTTTTAGAACTGTGTAGTTATTACTCTTTTCAACATACAAAGTCAAGGATTGCATGAATTTCTCTAACACCTCGGAATTAAGCAGAAAATCTAAAACAACCTCGAAATGAGCACTCGAATTTGTTTTCAAGGTTAGAATGTCGTTGATGTCAGGAAGTAGGCAGGGTGAGATACTTTCTATAACGGAGCCATTCTTCATGTTTATTGAAATTGGAATCTTGCATGGTCTACCTGTACTAATATCTCGAACAATCAAACATCTGGGTTGTATTGCCAATGCCCAAAAGTGTCTCAAAGCCTGCAAATGTATTTCGTATTCGCTATTCTCTGTAGGATAAATTGGATACAACGATGTTACTAAGCAAGCAATAGCGAATGGTGAGCTATCAAACGCATACTGTCCACCACCTAAAAATAAAAAACCCAAAGCTGTATTAATGGCCATGAAACATCCAAATCCCATTTTTTTATTTGTATCATTATGTAATACACGTAATCGACGGAAAACTTCCAAATCACCACTAGCAGCCATGATTATAGAAGCACATAATGCCAAGATATTTTGAAGATTAATACACCCCTTGTACGCAATTTTTTGATCATAATTTAGTGCAGGCTTTGAACTCAATTCCATAACCTTGTCAAGATATTTTAGTACAGTGTCCCTGGCTTCCAAGTTATGGGAAGATGCAAATTTTAGAGCCATCGACAAGCATGCTCCACCTAAAACGTTGAAATACGTTAACTGGTCACCATCAAGATGTTCAAAACCCAGTTCATTGCCCCACATGTACTTCTGAGCGACTGATGACGGCATTTGTGTGGTAATCCAAGTATCAGTGCACGAAATATCATTCCACATAATCAAGTTCTTGGCCAAGCACCGTAGAAATAACAAATCAGGACGAATATAATCTAGCATTTGCTCGGTATCTGGAAGTTTCAACTTATTGGCAACATTCAGATTCTCTGTTTGCAAATATATGAATGCCAACGCTATTATGGCACCACAACATGACTTACCTGATTCTTGAACTGGCTGATAATCTTTCATAGCTATAGCCAAAGCCATTAGCTTGTCAATCACGTGGGTATCATTCAAACCCCTCAAATCATCTCCTTTACCCAAATTGACGAATCCTAGTGCAATACCAGCTGCTAATCTGTACCCTTCGTGAACTTGCTCGGTGTCATTCTGCAATACTGAGGCAGTGATCTGTGACAATAACACTTCACTCATTCGGCGATGCTGACTTTCTAAATACAACAAACCAATTCCAATTAACCCTGCTGTTTGTACCATTGTCGGGACATTCAAGTCATTAGCACCTTGCGGCAAAAGAGCTACTGCATGAACAGAGAGAACTTTCGTCAATTTGTTATCCATAGTTCCGCGTAAGCTAGCTGCCATACCGATTAACAATCCAATACTGGTGAGTGGATGTTTAGGACCAAGGTAGTTATAGATGTGCCATTCCTCTAAACGTTTCAAATGGCCATTCAACCCCAAGCCCAATAGAAACCCAGCATGTTGGGAATTCAATTCTGGAGGCTTATTGAAAATTATCCAACTACCGCTAATACCCTTTGCAAATGGTCCAATGCTTAGTCCAGACGAAACACCATTATGGAAGTGGCCCCATTCTGAAAAAGACTTCAGGACTCTATCTTCTGAATAGACAATATTTGTCATGGTCGGTAATATTAATGTATTCAAATTAAATTTTGGAATGGGGAACTTTTCTGTTAATAAGGGCCTTCGACTAGCGTATACCAATGCAGCCCTTCCCAATGGTATAGTCAATGTACGAAGAGCTACTATTACTGCCAAGTCCCTTTGTTGTAAAACCAAATCGTACTCGCTCACATTCTCATCTACTTTGAGATAAGCAGTCTGGGTTTTTGTTTGATGTAGCAACGTTGTTATCTCAAAATATCTTCTGTCAGCCTCAAAGATCAATTTTGTAATATTCATTCGTTCTGCTTCTGATTGCCCATCCCAAGGAGAAAAGTTTTCGTTATCTTCCAAAACTTCGTTGAGCAAGGATGACAAATCTTGAGTACTTGTATGCGAATCAGTATTAATGTCAGCACTAAAATCCACATCTGAAAGAAGCTTATTCAAATCTTTTCTACCCACCAAGTCTAGTGTCTGAGAAGTCCATTCAAACTCTGGGCTCTCTTGGCATGTCAGCAAGGCTTCCTTTAGAGGTATCGATATACCCAATGGGTACGTTTCAAGTAAGTCTTTCGTAATCCCAAACTCCAACATTAAACTCACAATTGCACTAGGTCCATATTGTGATGATACAAGAACTTCAAATAGTTTCAAGACGTAATAGGTTCTCGGAGTTACCAACAAATCAACGGTTTCTGTTTCTTCCACCAATTGCGAGAAAGTTAGATACCTTACTATGTTATTGGTAAACAAACTTGCTAAAGACCTCAACAAGTTTGGAGGTGTTTCAAGAATTAACGCCAGTAGGAATCGAGTGCTCGGATCTATGCATGCTGGTTTGATTGAATAATACTTGACCCATGGTGCTGGCCAACCCATCCACGTAGTTAACTGGCATAATAACAAATTCATGTTTGTTAAGCATTTGGCTTTTGTAGAATCTAATCTTATTTCTTCTCGAACTAAATGCAAGGATATGGTGATGTATGGAATAAGATCATGTAAATTATAGTTCACATTTGAAGTTTCGTGAACACGTTTTGCTACTGGTAGTAATTTAGTAATCTCATTCTCAACACATTGTACTCCTTCTTTGAAAGGAAATATCAATGACAACAAAGCAATGACAAATGCTTTCCATTCGTCGGCGTATTTGACTTCCAAATAGGCTGATCTCCACAACATCCACATAATATGGTTGATATTAGAGCCTGATAAATACTGGAAACACAGCAAACACATCTTAACGAGTTCTGAAGATGGCTCTAGCACCATCTTAATTATCACATTTGATCCGTCCAGCAACTTCAAAGCTAAGTTAGAATCGTATGAGTCAATCAATGAACAGACTTTGAATTTGCTTGCAAATGTATGAGAAGTAGATTTCATACCAAGAAACGGATTAACGATTAGAAACTTTTGATCTTCTGTTAATAAAACTAAGTTCCCCTCATATTTTGCAGAGTTTAGGGTGATGCAGTCAAGACACGGTGTTTTGAAAACTGACAGATGCCGACTAAATGAGGGATTTCTATAAATCAAAACGGCACATTCCCTTTTTATTCTGTTGAAAACTACAACGCCCTCTTGATCTTCGAACCAAATATTGAAAATTCTCAATTGATCCTTTTGTAAACGGCTTCCAAAAGTCTCAACTCTCGATAGTATCATATCCTTCTTGAACCCGGAAAAATCTTGTGACAAACTGTGGCAATCGCTGGACACTCTTCCCACAGATGATATATCAGATAATAATGTGCTTGTTCTTTTCTTTTCCATATTGAGCGAAATAGAGTGCAATGGTTCAGGTCCGTTATCTTCTTCCAAAATGCGTGATGGATTGGGCGTGGTGATTGAACCATACCTTCGTTTCTGATTTCTTGCCAGTTGTGTTTTGCCAAAAGTAGTGGTTCGGCTAGGAGCTTTGACGTGATAAATGCTAATAGACCCATCCGAAGCATTGAAAGTAACACAAAGTGAACACACTTTGTTCATGTCTTTTCTTGGGAAAGTTATTACTTCCTCTTTTGATGAAATCACTGATGTTGATGCAGTAGCCACAATTCGGAAATCACCCATGGGGTCAACCAAAGTCAAAATTGTAGCTGAATTCAAATGCGAAGTATTGCTATAGAGTGCACCATTGTGGGGAATTAACGACTCATTTTGGTCTCGTTGCAAAACTAATCCAGATTCAAAGGGTAATGCATTTTTTAATGCAAAGGGCAAACTGCACACATAAGATTTCCCATCAGCGTAGTATACGTGAATATGCTTCTTTAAACTAACAACCAACACCTCCTCTAGTTCTTGAGAATTTGAGAAATGAGTATATGTTGCTGTCACAATGTCTTCTTCATATGTCAAAATCTTCGTTATGATTGATCCTTTGACTACGGCTAGTTTTCTCTTTGCAATCAATAGTCGTTTGTTCTGCCGAAATAACGCCAATTTGTAAGGATCTTGAAATGGGACTGGATAGTCCGTGTCCTCTTGAATACCAAATATGGGAAATTTCAAAAGAGCATTGTCTGGAGAAGATGTCATTTGAACCTAACGAAATGGAATCACTGTCAGTTATTTTGTAGATTTTTAAATGCGTGTTTTGATTTGCTTTTCGTAAAAAAAAAAAAAAAATTGTTCTGATTTTGGATGTGTTTTCCGTGTCTCCAAGATTTCTCTTTCATTTGTAAGTTTGCCTCTCCGATACAAAGAACTTATACCAGAAGTTCAACATACATATAATTACAAGTTACTAAGTCATAAATAAAATCAAAACTTCTGAGGCTCTTACTATTTACAGAATTTTATTTTCCAATACAAAATACGAAGCCAACTATATACCTTTCTTCTTTTTTTTTTTTATTATTTGCTTACAGTGCACAATTCTGTTTATTCAATGATTCTGGTAATCAAACCTGTACCAACAGTCTTACCACCTTCTCTCAAGTTGAAACGTTGGTTAACTTCCAATGGACATGATTTGATCAATTCACCAACCATTTCAATGTTATCACCTGGCATGACCATTTGGGAGTGGTCAACACCTTCTCCTTCTGGGAATGAAAATGTGGTAGTGACGTCATTAGTTCTGAAGAAACATTGAGGCTTGTAACCTTCTCCAAATGGAGTGGAACGACCACCTTCTTCTGAAGTCAAAATATACAAAGATGCTAAAAATTTCTTGTGAGAAGTAGCAGTACCTGGCTTGGCCAAAACCATACCTCTCTTGATTTCATCTCTTTTAACACCTCTCAACAAAACACCACAGTTGTCACCAGCTATAGCAGAATCTAATTCCTTTTTGAACATTTCAATACCAGTAACAGTGGTCTTGTATGGTTTGTCAAAACCACCAACAATTTCGATTTCTTCACCCTTCTTCAAGACACCTCTTTCAACTCTACCGGTGACAACAGTTCCTCTACCAGAGATGGAGAACACGTCTTCAACTGGCAACAAA
Source organism: Candida dubliniensis CD36 (assembly GCF_000026945.1). Classification (NCBI taxonomy): domain Eukaryota; kingdom Fungi; phylum Ascomycota; class Pichiomycetes; order Serinales; family Debaryomycetaceae; genus Candida; species Candida dubliniensis. The sequence goes on along the minus strand of NC_012860.1, from coordinate 106,211 downwards.
AATGGTTGTTCCAAGTCTCTTGATGGAGTTGGAATGTGTTCATCGACAGCATCTAACAATCTCAAAATAGCTTCCTTACCAATTTCTGGTTTTTTGCCTTCCAAGGCCATTAAAGCAGATCCCATAATAACAGGAGTGTTGTCACCATCAAAACCGTAGGTGGACAACAATTCTCTCATTTCCATTTCGACTAATTCCAACATCTCAGGGTCATCAATAGTATCAACTTTGTTGACAAAGACAACCAAGTCTTGAACACCAACTTGTCTTGCCAACAATAAATGTTCTCTGGTTTGTGGCATTTGACCGTCAGTAGCAGCAACAACAATGATAGCACCATCCATTTGAGCAGCACCAGTAATCATGTTTTTGATATAATCAGCGTGTCCTGGACAATCAACGTGGGCATAGTGTCTGTTCTTGGTTTCGTATTCAACGTGGGCAGTGGAAATAGTGATACCTCTGGCTCTTTCTTCTGGAGCTCTATCAATGGAACCGTAATCCAAAAAGTTGGCACCACCTTGTTCAGCTAATACTTTGGTAATGGCAGCAGTTAATGTGGTTTTACCGTGATCAACGTGACCAATAGTACCAATGTTGACATGAGGTTTAGAACGGTCAAAGGCAGCGTAGGTTCTGATCAATGCCGGACGAACCTTAGGCAAAGATTTCCCTGTTAAGCGTAAAGTTTGTGTGAGTGTCTTTAACATATTCAAAAATCTTCCACAATAAATGACGTAAATAAATTCACTTGATTATGTGGATAAATCGTTTGATTGAAGAATAGATAAAAGGAGTTCTAAAGTACAAGCGTTTAAGTATGAAGAATTTGAAAAAAAAAAAAATAAAAAAATTTTTTTGTAGTGTTGATTGGATGGAAGAGAGAGGTTTCAACAAGGTCGTGCCCGTTGGTAATTTGTTTTTGGCCAACAAGTTTATTGTTTTCGACGCCCCTTTACTCATCTCTCACTGTCAATAACTAAGCTTTTATATTATCAATAACTAAGCTTTTATATTATCAATAACTACATTTTTGAGACAGCAGTACTATAAAAGTTGTTCTCTTTCCGGGTCTCTAACATCTGAAGTATGATCTAATTCTTCGTGTCTATTTTCATTGACGATTCTCTCTATTGCTTCTCGCTCTAACTCTTCAGCAGATTCTTCGCCAACATGACGACCTTGGAAGTATACGTAATAAATACAAAGGGATAGCAACATCCCTTGCAACAAAGCTGCAACCAAATAAGATACCCAAGAGCTCCAATGAGATCCCTTTGTGAAGAATAATGTAGCAGTGAAAACAAACCCACCAGGGGTTTGTATACACATCATTCCAATCGACAAAGTTCCTGGGTGTTTGAGTCTAAAAGTAGTGTAAATCTGAGGGACATATTTAATCACAGTAAGCAAAGCAGATAATAAGCCATTCATATTGGCAATTGCATATAGAACGGTAGAGTTGGTAGAAAACCCAAGTGCAATCTCTAGGAGAGACACTGCAGCATGAGCAGCCACAAATTTGCCCACACGTTCAATTCTTTTGTATTCGGCCTTGTCTTGCTTGATAGAATCTTTTGTCACTGAGAGGACCAAAACTAAAATCAAAATAGCACATGTGCATTGTATACCGATTTGAAACAAATTCAACTGTGAATTTATACAATTGAACGTATCCAAAGCTCCTATTGAACAGCATTGTCGTGCCTTGGAGCTGACCAAGATGATGTTGGTCAATGTAAATATTGACGAGCACGAGCCCAAAAGTAAAAAGTTTTTTGACAACCCTTCAGAAGTCAACTTGATGAATATTCTTCGATACTGAGGTATATAACTTATGATAATACCAAATGATATTAATATCAGAAACACAAAATTGATTACTGAGGCTCCATCATAAACCGAACAATTATCCAACCCATCGTCCCTCCTCTTGATATCTAAGAGTTGGAACCTATTAGTCATTGGCTTTATCATTAAAACAACACCAAATGTATTACAGTACTGACGTTATATGATTATTGTCCTTTCTGTTTACCCCGTTGATGCTTCCACATATTTTTTTTTTTTTATTTTTTGCCCCATGCTCCGTTTGCTTGAGGTGACCAAGTCGCGTAAGAATCAAATGGGATTTGCAGAAAACAGTGTGTTAACAAATTTTTTTTTTTTTTGCATTGACTTTAATTAACAACCACCATAAATTACAGAAAAGCTTGATTATAGCAACATATATCGTATCCCTAGTGAGTTAATTGAAATAATGTCCCAACTATGGGCAGCAGCTGCAGCAAGGAAAAGGAAAAATGATTACACCTCAGGATCATCTAGATGGGTGTCAAACGAACTCAATAATCAGTTTATGATATCATTTCATCTGATAAACCAATTTGTTGAGGAAAACCAGGTATATCAGGAATATTTGGGGCTGATAATGGACGAGATTTATCTGGGCACATTTGATCCCGATACAATAAAAAAAGAGCAAGTATCAGACGTTACTGAACCAAAGAGTACTATAAAAGAAACTCCACTACGACCTACTTCAGGTCACCTTCAATCATCTCGAGCTCCATCAACACTGCTGGCAGTCAATACCTCGAAAACTACATTTGAAAACACTCAATCACAGTTTTCAAATTTACACAATGAATCCCATCCTCAACCAACCCTCAAACCATCACTGGAAAATTTGGACGTTGTTGTTTTTGACAAAGCTCCATCTTACAATAATTCTCCGAATTCTGACAGCAGCAGAGATAACCAACACCGGCAAAGTGATGGCCTAGATGATTCATTTCAAGCTATCAGTAAAGCTATCAGAAAAAGCATTGCAGGCAGAGCAGGTGATACCCTATTCAAGCAAGATATGAACCACCTGGATTTGTTACCAAGCAGGTCAAGCTCGAAAAGTCAGCATTCCAAGCTGGATACAACTATTCAGTCTATAAAATCTGAGGAAAAAACGTTGGCTCCCAAAACACCTAAAAGCAGAAGTTCCATGTTCATTGCATTGCCCACAAGAGAACCAATAGTCATAAAGTCTGTATCGAGACGGAAACTGGGCGTTTCAAAAAGACGGACAATGGAAAATAGTAAAAGTTTGCATTCTGGTCGGAATCTGGTGGCAGTGAATACCAATACTAATTCGGAACTAAACAACACCACAGTATCCACCAAGGAAGAGAAGCAAAAGTTTGAACAGATGTCACCAGTGAAGCTTCCTGTTGATAAAAGGGTATTTCGAGAAACAGTCACTCTGTTAAACACAAGTGACAAAGATGATAATACTGAAAAGATAGTTAATAAGCTAGTAGACGCTACATCAAGAGAGAAAGAGGACCGAGTAGAAAATGTTTTTACACTACCAGGAGTTGAACAAGAGACGGCTGTCGTGTCAACTACTATGAGAGCTGAAAATGAGGAACTAGTGGTTCAATCTACAGAACCAAAAAATGTGATTAAAGAGACTGTGCTGCCTGAAGGTATTTGGAGTACTATTGGCAAATATAGGTCACTATCACCGGTACGAAAACCATTATTCAATAATACGACTGGTGCTAGTCCTATATCTATACGGGCATCTACATCAAGGTCGAGATCTCGATCAAGGTCTCCTTTACGAAAAGAAGTTTTGTTACATAGAAAGAACTCAAGATCGCCTACACGTGAATTATTTCATGGAAATAGCCCAAGGTCACCTGCCAAACTGACAGCAAATGGAGGTGAAACTGATCTTATTAACAGATTAACGGCCCCAACAAGCTCCAGTGCTGCTAAAACCAAATCACAGAATAGGAAAACAGAGGGGAGGAAACCGGAAAGAAACAAGTTCTTGACTGCAACTTTAATTCCTACAACCGATGGAAACAATAAAGGAAAAGAGGTTTCTCCTATAAAATTGAAATCTGAGCCGTACAGATTTCCGAAGCTTGAAAGATCTAGCATACCTGCTCTAAAAATGTCAATGACAGAGAAGAGGAGTGAGACTACTACTGTGAGAACTAAACAAAAATACATAATCAAACCGACAAACTCGTTCAAGAGGAAATCTGAGTTAGGAAAGGAAAGACATGAAAATAGCATAATACCGCAAATGACACATTCAAGTGGGGTTCAGAAACTTGACGCCAGGCCACAAACAAATTTGGGGTCAACATCACAAGACAGAAAGAGTGAGCAAAGGATTAAAAGAATTAAAACAGCTAACGGTGTGTCATTACCTGAAGCTGCTCGAGGAATACTAAATAAGGATAATGCTAACAAAAAGAGTATTGCATCTGTCGCAATTACTCCAGCAAGACATGAGATCCAAGTCGGGAACAACGTGCTTCCGATTACTCCTACTAGGATATCGCCAAGGAATTTACCAGAAATTGATTCAGACGAAGAAGGGAGTTTTTCTAAAAGAAAAATTTTGCAACCTTGGGCAGACAGTCCAATTCTTCGTAGAAGCATAGCAGCTAATAGAAATATAGACCCAGCAACTGTGATTGTCAATAATCCTAAAATTGATTTACAGGAAACATTTCAGAATGCAGCTTCTGCCAAAAGAGGTCAAGAATCACCTGCTCCAACTCCAAATATGCGACAACAAGAAAAAGATATGAAGAGGTACTTTCAACAACTGGGCTATATTCAATAGTTGTGTTATTACAATATTGTAGCTATTTACGAGCTGCTAAGGCGGTTTCTTTGTTCCATTCAGATGTCCATTTGGAGACGTCTGTTTTTGGAACGACATAAAGCCTTAATGCATTATCAAACAATGGTGCCTTGGGCTTCTCATTCATCAAAGCATTGTTAATTTCAATTTTCTTGCCCACTTTAATCAAGCCACCGGTGTCAGTTTCCATAAAGCATTCCAATTTCTTGACACTGAAATCCTTGTGTTTTGGATCATCAAACCATTCCCTGGGCCTATTTAATACCATTTCTAGCAATTCCAAAGGAGTGGTTAGTTCACTGATTTCTGCAATGAAGTCAAATTCATCGTTGGTGGGGTATAATATCATAGCAGGAAATATTAATTGTGATTGATAATCCTTAGGGTCCTCCAATCGTATCTTTGCAGTTTTCAATACTTCTGGAGGAGATGAGGTTTTAACTATTTCAATGTGTCTTAATTTTATAGAATTCTCCAACACGATATTTTTCAATTTCTCCTGTTCCTCCTCTTGCACTTTTTTGGCCTTGAGTTGAGCTAAAGTTTCTTGTCTCTTTTGAACTTGCTGTAATAGTTTCTGCAAATCTCTATTCTCTGGGTCTACATTGAGACCATATTCAAGTACCTTAATTGCTTCATCGTATTTTTCAATTGCATAGAATGCTTTTCCGGATCGGAAGCAAGCTTTGATATTCTTCTCATCAAGCATTAATACTTTTTTACAATCTTCAATGCAACGACGGTAATTTTTCAATTCCAAGTTACAAGCAGCACGATTCAAGTACAATGCTGAATTGATTGAATCCACATCACAGTTTATTTCGAGACCTTTGGTGTAAAATATAATTGCATCATTATATTTTTTCACTTTGTAACAATCATTCCCTTGATTTTTAAAATTGGAAGCAATTTCGTCAGGATCCCCCTCATATGCTAAACTTTTAAGTGCTTCCAAGTTTACATTTTCTCCTCCGTCTCCATCAGTTTCATCTAACTTTGTCATGAAAAATGGCAATCTATTCAATTCCTCAATTACTTCATCGGTAGTCTTGTTAGAGAACTCTGATAATTGGGGAGGTAATTCAGGTTCACCTGCTTTAGGGACATATCTTCTTCTATCCCATTCGGAAACGTATTCTTCTTCTTTCTCGGGAACGGGTTCTATTTTAGACATTGTTTAATGTTGTTGAAGGAAAGTAAATTAAAACAAAGAAAAAAAAAATTCTTTCGGTGTAAGATGAGATCGCTTTAAGTTTCTTGCTCAATCTGTCAAGTTTCCTTGAATTCGCATCAATTTAAAAAATCGAGGTTGTCCCTAAAGTGTACTTTGCATTCTATGAAAACATCCCCAACTACCACCTACAACTCATCAATCTATAGATCAATGTCTATTTGTATGTTTACAATAAAAATAAATATATGGTTACACAATGTGCTGAAATTGACAATATCCATATTGTAATCTCAATCTCCTTGCTTATTCTAATAACCATCCAGCTCCCCCCTTTTTCTCCACCAATCCGATACACCATGTAATTTGCCATTTTTAGTCCTTTTGATCCCATTCATTGCTGTTAAAGATCCCGTTTCCAAAAATGTGTGACCCACCTTTTTCATTGAACTGGTTATTCCAGGATGTTCTTGATCCCATATAGTGAGATTTTCGCTCATGATGCTTTCGGGAATCAATTGATGATGCAAACGAGGAAATGCTATTGTCGATAATAAATCATATTTGCGATAATAGGTCCTCACAATGGCTTGTAATATGGCACTAGTTATTCTACTGCCTCCTGCGGCCCCGATTACAAAATCTGTGGCATTATTGGCATCGTTAATGATGATTGTGGGCGCAGTAGAACTCAATGGTCTTTTCCCCGGATAGATAAAGTTGAAAATAGAAGGAGTTAAATTGAAGGCATTGCTCACATTTGGTAAAGCAAAATCATCCATTTCATCGTTCAAAATGATCCCTGTTTCACGATCGTAAATCATCGATCCAAATAGCAAGTTCACAGTAGTAGTCATTGCAACTGAATTGTCATTTTCATCTACAACCGAAAAATGTGATGTCCCTTGTGGCTCTGCAATATCGTATTTGGGGTCATAATGTTTCCAATCAAAAGTAGTTTCGTCTGAGTACTTTTTAGTCTCTAAAACTTCATCTATCCAAGTGGAGTCGGTGTACTTGTCTATTAAATCTTGTCTTTTGTCAATGTCTCCAAATCTGGTACGAATGGAACTAAGCCACTTGAAGCTCTCGACTAACTTATGAGTGAAAAGGGTATCATCGTCGGATTCGTTGAAAACTCGATCAAAAAAATTCAAACCAGCCAATAATCCTAGCCCAGATGAAATTCCGTTGCTGGTATAGAAAGTGTGATTCTTGATGGTAGAAACTAGTGGCTTTTCTAAATTTACCTTATAATTTGAAAAATCCTCTGTAGTGACAATTCCTCCCCATTTTTGAATAGTGGAAACTAAGGACTGCACTATTGGACCGTTGGGATCATAAAATATACTACTGCTTCCGTTATTGGCAATTAATTCTAATGTTTTTGCGTAATTTGGTCTAGTTATTAAATCGCCTTCCTTAAGTAATCCTCCATTGGGTTTAAATATAAAATCCCACGAGTCTTTCAATACAGGTACCCTCAGTAGGACCAAGTCGTACTCTTTAGCCAAAACAGTTTCAAATATTTTCAGACACTTGAACCCGTTCCTGTTCAATTCGATCACTGGTTCAAATAATTGCTTCCAACTCAAATTGCCAGATCCGTGCAACCTAAATAGTTCATACAAGCCTTTTAATTCTCCAGGAACAGCAATGCTCAACCCTCCAATTTTGGACAAAACTAGCAGGTTTCCATACATCTCTTTGAATGCCGACCCTGGAGCCATTTCACGGGCATCGATACTAACTGCATCACCGTTATTTCTGCTCACTATGAATCCTCCGCCACCGATCCCAGAACTGTGTGAATTGACTGAGCCAATACATAACGCAACAGTAACAGCAGCATCAGCAGCATTCCCACCTCGAAGCAATATATCTTTTCCCATGGTAGAGCACAAGGGGACATCGCTTGCTACCATTGCTTTGTTACCCACATGTAAATGTTCAGGCGACGGGTTTAAATCTGGCTGTCCTATTTTGTCTGATAATGGGTCATCAGTAATATCAATGTGCAAAGTCAAATATGGATCAGATCTGGACAAATTTTCCGGAATCTGATTTATAAACGATAATGGGGGCAACCCCAAACCGCGAGACTGATAAATTGTTGATAAGGAGTAGATTAGCAATGTAAGCACACAAGAGATAAAGAGAGTGCTCCTAGGTATTTTGTAATTGTAGTTTGTATAGTTTTTGGGATGTGTTTCTGACTTCATTTTGGTTTGACTAGTATATATATCGGTACATTATTTCAAAAAAGAACAGATCTAAGACATTGCCACGGGTTTTTTTTTTTTTTTTTTTTTGTGGGTCAGATAGAATTGATTTGATTTGTAATGAAACAGCAGGAACAATCTAAAGCCACGCAAATTTCTTTTTTTTTTTTCTGTTGCCTATTGTTCCACGCGATTTTTTTAGGTTTTATCTGGTTGTGGGAGGATATGATGACAAGAACAACTGGAGGTGTACCAGACGTTGGTCGTACGATACAACCGCACTGTGGATTAACTTAATAGGCTGAGCAAGAAACGACAACCCACACATAAATTAAGTTTGACCTTTATTAAAGGAAGCATTGTACTTCTGATCGGTGTACCTAGATTGCTTTCCAATCAGTTATTTGTTTGGAAGTTCTAGAAAAGAAATATATCAAAGTTTATATGGTATGTGTGTTTTCTCATTCTAGACTCGAATTTCCTTACCGTATGCGGCAACATCAAGCGAGAGCTTAAAATAAAAGCTAAAATATGAAAAAAAAAAAACAAAACTTTAAAGCACGAAAGCGAAAAAAAAAAAAGAGAGAATATTCCGAAATGCAATGTCTAATACCTCATCCCGTCTTTAAACCACTCGATTACATTATCAGCTTCCCACTTCAAGTAACAAAATGTCGCCAAATGATGAACCACAACCACCAAATGAGGATGAGTTGCTCAACAATATTTTGCCCTCCTATCACATGTTTCAATCTACAGTATCGAAGAATTTAACCCCAACAAATGAAAACTACTCTATCGACCCACCAACATACGAGATGACCCCAATTACTTCAGAAACACCTTCGTTGTTAACTTTCAGTAGAATGCAAAGTCCAGTTGATGAACGACTAGAAACTGATAATTACTTTGCTCAGAGCGATAATGACTCCGTCACGTATAACCAAGAAAGTGAAGATATGTGGAAGAACAGCATCTTAGCCAATGCCGATAAATTACCGAATTTAACCCATAGGAAAAACTCAATGAGCGAATGTTTGAAAATTGATATTCAAGTAACAGAAAAAGTTTGTCAGAGTGGAATAAAGCCTATATTTATGGATCCGTCGAATCGAGAGTTTAAACAGGGTGATTATCTTCATGGCTATGTGACTATTCGCAACACGTCTGATCAGCTGATTCCCTTTGATATGGTGTATGTTGTTTTTGAAGGAACATTTACTACTCTAGACACACTGTCTGGAACCATATCCAGTGAAGTTCCAGCGTTAAGATTTAAGTTTTTGACTATGTTAGATCTTTTTGCCTCGTGGTCATATGCTAACATCGATCGACTTATTACTGATAACGGAGACCCCCATGATTGGTGTAATGGAGAAACTGATCCATACGACAATACCCTATTGTCTATTGATGTGAAAAGATTGTTTCAACCTAATGTAACGTACAAACGATTTTTCACATTCAAAATTCCAGATAAGTTATTGGATAGCACCTGTGATCAGTACAATTTACCAACACATACCGAAATACCCCCAACACTAGGTATTGATCGAAACAGTTTTCCTCCATCTTTTCTATTGGCGAACCAGCATTTAATAGTTAAAGACTTGTCTTTTCTGGATAGTTGCTTGGCTTATCGTATTGATGCCAGAGTTATCGGGAAGGCATCGGATTATAAGTACAAAGTTGATAAGGATCAGTATGTTGTGTCAAAAGAAGCATCGTGTCCTATAAGAGTTATACCAACCCCTAACTTGGAAATGGAATACAATTTCCAGCAACTCAAACAAGAAGCTGAACTTTATTACCGAGCTTTTGTGGACTCTGTGATGGTAAAGATTGATTACGGGAATGAGTTGTTGAACAACAAGGCTGGGAATACTAGTAGTTCGCGACCCAACTTGAGTCCTATGATGAGCAATGATAGTGTTAAATTACGTCAATTGTACGATGTTGCCGATGATACTTTTAAAAGCAATCTTAGAAGTGGGAAGAGTATGCATGATGATGAGGACTTTTATCAATGTCTTATTCCATTTAAGAAAAAATCTATAACAGGGTCAAGCAAATATCTTGGAATCATTTCCTTGTCGACAATTAAGGAACATTATAAGATACGGTATACCCCGCCAACGAGATTTGGTAAAGCGCCTCCTCCAAGTGATACTGAACTTGTAATACCGCTCGAATTAAATTATTTTGCTGAATCTTCCACTCTATTGAAAAATTTGCCAGAAATTAAAGCTATTGATGTTGAACTAGTGGCATTGTCAATTAGATCGAAGAAACACCCAATTCCAATAGAGTTTACCACTGATATGTTGTTTGCAGAGAAAGAGATTGATATCAAAAAGTCTCAGCCTGCCAATTTCAATCTGCTTGTTATTGCCCGGTTTTCAAATTACTTGAATGAATTTCACAAGCTAATAAAAGGAGTTGGTAATGAGGCTTTGAGATTAGAGACTCGATTATACCAAAACGTGAAATGTTTAGCATCGTTGAAAACAAAGTATATTAATTTGCCAATATCAAATTTGGTATTTGAAACGACATCACAAAATGGAATCGGAACCACAACAGAGGTGAAGAGTTTGCAATGGCAAGAAGAACAGTCCGAGAAGGGGAAATTGTTTATCAAAAAATTTTCAATTAGAATGAACTTAAATAATTGCAGCCTGAAAAGCAATGATCATTCAAGTAAAGGGTTAGATAGAATTACTTTGGTGCCTAGTTTTCAAACATGTTTTGCCAGTAGATTATACTATATCAAAATCACGGTGAGATTGCATCATGGAGATAGTTTACTTGTTAATGTTCCTTTGAATATTCATAGATATTAGAACAGCTCTGTTTTTTTTTTTGTTTTGTAGTTGTCATTATATATATATATATTAATTTTAAGAGTTATGTTCAGAGGTGGTTGTCAATATATCCTCGTGGATTTTTTTTTTTGCGCTTTTTTTTTTCTGTTGATTTGTTCTTGTTACTGAAAAATCTAGATCTAGTCTCGCTTTGCTTTGCTTTGTTTCATTATTATCTGTTTTATAGATTTCTTGGTCTGTATCTTTCTTTCTTATTTTTTTGGTAACATCGACACTACCTTTGTTTTCTTTTAAAGTATTAATGTTGTCACTTGTTCTCGGTTTTTCAGTTTTTAAGGTTTTGTCGTGACAGGAGATTTATCAACTTCCCACATGAGATTATTATTGAGTTGACACATATTCATTTACAAATTTAAACCCTCCATATACTACTTGCAACAAGTATAAAAAAAAAAAAAAATAGCTTTCTTAGCAATTCCTCCCCTAGTTTTTCCTTTTTTTTTTTGATTGTTTACTTTTATTTCATTTCATTTCTTTATCTTGTCTCATACCATGGATGAAAGGAACAAATTCAAGTTAAAGTTGTCATCCCTTTCATTGAAAAATACACCTTCTAGACAAGCAAGCGTGTCTTCTCGTAATCAAGGGGATGAGGAAGCCAATGAATTGATTAATATTTTGCCTTCATATCAAATGTATCGATCAACTATAACGAAAAACTTGACTCCCAGTGTTGAAGACTTGCGAACAGCTCCACCTAGCTATGAAGTTACCCCTGATTTGTCGACTGTTCAATTACACGATTATTTTGCGTCGGTGCCGACATCTCCGACCTTGGAGCTAATGCCTTCTGAGAATCTAGAGGCTGACCCATCAGCTATTCAACAAGACGGTGAGCAAGATGATGAAACTATCTTGGAAAATGCACATAAATTGAAGCGATTGACGTCTACAAACAAAGAGATCTCCAAACTGTTGGAAGTGAAAATACTTCTCACGGAACACATTGGGAAAGTGGGAGAGCCATATACTTTGGTTGATCCCTTGACTTTGGAATTGAAACAAGGGGATTATATTTACGGGTTTGTTTTGATAACTAATAAAACATCTAATGTTATTCCTTTTGATATGTTTTCCGTTCAGTTGGAAGGCTGTTCTATATTTGGTAAAACCAATAATAGCACATTGGTTGAACAACCTTCTCATATTGATAGATTTCTTAACATGTTTGACTTCAATGCCCTGTGGAATGACGCATTTTTGGACCGTCTAGTGACAGAGCATAATGACCCAACTAATATAGGGACCATATATGATCCAGTTGACGGTACATATTATCATCTAGATCATAGGAAGATATTAGAACCAGGAATTACCTATAAAAAGTATTTTACTTTCAAAATACCGGAGAAATTGTTGGATAGTGCATGTGAACACCTGTTAATTAAACATTTACAAATTCCTCCCACATTTGGAGTATGCAAAAATGAGGTTATTAGTTCTTTGAGACATAAATGGAAGGATCAGCAGAGTGGGGCACCGGAAGATACGGCGTCTAGGAAATACAAGTATGCTTCTTTGACGAATGATTTTGCATTTAATGACACGTCAATAAGTTATTGTGTGAGTGCTCGAGTTATTGGACGTGCATCAGGATATCAGCACTTGTTTGGTCCACTTGGGGGCGTTCATGCAATTAATGACAAAAATGATGAATATGTTGTTGCCACTGAGGATTATAAATACTTGCGAGTTATCCCTGTTACCAAGGCAATTGTTCAATTAAACCGGTCTATGATTCATCAGGAAGCACGCTTGTTGTATACTAATATGGTGGATAAGATCAAAGAGAAAATCACTTTAGGAAGAGATATTATGATTGCTAACCAACAACAAAATCTGCTTCTGCCTGTATCAAGCACTGGTTCGTTACGCCCTGTTTCGAGTGCCAACTCTTTTAACCAACTTACTGCCACTCATTCATTACCCACGTCGCCTAGTTCATTTTCAGTACGAGCAGCACTTCAAGAGGGTGCTGCTTCTTCATATACCAATTCTCCCCTATTGACACCTACCTCAAGTTCAGCACAGCTAGCCAAGATGCAACAATCTTACTACTCTAAAGTTAATCAAAGAAATATCCATGTTTCCAATGAGCTGAAATCAGAGGTTTTCCATCCGTATAAAAAGAAGAATTTATTTGGAAACTCGAAAATAATTGGATTAATAGCTTTTGGGACACCGAAGAAGGAGTATTTTGTAAATTACGTTCCATTTGAACAGCTTCTGTCGAAATCAAAAAAAGTATTACCTTCAGTTTTGAATATTCCCTTTGACTTGACGTTTATTTTTGGCGATGAGAAAACTGGATCTGTGTCGTCGCTACCTGAGTTTAAGTCGTTATCTGTTGAATTGATCGCGTTGACCGTGAAATCAAAAAAATTACCAATCCCCGTTGTTATACATCCAGAAATGATGTTTGATAACAAAACCAAAAATGGAGGAAGCAGCAATGATAATTTTGATATATTGACAATTAAAAAATTTCAGAAATATGCTATTGAATTACTGAAGTTGTTAAAGGAAGTGGGTCCCGAACCATTGGATGTTGATAGAGACTTGGTTCAAGATATCAAATGTTTGGCAAACTTGACGACAAAATATGTACATATGAAAATTAAGGACGTGGTGATCAAGGTAAATGAACAATCGTACACTTCAATTGCCGCTGTTCCTTGGCAGAAGGAAGTTTTACAATCTACAGACAACACCACTGGTAAAGAACAAAGTACAGTAAAGTACAGTAAGAATTTGAATTTATCGATAAATCTAGCTAATGTGGTAATGAAACCGACTAACCTGACAGATTTCTGTTTAGTCCCTGATTTTCAAACCTGTTTGTTGGCAAGGATATATTACTTGAAGGTTGATTTGAAATCTCATACTGGTGAAAAGATAACTTTAAGAGTACCCATTGTCTTACAAAAGACTTAAAACAAAAACTACCTAACCGATGTGGTAATGCTCATAGATTTAATAGACGTGTTAATTAGAATTCATTCTTACAGACAAAATAAAAAAAAATAAAATAGTGCCTACTTTAGGTATTTGTCGAAATATTGATTTCGATTTGTTCGCATCAGGTGCCGTCTCATCAAAATTCTAAGAGTAGAAAATTATTGTTTTACAAATGAGTTCTAACCATGTTTAAACATTGTTTATTCTATAAATCTCTATCTTAATAATTGGTCTTTCACTTCGAAATTTCCTCCCAAGTGTAAAGTATTTCCGAAAGCTTGAATTACCCCCTTTTTGGTCTTCTTTTCAACATCTATAACCGAAACTGACGTGTTGAATGGAACCTTCAAATCATCTGGTGTTAATTTGTTGTTTAATTCGTACCCCAACTCTTTATATAGATAGCTAATAAATCTAGTAATCACACCTCCGTGGGTACAAACTAAAACATTGTTGTGACCTTGCTCAATGATTTCATTCCATTCTTTTTCAACACGTTTGCACAATGCACCTTCCTTTTCTCCCAAGTTACGGAATCCAGGACCATATTTCTCTAATGCATCCTTCAAATACATCCCTTCCACTTTCCCCATATCTCTTTCTCTTAAATTGGCCGTATACTTTACTGTTTTCGTTTGTTGGTGGGATAATATTGGTAGCAACGTTTGCTGACATCTAGTTAGATCTGACGATACAAAATAGTCAAAGGGAATTCTAGAAAGGTATTTACCAACGATCTCTGCCTGTTCCTTACCTGTTTCGTTGATATCTGTATCTAAATGTCCTTGTAAGATCTTTTGCACATTATGGTCTGTTTGACCATGTCTAACAATAAATACTCTGGTGATTTCAGGTTCAGGGTTTTCGATGATTTCAAAGGTCATTTGATAGTAGATGTGCTGGTGAATACTTCTGCAAGAAAAGAAACTTAGGTTATCGAAAGCTATTTTTTTTTTTTTTTTATGATTTTTTAGTTTGATTTACGTTCCTAAAAAATGTACATTTCGCATCATCATGTTGTGGTATATTATACAGCACTATTACAAATCTTTCGCTATTTCTTTGAACTCATCAAGCACCTCTTTTTTCATTTTATAACCATGGGTATCTGGATTGGGAAACTTCTTTGACTTGACGTCTTTGGTATATTGTTTTACACCTTCAACACCTTGTTGGAAAAAATCGCTATACTGTTGAACAAACTTTGCCACGTGCCCATCTTTCATTCCCAACAAATCAGATATAACCAAAACCTGGCCCGAGGTATAAGGCCCAGCACCTATCCCAATTGTTGGAATCGAAAGCTTATCTGTTATGTACTGAGATAATTTATTAGGAATGCACTCCAACACAATTGCAAACACTCCAGCATTTTGTAAATTAAGGCATTCTTGGAAGATCCTCAACGAATCATCAGCACTTTTTCCTTGAAGTTTATACCCTCCTAACGAATTATGTTTTTGAGGGGTCAATCCAACATGGCCCATAACTGGTATTCCAATGGAAATTATCTTTTTGATTGTGGGGATGATCTCTTCGTTGCCTCCTTCAATTTTCACAGCTTGAATCTTACCTTTTTGTATTAGTTTTACAGCTGTTGATGTAGCCTGTTCAATGGAACTTTCAAAACTTCCAAAAGGTATATCTGCAACCAACAATGAATGGGAGTTACCTCTCTGAACTGACTTGACATGATATAAAAATTCGTCAAGTGTTAACTCATTGGTGTCGTCGTATCCTAAAGTTGTATTGGCTAAAGAGTCACCAATGAGATTTATGTCAACTTTTGCTTGTTCTAATATTTGTGATGTAATAAAGTCATGCGATGTGACCATCGAAATGGGCTCTCCGGTCTTATATAAGTCATGTATATCCGCAATTGTCTTTCTTGGTGCATTGGCGTATGAAGATCTGAAATACGGAGATGTTGAAAATAGACGTGACAGCCTCACAAAAACTCGTCTGTACATAGTTCTTTGGCAAATGAAATACAATAATAGGAAAATCTAGATCCGGAAGACGTTGTAGCAGTATTTTTCACTTTCAATCATCACGAATAAGAATCGGTGAACTAAAAAAAAAAAAAGATCGCAGTAAAAAATTTTTCAACCCTTATTTGTTGGGGAATGAGATTCCGAGGATAAACAAAATACTTCTTGATTGTAATAGTTACAAAAACTAAAATAAAACTTACACCAAAACTTTTAATCCTTTGGTATTAGTCATTTTGTTCATTTATACTGAATTTTGTGTGAGACATTTACCTTATATTGTTACCTAATATTGCATAAATGTCGATTTACACGACTCAAGTCCGAAGGAACTTGTTGTACCGAATAAAGTCTCGAAAAAAAAAAAAAAGTAGGTTACGTACTATTTATATAGGTCTGAAATTATTGGATAAAAAAAAAAACGTAAGAATGTTCAGACGATTCTTCTCCTCTACACCAAGAACTTTCAAAATGGCCACATTCAACAAGTCTTTCTTAATGAACCACACATGTCTTCGTATCAAAGACCCAAAGATTTCACTTCCTTTTTATACTGAAAAATTTGGTATGAAATTGATTGCCACCTTTCCATTCGCAGATTTCACATTGTATATGTTGAATTACGAAACCGAGGCTGACAAACATCTCAATTGGTCTGCCAGGGAAGGAGTGTTGGAATTGTGTCACAACCATGGTGTTGAAAACGATCCAAACTATAAATTGAACAACGGTAATGGTGAAAAAGATCGTGGGTTTGGTCACATCTGTGTGTCAGTTGATAATATTGAAGCATTTCAAAATCAATTGTTAGACAGTGATGTCAAGTTCCAAAAGAAGTTGACTGACGGGAGACAAAAGAATATTGCTTTTGCATTGGACCCAGATGGATATTGGATTGAATTGATTGAGAATGGAATCAACAAGGTTGCAAATAAAACTGATGTTTCCTCCTACAAATTGAACCATACTATGATTAGAGTGAAGGACCCTAAAAAGTCATTGGAATTTTATCGTGACGTTTTAGGATTTAAATTGTTGTCTACTAGTGTGCATGAGGGAGCTAAATTCACTTTATACTTTTTAGGCTACGACCACGATCCAAACTTTAAACAAGATACATTGGCCCGTGACGAGCAAGCTAAGAGACAAGGTGTTATTGAATTGACCCACAACTGGGGAACCGAATCTGATCCGGAATTTAAAGGCTATCATAACGGTAACAGTACTGAAAACGGTGCTTTGCAAGGTTATGGGCATACCTGTGTCAGTTGTGAAGATCCGGCCAAATTTTGCCAAGAATTGGAAGAGAAATTTGGCGACAAGTTAGATTGGTCTTTGAAATGGGATCAGGGAAAAATCAAAAAGATTGCTTTTATCAGAGACCCAGATGGTTATGCCATTGAAATTTTAGGACACAATTTATTTGCTGACAAGGTCAAAGATCAAGCTAGTTTGTAAATACGTGTGTAGCCTGATGTAGGTCAACAATAAGTTGGAAGTACTTCTTATCAGAAACTTGTCATTGTCCACGATTCCTAAGGGCTGAGCGAAAAAAAAAAAAAAAAAAAAAAGAACTGCGGAGGATTACTAATGATAGCATTTATCCATTTGTGTGCGTAGTAAAACATATAAATAGCAATAGTTATTTCTTCGGTTTTAATAACAATCAAAAATTGCCCCCCCTTTTTTTTTTTTTCTTTCTTTCTTTCTTTCGATGTTCCGTACATTATTAACCAAAAGACTATTCAATACATCAATAATGGTTTCCTCGCAAGTTAAGAACAAGGTCGAAGAATTGATCAAAACTAAACCAGTTTTCATTGCCTCCAAATCATATTGTCCATACTGTCATGCAACCAAGAATACAATTGAAGCTATAACAAAGGATGCTTACATTCTTGAGTTAGACGAAATTGACGACGGTGCTGAAATCCAAGAAGCATTATTGGAAATCACTGGCCAAAGAACTGTTCCAAATGTTTTCATTGGTGGTCAACATATTGGTGGTAATTCCGATGTCCAAGCTTTGAAATCTAGCGACAAGTTAGATGACAAGATCAAAGCTGCTTTATAGATTTGATACGTTTGTAGCTAGATTTTGTTTATAGTTAGATAATTACCAAGTTGCTTAAACAGTCCATGATCTTGTAGTCTGCGTCTGAGAAACCTTGAAAAAAAAAAATTTTTTTTTATGTGGATCTCTTTTTTCATTTATTAGCATTTCCTTATTACAACAATTAAACAATGTCGAACGTTGGATTACAAGTCAGACAAGCGGTCCCTTCTATTGACCCTATAGTTGCAGAGTATGCTGTTGGGTATATTCAACATGTTTCTAATTCCACGGAAGACAGTGTTTTGGCACAACAAGTGGACATCCCACAAGAAATGGAATTCGTTAATGACTTGTTAGTTCAAGCAGGTGGCTCTTTAGAGAAGGTTGCAGCATTAACTCAAGGTTTAAAGAAACAGTTATCAGATAAATTGAACGAAAACATGGAAAAGTTGGCGCTTACTGGTGACACTTCCAAGCGTTTGTTGGATATAAATGTTTTACAAAACAATACCAAGAGAGATATCAATTCCTCGTTGGCTTTGTTAAACAGTGGTAACGATATTGCACACACTGGTAGACAGATGGAAAGTAGAGTTGATAAGAAGAAATTGGAGAAACAAGAAAGAAAGATTGCTAAGAAAGTTGCTAAGCGAAACAACAAATTTGTCAAATACGAAGCTTCCAAGTTGTTAAACGAAAAGAAAGAAGAGGATTACGATTCATTTTTCTTGGAAATCAATCCCATGGAATTTGGTTCTAGTGCCGGTAAGTCTAAGGATATCAAGATTGATACCTTCGATCTTTACGTGGGTGATGGTCAAAGAATCTTGAGCGAGGCGTCATTGACATTGGCTTACGGACGAAGATACGGGTTGGTTGGTCAGAATGGTATTGGTAAATCTACATTATTGCGTGCTTTGTCGAGGAGAGAATTGAATATCCCTAAACACATTTCAATTTTACATGTTGAGCAAGAAATTAGAGGTGATGATACGCCGGCTTTGCAAAGTGTGTTGGACGCAGATGTTTGGAGAAAGAGTTTGTTACAAGAAGAACAGAAAATTAACGAGAGAATTGCTGAGATAGAGAAATTGAGAAGTGAATTCGACGAAGACTCACTTGAAGTTAAAAAACTAGATAACGAAAGAGACGATTTGGAATCGCATTTGCAGGAAGTGAGTGACAAACTTTATGAAATGGAATCAGATAAAGCAGAGAGTAGAGCTGCAGGAATTTTGTTTGGTTTAGGTTTTACTAAGGAAACTCAAAACATACCAACTAAACAATTTTCAGGGGGGTGGAGAATGAGATTGTCATTGGCCCGAGCATTGTTTTGTCAGCCAGATTTGTTGTTATTGGATGAACCGTCGAATATGTTGGATGTTCCTTCTATTACCTTTTTAGCTAAGTATTTGCAAACATACAAATCAACAGTGTTGGTGGTGTCGCATGATCGTGCATTCCTTAACGAAGTTGCTACAGATATAATTCATCAACACTCGGAAAGATTAGACTACTATCGTGGATCCAACTTTGATTCTTTCTATGCAACCCGTGAGGAAAGAATCAAGAACCAACGTCGTGAATACGAAAGTCAGTTGGCCTATAGAAAACATTTACAAGAGTTTATTGATAAATTCAGGTACAATGCTGCTAGAGCTCAAGAAGCACAGTCTCGTATCAAGAAGTTGGAAAAATTGCCGGTATTGGAGCCTCCAGAAGATGAAAAGACTATCACTTTCAAGTTTGCAGAACCTGATAGCATATCTGCGCCAATCTTACAATTGCAGGATGTCAGTTTTGGTTACGATACAAACAAAATGTTATTTAAGGATGTAAATTTGGACGTTCAAATGGACTCAAGAATAGCATTTTGTGGTGGTAACGGTACTGGTAAGACTACATTATTGAAACTTATTATGGACCAACTCTCACCAACAAGTGGGTATGTCAACAAAAATGGTCGATTAAGAATTGGGTATTTTGCACAACACCACGTCGATGCTATGGATCTCACGCTTTCTGCGGTTTCTTGGATGTCGCAAGCTTTCCCTGGTAAAACAGATGAAGAATATAGACGTCATCTAGGGTCTTTTGGTATTACTGGATCGTTGGGTTTGCAAAAGATGCAATTATTATCAGGGGGTCAAAAGTCGAGAGTGGCCTTTGCGGCTTTGTGTTTGAACCAGCCACATATATTAGTTTTGGATGAACCGTCCAATCACTTGGATACCCAAGGTTTGGATGCCTTGGCAGACGCTTTAAAGAACTTTAAGGGAGGTGTTTTGATGGTTTCACATGATGTGTCGATCATTGATAGAGTGTGCAATGAAATCTGGGTTGCTGAAAATAACACTATTTTCAAATTTCCTGGAGATATTTATGCTTATAAAAAACACATTCTTGCGTCTGCCGATATTGCTGGTGTGGTCAAACAACATTGATTGTGTTTTTGTGCTGAGAGAAAAGAAAATTGTGTGTATTATTTGCTTTAACGTATATAGAGAATACAACAGGATACCACTTTTTTTTTTTTTTTTTTTGTTGTGATTTTTTCTCTTCTACAAAATAACATATACACTCATTACAATCTGAACCTTACAAACACTCACCAAGGCCAATGCTTCCACTGTTATCAATTAAGTCTAAACTAGGTTTGGGCTTGCTTTTGTCGTATACTTCATATGAGGTTTATATACAAGTAAGAACCCAATACATTATCAAAGCACGAAAAGAAGAGTTTAAGAATTTAGAAAATGGAACTGATATTGACATATCTAAATTTAGATCGACTTCTGTTGCAGGAATGTTTGTCAACCCATTTGAGGAGTATCGTCCCCAGACAGCATTTGAATTTATTTTAGTGAGGATTATGCAACTTTTTGAAAGTGTTTATGGTAATACGATTGAACTTCATAAAAAACTACCAAAGCCACATGATGGTGCCGTTGAAGTGGAAGACATTTTAAAAGTATTCAAACCCGATTTGGACAGATTTAGAAAGAACTCAGAGGTTTTGAAAAAGTGCATAGAAAACAATAATTTTCTGCAATTGAAAGTAAAGCCAAGCTGGTTTAATTCGATCCCGTTGCATCAGCAATTACTTTTCACCTGGTTGGGTCAATCTTGCACTTTGTTCCAAATTCTGGGTGTTAACTTTTTAACTGACCCTATAATCAGCGAGCACTTGATTACTCCATCTATAGGCCCTAAAAGATTAACTTGCTCACCAATGGATTTGGACCAGATTAAATTTGCAACTAATGACAACTTGAATTTTGTTTTGGTGTCGCATGATCACCCAGACCATTTGGAATTAGACTTAGCTGGTAAAATCAAGAATACAACAACTTGGATTGTGCCCCTTGGGTTGAAGTCAAAATTGGCTCGTAAAGGTATATATAAAGTTATTGAGATGGACTGGTGGGATACAATAGACATTACCAATTATATCAGTGATAATTTACCTGATAAGTATGAAATTGAGTGTGTTCCTTCTATGCATTGGTCTGGTAGATATGTGATTGATTCTAACCAATCGTTGTGGTGCTCTTATGTGATTAAACGTAACGGAGAATCATTAGTGTATCATGCTGGTGACACTGGTTACCTGAAGGAACTTTTTGATGTTATAGGTAAACGATGCGGTCCAATAAAGTTGGCATTACTACCAATCGGCCAATATTGTCCTAGCTGGCATCAGAAACCTCGCCACATTTCACCAGAAGAGGCTTTACGTATTTGCTTGCAGGTACAGGCATCGTTCATGAAAGGTATTCACTGGGGAACTTTCAAGTTGAGTGGAGAGCCTATTTTAGAACCAAAGAATTTATTAACTGAGTTAGCCCAAAAGATTGGAAAGGCTGAAACTTATAGAGTTCCAGAGTTTGGCTTAACCTATCTTTTTGATTTGCAAAACAATACTGAGACAGAGATTCATATTTAGAGAAATCATAGATTATAGATTATTCTTTTTTGTCGTGTCAGATTTTAATTTGTTTAGTAAATATTCTTTTAATTATTATTATTATTATATATATACACGGGATAAGACGGTAGGACTAGACATTAAACACATTATTCATCTCTGTAGATGGCTCTTAACTTGGCTCTTTGCATGGCCACCATGGATTTTTCGTATTCTTGAAATCCTGATTCAGATCTAATCACTGAACCAATAGACATAAATAATCCAAAAGTTCCAACTGATCCCATTATATATTGACCCAAGGTTCTCATTACTCCATTTGGTCCAGCACCATTTTGTAAAATAGAGAACCCACCAAATAAAACACCCACACAGACTCCGACAGTGGACCCCATGATAGCACCCATTTTAAATTTATCCCAGTTGGATGGTTGATGACCAACGTATTGATATTGTTGAACTGGAGGCATGGTTAAATCACGAATTCACGGCTGATTTTCAACTGAACAAATACAATTGACTCGAAAACTACAAATGAGAAAGAGAAAAAAAAAAAATGACTTTAACACTGTACACCCAAAAAAAAAAAAAAAAATTATACAATGATTTTGCTTAATTTATTTTTCGATCTACCAATAGGCAAATTGTAAATTAGCACGACTGGATTTTCTTCTGTTTTTTTTTTTTTTTTTTTTTTTTTTGGTTCTTTCACACCTTTGAAAAACCTCACAAGATAAAGAGGTATATTCACATTAACCTATCTGTTGCTAAAAAAACTATTACTTCAACATGGGTGCAAATGGGTCCAAACCAGAAACAAAAGTGTTTACTCCTGACACTCCAATCGACTTTAGTGCCACATTCTTATCACAATTGGAATCGTCTCCTGAAGTATGTCCCAAAACATTGAATTAAGGATTGTCGAGCCAGACACCAAACACCAGGTAAACAACCAACAAATATACTAACATATCCCTTCCTTTTATCTAGTCGGATTTTTCCCGAGCTCAATATACCGAGAAATATATCCAGGATAGAGTAGCTGCTGAATTGGCCAAATTGGAAAAACAAACAATAAGCAGTTTTAAAGAAACCACTGATAAAGCTTTATTGAAAGATGACCCTGAAGATCAAAAACTTTCAGTTGCGGCAACAAATGATAAAATTACAAACTTGACCAATGTGTTAAAAGAAAATGCATTATTGGGGAAGGTTGTTATTCCTCCAAATGTGGAAGAATCGAGAAATGCCGTAATCAGTTGTTTAAAGGAAAACCAAGGTAAGAGTTTAAACTGTTGGGAAGAAGTAGAAACATTTAAAAAATTAGTCAAAGATTTATAAATAGAACGGCACCACCTGTATGCTTGCTTGTTGCTTACCCTCTTGCTCTGATTCATTCTAACGACACAATGATCTATATATTTATATACAATATTTTCGTACATATTCCAAGAATCATATAAAAAAAAAAAAAAATTTTTGTTGTACCCACTATTTTCTAAAGCCCTAAACCTTTGTAAACCAATAATAAAGCTGAGTCACTTTCACCACCACCAGCTAAAGTTTCGATTTTCTCTTTGTTTACTGGGCTTACTTTGTCATCATTAAACAACCACCATCTCTCGCCGTCCAAGTCTGTTGGATCCTTGACGTAAGCTTTGTAATGACCCCCATCAGCAGATGATCCAGCATGTGTAATAACAGCGTTCAACTCGTATACACTAGAAGGATTTTCTGTGGTGGCATTAAAATCAACATTGGGCAAAGCGCTGTTCAAGTCTTCCCTAAACTTACTTTTGATTGATGTTATTTTCATTTCTTCTTCCTCTTGTTGCTCCAATGGTGTCAAATTGGTGTCCTTTTTGGCCTTTTTGAAATCTCTTATCAAATCCAAATTATCTTTTTCAACTTTTCTAATTGTATCTCTATTAGAAACTTTATCAGGCTTTATGGATACATCTAACATCTCTGCTAAATCTAATTCAAATGGGAATTGAACTTTTCTCAAAATCTTGGACTTTTTATTGATGTCTCGTTTCCAGAAGAATCTGATAAAATGCACTGTCAAGTATTTCGGTAATCTAGTTATAGTCTTGGTTATTTCATAATCAGTATCAGCGTTCAAAGTTGAATTATGTTTCTCAATAGTTTCTTTTAATCCAGCTAACAATCCATCTCTCAAAAAATTGGTCTTGACATCAATGTGACAATTCAATTTAAATGCCTCTTCAAACCCTTCTGTGACATCTTCTGGGATAGCCAAACACTGAGTCTTGGTGTTGAATGTTATTTTAAACACATCATCTATTTTCAATTCGCTCCTCAAAGAACTCATAATTTGGGAAAATGCTTCTTCTGCATCTTGCTGTTTATAAATACCATTTTGTTGTTCAGCAAATTGAGGATAAGACCTTCTGAAAAGAGAAAGAAATGTGGAAGGAGTAATAACTTCGTGTTTTTTCGACATTTGTTGAAACATACTTTTCAATGACAACACAAAGGCACTATTAGCTTGATTGGCTCCACCAAAAGTGTAATCTTTCAACTTGTTATTCACATCCTCGATATGAAATATCGTTTGTAAACTTGAATTCAAGTAGCATGTGTTCCCCAAATTGGTCAACCCACTAGGTTCGTTACTAACCTTAACCAATTGACTTTTATTCAAATCTTCAAGGAAAACTTGTTTTTCAACTGGCTTCGAAGGTAAGTTCTTATCAGGAGTACCTAAAACCATTACTGGACTTTTCAAGTTTAAACTAGACACAATCACCTCATCAGTCAATTTACCACCCTTAATCAAGATTTTTTGTCTTTCTGGTGGGATCAATGTCAATTCCTGAATTTTAGACTTTAATATCTGGCCATTGTCTTCTTCTTGAAGTTCAATGTCGTAAGTTTTACCTGCGTTTTTGATAGTGACTTAAAGCAATTGTTAGTATTCAACTTGGGGTTTCACTTTAATCTCTTTTTATCAATTATACATACTTGTGTACGCCATTGTTGTCTCTTGTTAAAAGAAAAAGATGAGAAATGTGGCAAAAAAAAAAAAAAAAGATTTGATGTGGGTTTAATTATACAGAGGATAAAAAAAAAATTTGGGAAAAATCCAAATTTATTTCGTGTACAAATCGCACAAAAATACACACACGTTATTTTCAGTATTCATCAAGTATACAGTGCAGATTAAGCAATATACAATCACCACCACGTTCAGGATCTAGACCATAAATGTAAAGCATGCCTTCCGTGGTAACCACATAAATATGAAATAAGCTGACCTCCATTAAGTCTTGCTTAGCACTTGCATTATCAGTAGCTAAATATGTTTGTGGAATTAGATCTTGTTGCAAAACATTATTCATAACAGCAACTGATTTGGTATCTTTAGAGTGAGCATTGATTTTTAAAGATGCAAAATTTCTTGTTGGTTCCAATATTGAGGAAAATCTTGATGGTAGGAAGTCTCCCATTTTTTGGGCTGCCTTTCTACCGAGGGTCTGAGACGATCGTCTGATTATTCTGGCCATGGAGAGACGATTTTGATCAATTAAAGGTTCAGTCTTTGGCGAATTACTTTGAACGTCTTCGGAATTGACACTGGTGTATGAATTTGTCGAGCCTTGTGAGAGCTTCCTTTGTTTTGCTGGTATTACTTCAATTGATTCGTCGTCGATATCTTCATCTTCGTCATCGACATCTGAATCGTCGCCATCATCTCTTACTTCTTCAAATTCCTCAGAGTTGCGTTTTGTACTTTTATTTTGTTCATTTGATGGTGAACCCTCTGTTTCTTCCTCTAGAATAGTTGCAACAGCTGGTTTCTTCTTTTTTTTATGTTTAGTTTCCAACGCCTCTTCCTCACCTAATCTAAATATATGCACGGTTAAACTTGAGCTTGTTGCCAACACATATTTATCATCAGCACTGAATCGAAGCGAATAGATTTTGGTTGGATATGTACCTCTTCTGAATTGGTAAATTTTAGTACCTGTAGCAACATCAAAAACACGAACAATTGTTCCCTTGTCACTGGCAGTTGCCAAAAATAACCCGCTATTTGAGAAAGCCATCGATGCTATAGTAGATTTATGTGCTTCGATAACTGAAATGGGTTGTAGAGAAGTTAAATTAAAAATTATCACATCGCCGACTCTGTTTGGAGTATTACTCACGGATGAAATATTATTTTGTGTGGAATTACTGCCACCGTTTGTGTTAATACCAGAAGCCAATAGAGAATCGTGGGTAATTGTTTTCGGGGGTGACGGGTATGCTAGATAACTGTTGGAGTCATTGTACGAGATGGCAGATAATCCATTGAGATTAGGGCTCGTTTCAATAGTGTGTAACAATTTCATAGTGGTGATATCGTATAGGTAAATTTGGTCTTCTAGAACCACGATTAATCGGGTATTTGTTAGTTTCACTTGCAATATTGTCAGTGGGAAAATCAAATCACAAATAGTTGATTTGGTCTTTGTGTTGATAATCTTTAATTTTCTGGGAGATGATCCAATTTCTTCACCCTGAGCTACTGTTGCCAACAATGAAGTACAATACAACATCTCAACTATTCCTGTGCTTTCATCATTCTTGAATTGGAAACTCCTGCCAAAGTTTGGTTGGCAATTAAAAATCTTGTACCCGTTCTTTAATCCAATAGTTATACATGATGCATCTTGATTAAAAGTGATATAGTTGACTATCTCGCTGTATTGTTGATTGTTTCTACTTGAAAATGATGACCCGTCATTGCTAAAACTATTGGCATATTGCTTTGAAAGTTGTTGCTGTAAACTAGCAGTAGCTGAACTTGACAGTGTTTGTAGCATTGTGGTCTCAGCTCTAAGTAATCCTGATGTGATTTATTTGATGTCGCGTAATGGATTACACCAGAAGTATGTGGAAAAGTCCAAAAAAAAAAAAAACGAAAGAGGATTTCAAACTCTTGAGTTAGTGTGATAATCTCAAAAAAGTGGGTTTGGTTTTTTTTTTTTTTTTGGGCCTTGTTGATTATGTATGTTTCCCGCATTTTGTGTTTTTTTCTTTGTTGCAGTTGTAGTGGCAATTGTTGTGCTAGCACAAACTAAAATGGTGGTGGTGGGGAGTCTGATCATTTGTTTGCAACTACAACAAGTTCAAAAGAGAATATTAAGTTAAGTTGTAAGATGTATGCTTGTATATTGATATATGCAAATACTCTTAAAGTGTTTAAAAATACTAAATGTTCTTAACTAACCAGGTTGTGAATTTGTCAATCATCTCATCAGTGACATCATGTCCAACTCCTTCAGCAACATAAGTACTGCTAGCACCATTGGTGTTCATATAGAAATCACACCAAACCGAACTTAAACTGTGAGGCACCAATTTATCTTCACTCCCAAAACATGCAAACATTTTGATTTTATTCATTGGATAGTTTTCAAAAATTGCTTGGTCTTGTTTCGAGATTCTTTTATGTAATGTTTCTGGGTATTGCTTTTTCTGTTGATCGGTGAGATCCAATTCATCGTAGTTGAAATAAAAGTATTTCTTATCGTTGTTGGTAATTGATTTCAATCTGGTCACCAATAATGAAGTCAAGTCACTGCACCCAATAACTGGTCCGATAATTTTAACGTCCTGAGGATGGGCTATACCGTAACGAATCACCACATGCCCACCTAAAGAGTAACCAGTCAAGATATTGTTGAATTTGATTTCGGTTCCGGGGTTAATACTCTTAAAGGTATTAGTTAAATAATAGTCCAAGTTCAAATAAGATGGTAAATAATCCATTATCAATCTTATATTTTGGATAGTCCCTTCAATAATTGACATCATATCAGCACCGTGTGTTTCATTGTTTTTCGCCCAACCGGAGTTGCTACGCTCATTTACCAATCTTTGTCCATGGTTAGGATTGTCGAATGTAACGCAAATTAACGGAATATCATAATCTTGGGATTTCTTGTCATAAAATTGTTTCAAATAATTGTAGGCAATTGCTTCGGTATGCTTGTGGCTGCCACACCTTTGATGAATTAAGTAAACTACATTGATTGGAATTGCTTCGATAGGATGTTCAAACTTGTTAAATTTTTCAACGTACGAAACTAATTGGTCCGAATTGTAGACATACGTTAAAATGCCTCCAATATTGTACGTTACTTTCGAAAAAGAGTCTGGGTCAAATTGGAATTCTTTCATGGTGGGTAAATAAGTGTTGAGGAACAAGTTGAAAAATATTGTCAGGTTTAAGTGGAGAACCTTAATTGTTAAAAGGGAGTACCACTTTTTTTTTTTGGTTACCTGAGGAACAGATTTTTGGAGATATTATATACAGGAAATTCTTGAATTGGTTGGTTTGTGAGGTAAAAGAATCAACGACCTTGGGTGTAATCGTATCCTTAACTATGACTAGTGACCCTGGAGAGGATTTGTCAAGTTAATATGAAGCGGGATTCTGAGTCTTTAGCCCAGCACGGGGGTAATACAAACATAAAATCATAATAATCGATTGATTAAATATATGATGGGGCCAGGTTTATAGTTTGTTTTGGTGATTGTATTTTGCTTTATTCATCCCTTGCATTCTATTGCATCTTCATGGTACTATTTCCTTTTGACAGAGATATCAAAATGTGAGAGGAGTAGAGAAATCGAGCAGTATCACTGTTGCCCCTATGAGATTTCCATCTGGAAAAATACCAATCAATGATTTGGTGTCTTATATAATATGTAGGAGATTTGAGAGTTACTTGACTTTGCATTAACTGACTTCTTTTTTTTTTGTTTGGTGCTATTGTTGGTTGTGATTAGTTGGAGTTGGCGTGGGGTATGCATTAACTCCGTGGAAGAAATCTAGATTAGTTGGTCCTATCTAGTAATACCGTTTGGTTATATGTCTATTGTGGCTTTTTTCCGTTTGTCATTTTTAGTCAAGTATGGTGCGGATAGTAAAATTACATCCGTTTTCCTAACACACTATCTATTGGTTATCTATTTGGTTGTCATTTTCTTATTTATCGTTTTCCTCTACAATTGGCCAAGAATATAAAGGGTCATACAAGTAGGTTAATTCACAAGAAGCTCTATATTACCATATCCACATCAAGTTCGGAAAGAAAAAGAGTATGATATATTTAAAATAAACGTTAAACCAACAATGGTACACGTAAGTAGTTTCATGAATTCACATGACAAGGTTCCATTTTGTAACGGAAAAAAACCAAAAAACAAAGACACCAGTGAGTAATCTATTGATAAGAGATACATATCGGAAATGTCAACACCTTTTAACTTATCATTTGAGTGATTTGTCATATTTACATTAGGCTTTGCCTCCCTTGGTGTTTCTCTGGATTGGTTTATGTGTGTGACAGGTTTATAAAGATGTAGTTTACGACTGGTTTCTTTTCTTTTTTTTTTTTTTTGTTTTTCCACATTTCTCCACTTTACACAAAATTGATAAAGTTTTGGTTCAGTAATTTTCTCTTTTATTTGTATTGTCAATTTTTTTTTAGTGGTGGTAGTTTTTTTTCACAAGCTAAATATACAATACATCATTCAAATAATTGGATAGTCTTTCTCCTTAAATTAATTTTAATATAAATATCAAGGGATATATTTTGCCTCCAAGTCCATTTTGTTTTTTCATTTCCCTTATTTTTCGCCCAACTATTTGTTCTAAATAATATTCCATTGTCCAACTATGTCACCACCTTCCAAAATTGACGAATCTTTCACTGATATCGGTAATACTAGTACTTCTTGGTACACTGAAATCAAAAGTATTGAGCCAGGTGTCAAACATTTAACTGATTCTTTTTTCACCAAGCAAAAGACACATGATATCCAATTCAGATTAAACCAGTTGAGAAACCTTTATTATGCTGTTCAGGATAATATTGATCCTCTTTGCGAAGCCTTGAGCAAGGATTTTAATAGATCAGCTAGTGAGACTAAAAATTTGGAGATTGTTGGTGGATTGAATGAATTAGTTCACACCATTGCTAGTTTACATGAATGGGTGAAACCAGAAAAAGTCACTGACTTGCCAGTCACCTTAAGATCCAATCCCATCTATATTGAAAGAATTCCATTGGGTGTTGTTTTGATTATTTCGCCTTTCAATTATCCATTTTTCTTGTCATTTTCTGCTGTTGTGGGTGCAATTGCTGGTGGTAATGCAGTAGTTTTGAAGCAATCGGAATTGACCCCTAATTTCTCAAGATTGTTCAGTGAGATCTTGACCAAAGCTTTGGATAAGGATATCTTTTTGGCCGTCAATGGTGGTATCCCAGAAACTACCGAGTTATTGAACCAGAAATTTGATAAAATTATGTACACCGGTAACAACACCGTGGGTACGATTGTTGCTAAAAAGGCAGCAGAAACTTTGACTCCAGTTATTTTAGAATTGGGTGGTAAATCCCCTGCCTTTATTTTAGATGATGTTCAAGATAAAGATATAGAAATTATTGCTAGAAGAATTGCTTGGGGTAGATTTACTAATGCCGGTCAAACCTGTGTTGCTGTTGATTATGTTTTGGTTCCTAACAAACTCCATGACAAGTTTATCGCTGCATTGAAGAAAGTTTTGAATGAAGAATTTTATCCTAAACTTGACAAAACTGATAAAACTTATACACATGTTATCCATGACCGTGCTTTCACTAATTTATCTAAAATAATATCTACCACAAAAGGCAAGATAATTGTTGGAGGTGAAACTGATCCAGAATCAAGATATATTGCACCAACAGTAATTGACAATGTCTCATGGGACGATTCGTCAATGAAAGGTGAAATCTTTGGTCCAATTTTACCAATTTTGACTTATGATAAATTGACTGACTCCCTTAGAGACATTATTAGACATCATGACACCCCTTTAGCTCAATATGTGTTCACTTCTGGTTCTACCTCCCGTAAATATAACAGACAATTGGATCAAATTTTAACAACTATTAGATCAGGTGGTCTTATTGTTAATGATGTGTTGATGCATGTTGCCTTGGTTAATGCTCCATTTGGAGGGGTCGGTCAATCTGGTTACGGATCTTATCATGGTAAGTTTTCATTCAGAAGTTTTACTCATGAAAGAACTACAATGGAACAGAAATTGTGGAACGATTTCATGGTCAAAGTGAGATACCCTCCATACAATTCAAATAAAGATAACTTGGTAAGAGTTTCTCAACAGGGTTACAATGGTAAAGTTTGGTTTAGCAGAACTGGTGACGTTCCTGTTGGTGGTCCAGGTCGTTTCTTTAGTTCTTGGAACTCATTCACTGGTGTCATTGGGTTGCTCACTGAGTTCATTACTAATAAACAATAAAATGTGTGACATTGGGGGTTTATAGTGTTTGTTTTGTTTTGTTTGTATTTTTATATCCAAACGTTGAAAGTTTATTTAATTGGGAAATTAACATTATTGTAGAAGTAGACGGCATCAATCCCTGTATATGTTACACGCAGAAATATTAAGATTATTTATTGATATTAATTATTATTAAGATTACTGATTATTATTAGTATTATGATGCTCCTTTGAAAAGATAAATAAAAAAAAAGAAGAGGTGTAAGAACTTTCCAAGGGACATATATGTCCTTTGTTAAAATTAAATTATATGGAAGTCCTCAACACTAAAAGGAGCAAGTTATAAAGCACTTTCTAAAATGTAAAAAAAAAAAAAAATGTGACGAGATAATTTAAGACACAACAATTAATCTGAAATAAAGGTGACCTCAGTAAACCCGACCCCATCCTCTTTCACTTTTTCATCATTGCCATTATTGATGTCGATTGTAAATTCATTGGCGTACTGGTAGATATAAGGTCTAGCACCAGCTACGCCACTAACAATGTTTTTAACAAACTGAGGAATTTCAGCCATAACATCAACTCTTTCAACCAACTGACTCAAATTACCAGATACACTAGCAACTTGTTTTTCTTTATCTTTGCCATCAATGAAATTGAATTCAATTTTTTGTGGCACATCCCAGCCGCCAACGTCATCAAATTTGGTATCTGAATGAACAACTTGATTATCTATGCTGGCAATCAAAACTTTCTCATTATCGGTAACAATACCAATGTTGACTTTTGTAGTACCATAAGATTTTGGGGTGGTGAATTCCATTTGCACTGCAGAATGATTGGACGATTGAAAGTTCATAAAATTCCATGATTTGGCAGCATGGTGAGGTTTCATCCCTTGTAATGCCATAACAAACATTGTTAATCCGTTGTTGATTTCAATTACCTTATTATCAGCAGTGGTTATGGTACCATTGATCTTACATCTAGGCCAAAAAGCATGTCTCATTGAACCCCATGGTTGTTCAGGATCTTCACCATAAAATGACATACCATCATCACCAAATATAACTCCATCAGTCAATCTTTCCATTTCAAATTCGACAATAGATTCCTTGTTAACCGAACTCTTTAATTTATACACTTTATTATCTGTCAACTCTAAACTCAAATTCTTAGCGTAAAAGTTGCTCTCTTTAATTTCAAAATCTTCTAATTTAGTTGATGTCCATAAATTGATGTTTTTGTCTTTAACATTGTATAATCTAAAAGTGAATTGGGCAGTTGTTGTCAACCCCATGACATTGGAATGAATAATTTGTGCAAACCCAATATTTCCATTGCTCAAATCGGTAAAGTAAAATGTTTGGGTTTCAACGTTGGTGTAATTTGGAGAAAGCCATTCAAAATCTTCCGGTTTAGTAGCACGATAGATAGTTCCGTTGTTGATTTCAAATATTCTTTTGGTGATGGGCTGAATTGCATCTGGTCCATATTCTGGTTCCACTGTCCCTGCAACAGCAGAAAGTCCTGATTGTACCCATTTAAGCATGATTGGTGGTTGATTAAACTTATTGATAAACAAATAAATAAATAAATAAATAAATGCAGTTGGGATAACCTGAAAATGCTTAACAAATGGTTGATTAGAAAGATTTTTTTTTTTTCTAGATATAGCTTTGTTGGTTGTTGTAAGTGATGGAGGAGAAAGAGAAGAACGTTTGTGCGAGTGCGACAAATACCAACAACTATAAATAGGAGACAAAAAAGGATGTGTGTGTGTATGATCAAAGATGTCGTGTGCATATGATAATAATAAGCATATAGTTTCGCCTAGACATAACTGATTGTGCTGTCTGTCTGTACGATATGTTATTGGTTTGTTATAGCTGATGGCAATCTTGACGTCATATGCAAGAAAACTGAACTTTGATGGAAACGTTCGTTAATTGCCAGACTCTGCAAAACCGAGACAAAGATGTTAATTGTAATGAGCCAATTCTTGCGTGAAACAATCTGGTTAGTTTTGTTTCAGCCATGTTTGTAGGAACGACCAAAAATATATTTTGTGTTATATCACTCCGTAAGATCTGAAATCTCACCACCACCAACAAGTACTAGCCATTTTCGTATAGAGGACATCTCGTAGATGTTAAACTTCTGGTGTATCTCTACTGACTACCAGTTTCTAGTAAAAATGCAAAAAACTATATTGAAATCTAATAAAAATACAAACAGAACTATAAATTATACAACCATAGTGTTGGCTCTCGAAAATGATGCATATCTTTGGAATGGGTCGTTTCTTTCCAATTCATATTCTGGGTTTTTGGCTTTGGAGCTACGGGCAAACACACGCTTCCCCCATTTCCATGCTTCTGCTCCCAATAAGAACAATGCAGTGGTACCAACAGCTACACCCCATTCCCAGGTGATTGATTTATGCAAAAACACCTTAGTGTTGATAACTGGGATATAAATGACTGGGAAAACTGTCACAAATCCACCAACAATAGACCAGAACAAAAACTGGTTGGCCCAAAGTTCACTGAAAGGAATAAGCAAAAGAGATTTCTTTGGATCAAGACATTCCCATGCCAAAATAAGTGCCTGCCATGTCATTGAGGCAAATGCGGTGGATCTACCTTCAAATACCAAGGAACAAAGATCTTTGTCAGCATTAGTTGCATTACAATCAACACCCAAGTCTCCATTTCCAGCACCATATACAACAATAACAAAACTCAATAAACAGGTTGCAGCCATAATCACACCGTATCCAAACATATCAATGATAACTTCCCAAGTGAAAATAGTATTGTTTGGTGGCTTTTCTAAAATATCGTCAGAAGCAGCATTTTGAGCAAGACCAATAGCTGGGAACGTACTCGTAACCACTAAAATCCAAAGTACTTCAACTGGACTCAATGGGAAAACAGAATATCCAGTTTCGTCCAAAAATGCTAAACCAATCATCAAATAGAATGCTTGAGCAACATTTTCTGCCAATAATTGTAACACGAATTTTTGGATGTTGGCCGACATTCTTCTACCTTCTTCAATGGCATTCAAAATGGAAGCGAAATTATCATCAGTCAAAACAATGTCAGAAGCATCTTTAGCAACATCTGACCCATTCAATCCCATAGCAATACCAACATCGGCTTTTTTCAAAGATGGAGAATCATTAACGCCATCACCAGTCATAGCAGCAAACTTCTTTCTTCTATGCAAAGCATCAATCATACGAACTTTAGTCTTTGGCGCACATCGGGCAATGACCAATGGCAAAACGGGTAAATTGTCAATTTCGTCGTCACTTAAAGCATCAAAATCATTGGCACTCATAACCATAACTTTAACGACATCTTCGCTATAATGGTACAAATTGTGTGGCAAGATACCAACTTCTTGAGCAATAGCCTTTGCTGTACCTGGGTGATCACCAGTAAGCATGTGAACATTGATACCGGCTCTGTGACACAATTTCACCGATTGAGCAGATTCTTCTCTTGGTGGGTCATAAATACCAATTAAACCTTGGAAAATCAAATGTGATTCAACTTGTTCACGATCGTTCATATCAGCGTCACCAGGCTCTTTGGTTGCAAATGCTAATACTCTTAAACCTTGTGATGATAATGCAGCCACATTTTCTTCAATTAACTTAACGTCATCTGGGGTTAATTTGATCAAAGTTTGTGAATCATAATTGCCTTCGGTCCTTTCACCGTACCAGTAATCACACAACCCCAAAAGTCTCTCGACAGCACCTTTGGTGTAAACTCTAGTCTCGTCACCGTTTTTATAGATTGCGGACATTCTCTTGATTGAAGAGTCAAATGGGAATTCAGCCAAATGTTCATACTCTTGGGCAGCTGATTCACGACCATAATTTAATCTCGTAGTAAAGACTTGAATGGCGATTTCTGTAGCGTCTCCATGAGCTTTCCAAAGTAATTCTCCAGTATCTTCATCTTTTGTTTGGTTGACAGTAGCAATATTTGCCAAAGTGGCAGTCATTAACCACTGGTGCATAGATTCAGGCATTGGATCAGGATACGGTTTATTGAAATCAATTTCTTCGTCAGTTTCTTTAACGAATTTAGGTGAATAAGGGGCAAATCTAACATCTCCAGCAGTAGGATTATATGGTTCATTGGAATTTTGCACGTCTAACGTACCAACATTTGGTAACCAAACTTTTTTGGCAATCATTTTTCCTTGCGTCAAAGTACCGGTTTTATCAGAGCAAATGTCATTAATACCACCCAACGCTTCCAAGGAATCAAATTTTCTAACAATGACGTTTTTCGTTACCATGACTTGTGCCCCAACCGCCATTGTAATTGTCAAAACAAGAATAAGTGCAGAGGGTATCATTGAAAGTGCAACACAGATGGCATATATGGCTACCTCCTTATTAACGTGGAACTTTTGAGATCCCATGACAATAATGGCGAAAACTACTGCAACGCAGAATAAAAAGATGGCTAACCAAGATAACTTTCTTTGCAATGGGGTACCGACAGTGACACCCAAGATGTTACCAACAACATCATAAATAGTACCAGCGGCAGCTTGACCATATTCTCTCTTTTGTGGTTTTCTGTCGTTTGACTTATCGACTTTTCTAATCAAGCCAGAGTTTCCTTTCAAGGATTGAGCAATGGCACCTATTTCTGTGTTCAATCCAGTTGCAAAAACAATACCGGAACCTCTTCCTTTGGAAACAATTGAAGACGAGTAGACCAAATTCAATCGATCACCGACTGGCACTGGCACAGAATAATCACTATAGACAACTTCAAAATTTTTGGCAACCGGTAATGATTCTCCAGTCAATAATGCCTCGTCGGTCTCTAAATTCATACAGTCAACTAATCTAAGATCAGCAGGCACAGTATCACCAACTTTGATGTGGACAATGTCACCAGGGACAACCTCTTCTGCTGGAATAGTAAAATCGTCACCATTTCTAGTAACTCTCGCAGTTGGGGAACTCAAATTCTTCAATGAACCCATGGTTTTTTCAGCTTTGACTTCTTGAACGAACCCCACTGATATGTTAAGAAACACCACAAATGCAATAACACCACCAGATATCCAATCTTTAATAGCAAGGGCAATGATCATACTGATGATTAATACCAAAATCATGGCATTGAAAACTTGATGAGCAAGAATTTTGGTGTAGGATATTTTGTCGTCGTCACCCAAGTTGTTTGGTCCATATGATTGTATTCGATTTTCAGCTTCGTGTGTTCCTAAACCATCAACAATTGAGGTATCGAATTCTTGGGCAACTTCATCGATGGTTAATCTGTATGCTTGAAATGATGCGTTTGGATCTCTTGATGGCGCTGATCTGTCAGATTCTGACAAATCGGAGTTAGCAGCTTCTTTGGTATCGCCTGAGGCGTAGTTGGAATTCTCTTTACTCAGCGACATTTATATTGTTATCATAAATAGAAGATTTCAAAATCAATACCAAATTAATTGAAAGAAAAAATAATGTTAACAAATTGCAAGGGGGGTGGTTCAGATTAAATAAACAAAAGTAAAACGATAGCAATAATTCTGATTGAGTTTCCCTAAATTAATAATTATCTTGCAGAATGAAGTAAAAGTATGCAGAATATATTGGCAGTTTATAATTTGGGGCCAAAAAAGTATTTATAAAAATAAACTATTTATATCATTAATCGAATAAGATAACAAATAGAGGGGAATTGCATCCCTATTTATATTTTCATGATAAATCTTATCTAATGAACAGATACACCCGCATCTATTTGCCAAAGTATTTGTGCATCTTGAATTTTCCATCTATGATTCATGCATCCTAAATTGTGGTGTGTTGGGTTTTTCTTTTTTTTTTTTTTCTTATTTCTTATTTTGCTACATTATGGACTTTTGGTAGGCTTTTTTTTTCTTAGCCTTTGTCGTTTTCACTATTAATGTACTCCCTCACCCATACATTATCTTTTATTTTTTCTTGGTTGCAATTTCTGCATGATGGATTATTGTTGTTGTTCTCGTTGTACATTTATCTATATGGTGCGATGGGCGGACAAGGCCAACAACTGGTGGGAGAAAATTAAGCTTCTATGGAGATATAAAAACGGTTCCATATCTATAGATAAGGTTATTATTCCGAGAACTCTTACTAATTTGGCAAGGCGATTCTTTTGGGGATGTGGTTGCATTGGAATAAATTGCTTTTTTTACTCCGGTTGTGACTACTTATCGGGTAGAGGGGTCAGATTCATTATATATTGTAGAATTGGCTTTTTTCTTTTCACTAGATGGAGATTTCTAGTTTATTTTTTTTTTTTTTTTTTGCAATTTCGTTAGTTACAAATTACAACTGTTACTGCAATCGTTCAACCATTCAGAACAACATGATTTCAACAAAATCTTGATGTCTAACTTCTGTTAGTGGTATAATATCAAAGCGTGAGTGTTGTTGCTATGCTTGAGGTTTGTGTTATCAGTATAGTCCCCAAATACATTTGTTGATTCCATGCCACTTTTTTATATATATGTAATTTTGCATTTTTGCTCATTCTATTTTTTTTTTCTTGGTTTGAATTGGTGGTGATGATATTGTCTTATTTTTTTTTTCTTGTCAAAAGCTTACTTTTTGTAGATTGATTTATTGCTACCTCGGTTAGATGGCAATAGTAAATACGTCTAGCATGAATCTGACAAGCAAGTCTGGACTCAATTGTTTAAGGTTATTCCGCTTGTAATATTTCAGGATATCGAATGATGTCTCGGACCTGTAAAGTGGTGGTATTGTTATTCTCTCAGCCCAATATTTGCGACAGAAACCCATCAATATCTTTTCTTAATTAGTTGTTCCCAGCGCCTTGTTGGACCTGGCTGTAACACTGATAATTACTGAGCCTTGTTTGCAAGTATAAGTATTTATGACAGATACAGGTGTGGTGGAGTAGAGACCATAAGAAGACCGGTCATAATTTCACCAAGAAAAACGTGACTTTCCTTACTTTTTTTTTTCTTGTCATTAACAATTTAGAATGTCGCTGTTTTAGAGATTGATGCAAATTCAATTTCGTAAACTACACAAAAACATGTCAATTCAAACGAAAGTACTAATTGCCAGTTTGTTGTGTTGATAAGCTAAAATCTACATACCGGATTAACCATTTGATGGGATTATTTAGGATGAGGTGTGGGGTAGTTAGGGCGGAATAATTTGCATCATGTTTACTACCCTTTTCTCTTTTTTGTTGTCAATGGTAAAATTGGTCTTTTTACGAGTAGTAATGACACTGGTTGAGTCAAAGCGTAAGTGTAAACTTGACCCGTCAGTGTCAGAAAGTTTGTTTCTCTGCATAAGCACAGCCTTGTGGTTAGTTATAAATGGTATTACCTTCACCTCAGGATAGACGCTTGTCATTGATATACCTGACAATTGTCGTATTTTTATTATCCTCTGAATTAGGATAAGTGATTAGTCTTGTTCTATTTGATTGATACGAAGAATACTTTCTGATCGTGTTGGGTAGTGGGAGGCGAACAATCGGTGCGTTGGAAAAAAAATCAGACAAAAAAAAAAAAATACTTCGGTTTCATCGAATACTATATAATAATTCACTAGTCATCCTGCAAACTATGGCAACTGAAGGAGATCAAGAAATAATTGACTTTATAGATCAAGGAAACTATACCTATGCACAGTCCTTAATCACCAAAAAACTTGCCAAATTTCCTCAAAAGTTACTTTATCATGTTTTACAGAATGAAATACATCTCAAGATTGGTCGACGAGAGTTAGCAATTAATAAGAATTTAGAATTGTTGAATAAATATCCCAATGACCCTTTAACAATTGATAGATTGAGTGATTTTTTTAGTAGAATGGAGATGGAAAAAGAATCGAGTTTAGTTTATGAAAATGCAATCAAAAAGTACCCTATATCCACGGAAACTTTATGTTTGAGTTGGTTTGAGAAGTCAATTGAAAAGTGTGATTTCAAGTTATTCAACCGCATTTTCATGTATTTGAATAAAACCGGAAAGTCAAGACTACACACACTATGGTACGCATTCAGTTTCCATTTGTTATTGCAAGAAGGTGAAAACGACAAGGCAAACTTGTACACTTTGTTGGGTAAAAAACTAATGGAGGGTTTACAACCATTTGAAAACACACAAGAAATCTACGTATGCACGTTGTTTCTAAACTTTAAAGAAATTGAGCAAGTATTGCATGGAGTCACCATGCCATTGGATCTTGAGTTGAAGCTTTTGTATATGAAAGTGATGAAAGAGAATAGGAATTTTGAAGCATTACATGCGTATACTGAGAAATTGCTTTTTGAGGAAAAGTTTGATGATTTTGACACTTGGAAATTGTGGATTTTGTCAGGTAAAGAGATTGGTAGATCGTTTGAAGAATTGGATCAAAAAATAACTCTGCCAACAAGAAATATATCGTTGCTAAAAATCGAGTTGGATATATTGTTTTCCAAGAATATTGAAACCAGCGTCGAGAATTACTATAAGAAGTTTAACACTAAATTGTGTTGTTATCCTGACCTTTCTCAGTACGAGCTACCAACTGCTTTTATTGGTGGTCTTAAAAACACAGTTCTGAATAATGACAACTTAATTACAGTGGTAAACAACAGAAAGTTTGTTAATCAAACAGATAATTGGGATATTTATGAAAAGTTTTCAGCAAAAGAAGGAGCTGAATACGATAGCAATCCAGTTAATGAATTGACGTTGCGAACAATTGTTTCGGATTTGGATTCTTCTCCTCAAAACATAATTAAAAATATTGCCATTATTAAACATTTACTAGAACAAGACAAGTACAACTATAAATTGAAATTGTGGTTAATGAAGCTTTACTCGCAATTAAATACAAACGATTTGATTTTCCCTGTTTACAACGGACTAAAGATCAGAATGACCCAACATGAGACATTGAATTATTATCTAACAACTACTAACCCTTCGAAAATCAATCTTGATGCGTGGGTTGATATTTTTAGATTTTATCTTACGTCCAAACAAGAAATGAAGGAGAGCATTATTCAAGGGTTTGATAATGGGGTGTTTAATAAACTTCAAGGGTTTATTAATTTCTCCAAACGTTTGCAAAATTCTGTTTCTTTAAATTTCACTATTGCTAAAATTCTCCAAATGTCAACAATTCTTGGTACTGATGGCTACTTGAATTACTTCATTCATTATTTAAAAACTAACGAAGCCTTGGTTATTTCTGACTACACTGACAATCGTGACTTCAAGTCAGAATGGAATGGGTTAAAAAAAATAGATTCCATTTCTGTTCCTGTAAACGATAGTGCTACAAAATTGAAACTCTTGGTTTATTCAATAATATTCGAGGATCAAGACGCAAGCAAATTATTGAAGCTTTTCAACAAAATTATTTCTAACGCAAAGTTCTCTGCATTTGACAGTTTGCTATATAAATTATACTTTAATTTGTTGAAGATTGCAAAAACTAAATTGAATCCACAAGAAACACAGTCTTTGTACAACTATTTACAGAAGAATTTGAAAGTTGATAAGTTGAAAATATTGGTACCAGAGAATTTATTATCTGGGGAATTGACACGAAATTTGGCCAATCTTGTCGAGTTTATTAAAATCGTTAAACTTCTTGCCAAAAGACATTCGTCGTCGTATATGAATCAATTGGTGAACCTTGTGAAGCCATTGGCCAAAGAATTCAAAGACTTAAAGCTAGTGCAACTGCAACATGAGCTTATTGATGCAATGGATTTTGATCTACCATTTGCAATAGATATTTCTCAAGCCAAACTCGAAATCAAAAATTCTATTGAAGATTGTACTGTCGCCTTACTTAATAGCCTATAGATTTTTCTTTATAGTTATTCCTAGGCTAGCAGTCATTTGATTAATAGTATTCAATGCTTGGGATAATAAATATTTTCTGTACTGCAAATCGGATTGTTTGGAGTTGACTCTAAATTCGTCACGTAGGAATTTCATCAAATCTTGACGTTCATGAGTTTTGTATATTTCTCGACACAACTCGCGGTATATTGATATGACTCTGCTTCTGAATAAAAATTCTTCTAATGGCAAGGCATTTTTGATAGTGCTATTTGTAGCAAATGCTCGACCGAATAGCATGGATGAAAAAGGTGTTTTTAGGAAGTAAAAGACTCATCCCCAATGCTTTGCAAAAAAAAAAAAAAAAAAGAGGTTCAGATGCTTTTGATGGCTGGTTATTTTTGTGCATTGCACTACTACTATTTACTACTTACTCAACAGGACTCCAGACAATAGTTGTCGTGTTTGTATTAATAGGTATTTCGACCTTTCTAATCTCCAACTCGGTTGGCTTGTCAAAGATAGCGTCCAAGTGTTCTCTTAAACGGGAGCAATTTATAAAAAACTCTTCGATGGACTGAACTGGTGAAAACTTTAATATATCTTGTGCGGTCAGAATCACGCTTAGGGTATTTTCAGAATTCAATACGGTGTTTTCATCTGCATCAACATCAGCAAGAATCCACTCAAGATCCCGAATAATTGGGTCCTTGGGTGTATTTGATTTGGGGTCCATTTCTTTCCCTGAAAGGTACATCCAATCATCGGGAATGCAACCAATTATTTTACATTTCACCATATATGTCTTGTTGTCAAGAGTCGTGTCCAATTGTTTCAATTCTGGGATAGTGTAGATCTTATCTTCCTCTGGAGACCCAACTGTTGAACTGTTGCAGAAATCAAAATCGTCATGTTCTATATCGGGAACCAAATCTAGGGGTGGAGAGGAGTTCGTAGTGCTTGGATTGGGTGGGTGACTGTGCTTTGAACTAGGGGATGAATTGTTGGTCTTTGTGTCTATGTGGGATGATTCAACATCCACCTGCAGTGTATTATCTGTGTCTTTTGAAGAAGGATCTGCTGGAGACAAAAGCTTTTGGGGAACAATCTTAGGAGCCAAGTGGGAGACTTTTGAAAAGTATTCTTTATGGGACATAATATTTCGAAACAAGTCGTCGGCAATTAGTTTCTCTTTGCTGTCCAAATATTCATAGTCAAGAACCTCGTGGTCATATGAATATGGCTCAAGAAATCCTTGGTATAGTCTGTTTTTTAAGGTCATTACAACAACCAAGAGTTTGTCATGTACATCAAGAGCTCCACCGCCTGAAAGATACTGTTCTTTAAGGTTGTACTCTTCCCCAAACACATCTAGGTGACTATTTTGGATCCTTTCTAGTGCTTCTATATATACCGGTAGAGTGAGGACTTCGTTTCTTTCAAGCAACAATCCACCGTTATAGTATTCTTGGTTTCGGCAAACTTGACGATGTGATGTGAAATCAGTGACATCCATACCTATATATTCCCTCGTTCGAGGATAGAATCTTAAAACCAATCCACAAAACCGCACTTTCTCTGAGTCATCATTGCTCTCCAAAAAAGAAAAATCTTTGATTTTGGTAAGATATGGAACCATTTTGTACTAGAGCCTTGTATGAATGACTATTGTTTTCTTTGAACAGTAGAGTTAAAAGTTGACAAGTATTAAAAAAAAAAAATTTTGCGTGCCACGCGCCTTATTTTTGTTTGTTTGAGTGCTTATGTTGTTGACAACATACCCTTATTTAGTTTCTATTGCAAATTTACATTTCTCCTGAATAACGAAAGAGGCATATTTATGATGTGTCTGGGATCGCTACAGTTTCTCTTTAAAAATATTTTAAATGTGTACTTGTGTGTTTTCTCCTGATGGTCAGTTTTTCCAAGATTGGACGAGGACTTATCGCCTTCTTATATACTAAATTCTATGAATCACAGTCATACTTCAAAGAAAAATAGGCTGGTTCGTACTAAAATGTGGAGTTGGCATAGAAAATCTTTATTATAGTTCAAATGTATAGCTGTTGTTAGGTCTTGGTCACGTGAACAGTAGTGTACTGACGTTTTTAACTGGCTCCGGTGAGCGGCTCCGGTGAACGGCTCCGTGGCATCACTAGTGTTAATGGTTTGAGTGCCAATCTTGAAATAGTAAATTTGACTATTAGAAATGCATAGACAATCATCCAGCAAGAGGGTGACTTTGTTGTTTTTTGCCACCATATGTTGAGTAAGATCGTTCATTTATTCCTTCTGTCGTATTTTTTTTTTTGTTTTTTACCAGTGGACTTATCGCAGTATAGGTACAATAAAAATAAGGTACCCCCATTTTTGGTGT
The DNA here is from genome assembly GCF_000026945.1 of Candida dubliniensis CD36. Taxonomy (NCBI): domain Eukaryota; kingdom Fungi; phylum Ascomycota; class Pichiomycetes; order Serinales; family Debaryomycetaceae; genus Candida; species Candida dubliniensis. The sequence goes on along the minus strand of NC_012860.1, from coordinate 62,783 downwards.
AAGCTCATCTCAGGAAAATATATATCCTTAGAACAACAATTCTCTTCAATTTAGTGGTAATGCATATTTGCTATCTTTGATTGCGTGACAACATGGGTAGATCTTCTACAAGCACTTTACAATCAGGCAAGAGTAATGATCCCGATTACGCCATAACTTGGGTGATTCTATTTGCAACTTCAACCGTTGTTAAGATAATCGTGAATGTTTTAGCATTTTCTCTGTATCGCCTGTTTAGTTTTAGTCTACCAATGTGTTGCTTCAAATTACGTGCAGTCAAAATAGGTACCATTCAAATCTGATACACGGTTATAGTTTTGATCGACAGTGTTAGCAGTCATTTATCTATTTCATCAGACAGTCGAAGGTCGTTAGCAATTAGTAGAATGCTGAGGATCTCTTCGCAACGAGGAGAGTTGTTCAACGAATATGGGTGTGGCGTGTGTGTTTGGCCAAACGCGTTTGTTTGTTGAATTGAGAAGGACCACGTTCGGAATTAACCCATGACCCAACTTTGGGTGTGTGTCTTGCCAAGAGGGAGACAAAAAAAAAAAGTCAAAATACCGATATCTGCGAAGCCTCAGTTAAATTTTTTTTTTTTTTTATAGTATACAATTTCATATATAAACCATTACACATTTCCACAATTCATTTTGGGTTTTTCATCCCTTCTTTTTTTTTCAATCATTCAATAATTTTTATATTATTTTTTTTTTACTTTTATTTGGTTTTCAATACTGGAGAATTAATCATTTACTAATCCAATCACATATCATTACACGGACAATATGCAATACAAACTGAGTGGAGCTACCTCGAAATTATCTCAAGTTGAAATAATACCTGCCAAAACTGATGTTGGTGCTTTGGCTAACAGAATAAATCTTGAAACCAGATCCTTGCACGATAGAGCAGACAAGACGGTTACCTTAAAATTTGCCATTGCTATAAGAAATTACAAGGTTTATCGTCAAGGTTTGCAAGCTTTCTATCATGTATTTGCTTCTATTGAAAAGGCCTTGTACAGACAGCTTGAAAAGAAAGACGAGTGGAGTGAGATGTTGGAGCAAGTTTGGAAACCGGAGATTGCTAGAGCTGGTAAAGCCGAACAAGACTTGTTATTTTTCTATGATGACAACAAGGAAAAATTCATCAAGCCTATCATGCCAGCACAAATTGAATTCTGTAAACACATTTTGGAAGTTACTGAAGAAAAACCATACTTGTTGTTTGCCTACTTGCATGTGATGTACTTGGCTTTATTTGCTGGTGGTAGAATAATGAGATCATCGGTCCTCAAAGCTACTGGTATGTACCCACAAAGAGATGGTTTATCCCATGAAGACGTGGTGAGAATGGGGACTAATTTTTTCACATTTGATGTTCCTGATGAAGATTTATTGAGATTGACATACAAAAGAGATTACGAATTAGTCACAAGAAATGGTTTGACCGAAGAACAAAAGTTGGAAATCATTGAAGAATCAAAATACATTTTCGAACATGACGTTAAATGTGTGGCTGAATTAGAAAAACACAACATGGACAAACTTTCTGGTAGTTGGACATATTTCTTAGTGACAAGAGGTTACTATGCTGCTTTAGTACTTCTCTCTTTATTGGCATTGCTCTATTTGAGAAGAGTTGTCAATAAATTAACCTAAAAAAAAAAAATTACTTATGAAAAATTATGTATATTAATTTAGATAATACAAATATATACCTTTTTATTGTGCAATATCTTCTGTATGCTCCATTTCTTCATTGGTCTCTTCTTCTTGCTCCTCCTCTTCTTGCTCCTCTTCTTCAAGTTCATATTCATCGGAATGGCTGTCGTCTTCGTCTTCGTCAGAAGAATTGTCTGGGTTATATTGCTTGTTTAATTCATTGCTAACCCCTTCTGGATGGTCCTCTATCCATTTTTCCACCCAAGAGCTTATTCGATCAACATTTTCGTCCATTTCTTCAGCTGTGTCGGAGCGCAACTCAATCACTATATCAGGAATATAGCTTTCCTTTGCTTCTTGTAATATCACCTCCATGATCTCACAGTCTAAGTTTTCTTGTAATTTTAGATCATTATATTTTCTAGTTTTCAATCGATCAAACAAGTTGGAATTGTCGGTACGCAATACAATTACCAAATCAATTAGTCTTTCTGGAAAAATATCACAACAATGCCAGTCAACAACTACACCCCCTTTTTCCAAATCAGGCTCTAATGAGTCTAACAATTTGTCTTCGTCTACTATCGACGTATCTAACTTGGCATCATAAGATTCAATGCAATCTCTTTCCTTTGCTACTTCACTGATATTGAAATGCTTAAAGTCAATTGTCGTTTCTTTACCAAGGGTTTGATTGAGTTGAGAAACCAAACTCAGAGAATGCGATGATTTCCCACAGCCAGGTGTACCTGTTATAATAATGTTAGGTGTATATCTTCTTGACATGGTTACGGTGATGAGATGTGAAATTAGAGGTTGGGCTTTTTCTGTTGTCTGATAAAAAATCTAGAAGTTTTTTTTTTTTTTTGTTTGGGAGATTTCCCTCTTTCTCTCTGTCGTTGCAAGAATTTTTTTTTTTTTTTCTTTTCCTGTTTTGTTCTTTGTTGGGAATTCAGCAACTAATACACAGCAAACATGGTGTCATCTACGCTACCGCCAGAAGAAGGATTAGGTAAATATGGAATGCAAGGGTTGACTTCATTGGTTAAAATGGAACAGTCCGATATTACCAATTTTGCCCTTGGCCAGGACATAAGTAAATGTGGTTTGGACTTGACTAAGGATTCCGAGATTTTAAAGAACTTATCGTCGCCATGGGCAGAGACTTCCCGGTCTGAAGTGGAGCCTTACTACAATTTACCGAAAAGCATAAGAGCGTCTAGCATAAATCCACCTCCGGGACCTTGTGATGGCAAGATTCAGAATTTCACTGATGAAACATTGTTCTATATATTTTACATGAAACCAAGAGATACATTGCAAGAATACGCTGCCAGAGAGTTGGTTGCACGAAATTGGAGATATCACAAGGGCATACAAGTTTGGTTAACAAAAGATAGTAATGTGGAGCCGGTCTTGATCAATCCTGATGTCGAAAAAGGTGTCTACATTTTTTTTGATCCTCACAACTGGGAAAAGATAAAGAAAGAATTTGTATTGCATTACAGTCTAGTTCAGGCCTAATCTTTTGTGTATGTAACTTTATCTACCTTAACTTCTCCATCAATTTGGGTGTAAATATACAAGATGCATGTTGAGCCATGCGTGTCAAGCAAGCAAAATGAAGGGATATTCGAGTTTATATCACTCACTTCTTGTAAACTTTGTTTGAAGTCCAGAACAGACGTGCTAGTGTCGTTTTCTGCTTTAGATTCCGGATCTTTGGTCTCCTTAGTGTTGCTGTCATGGTTTTCTGGGTTATCTTCGTTCTCCTCTACTCCTTTGTTTGACTTTTCACGATCGTCTTTGCTCGTGTCTTCCTCTTGTTCCTCCTCTTCTTCTTCATCATCATTTTCTGGCCAGTCAAAGCCAAATGCACCTGTGGCACTTCCAGGGTTTATAAAAAACTTGCCATCCAAAGTATACGCTTCAACCTTGTGGGTGCTTCCCCAAATCAACACGTCCACATCTAATTCTCTAGCAAATGCCGATAATGCTAGCGGGTCACCTCTTGGCATTACTTGAAACCCGTTTGTGTATCCTATTTTCAAATTATCGTGAACAAATCTATTGTATAGTGGGATATTGCTATTCTTATTTAGCAAAGACAATTGTTGGGACAAAACAACAGGATTATCAAATTCACCTTTAACCAAATTAAACTGTGGAGATATATTGGTTAAGAACTGTAATATTGTAGAGGAATTTGTGATGTTGCCTAAACATATCACTTGGTTTATTTTGCTATTACTGGGTGTATTGTTTGGTTGAGGAGCTAATAGTTTGCGAAACTTGCTGGGCAAATCAACTGCTCGTTCAGGAACAAAAATATCACCAATTGCAAGTGTCAACATGGTCTTTGTAGGAAGGTGGATGTTGTACTAAGATTGATAATCGGATTGCCCTGGTGGTTTGTTTTTTTTTTGGTCAATGCCATTTTTTTTGGGGGGGTCTCGGTTTTCGCTAAAAAGAATTGTTTATTATTACAAAATCTACACAGTTGGGCAAGCTAATGGTCACTAGTGATCTTTTCCAATACTTGAGGGTAATTTCTAAAGATATCGTCAAATCTGTTTCTATTTGTCATTTGGAAGATTTCTGGGTCTTTGGCTAAGGCAACAAAGAAAGTTGCAGTACCACTTTCAATTACTGTTAATGAGATACGATTGATTTGGCCAGCAATTAAAAATGCAAAGGCGATAACTGGAGCATAAAATGCACCGCCAGAATTGTAGTCTGGCTTGGTGAACTTCAAGTACAAGAAAGCTAATAGCGCAACCAAATAAGCCACAAACAAAGAGTACAAGTTCAAGGCGGTGTTGATAAACATATCATTGATCAATGCATCCATTCCTTTGAAACGAATCAAATCAAATGTATCCTTAGCCGATTTGATATAGCTTTTCCCATACAACGCAACATAACAGTAAGCGTATTTGTTGAAATAACGAACCAACCAATCAATAAACCCGACAAAGAAATCCAAAACAATCATACCACAAACACCCCAGCCATTCCCGTCAGCAGCAAAGTTGGATCTAAGAATCGAAATAAACTGTCTCAATAGTTGAATCAATGACACAATCAATGACCCAAAAGTAATTGATCCAAAACAATAAGTCAATGCACGTTTCAATGAGGATAATGCTGGATGTTTGGGGGCACCTTGATCGGAATTTGCCAAATAGTACCAAGTACCATAAATTCCTGCAATAACCACATGGATGACGTTTCTAATCACTTCGGAAATATAGTAGCCAGCAAAGAAAACAAACACCAACACACCAATTAACTTGCCCTTGGAGCAACTGCCTCCACCAACTGAACACGCTTCATTATTGCTGTTGGGGTCGTATTTCACATATGTTGCAACAATAACAACACTGAACAAAGCACTAAAGGCAGCACTGAAAATAAGACCAATAAACGAAGCAATTAAAGTCGAAGGATACATTTTTATGACATCAATGACAATGGTTAATATGGTAGCACTCAATGGGATTCTGTGACGGGACGACCAATAGCACCAGGCACCAAACAATGCAAAGATAAGAAACACAATTGCAGCCGAGTAGTATTTTTCCACAAAATAAAAGATGGCGGTCCCGATACCTAAAACGACATTCAAAATAACACCGGTCACAATAAACGCCTTAGGCGCTAATCTGGCAAATACAATTATTGCAGCAGAGAGGATGAATGCCATCACTATAATAAAAGCAAACAAAATGATTGTGTTCGTGTTCAATGTAAAAGTATTTCCTGAGCCGTAAATTGACCCTCCTTGGAAACCATACGTGGACCTTAACGCATTCAATGTGATACCTGCCACGGCTATAAACCCAGCGACTACTAACCAAAAAAATATTGCAAAGGGCCAATCGTTGAATTTGGGTTTTTCAACTTTGAAACTGTCATCGAAGTTTTGTGATGGGGTTGGTTTTTCATAGTAACCAAAATCTTGCTGGCGCTCCATATCTGGGCGGACATGGTAGGTATCATCCTGATGTTGCTGGTATTGAGGATTGTTTGGAGGTGGGTAACTGGGCGGTGGATAGTCACTCATATTCTAATGCAATTGAAACAGTCTTGAATGAAAGAGAAGGAAACTAAGGGGTGTGGTTCTTTTTATTTTTTTTTTTTTGGTTTTTAATCTCCCATGTTTTTCTATAGTAGCAACATCAGTTTTGTGTCCTGAAATGGGGCTGGAGCTAAAAATACAGAAGTGAAATTTCAAGTTTTGTAACAGTATGTGTCCAAGGCAAAAAAAAAAATTAAAAGCAACTATAATTTTTTTGGAACACCGCAAGATGAGGTTAGAATCCGAGGAGGTGGCAGATAATGACCAATTAAGTAACAGCTTGGGCATAAGGATAGCATGCTCTTTTGGTTGGTTGTATTGGTGTAATAAGTGTAGATGGTTTATGAACAAATTTCTCTGAACTTGGATGACATTATTCTTTTTTGAATATATTTTTGCAGAAAACTTGTATTAAAAAAATACAACAGTTTCAATATTTTGTGTGGAAAGAAATATTACTCTAAAGGACACTGATAATACAAAAGGGTAATACCAACTACTGCATTGAACGTCCAAACATCTATCTTGAACATCAAAATGACATCATCAGTAGAAAGCGTGATGATTTATAATATGTGTTTTATAAAGGGGTGAAAAATTTCAAAACCCGCAAGAAGCTCTTATGGCCAAGTTGGTAAGGCACCTCACTAGTAATGAGGAGATTGTAGGTTCGAATCCTGCTGAGAGCATTTATTTTTTGGTACTTTTGTACCAAAAGTTAGGCCAACCTGAACACTGCTAAAGGCTTCTTAGACCAGACTACTATTACGGAGTGACTCTCGTTATAGCTTTGACCCAACCATACTCTGGTCGTGTGCAATTGATGAAATCGATGTTTCAATCCGATTTGTAAACAAAACACATACTCTAACCAACAGAAAAAAAAAAGGAAACCAATCTTCTGATCTGTCCTTACTTTTTTTTTTTTTGTCTTTTGAATAATTTACCCCATTCAAAACCTTATATATATATATTATTTTCAGTTCATGTATACCCATTCTAACTATTATCGATGGTATCTGATAAATTAACGTTACTTCGGCAGTTTTCCGAAGAGGATGAGTTATTTGGTGACATTGAAGGAATAGATTACCAGGATGGAGAAACACTCAAAGTTAACAAGTTTTCTCTCCTGCTGCTGGTACTGTCGCCGCTGTTTGCCATAACAGGACAGTCACCAAATACGAGGACGGTGAATGGGAAAAGAATAACACGAGAAACGTTGAGTGAATATAGTGAGGAGAATGAGACTGATCTCACATCGGAATTTTCAGATCAAGAATTTGAGTGGGAAGGATTTAATAAGAACCAGAGTATATACCAGCAAATGAATCAACGATTAATAGCCACAAAAGTTGCCAAGCAACGGGAAGCAGAAAGAGAGCAAATGGAATTGATGCAGAAACGACATAAAGATTATGATCCCAATCAAACGTTGCGGTTGAAAGATTTCAATAAGTTGACCAACGAAAATTTGACTCTTTTGGATCAGTTGGATGATGAGAAGACCGTCAACTATGAATATGTTAGAGATGATGTGGAAGATTTTGCGCAAGGGTTTGATAAAGATTTTGAGACCAAATTGCGAATACAACCGTCCATGCCCACACTTCGAAGTAATATACCGACACTAAAGAAGTATAAATCTTATGGAGAGTTTAAATGTGACAATCGAGTGAAACAAAAGTTAGATAGAATTCCATCGTTTTATAACAAGAATCAGCTACTCAGCAAATACAAGGAAACAAAGTCTTATCATCCCCACCACAAGAAAATGGGAACTGTAAGGTGTTTAAATAACAATAGTGACGTGCCTGTTGCATATCCCTCCATCAGCAATATGAAACTTAACAAAGAAAAAAATAGATGGGAAGGAAATGATATTGATTTGATTCGATTTGAAAAACCATCTTTAATAACTCACAAGGAGAACAAACCCAAGAAACGACAGGGAAACATGATTTATGACGAACAGAACCTACGATGGATCAACACTGAAAGCGAACATGATGTCTTTGATGATATACCTGATTTAGCCGTTAAACAGCTACAGTCACCAGTTAGGGGATTGAGTCAATTTACCCAACGCACCACTTCAACAGCGGCAACAGCTACTGCTCCTAGTAAGACCAATGAAGCATATCATCTGGATTTTGAAATCAGCCTGAAACTCGTTGAGAAATTCCAAAAAGAGCAAGCAAAGATTGAAAAGAAAATCAGCCATTGGTTCATTGACACAACCAGTGAGTTTAACACTGACCATTACTGGGAGATCCGCAAAATGATAATTGAAGAGTAGTGGGTGCAGTGCTAGCCAGTCCTCAATCTGGTATGGAGAGCAGTGAGCAAATAGCTTGAATGGTGGTAATAATTGCCCCCCTTTGGTTGAATGATACCAGGTGTGGCACTTTTCTAACCCGCAACAAACAGGGTGAAATCATATGAGCCAGAAACTGTACAGATACTATAGTGGCATGTCTTTCCGTCAGTCACTATTCTAGGAAGGAAGTTTAATCAAAACTAACATTTGCACTAGAGACTATGTGGAATACTGGTAAATGTGCGTCACTGCTGTAGAGGAACTGCCAAGAATGAGACTGAGAAAACGGGAACCTAAGGTCACCAGCCGGCTGGAGGTGTGTGCCCAAGTGGGGGTTGCCATTAGTCCACACACGATATGATTTCATACTACTTCACATCCAATTAAAATAAAGTTAGCACCTCATTTATTTTTTTTTTTTTTTGGCTTAAAGAATTTCACCATTAAATGGTGTCCTTATGTAAAGTGCACTGGTTGCGAAACGGGGCCAATTCTGCCTTGTGTATCTGTTTTACCTTCCTTATACCCCAATTTATTATGTAACATGTAATTTTATGTTTTATGTTTTCCCTTTTGATATTTTCCGATATAATGAAGAAAAATACCACCCTTTCAGAAACTTTTTAAGATTGTACAATATTATGTTTTAAAAATATATGTAAGGATACTTTCAGTGTTCTGTCATTGCCTTCCATTAAGGAAACATGTTTTTGCTGTCGTGTTGCAGTGCTTAAGATATAAATGGTCGTCCTTGTGTTTTTTGTAGAAATGTTTACTAGTGCTACGTAATGTAGTTTTGTTTTGCCTTATCATCTTTAATTGAGCAAAAAAAACACTGTATAGCTTTGATTTTGTTATTAATAGCTAATACCCTATACTTGTCATTTTATCATTATTTTGGCAATAATGATTCACATTTGACTTTGTTGAATATACCACTAGACTCGACTAATCTTTTAGTGGAATATGCTAAGGAAGTTGACGAACGAGTATTGGATCACCAGTAGTGTCCTCGCAATACCGTATTCCAAAAAAAACCAATCAAATATTTCAAGATCCTAAATTAACATTTGGCTTGATATTAAACCATATCAATCAAAATATTTCGTCTAGCATTCCATTGGGCTGATTAGTCACCCTTGAACAACTAATTATAGCCGGTTGATAAGCTTCTCAATGTTTGGATAATCTAAATCATATTCACTTACAATTTGACAAAGATAAAGAGTTGTGTAAAGAAAATACTCGCTATTTTGGTTGTGCTGATTGTAAACTGTTAAACTTGTCCCAACTACAAGAGTATGGTGTTGATTCATACGAACAGTTCCCAAGATTTGTGCAGTTTGAGCATACTGTATTTTCAGCAACCTAGTATATTAGGATTTTGCAAGGGAAAACACACGTGCTAACAAGTATGCCTATTCCGTGTAAAGTTATATTTATGAACGACAAGGGCGAGGATCTTGTATTTGATGTCTTTAAAGAGAAACCAGACAAATTAAGGGACAGCTTCAAGAAATCTAAAATAGATCCAGTTGCTGAATTTGAAAAGTTAACGCAAGGATCTAATGTTTATAAACCAAAACCAATAATAGATATACCCTTGAGTGAATTTGAATATGAAAAGGATTTTGTGCTTGAATCAATAAAGAACTTGGAGGCAAAGTCTGACTCGAATCAACACGAACAATCATATTTGTGATTGTTAAAAAGGTCTATTGTGATTCAAGAATCTCTGGATCCCGGAAACTAGATATTTCAATGAAGCAACTATGACTGTGGGTAATGTGAACCAAGATTCAGGGTGGCATTACGATTGGAGGTTTTTCAATGGGAAACTCAAAGATGGTGCACGAACTGCAATTATATTGGAACGGTTACTTCGTAATTGGTTTAGATTCACTGAAAAGTATGGAATTGTTAGTTGGATTGCCCATGGTCCGTTATTGAGTTGGTACTGGAATGGGGCCATCTTTCCTTACGACAACGATTTAGATATTGAAATGCCAATAAAGCAGTTAGCCAAGTTAGGAGAGTGGTATAATCAAACGTTGGTAGTTGAAGACTTACGAGAAGAATTTGGGAAATATTTGATAGATGTGGGTACTTTTATTCACAACAGGGATATAGCGAATGATGGTAATCACATTGATGCCAGGTTTATTGATGTGGACACGGGTGTTTATATTGATATTACGGGATTGAGTAACGTGGTAGTAAGTAGAGCATCGAAATATAATGGAAGAGATATCCATGATCGTCGAAAACAAATTGACAGATTTGGCGCCAGTTAAATTGTCAATGCTAAATGGGGTCCCTTGCTACATAACCAATCACATTGTTCAGAATCTCAGACGGGAGTACCTCAGTGGAATCACCAATAAACTGTACCAAGATTATATTTTCTCAAACACGCTTAACATTTGGATCCCCACCCTGGTCAAATAACGATTACATTAACAGTAGTGGCAATATCAGCACTTTACAAATGAAATTTCTTATTGATGAAACGACTGATAATCAGAAATGCGTTTGAATAATGATCAGCTGTTGTTGGATTATCAATTGGCTCGAAATGTTAGGAAATGCTATGCCGAAGAACTCAAGTATCCTACAACATTTACCAGTAAAGGTAGAGGAATTGACAACGACGACGTAACAGAGCAGTATAAAGAGTTGCTAGACACCGTGACTTTACATAAACCTTTTAGGGAATCATGAGAGGGTCAATGGTGGGTTAGATACGTCTTATCAAGAGTGCAACCGGGAGATAGATAGTTTCTAAAACATTTCAAGATATTTGTTGGTGTGTCAACCATACCTTAGACTGTCAAGTGATATCAAATACTGTAAAGTCAACCTCACTTCCAGCGCAATTGAATACAATTTGTAGTTAACAATATCCATTTAGACTATTATACGGATACGTAAATATATATTTGAATCACTGTTCTAAAAATTATTTTACATGGTAATTAAACCGAAACCAACAACGATAGAAATACCGATAGTGGCAATCTTGGTCAACAAGTTGACAGAAACAATGCTGGCAGCAGATTTCTTACCACTTGAACCAGATGATGAACTGGAAGAAGAAGATGATGAAGAAGATCCAGAGCCAGAGCCAGAACCAGAACCGGAACCAGAACCAGAACCAGAACCAGAACCAGAAGTAGATTGAGAAGTGTCAGTTCTGACGGTACCAGATACAGTTCCCAATCCTGAAGAACCAGCAGAGGACAAGTAAGCAGAACAGCTGCCAGCAGTTTTAGCACTTTGCAACGAAGCAGAACCACCAAAGTCACAAGCAGATTTACTTTCCTTGTTTTCTTCGTAGTACAAGTTCATGACAAAACTCAATTTATCCTTGCTATGACATGGGGAGTAAGCACCGTAATTACCTTTGGTAGCGTTGGCATTAATACCGCTACAGTCAATCTTGGCACAGATGTAGTCAAACAAATCAGCGTAATCGTCTGAATCAACCTTGTCGTCAACAACACATTTCAATGAGGCACTCATACATTCACACACATCTTTATCTGGGGTTGGTGGCAAGTCAGTAGATGCTTCCCAATTATTAGTGTTGGTTGGACAAGAAGTTCTAGAAATGGAGGAGGCAGATTCGGCAGAAGCCTTAGCGGAGCTTGGGCTAATGCTTTTAATTTCTGATTTATAGTTGGCGTAATCTTGCAAAGTAGAAACAGAATTGTCTTTGACACTGACCAAACCGTATTTGTTTTCTTCTTCAAAGTACATGTAAACAATACCACCAGACCAGACTGGAGTCATTTGGTCACCGAAAATAGTACCGACTTCTGTAAATTTTCTTGGTCTAACTTCGTTACAACCGTATTCGGAAAAGAAGATTGGGATACCCAAGTTTTTGTAGTCGGTGGTAGCAGATTCATAACCAGAAGCTTTGTAGGAAGAGTCTCCACACCATTCGTACATGTTCATACCAAAGAAATCGGCAGCTTTATCGTCATCACCACAGGCAAAGTATTCGGCTAATGAAACTCTAATGGCGGAATCATCATTGGCAGAGTAACCAACTGGGATCTTTCTGTAACCTTTGCTTTTGATATAAGCCTTGGTGTCTCTGATAGCAGCCTTGACGAAAGCAGAAGCGTCAGTGTTTGATTTCTTGTTGGTGACTTCGTTACCGGCAAAGAAACCCAAAATGTTAGTGTAGTTGTGGAACAAGTCGACAACTGAAGTGTATCTTTCGAAAAGATCCAAATCCCAGGATGGATCGTTTCTGTTGATGGATTCGTCTGGTTGAGACAAATCTGCAATGACGTAAATACCAGCATCTTGCAACATTTGCATACATTCGGTATGGTCTTGACTGGTGTCTAAAGCATAAACTCTGATGACGTTGGTGTCAACAGCTTCCAAGTAAGGAATATCTCTTTTACAGTGTTCTGGATTAGCTAATGGATCAACAAATGAATCATTGGAGTCCAAGTTATTTTGTTGGTAAGCAATACCTTTGATGAAAAATTGGGATCCGTTGTTGGAGTAGAAGAATTTGTTACCAACAATTTCAATAGCAGGCAAATCTTCGGCAGCCACGGATGAAACGAATGAAGCAGCAGCCAAGATAGATGGGAATAAAGATTTCAACAACATAGCGATCGAATGTGTATAGTTTCTTTGACGATTATTCCTTGAATTTCTTGGGAAGAAGGAAGTATTAAACGAAAAACGGATGAATGTCAAGAAAAAAAAAAATAGGTAAGGGGACAAGCCAAGAAACAAGAAAAAAAAAGTAAGATGAAGAAGAAAAAAAAAAAATCAGTTCTTGATTTGGACTAATTGTTGATTAAATATGAAACAGAGATTCGATGAAAGAGAAAAAGAAAAAATAGTATTGAGGGATACACAAAAGTAAATGTCAATAATTTCGCCATTTATTACTGTACAATTATGCTGCTGGTGTTGTTGTTGGCTGTGCCCATTTTAAAATATTTTGGAGAAAATGGAAAATGGAAAAATTTTTTTTAACCCAAATTGGTTTTTTCGTTTGTCGGCTAAAATTAAAGCAAAACAAATGAGAAAAAATTTCGTGTCATGTTTAGCAAAAAAAAAAATAGTACGACAATGTGATTGGAAGAACTACTTTTTTCCTTTGTTTGCTCGTCTGTTAATCGGACCTAGACTCGTGTTGAGGGAATAGTACTACCACTTGGTATCTTGCTAATTCTCAAGATTTGCACCAACCTACAAGCTTACTGCGACGTACCATTTGGTATCACTACAAGGCTGGTACCCCGCCAGCATAGTTTAAGCCAAATGGATATTACTTTTTTCTCTTCCCTGTTAAAATATTTCAGCATAATTCAAACAAGGCTTTTTTTGTATCCGCCAAGACAAAGATATTGCCATTCACTTTGGCTCTCCCCTCACCAATAACGTAGCCATTACAGATTATAAGGCCTACGATCATGTTGAAAGGTATTTATATAGCTTGTCGCTGTCTGTCATCATTGGTTTCTATTTTTTTCAATATAACCAGTTTAGGCGTTTTCATAAACACTGTCACAACAACGCTTTGTGATAATACTGCATAGTATTGGTCTATGTTTTGTGTGCCGGAACAATACATTTACACAAAGGTACATGAATCAAAAGAAAGAATTGAGGCTATGCTAATTCCAGATAGAGCAACATTCTCAAGCTAGCCTTTTTATCGTCTTTGTCAATGCAAGGACTACGTTTATTGCAAAATTACAAAGCGTTGACAGCTAGTAGCACGATCACACGACGCGTACCCTTGAAAGGGATAATCGAACACTAACATTCTTTGATGATGTCAATTTGCTTACAATACAAAACTAGGTTCTCAGGTACGCGTATCATGTTTTGGTTTAATTGATGGGTTATATCATAGCGTGCCCAGTCAACCCTCGAGATTGTATGTGGTGATCACTTGCAAATGGGGTTTTCCGCCTAATACCCACTTAGATCTGATAATTAAGATACAGGGAACATATTTACGTCCTGGCGTGCCCTGCGTCTATTTCATGAATTTTCTGTGTAAAAATTGCCCCAAAAAAATGATTATTCTACTATCAAGCACAACTTTTAACCAAACTTACCACAAAGTTATAAATCTACATTAAAAAGGTTTAACAGAAGTTTGCTAAACTGGTTATAACTTTTGTTCTCATGTTTGTGCTTAGGTGTTGATTAGAATGCCGCACTTGTCCCACCACCCCACTTTCTCCCCCAACGAGGAAGAATTACATGGTCAAGTATTTGCAATAGCCCCATTACACGTATTCCGTACATTGACCGAGAAAACTCATACCTTGGATATCTTTACATCCTTACAACAAATCGGATACATCTTACTGTTTGTTGGCTTGGGTTTATGGAAAAACCGCTTTCTTCACATATCCTGCATTTACGAAGAACCGCACCAACAAACAAACAACACACAATAAAGATTTTCACTTTTTTTTTTTTTTTCCAGCCTCCTCCTCCTCTCCGGTGTTGAGATTTTTTTAATTTTTTTTTATTTTTTGGCCATCTTCCTCTTTATTGTTATCATCAAACCGACTCTACCAAGACAATGTCAGGCATTGAAAAGACCACAGGACCAGATTCAGAGGTAGGATACCTCGATATATATCTTAGATTCAACGATGATATGGAAAAAGATTATTGTTTCCAAGTTAAAACCACTACCGTTTTCAAGGACTTATACCAGGTTTTCAGAACATTACCACTTTCCTTACGACCAAGTGTATTTTATCATGCCCAACCTATTGGGTTTAAGAAATCAGTCTCTCCCGGGTATTTGACTCAGGATGGACATTTCATTTTTGATGAAAGTTCACAGAAACAAGCAGTTCCTGTTAATGATAATGATTTGATTAATGAAACTGTGTGGCCTGGTCAACTAGTCCTTCCAGTTTGGCAATTCAATGATTTCGGGTTTTATTCATTCCTTACATTCTTGGCCTGCTGGTTGTATACTGATTTACCCGATTTCATAAGTCCTACACCCGGAATTTGTCTTACTAATCAAGTTACGAAATTGATGGCATGGGTATTGTTGCAATTTGGCAAGGATAGATTTGCCGACACTTTACTTGCAGATTTGTATGACACAGTAGGTGTGGGTGCTCAGTGTGTATTTTTTGCATTCCATATTATCAAGTGTTTGTTCATATTTGGGTTCTTATACACCGGGGTTTTTAATCCGATGAGGG
Organism: Candida dubliniensis CD36; assembly: GCF_000026945.1. Classification (NCBI taxonomy): domain Eukaryota; kingdom Fungi; phylum Ascomycota; class Pichiomycetes; order Serinales; family Debaryomycetaceae; genus Candida; species Candida dubliniensis. The sequence goes on along the minus strand of NC_012860.1, from coordinate 47,492 downwards.
TGTTCCGTTTCACACCAAGAAGTGTCAAATTGGATGTCACCAAAGAGGAGTTGGTAAAATTAGGATGGACAGGTACAAGAAAGGCCACTATTGATGAATACAAAGAGTATTACCGTGAATTTAAGATCAATCAACACGGAGGTATGATTCAAGCCCATCGTGCAGGATTGTTTAACACTCTTAGAAACTTGGGGGTACAATTAGAATCAGGCGAAGGGTATAACACCCCATTGACCAAAGAAAATAAGTTGAGAACCATGAAGGAGATTGTTGAAGATGCCAAAAAGCCTGACTTCAAATTGAAGTTGAGTTATGAGTATTTTGCTGAATTGGGGTACGTTTTTGCCATGAATGCAGAAAACAAAGAAGGAAGTGAATTGGCTCAATTGATCAAACAATATAGAAGATACGGTTTGTTAGTTAGTGACCAAAGAATTAAGACTGTTGTCAATGCAAGAAAAGGTGAAACCGATGAAGAGAAGCCAAAGGTTGAAGAACAGCCAAAGGTTGAAGAAGTTGTTGAAGCTAAAGATTAAAAGAGCGAGAAAAAAAAAAAAAACGAAAAAAAAAAAAACACGTCTCTTTTGTTGTTGTTGAGTTTTAGATGATAAAGTATATAATATCAAGCAATATAAATAATACATTAATACGTTTGTTGCCACAATTATCTGAGCTTACATATATCAATTCCACTTCACCCGAGGTGTTATTAAAGATTCCTGGTCTAGATCACAGTTTGATCAACTACGAGTTTCTGAATAATCTACAACAAATCGCAAGTGTTATCAACCGAGACACCATAGTTATTGAGAATCTTCTGAAATATAATTTGGACGAGTTTTCGTTAGTGCAGTTGTTTAAGAAGTTAGGAGATATAAAGCAGTGTTATATTGTTGACAACAGGAGAATTGGATTTATTGAATTATTGTGTGATGATATTGTCACTGTTTAATGTAACGGTATTTCCCTTACCTCTGAATTGGGCATTCTCTAACAAAGAAAACGGTGTGTATATAAATAGTGTGTGTATGAACCAATAATTAGTTAGGCCACTTTTCGAGAATAACCGTACACAACCGAAGGTCACACAATCTATTAAAGAAAATACTTACTAGTGTTCCCATACCCAGTAGAATTGTATTACGACTTGAGGCAAGTGTGGGGAAGAGTAAATTAAAGTGATAGCAGCTCGTAACAAAAATTTCATCTTCCCCGAAATGTTAAATTTTTTTTTTTTTGGTGGGAGATAGATTTTGTGAAACTAATTAAACAATTAAAATGGCGGGGAGGAAAATAATGGGGGAAGATCTGGAGTAATAAGAAAGCTATTTCCACAAAAAACAAAATCGTGATAAAACAATACCGACATTGTAGTTTGTATGAACTGACTTATTGACCGTTGTAGGTATTACTTCGAGGAGAGTAATAGTTGTTGAAATAACTAAGGTTGATAAGTGCCTTCCCCACTGACCAAATAACGTTTGGCGTTGCTTCGATGGTTTCACCACCCAAAGGCTTGCTTGACAACAAACTACTATAGAGTAAAACCGCAAAGAAAGAGTAACCATAATAATAAATACCCCCCCACCAAGAAATAGGGGTCAATATTGTATTACGAGAGCAAATCATGACAGACTAAAAAAAATAGTACAAAAAACATATTAAAAATTCTTGTCATTGTTAAATTAATTACCCTTTACTCCTCATCCACTTAAAAACAATATAAATTAGTGCTATACCCCCCTTTAATATATATATGTATTTGTTATTGAAGCCATCAGTCAGATTTTACATATTCCAAAACATTACTACATGACTACTCCAACATCCATTTTGTCACCCTGTGAATCGTGTTTGACACTTTCAGATAAGCCCCAACAATACAATTCGCAATATCTTATGAACTATCTATCTTTGAGAATCCCTGAAGAAGAAACAGAAGTGTCAGAAATCACAGTGGTTTACGATGGTAATACCAACATCAACATCAAATTGTGCTCTATTGTGTGCTTGGTTAATATCTATTTACATAAGAAAATAACTATCGAAGATTTAACCATGAATCATTTATTTGTCTATTTATTCTACCACCAGCGTAATTTATTTAATAAGGAGATATATATTGATCAATTGAAGCTAGTGCATTTGGGGAAGAAATACCAGTTTTCCACAATACATAGCGTATCTTCGCCAAAACTAATACTGGACTTGCAGATTGAACGCTACCCTACATTATTATTGAACATCAAAGAAGACAACTACTTGCCATTTAATCTTGATCTTGGATACTATTTGGTCAGCCAACAAACGTTTGTTGACAAATCTACTGGTGATATCACTTGTCTCGACACTTTGGTAAGAACATGGAAACGACTTCACAACCGTAAGAAAACAAGCAATACATCAAGTATATCGAAGAGAAGAGGGTTTAAGAATTTTCTAAAGAGAATAATGGTTTGAGGAAGATGTGTATAGCTGTTTATGATGTGTACTTTTTATGTAACAGTTCTACAATTGGTAATAGATTAATTATACTCGTACAATTAAATGACATTTATTTGTTATTTGCGTGTTTGTGGTTTCTTCCTATAGTTTTACTTATACACCCGTTGTATATGTACTAAATGAGGGGCAAAAGTATCAATTAAAAAAGACCCCTGGTTGGTTGATATATGGATTTTTCTTCTTTTTTTTTTTCTTTCATAATATACAAAAACTCCGTTCAAAGATGCTTAGTAACCGAAAGCAGCTAATTTTTGGGCAGCTTCGGATTCAGCAGTAGAAGCTTTGGCAGCATTCAATTTTTTAGTCAAAGCCTTCTTCTTGGCGTAGTATTCAGCAGATTGGACTTTTCTCTTTTCTTCTAATTTTTCAACAACTGATTCGTATTTCCAACCAACAGCTGAGGACAATTTACCAACAGTGGTGTATTTTCTACCTGGTTTTAATCTTAAGACTCTTAAAGCTTGAGGAACAACAACTCTCTTTTTCTTGTCGTATGGTGGTGGGACACCTTCAAAGACCTTCAATCTTTCCAAAGCTGCTTTACCTCTAGCAGTCTTGTGAGGAATCATACCTCTGATGGCCTTGTATAAGATTCTAGATGGGGCTCTGAAATGGAATGGACCCTTCTTCTTGTTGTATCTAGTAGCTTTTCTCAAGTAGTCGTGGTACTTCAATTTGTTTCTGAAAAATTCACCAGAGATGTTCAATTCTTCACATCTGACAACGACAACTTTTTGACCATTAAGGATTTGTTTAGAAACAATAGAGGCTAAACGACCCAACAAATGGCCTTTACCATCAATAACAACAACTTTTTCAAATGAGGACATGGTTGATTGATTAACTAAGAAGGAAAGGTTGAAGGAAGGTTTCAAAAAAAAAAAAAAAAGAAAATTTTACTATAGGAAAACCGACCTCCAGTGCGAAAGTGTAAAAACTGATAGTGGTAACCAGTAAAAAAAAAAAAAGGAAAACACCAACCGACGAAATGCGCATTTATGTGTGAGTTTGGTGGTAAAGATTCCTTGTGTGGGAACCAAACGTATGTGCAGGTTAGGGCTAAAGCCCTAAAAGTTGCACACTAGAAATTTTGCTGCCAAAGAGAAGTAGACAAATACCGGATCAAACACACATTTATTACTACTAAATACTTAATTCCTTTTTATTGATCAAAGTGTTCACAACACTAAGAATGGCTTCGATAGAGGCTTGTGAGACATCGTGGTTGATACCACAGCCCCATCTAGAGACTTTTTCGCCATTGGCATTGACGTATGATAATTCGATATAAGTTGCAGCCTTACTACTAGACCCACCTCCCAAAGAATGTTCTTGATAGTTTACGACTTCAAACAAAACACCGAATTTGTTAGAAAGGGCATCAATAAAGGCCGAGATAGGCCCATTTCCTTGACCTTTGATTGAAATGCCATTATTTAATTGAGCAACAATTTCTCTTTCATCGTTTTTATTCTTGGTGATTTCAAAATCCTGAATGCTTAAAGGAGCATTGACCAAGTACTGTTCGTTAAACAAGTTTACAATTTCCTCGACCTTCAATTCTCTCCCCAACAGATCAGCAGTGTTTTGCACCAAGCCCGAAAATGCAACTTGCAAGTGTCTTGGTAAGTCCAATCCCAAAGATCTAAGGATGACCCAGGCTGCACCCCCTTTACCTGACTGGGAGTTGACTCTAATCACGGCCTCATAAGTTCTTCCAATATCTTTTGGATCTAATGGCAAATATGGGATAGCCCATCTGTCCCCCTTTTGTTTAGCGAAACCTTTTTTGATGGCGTCTTGGTGAGATCCACTAAACGCACAAACCACAAGGGAACCACCGTAGGGCGATCTTGCTGGCACTGGGATCTTATTGCAACGTTCGCTGACGTCAATAATGCTCTCGATATCAGAAAAGTCCAAATTTGGTGAAATACCTTGGGTGTACAAGTTCAATGCCACAGTAACTAAATCAACATTACCAGTTCTCTCACCGTTTCCAAACACACATCCTTCAACTCTATCGGCACCAGCCAACATCCCCAATTCAGTAGCAGCCACACCACAACCACGGTCATTATGGGTGTGTGTGGAAACGATGATCTTTTCACGCTCAGTTATGTTCTGACAAAAGTATTCAATTTGATCAGCATATACATTAGGACTAGCAACTTCAACTGTAGCAGGCAAATTGAAGATCATGGGGTTTTCGACTGTTGGTTCCCAGACTTTTTTAACGGCTTCACAAATCTCAACAGCAAATTCCCCTGGAGTGTCGGAGAAACACTCTGGAGAAAACTCTAAATTCCATTCCGTATCTTGCATATTAGGGTCATCTTTAGTCAATGACCTCACTAACTTGGTGGTTTCAATTGCTTTATCAATGGCGTCCTGTTTACTCATGCCGAACACGACTTCACGGAATACGTCTGAAGTTGCCAAATATGTATGAATGGTAGCACGTTTGGCTCCCTTTACCGATTCGACAGTTCTTCTAATCAATGGTTCACGAGATTGGGTCAAAACTTGAATAGTTACATCATCAGGGGCGTTCTCAACGGCGTATCGAGTGAAATCAAAATCGGTTTGGGAAGCTGACGGGAACGAAACTTCGATTTCTTTAAATCCAATATCGATTAATTTGTGGAAATACTCCTTTTTTTCTGGGACTGACATTGGATCTGGCAAGGACTGGTTACCGTCTCTTAAATCGGTAGAAAGCCACCGAGGAGCTTTAGTGATCACCTTGGTGGGCCAAGTTCTATTGGGCAAGTTGATTTGTTTTGGTGGAGGGTATTTCTTTGAAGGGTCTCTAAGCATATTCTTATATTGAAGCTTAACTGGGGGTATTCTAGATACCCATCTTTGGAAAACCTTTTGCATTGTTGTTGAAAGAAAAAAATGTGGTGGTTGTAGTTGAAAAATTATCGAATCAGAATAAAAGTATATTTAATCGAGGTGAATAATAATATCCAGCCTCACACGTACCGGTGGCGGTGGTGTTATTGACACAAGAATGAGTCAATTCTCGCCGTAACAGGAATAGGTGGGTAGACTTCCTAACATGGAAGGTATGTGGTACAGCACTGAGTATTGCTTTCCTTTTTCATTTTTTTTTTCTCGTTTTTTCTTTCTTTTGCTCTCATCTCATCACAAGAAATTAAACATTTTTCGAAAAAAAAAAAAAAAAAAATTTGTGGTGGTACAGTTTTTCTTTACATCTAATCAAATATGGCTAAAGCATCTAAAGTCGACAAGAAATTGTCTAAGAAGAAAGAAGAAAAACCTGCTAAGAAGGTTGAAGAAGAAAGTTCTAGTGAAGAAAGCAGTTCTGAAGAAAGCAGTTCCGAAGAAAGCAGTTCCGAAGAAAGCAGTTCTGACGATGATTCGGACAATTCAAGCAGCTCCAGTGATGAAAGTTCCGATAGTGACAGCAGTGATGATGAAGAAGTAGAAAAGAAGGAAGAGAAGGCTGCCTCTGACAAAGAAGAGGATGAAGAAGAAAGTTCTGATTCATCTAGCTCTGAAAGCGAAGACGAAGAAGAAAAGGCTGCCTCTGGTGAAGATGAAAAGAAGGAGGAAGAATCTTCATCAGACAATGAAAGTAGTGAATCCAGTTCCGATAGTTCCAGTTCAGAAAGTGATAGCGATTCTGATTCTGATTCAGACAGCGACTCCGACTCCGACTCCGACTCCGAATCCGAATCCGAAAAAGAAGAAGAAAAATCTTCTAAGAAACGTAAAGCTGAAGAATCAAAGGAAGAAGTTTCTACTCCAGTCAAGAAATCCAAACCAGCTGCTGTTAATGAAGAGCCAGCCACTTTATTTGTTGGTAGATTATCATGGAACATCGATGATAGTTGGTTAAAGAGAGAGTTTGAACATATTGGTGGTGTTATTAGTGCCAGAGTCATTATGGAAAGAGCAACTGGTAAATCTAGAGGTTATGGTTATGTTGATTTTGAAACCAAATCAGCCGCTGAAAAAGCACTTGAAGAAATGCAAGGTAAAGAAATTGATGGCAGACCAATTAACTTGGATATGTCTACTGGCAAACCACATGCATCCAGATCCACTAATGATAGAGCCAAACAATATGGTGACAGTCAATCTGCCCTAAGTGACACCTTATTTGTTGGTAATCTTTCCTTCAATGCCAACAGAGACAATTTGTTTACTGTTTTTGGTGAATATGGTAATGTTATTTCATGCAGAGTCCCAACCCACCCCGACACCCAACAACCAAAAGGGTTTGGGTATGTTCAATTCTCCAGTGTTGACGAAGCCAAGGCTGCCTTAGAAGCATTAAATGGTGAATACATTGAAGGTCGTCCATGCAGATTAGATTTTTCAACCCCAAGAGATAACAGCAACACCAATAATAACAGAAGAGGTGGTTTTGGTGGTGGTCGTGAAAGATCTGCTACCCCAAGATCCGGTAACAGCACTCCAAGACCAAACAGGTCAGCCGAATTCAAAGGTACTAAAAAAACCTTTGATTAAGTCTAGTGTATAATAGTTTTTCTTTATCAATAAATAGCAGTAATTCCTTTTGTGCAAGCAAATTTTTTTTTTTTTTCTTGGGTTGGCATCCCTGTACCAACCTCACTATTGTTCGCGGAAAAAGGACAAGAAAAAAGAAGATTATAATACTGAAAACACAACAATCAACATTAGGAAGCGAATGTGACTAATGCAACAGAAAGCAAGATTGACTTGTCTTGGCTTGATCTCAACCGTTCCAAATGTACAAGTACTTAAATGTAAGATCTGGCACCGGAAAGATTAACATTAGACCATCCCTAGGTAGATGCCAGAACTGTCACGAGAGAAACATGGACTAGGGAGTGTATATCCGGATACATGGCCACCAATCTTGAGGCTAATCAAAAGCGATACAGTTTTGAATAATCATCTACATCAAGTATAATTTACAAGCATTAAACAGGGCTTAGTCAACAAACTCTATTTATCATCAGCGAACGAATAGGAAAAACCAAAATCCCGCAAATGCAAACTGTTCAGCACCACTGGCTCTCAATATTGTGTAATTACGTCAAATCCCCAAAATCCCCCCCCCTCCAAGAAAAAAAAAGAAGACAAACTAAAAAGATTGTGTTTCTATTGTGTGTGAATGTGTTTCTTCGTTCCGTCCCCTCTTTGTAAATCTCTCCTCCCCCCCCGTTTATAGTTCCATGCTTTTTTTTTCTTGGAATTCGGTTCCTATTCCTATTTAGCGAAATTCACTTAACCTGTTCCTAACTTTTGAAGCTTCGACAGTTGGCAAGTTTAAGAGATTGGTATGTAATTACCGTTGTACTGGGAACACCACAAGTGAAACTCTCATTAAGGTTCAAAGGATAGTTGTAAATTGTAACAATAGAAACAAAGAAAACTCAGACCCAGGGATTTCAAGGAGATAACGGAGAAAAAGAAAAAAACATCAGGTGAAAGTGAAAGTGTATATGCCTTGCTTCTGTGTTAATAGGGAAAAGCACTTACTAATAGCTATGTACACCTTCCCACGATAAACCAGCAGTCGCATAATAATAATAGTAAGTGGAATAGCCAAATAATAAATAGTATTTCTGCCAAATAATAAATTAGTCTCCACCAACTGCCTCAAAAAAAAAGAAAGGAAAAAGTTTATCAACCATTCTCATTCTTTCTTTTTTTCTCTCTCTAATACCTGAAAAAGAAAAAAACAACAAAAAAATTCCTTACTTTTCTTTCTTTCCATTTGATTAGTATTCACGATAGAATATTGCATTCCGTGCTTATAAACAAACTCACCTAGAAGGTAGACATCAGAAGAACCAACTTCCCCCCTTTTTTTTTTGCTTTTACTCTTATCAACCCCCTCCCTGTTAAGAATGAGACGAGCTGTATCGAAAATACTACCCACACCCAAACTATTCAACGACTCGGCCCATTTCCATTCTAGTTTCAAACTTGAATACAACTCGATTGATGATTTTTATGTGCAATTAGATAACCCCCATAAGGTTTGGCTACCAGGAGAAGAAATCTCAGGACAAGTTGTACTAATTTCGAAGAAGAATTTGGCAAATATAGTCATAACATTATCGTTGGTGGGGTTTATTAAAATAAATGCGTCGTCGCACCTGAAATTACGACCTTTAAAGCATACGTTATTTGACTATACGATCAAAATCTACGGTAAGGACGAAGACGAACAACCAGATTCGGCAGAGTTTAGTAATGGGCTTTTGAAAGGTGAGCATGTGTTTCCGTTTATTGTAAAGTTGCCCAACAAACGAGTGTTTACGTCGATTGATTTTGGTAAAGGATCTATTAACTATACATTGAAGGCGGCAATAGGAAACTCATCGTCATATGTGATACCAGCATCGCCTCCATACAACGACAATGCCAGCACCAGCAGTTTAACGAAAAAGAAAATCCTCCAGAATCCAAGCCATACGTCAGAAAAGGTTATCAGTCTAGTAAATCCTATAGATGTGTCGATCTTGCCTCGACCGAAACCGAAGAGACTAATCTTGAAGGATCCAAGAACGAGTTCAAGCAAAAAGTTGTCTCGCACGCAAACGTCGACATCAACGATAAATACCACTTCTTCTAATGAACACGACCATTCGTTGCCAGAGGGTGCCACCCCTGAAGATTCAGACCACAGATCACTAAAATCGATAACTGTCCCTACAATCAAAGCGATTTTGGAAGTGCCGCAACGTGGCTATTTGCGAGGTGAGCTGATCCCGATCAAGCTTTCCATTAGTCATTTAAGAAAAATACAAGATTTTAATGGTATTATAATAACGTTTGTGCGAGTTTGTCGTTTGGATAACGGTCCTGATGGTGTTGTTGAGTCATTTAGAAAAGATCTACAACAATTGATACTTCCGTTGTATGTCGATCCTGTTACGTTCCAATCGGAAATCAATTCGTCGTTGCGAGTCCCTGCCGATGCCTTCCCGACCATTATAGGGTGCCCGTTGGTTTCATTCCAGTACTTTGTCGAAGTCCTTATAAACCTTTCAGGGAAATCAATTGCGTTGGATTCCGATGTTGATGCTCGCGCTAAGGCCAACCCGCAAGCCGCCAAATCGTCGCTGGACAAGTTTAAGTTTAACTTTGATTCTACGCAAACAGAAAGGTCTACATATATCAATACCGATAGTTATAAGCGACTGAAGAAGTTCCTACAATTGACAACGGAAATTTACATTGGCACACATCGTCTGTCAACTCAACAAGAGGAACCAGAACCGGTACCGCAACTAGAAGAAACAGCATCCCGCAGGTCGTCGTCAATGGCATCCAATTCCAATTTATCACCAGCAATATTTTCTACCTCATCGCCGCATTCACCAGTGGAGCACCAGTATGGAGGTGCCATCAACTCGATTCCTGAATCAGTCGCAGTTAGTAATTTTACTCCGCCTTATGAAAATGTGGTGCCGCTGTATGTACCACCCGAGTTTGTGTCTCATTTACAGACCCAATCCGAGTTATCAGAAAAGGAAAGAATGAGACAACATGAAAGCAGTCTCTTGCCATCGGCACCACCTGGCGTGGATGATGATGAGCCAGAACCGATGCAGCAGCAGCAGCAGCAAGCTAGTTCTGTGAGTCCAGTTAATATGCCCTCGACTCAACATGGGTTTTTGTTTTTCACCTACCAGAACGCCAGCACCTCACCACAAATTCCATTGGATGATGATTTGTACCAGGAACCAGTTGATTCTGCGCCCAATTATTTGACAGTGAATAATGACCGTTTGATAGTCCCCCAGGATAATAATTCAAATTCAGATAGTTGAAAACATTGTTTTATTAGTATTATATAAAAAAGAAATACACACACACACACACACACGTAAATTATTGATTTTGAGCTAAATAAAGTTGTTTTTGCAACGAAGTGACATTGTCTTTTAATTGATCTCTCTCCTGTTTCAATATATACAAGTCAGCTTCCAAATCCTTGATCTTCATATTATAGTGAGCCGTGCTAATAACGTCTTCATCGTCGTCCTCGTTATTAAGCTCGTCAAGGCCAGGACTAGCTTCGCTTTGCTGGTATTCATTGACAACAGGAGTACCGTCACGAGACCCAAGTTTTTTGCTGCTGGCTTTTTTATAAAGTTTCAACTCGTTATTTTCTTTAACCAATCTTTCCATTAGAATTCGTTGACTGCTTAATTCTTCTTGGTTCAATTTTAATGCCTTGCTGGTGTTGTTGACAGATTGTATGGATTCACGGTAATTTTCTTCCACTGTCTTTAATGTAGCAACTTTCTCTTGTAACTCTTTCCTGAGGGATTCGATTTCATGAGAAAACGTTTCTTCGTTTTGTTTACCAATCTTTAACAAGTCGTCAACTTGCAGTTGTAATTTAGCAACAACAGGGTGGCTTTCAGGACGAATTACTGGGGGAGGAGCAGATAAATCACGACTGGAACTGGAGGAGTGTTTTTGGTTCCACAACGACACTAAATTGCCCAATTGTGAAGAAATATCTTTTCTTGACTTTGCCGAACTCAAAATAGACCTGTCGTCATCCTGGAGTTCAACTTCGCCATCTGATAAATCATCGTCATTATGTATGGCCTTATAGTTTTCAAATTCTAAAGACAAGCTTTCAAATTTACTCTTCCAATCGTATATTTCTTTGTGTAAAGCCTCTTGGTCCTTGACTTGGTTTGTCAATTTATCGATTTGTTCTTCTTGCACTTTGATGACTTTTTGGAACTTGTCTAGTTCGCCAATTTGGTGATCCATAAACGGCTCAAACTCAGCAAACTGGTCCTTTAGTTTTAAGTTTTCTTGTTCCAAATAAAGCAACTTGTTGTTCAACTCCAATCTTTCCAATTTGTATCGGTTCAATTCGGAAATATTTGTTGCCGTTTGAGGCTGTTCTGGATCCCATGCACTTGGGTCGAGGGATGACTTTAGTTCGTTGATGAGAACATCTTTTTCTTCAATTTGTTTGGTATAACTTTCGGCATCACGTTGTTGAGATTGATGCAACAATGAGTTCTGGCGTTCCAATTGCTCGATTTTCTCTGTTGCCTTTTGCATTTGTTCTTTGGTGGTGGCCTTGAGCAGGACCAATTCATTGGTTAATTCGGAAATTATCTGTTTAACTTTTCCATCCTGGCGAGGTGCAGCCTCGGCTACTGGTTCAGCATGAGGTACTGGTTCAGCCACTGGTTCAGTTGCAGCTACTGCCACTGGTTCAGGTACTGGCACACCCCCACTATTATCATCATATCTTGGATCAAGCGACCGTCTTCTGAATGGTTCATCTTCAACATGACCGTTAGCCACTTCCTGCTCAGGAAGTGGGTGTTGGTTCAAAGACGTTGTATCGTATGGTGCATCTTCGTCGACTTGCGAAATAGTAGTTGAAGGCAAGTCGACCTCAACAAAATTGTCGTCACCTCCTTGTGTTCTTTCTGGGGATGGCGAGCCACGAGCTGAAGCTTGTGGGGTTGCAAAATCCTCGGGTCCACCAGAAAAGCTTCTGGCATGGCGGTCATAGCCTTGGACATCATTTCTTGCAGAAGCAGCCGCTTTTTTCGGTCTGGTGAGTTCTTCTTCGTAGGAAACGACTGGTGGAATTATTGTAGGAGCACCAAGGAAATGGTCTACTATATTCAAATCCAATTCATAAACCATGGTTCCCACTTCTTCGCCATTGAATGACTCATACGTTTCAAAGTTGTGCGGGTCGCTATCAACATAATCATTCTTGTCGCCTCCCATTATAAGGATTTTATTAAATCTAGGCAACAATGTCATTGAGTGACCGCATCGTGGGCCTGGCCCATTCTTTTCGGCTGAAGATTGCAACACCGACCATTCAAGGGTATGCAAATCCAATACATACAATGAGCTGTAGATGATTCCTTGGAAATCGTTACCACCATAAACATACATTCTGTCATCAACAACACAACTTGAATGTTCGTTCACTGGGGGCGGGATATCACCGGTGGTTGTGACCTGGGTCCAAGTATCGTTGGCGGCATCAAATACCCATAAATCGTTGGAAACCTTTTCGTTATTGTAGACCCCACCAAACACGTATACTTTGTTTTTATACACCGACATGGAATGGTTGGTCAATGGTGGAGGCTTAAAGTCGTTGACTGGTTCAACCAATTGCCACGTTGCCTTGGGGGATTTAAACGAGTTCAATTCGAAATAATACAAATCGTTGAACACGTCGTTTTCCAATTGGCCGCCAAACAAGTAGAGGCGTGATGAGGTGTTGTTTAATGATATCACGCCTATAGTATGACCGTATCTCCCGTTGGGCTTATTCAAAATGTGGCTAGGAATGGTATACTTGTGGTTGTTGATATTGAACAAGTAAAAGTTGTTATCGGGGAATCCGTTGGTGTCGGTATCGACCGTATCACCCCCATAGACAATAAATGCGTTCCCGCACAAAACAGCTGCGTGCCCGACTCTTGCTGGAGGGTTGTTGTTGTTGACCACTTCGATATTTTCAGCCACATAGTTGATGATATCGCCTTCGTGGTTGATTTGCGGGACAATCTTCCATGTATCACCAAACACCGACCCGTCTTTCAAACCGCCCATTAAGAACAACTCATTTTTTTCACTGGCAATAGATGCGGCTGCGTGTCGGTACCTTGGAAAAGGGGAATCAAATAGTTTAAACCGGTTCCATGGATTTGTCACCGACAAGTTGGCGTGAGGGGGCGGGCGTGAGGTGTGGGTTGGTTGGGTAGAGATCAGTGGCATGGTTTTCTGGTTGTGGTGCAAAATGTTGGAAAACCTGCTGATGGATTTTCGGTTTGCTGAATTGGTAGATGATGAAGATGAAACTGTAGTGTCAGCGTCCAGTTGATGGTCTTTTTTCTTTAATTTACCACCTAACTTAAAGCGAGCCATAAATTTGATGTTGTTGTTGGTAAACAAACGAGGAAAGAAAAACTTGTATAAATTTTCTTCTCGTGAGAATGTTGATGGAAAATTTCACAAGAAACAACAAATTGAGGAGAAAAAATAATTAAACAATTTTTTGTTTCTTTTAGAAAGGAAGTTATAGTGTTGTCAATGGAAAAGGAAAGTGGGAGGATTTAAAAATTGGATGACTTACAGGAATAGGGAAATAATTGTAAATTTATATAGAATTGTGTGGGAAACAAAATAAACTTCCTAGGGGTATAAGTATTTGACACAAAGGAAAATGATTTGCCTAAATAGGAAATCATTTTTTAGTCGTAGGGAATATGCTTGATTGGGTTAAAATGTGTGGGAAAAAAAAAAAAACAACATCAACAGGAAAAAAAACTAAGAATTGTTCAACCAACAACATCTAAATGGACTCGCCAACGTATGACCCCACGATTCATCTAAATAAGATATTTAGTTCTCCCGATACGTTAGATGAGCTACCACAATTGTTGAACCACGTGTCGGAGTATAAGCGGCAATTGACAGGAGAGATTAACAAGTGTATGGGGAGGTATGAGGAAGTGGATTTGAAGGATGATATATTAAATCTTACAACGACGATTGGGGATATCAAACGGGAATCGACCCTGACAAAGCAGACGATTTCTCAAATGACCAGCTCGATTCAGCGATTGGACTGCACCAAGAAGAATTTGGTGGTGTCAATGACGTTACTTAAGAGATTACAGATGTTGGTTAATGTGAACAACAAGTTGAGTTCGATATTGCCTAGTCGCAACTATAAGGAGATCTACCTGTTGTTAGGGGTTATAAAAGAGTTGTTACAGTTTTTCCAGCCCTACAAGTCGATAGACGAGATTAACCAAATCAACCTTATGGTTGTGCACACGCAGAACAAGTTGATTGATGATATTTTTATTGATTTTGAGGAGTACAAAAGCAAAGACGAAGAGCAGTTGTTGTATGGGGCGAGAATTTTGGAGTTGATTGATATAAAGTATAAGGACAAGTTGCTTGCGTGGTTTTACAACTTGCAGTTGCAGGATTTGAAGGAGATTTTCAGTGGCGAGGCCGGGTCGTTGGATAATTTGAATCGGAGGTTTATTTATTTCAAGAATATCCTAAAACAGGTCCAGCAGTACAAGATTTTTCCATGGGACGTTTCCGATGCCATAACGCAAGAGTTTTGTAAGATTACCAGACAGGATATATCAAAGTTGTTGTATAATTCGAAAATCGAGTCAAAAACTCTTTTGGATAACTTGACAAAGACGTTGGAGTTTGAAAAGTCGTTGAATTTGCATAACGAGATTTCGCTGGTGTTTGAGCCGTACTTGTCGATCTGGGTGCATGAGCAAGATAAGTATTTGAATTCGAAAATGTTGGAGTTTTCGGCGGTGTCGCAGTTACCGCCTGAGTTGGAGGATTTAGGGGCTAATGTCCCCAACATTGCTGTGTCGTCGACTGAGTTGTTTAAGATTTTTAATCGGTTATTGTCGCACATTACCAAGCTTACAAATGGGGAGACAATTGTTGATCTAGCGCGGGTGTTTAATAAGTACTTGCTTGAGTATAACCGAAGGGTGTTGCTTCCTATTTTGGCGACAGACGATTATAGTGTTGAGTCGTTAAAGTACTTTACGATGTTGCTAAATACGGGAGACTATATTATCAATAATATTGAAGAACTTGCAGAGAAGACGCAAAAGATGACGAAGCACACTATTGCACAATTCAACACTGATGCGTTTTACCAGTTGATCAACAAAAGTATTTCCAGTTTATTGCTCAAGATGTCGATAGATTACAAGCCGTGCTGGCGTGAGTTTTTCAATTTGGATTGGGGGCAGTTGGATTCCGTGAATGATATTTCGTCGTACATGAACGATTTGAAGGGCAAGACCAGCGACAACTTGAAAGTTATTCTCCCGCTTATTATCAGGGATAGTTATGTGCGTAATTTTAACGACAAGTTGGTTGAGTTGTTGGTAACGACCATAGCCAATAACCTCAAGTTTGTTAAGCCGATGACTGCGACGAGTGTTGAGCAGATTCTTATGGATGTGTCGTCGTTGAAGGAGCTGGCATTAAAGTTCCCGTTGTATTCGATTAAGGAGGTTTCAAAGTCGTACCAGAAGTTTGTCAATAGCCATTTCCGGGAGTTGGAGTCGTTGCTCAAGTTGTTGATGGTACCTGTAGTTCCGGTTGAGAATGTTATTGAGAGCTATTTTGCGTTGATTGGCGACAAGTCGATTAGCAATTTTGTCAAGGTGTTGAATTTGAAACGGATTGATAAGGCGCAGCAGTACAAGTATGTGGACAACTTTAAGTTGCAATTATCTGTAGATGATGGGTCGGTGACGAGTTGTGGGTTGTTGCAGAATTTAGAGGATGAGGAGGAGGTGTCACGTGCCGCGACCCCGGATGTGCGGTTGAATGAAAAATTTGAAACACATGTGAGCAAGATAAACGAGAACTTTAAAAATTTTGGTAAATTTTTCCGTAAAGATGATACGTAGGTTTAATGAAAGTTGTGAAGATTTGTGGGATTAAGAGCGTTGAGGCAGCGAAGGTTGCGATCGACAACGGAGCGAATCTCTTGGGGTGTATACTAGTGCCCAATCGTGCACGAACGATAGACCATGAAGTGGCAAAACAGATTTCACAGATGATGGGCCATAGGAAGCCGCCAAAGTTTGATGCGAGTACGCCAACTGAGCATTTTGAGTTAGTTTCGCAATGGATAGTTGAGAATGGGCCGTTTTTAGTTGGTGTATTTAGGAACCAGCCTAGGGAAGAGGTGTTTCGTATTGCAAGGGAGTTGGGGCTTGACTTTATCCAGCTCCATGGGCTGGAAGATAAGCTAGAGTTTGTTAACCTGGAGTTTGGGATAATTCCTAGGTATGTGGTGCCAGATGAGATGGACCTTTTAGGGGAGCAGGCGCCGCTGTTGATGCAATGTGTGAGTTTGCCGTTGCTTGATTCTGAGGCTGGTGGTGAAGGGAAGGTACTTGATTGGACGTTTATTGAGAGGCTACCTACAAAGGCTCTACTTGCTGGAGGGTTAACGCCAGAGAATATACCAACCTTCCAAACCATTTTAGGGTATGATGTTAGTGGTGGAGTTGAAACTAATGGTGTTAAAGATTCGTCGAAAATTATAAAATTTATACAAAACGGCCATGCCGCTTAGTCGTCCTGATCCCAGTTACCTGGTCGTGGCTGTTGCGGCATGACGGGGCCACCGGCTCTTTTAGCCATGATTATTTGATCTATAGAGAGGATAGTGTTTGTAGCGTCGACTGCCAAATCAATAGCAGATTTTTTTGTAGACAAAATGTCCAACACGCCAGTGTCAGAAACCTCTCCTGAGTCAATATCAATACCAGCTGTAAGCCCAGCGTCGGTGGCATGTGCAGCATGGAGTTTACTTAAGATTTCTGATGAGTCGTGGCCCGAAGTTTCGGCCAACACACGAGGAATCACTTCGAACGCCTTGGCAAAACTCTTTATAGCTAATTGTAACAATCCAGGAGTGGACTCGCCATAAGCGGTGATACGTTTCATTAACTCTATTTCAACAGCACCAGCACCAGGCAACAATCTATTATCTTTGATCAATCCTTTGATGGAGTTTACGCCATCGTCGATGGCTCTTTCGATATCGTCCAAGTTGTTTTGGGTTGCGCCTCTAACGACGATGGTGGCAGTTCTGGAACTCGACTCATCTTGTCTAAAGATTGTGACTCTGTCGCCACCAATTTCTTTTGTTTCGATAATATCGATTTCACCCATTTCGTCGGGTGTTGGTGCGCCCAAACGAGGCAAAGGTGTAGCGCCACACACTTGGCAAATCCGTCTCAAGTCGAATTTCGATGGCACACGCAATACCAAGATACCGTACTTGTTGAGGTAATGTAAGGCCAACTCGCCAACACTAGATCCGGCAACAACCACTCTAACACCTGAATCGTGGATTTCCTTACACAATTGGTCCAACTGTTGTTCTTCACCCTTGGTAAAGTCGAGCATTTCTTGGGCGTTATGGAGGAGCACTGTACCTTTGGTTTCGGTGGTGGAGATGTCGATGGGGTTGGTAAAGACGACGACTTTGGATTTGCTGGTGTTTTTGATGGTGCCTTCGGGTTCTCTGGGGAACACCATTCCTTTGACGACTTGCGATTGGGAGAGCGATGCGCCCATGACCTTGACCACTCTTATATTGTCGACATTGAACGACCCGTTTTTCATAACCAACTTGACGGCATCAACGACGAGTTTGGCGATGGTATCTTCGACGCCGTACTGTTTGGCGGCAATAACGGGTTTGACGGCTTTGAGCAAGTCTGTTTCAAATGATTCGACTTTTTCAACGACCAACTCGTCTAATGTTTTCATGACAAACTTGTTGGCCAAGTTGAACCCTTGGATGATTTCACTAACGTTTAAGCCCAATGTTAATAGTTTTTCAGCGACATTGAGGAACTCACCTGCAAGGATGATGACCAAATTTGTGTTGTCGCCCATTTCGAACTCTTGTTGTTTTGAAGCCTGGATCAAGATTTTGACTACGGGGTGGACGATTTCCAATTCGTTAAGCATGGTGGCGGCATCGTTGGTGATGAATTTCTTGCCCAACTTGTTGACGATGATCTTGTTTCTTCCGCTTGGGCCCATTGATGTGAGTAAGATGGAAGCGATTTCACGAACGGCCTCGACGTTTCTGATGATGGCTCCATCGGCATTGGAGAAGGATGAGTAGCCTTGTTTGAATAGACCAGAGTTTGGTGCTTGTGGTAATTTCAACGACATTGCAGAACAAAGAGAAACAGAGAAAAAAAAAAAAAAAAAAAAAATTTTTTTTGGTGTGTGTGTTTTTTTTTTCTTTGATGTTCTCCATGATTAGGCTTCACCCAGGAATAAAACTCATACGCCCAGGCATTAGTTCTGGGGCTTTTCACTTTTCTACGAGGGCTATACGATCGTCGTTATGGACTATACCTAATGTGTTGACATATACGCGTATTGTGGCTACACCGTTTATTGGGTACTATATAACTACGGGCCACTCGACTGCTGCGTTGCTGTTGTTTACGTACTCGTGTGTTACTGACTTTGTTGATGGGTATATTGCAAGAAAGTATAATATGAAATCGATTGTGGGGTCAATTGTTGATCCGTTGGCGGATAAGTTTCTTATGACGGTGTGCACGTTGTCGTTGGGGTACGTTCATGCGATTCCGCCGGTGATAGCAAGTATAATTATTGGGCGCGATGTGATGTTGAGTTTTATGTCGTTTTATTATAGGTACAAGAGCTTGCCAGCTCCCAAGACGTTTGATAAGTTTATTAGTATTGGCCAGATCCCAACAATCAGTGTACATCCCAATATGTTGGGGAAGTTGAATACGGCGTTGCAGATGGTGTATATTGGGAGTTTGGTATACCGCCCGATTTTGGAGGGCGTTGTTTCTGCGGGGGTGTATGATGGGATGGGAATGGTTGTGGGTGCCACCACGCTTCTAAGTGGGGCCAACTACTTGTTTAGCAAAAGTTCATGGAGATATGTAAGATGATGGGGTTGTTGTGGGAAAGTAGCATGGACTTGACTTGGTGGGGTGAGTAGTTGATTTTGGTGAGGACTTTGAGGTAGAAGAGCACAAGCAAGGGGGAGTTTGTGTGTATTGCTCTATAGATACAGAACCTGCCTACGTGGGTGTGGTTGAACTTTAATAGAAAATGATAGAACCATAAGAGTTTGGTGGTTGGTTTGGGGGTGGATTGTAGGATTGTAAGACAGTCTAGGGTAAATTGTTGCAAAAATGGGGTGAATGGTGGTTTGATGCGAGAGAGAAAGATAAAGGCAAGGTGGGTGTGGTGGGCCGATGTGTGGGGTAAAAAGTATTTGATGATATTGCAGGTGGTGTGTAGGTTGTAGTGGGTGTTGGTGGATAGTTGGTACGAGTAGTAGTCAATGCCGTAATCTGCCAAACTGTCAATAATTTCTTGATCGACGATATCCAATAGTCCATCCACAATTGCCTGTACACTCTTTCCTGTTCTTCGTTTGTGCTTTACTATTGCTAGGGCTAGGGATAGCATTTCCTTCTTAGTCTTAACCAAACTCTTTGTCTGACGGTGTTGCCAAAATAGTATTTCCCCTTCCATTTTTTGCACTGGAAAAACACCGTTGAGTACATCCACCCGTGCGGGTCGATGTCGTTGTACATGAACACGTACCAGTGGGACCACACCCATTCCCAGTTAAAATCAGGTAGTGGGTAGTTTTCGAGGGATATGGGGATGGATAGGTGGTGGTTGGTGATGGTCTGGTAGTGTGAAGGGTCGATTATGGGCCATAATGATTTGTGGGAGAATAATGGGATCCCAAAGAGTTTGATGCCACGTTCGTTTTCAACGATAAAGTCAAACTGGTATGGCGTGTGGGAGATAGACTCGTTGAATGAGGTAATCGCGGTGAAGTCATCTGAGTGTGTACGCAAATGCTCTGATAGCTGGTGTACCAATTGGTCTTCCAATGGCATGCTTGTAAAGAAAAATTATTTTATTTTATTTTTTTTTTTTTTTTTTAGAGAAAAATCTCGACAGACCTTTTTTTTTTTTTTTTTATCAGCAATGAACTTCCAAGCACCATTTGAACAACCGTTATTTGATCAAGCTATTATTAGGGGCGAGACAGGAGAGTATATTGAAGAGGATAGGACCAAGAATGCTGGTGTTGCATTTCATAACCCGTTTGATGTCAACTCGTACCCGATTACTAATCCTCCGATATTTGATTCGACCATGACAGTTCCGTATACTACAGATGGGGTTCCGCGTCGAAGAAGGATCTCGATATCGAATGGACAGATAGGCCAGATTGTGAGCCATGAGGCGTACTTTGCTGAGGATTCGTCGTTGGATGTGCCACCAGAATTTGAGAGCAGACCACAGACGTCGGTTATTGAGCTGGTGGTTGAGCCGCCAGCAATGCCCACCGAAATTGCTGGGGTTCCGCCGCCAAACCATCAGTTGATCTACAATAATGAAGTCATTTATAATCCTGAGAATGGGCCTATACCCGGTACAGCCGCATGGAAGAAGGAGCGGTTATTGGAGAGGAATAGGATAGCTGCGTCCAAGTGTAGACAGCGGAAGAAGCAGGAGCAAGTACAGCTCCAGAACAATATTGCCAAGATGGAGAAAGAGTTGAAGAAGAAGGATGCGAGGATTGATGAGTTGGAGTATACAGTGGAATTACTAAAAGCAAGTATAAAAAGCTGTATAGAAGATGGCAACACCGAGAGGTTGAAACAGTTTATTTAGGCAACCCTTTATCGTTGATTAATGAAATGTTTGTTTGTTGTGGACCGTAGCCAATAGATGTTTGGATGATACGTGAAACGCCGGTGGTTTGTGTTTCGGCCTTGTAGTGGGTTTTCCAACCTGGAACGTGACCAAAATGTTTGTAGAGATGGGCCAAGACTTTGTCTTGGTTGGATTCGTCGTAGTAGATGACTGCATTTGGACCAGCATCGAATGTGTAAGCACAGATAACTCCATCACGATTAATCTCTTCCGCCAACTTGATAATTTGCTTTGATGTATCGTTGAGGTAGAAGATTGGGGGGTAGGAGTCTAAGCATACTGCGTGGAACGAATTGGAATCTTTCATAGTGAGTTCAGCGAATTTGGGAAAGTCCTTGGCAAGGATAGCACTTTTCATTTGGTCAAAGCGGCGGGGGACAACTTGAGAAATACGGTGGGCAAACAAGTCTGAGGATTCGACGGTGGCCTGCATTCCTGTAGTACTTGGTGTATCCTTTTTATCGTCGCTGACAACTAAGATGACTGCTTTGAGGGTGGGCCAGTGGTCTAATGGAGCGATTTCCACTGCCTTTGAGTCCTCACCATCGTTGGAGGTTCCCATTTCCCAGGCGACGAACCCGCCAAATAAGGATCGGCATGCCGACCCCGAACCTTTACGGGCGATCTTCGACAATTCCGACATGTCCTGGGGCAATTGATAAAGCTTGGCTATGGCTGTCACCAACGCAGCAAACCCAGCAGCAGAAGAGGCTAAGCCAGCAGCAGTTGGGAAAT
The DNA here is from genome assembly GCF_000026945.1 of Candida dubliniensis CD36. Classification (NCBI taxonomy): domain Eukaryota; kingdom Fungi; phylum Ascomycota; class Pichiomycetes; order Serinales; family Debaryomycetaceae; genus Candida; species Candida dubliniensis. Next base: position 25,943 of record NC_012860.1, on the reverse strand, counting down.
TATTTTCCGAAACGATGTGTAACTTCATTTGCGATAATTTTGGGGAGTCTGGTGTTTCAATTGACGCACGCAAGTTTCTCAAATCGGCCAAACACGCTTGGGTACGTGGAGTGTCAAGTGATTCCAACTTTCCATTGAGCCACAATTGGTCTTTTTCGAATGATGGGGAGGCTGAAGCGGTTGTCAATGTACGTAAATCGTCTTGGGATAAGGTGACGGAGATTGACGAGTTGGTGGGTAAGTTTAACGACTTGTCGCGTTTTCCCCAATACTTGAGGGTCTAAACTGGTTAGTAAAACGAGCGGAAAGGCATGTAGACTTTCTTACATACGGCGATGTTGACGGGAGCAGTGACTGAAGCGGAGTACATTGGTGGACAAACATGAAAATTTTTTTATTCTTTTTTTTTTTTTTTCTCGCTAAACAAAATTATATACTACACACTTATTTTTTCGACCATTTCCAGATTCTGGCTTTGCAGTCGCCACTACCAGTAGCAAAAATACCTTCTGTGCCCAGAGAGTTTAAGGAGACGGCGACTGAGATCACGGAGTTGCGGTGGCCTTGCAACATTAACAATGGGTTGCCAGAGGCCTGGTCCCAGAAAATGACACCACGGTCTTTGGAACCAGATAAGATGTATTCGTTGTCGGGGGTACAGCAAACAGATAAAACAAAGTCTTTGTGGCCAATGTAGGTTACGTCGCAGGTGGATTTCTTGTCGGTTTTACCTTCCAAGTGCCATAACTTGACGGTTCTGTCTAAGGATCCAGAAGCGATTTGTTCGCCGTTGTTGGAGAAGGCGACGGAGTAGACTGAATCTTCGTGGCCGTTCCCGTTTTCATTACCTGAATCTAAACGTTCTACCAAGAACCCTGTAGTTGAATCCCAGACTCTAACTGTTCTGTCTAATGACCCAGCAGCGATTAATTTCCCGTCTGGAGACACGGCGACTGTAGTTACGCCATCCTCGATCGACAATGTTAAGGAGCACTGGGAGGATCTCAAGTCCCAGATTCTGACGGATCTATCGCCTGACCCAGAGACCAATCTATCGCCATCAGGGAAAAAGTCTAATGAGTAAATGTCTTGTTCGTGGCCTCTTAAAATCTTGATGATTCTCTTTGTAGACAAGTCCCAGATTCTAATCAATTTATCTTCAGCGCCTGTTGCCAAAAGGTTCCCGTCGGGGGAGAAACAGACTGATCTGATGTACAAGTCACCAGAAGCAGGGGCGCTATCATCTTTGTTTTCGTTGGATGACTCGTCGATCAACTTGGCAACGAGCTCACCTGTAGTTACGTTGAACACCTGGGTGGTTTTGTTGCATCCGGTAGCAATGAACTTGCCGTCACGGGAAAATCTAACACAGCAAACGACTGATGAGTGGTCTAAAGAGTGAACCATATCGATATCCAAGTCTTTGGAGAAGGCGGGGTTGTACAAGACGTAGTATTCGAGATGTTGTTTCTTGAATTCGGGGTTGGCTTTGGCAATGTCCAAGTCTTGTAAGAATGGTGGGATTTCCTTGACATGGTTGGCTTTTTGAGCGGGGTTGACAATGTACTGGGACTTGTCGATAATGGATAACGCTGGGGCAGCTGGTACTGGTGGAGCAGGAGGAGGAGCAACAACTGCTGAGACTGGGGCGACTGATGGTGGTTGTGCTACTGGGGCAACTGGGGGTGGTGGTTGGGTGACTTGGTGCTGGAACCCATTTTTCATCTGTCTATCTCTAGTATCTAATTCATTTTTCAATCTCAATATCTCTTCCTCGTAAGCCTCCTTGATTTTTCTGTGGGCCATTTCCAACTCGTAGACGGTTTGACGGATTTGTTGCATTTCAGCAGTTTGTTGCTGGTACTTGTTGTCATAGTCTTCTTGAACTTTTTTGAAACTGCTTGCCTCGCTGGAGGCATAGTCGAACTCGGTCTTGATGGCATCCAACAACTCGGTTAAGCGTTGCTGGTGCTGGGAACGTTGTGTGTAGATGGACATGATGTTGAGCGTACAGACTTGAACGTTGTTGGAAGATTTTTTGTTGATGTTTTCAGCAGGGGGTGAAAACCGAGAATGAAATGTGACAGAATAATAATTTGCGCCGATTTCTTCAAGTCAAAAAAAATGCAAAGTTTACGGGCAAAATTGGAATTGGTAGGGGCACGCAAAAGCCAACCAGTTTATCAACAATGAACAATTGAACTGGAGCTATGACAAAACGTATAAAGTAGATGTAACAAGGTCGGGGTGGCAAACCTCCTGAAAGTATAACCTAGTTTGTTTGACATCTGTAGGACTCGACATGTGCAAATGCTGGTATGGCAGAGGTAAACATAAACCTACAGCAATTGTGGGACGGTAGTTGTATGGGCCAGGAATAGTCAACAAAGGATTGGTTGATAAGTGGTCTTCTCATTATAGAAATGTAGAGGTTCTTGTGAGAATACAGTATCTGTTGCTTTTTGGTCTATTTTTGTGGAGAAACTATACCAAAAACACACAAACAAACTACTCTAGGGGTAGATCGAGAACCAACCCCTTGGCTGAACTCAAATACATACGTAAATGACATTGCGTCCGTACAAGCAATCATTTGTAGAACTAGCATCCGTAGAACATCCTACATCCGCAACAGGGGGGTGACAAGCACCCCCAGGAAGAATAACTTGATTTGGATTAGACATACGTTTTAGAAATGGTGCACGACCTATGATTAACCCAAAAAAAATGTTTCATCATTTGAAAACAATTTATCGCAAACAAATGGAATAGAAAGCACACATGTTGGAATGGCAATGTCACTAGAGCCAGATCATGTTGAGGAATCGTTTGGTGGGTCTACTACTCAGGATGGTCACTTGCTGGATATCTCCCAGAGTATCAGTAACCAGGTGGGATTACGATATACTTGAGTTCTACGTTTAATGTGAATAGAGTTTGTGTTGGGAGTTTGATTGGCCAGCACGATTACATGGGCAGCCCTATTAAGTTTGAGGATAGTTTTACACATTTGTTGAGATGGGAGATGTGACGCAAGACTTGTACCTGATCGATATGGAGAGTGTTGAGGCTGATACGCTCAACGGGGCACGTCAAAACTTATATTCCTAAGGCAATAAATATGATTGAGGTTAGTCACGATCAGGTGATGATAAGGGTGATCTTAGAACAGGACAAGCCAGTCCTGGCAGAGGTGCCATTATATTTATAGAGAAGTAAAACACCTGTTTTATAAGCAAAGGATAAGGGGTTTACTCATCGAATGGGGATACTGTTCATTTTGGGAAATTTTGCGGAGAAACAGGATCGAAAATACACAGATAAATTGTTCAAAAATGAGTTTTGATCTTAACAAATATGGAACAGATCAATTGATTAGAAGTTAAAAGAAATCCACTCTAATTGATTAAAAGCAAACACGTCTATTTGCAAGAAAACAACAAAAAATCAACTGTATTTGATTTATATATCAATCTTAAAAACGAACAATTCTAGTTGATTATTCTCCAACTCAAAACAAACAGCTCTACTTGGCCTGTCTATAAACCTACAGAATAAACAACTATATCAGGCTCGTATATCAATCTAGAAATTACAATGGCGTTTTTGGTTGGCATGTGAAGCTACAACAAATATACTCAAACGAACTACTCTAAACGTTCTCTCTACACCTGTATTGCATCCGTAGAAGTTCTCTCCACACCACTATTGCATCCGTACAAGTTAGACATCCATAACTCTGTTGCATCCGTACAAATTGTCATCCGTAACTGTGTTGCATCCGTACCAGTCTTCATCCGTACAGCATCCTGAGGGGGTGACAAGCACCCCCAATTTTCAATAAGCTGGGGCATCCGTACGGTTCGGTTAATTGGTGTGTACACTTACCAGGCAATACAAAAGGAAAAACCAACAACTAAAAAAAAAGACCAGTAACAACAACTACTCTTCACCAGAAGGGGGCCAAGTCATGGGCAATCGTCAGGGGAATTGTTGATTATAAGATTCCCCAATTCTTCATTCTCAAGCATGTAATCCTTTAATATAAATCTTGTTGTTCCTATTTCAAAACTTGAATTAATGCTTAATACAGCGGTAATCATATCATGGGAGGAATGTATTGGCTCAATAGTTGATTGGGTGTATTTTGTTATCATTGTGGATATCACAGGACTCACATGAAAGCGGTCCAAGCGACGACAGTTATGAGAATTTCTGTTGGTGGCATTCTGAGTATTCTTGTGCCGATTTCTGTAAACGTCAATCAATCCAAATTGTTCAAGGAATTTTTTGCTTTGCTAGTTCAAGATGTTGTGGTTTAGCAAACTTTTCCCGGTCAAGTTTGGGGTCTAAAATATGATTAAAATCTCCATAAAAATAATATCTGTTTGAAAAACAAAAAAGCAGGATTTGGAAGTGACCAGTAACGGCAGAAGCCTTTTTGCTTGACAGCCAATGAAATGTCTACAAATTTGTCCATCAAATTTCTTACACCAGGAGTTAAGCATTTTCTCAACATCTTCAGAGGTTAAAGTGAAGTTGGTGGTATCAGTGAAGTATATGGTAATGGGTTTGTAGGCCAAAAATTTCTTTCTGGTGTTTAATGAGGGAGTCTTCAAAGAAAATAGGGTAGATATTGGTTACTTTTAATGATCCTTGCAAGCTAGACACCTCTTCTGTGATATTAAACCGGTTACCTACTTTCAACTTTTTGGCTGGTGGTTCTGAAGGTGGGACACTGGAAGGCAAAGTAGTATTCTAAATTCAATATCATAATTATCCTCATATTGATGAAGGGACCAACTGTGGTTGAGTTTGTTCTTTAGGAATCCAACGTAGACTGTTGTGTCATAATTACCAAGTACTTTTCCTGTTACCTTGTCTGTCATTCAAAATCTTTGCTGTATCCAATAAACTATTGTTGCATTTATTTTGGCTCCAAGCTGTTGCGAATATTTGGAATTTCTTTAGGAATACGGATATTTTTAAGTTGTGATCAGGGTTAACATAATTAACATCTGTTGGTGGTTTCGAATCCATGTTTGGAGAACTTGCTTTAGTATTATCCTTTATAATGTTCAAAATTTTCTGATTTCGTCCATTTGTAATAATATACAATTCCTTTTACCGTAACGATTGAACTTCTTTTCTCCAACTTGATTTCACTACTGGGGGGGGGGAATATTGTTGTGGATAAGGAAAAAAAAGTGGATAGTAAAAATTATACTAATTAATTATTTATTTTCACAAGTTGTTCGGTTGCCAGCGTTCGCGAAACAGTCACTAAGGAAATGTCACAGGTAATCGGCACTAAATATATCTTAAATATGCAAAGTATGTCCTTTGGTTTCTACTTAGTTAGACAATACCAAGAATTTAAATATATAAAGAAAATTTATTGATCAAGTATAAAAGTAATATAACTAATATTTTCTTCAATCTAAATCTACCTTGAGAATACCAGGTGTTCGCTATCTATTCTCTAACACTAGAACCTCCCTTCTTATAAAAAATGATGATGAAAATAATTTTCTCCGTGAAAATTTTTTCACTCCTGACCTCGAGCGTCGAGAATAAAATTTCCATCAGTGTCGGGTAAATTAGATGGAAAATTGCTCACCAGCGAACACTCCCCTGATTAAGCTAAACAGCAAATTAATCGTGATGTTCCAATTTCTGGTTTATCTTAATCTCATCGAGCGTCCTAACATCCACTATCAGTGTAGCATTATCGTTATAATCTTTCCTTTCCTTAATCCTTTTAGTATGTTCAATTAATTGGTTTCTTCCTAAAGCTTTTGTGAATGAGTCGGCTAAATTATCCCTAGATTCAACATAAGATATTGAGAAATAACCGTCTTTCAACTTTTGTCTGAGGTATTTATAACAAATATCAATTGGTCTATGTGGGTGGAAATTATCATTCTTTAATATGGTAATTACCGCTTGATTGTCCTCATGTACATGTACATTCCTTACCTTCAAATCTAGATCTTCAATGGTGTTTCTCAACTCAAACGCCTTTAATATAGTATAATTTAACGCAAGCATTTCACAAGCAGCTGAACTGTGAGTTATGATTTTTTGTTTCTTGGTTGCCCAATTAACTAGGTTACCATTTATAAAAATGCTTGTCCCTGTTATCGATTTTCTATCCAAATCTGGTGCAAATGATGCATCTGAGAAACATTCAATTGTAAAATCCTTCGAATTCTTGTTTAATCTACCTCGTTTATATTCGAGCTTCAAGTCCATGTTTTTCTTAATATACCGTAAGCAATACATCAATCTTTTCCAATCGTCGACATTTGGATTTGCACACTGTGAACCAAGTCTGTTCACTGAAAACGACAAGTCCGGACGCGTGTTCAACGTCGCCCATAGGAGCAGTCCAACAGCGGATTGATATAATTTCTTTCCTTTTGCGCTTAAGGGTTCAGCTTGTGGTGATGTTTTGAAATCATGTCTGTTACTCATTTCATAGTCATCAATGTATTTTGTTTTTGACAATGAATTAATCATTCTTTGAGGTTTTTCCAACTTTATGAAGTCATTTATTTGATTTGATTTTCTCAATTTTTTAACAACGTTAACATCTTTTGGGATAATAGGGACATCTTTTCCGTAACTATCTTGAATGTTGAATGTTGAAATTAATTTTTCCAAAAATGGTATTTGATCTAATGTATAACCATCGGGAGTACGTTTGAACTGTATCCCCAAATATTCGGTCGCTTCACCAAAATACTGTAAGTGGAAATATTTTTCCAACATAGTAACAAATTCTTTAATAATCTCATCAGTACTACCAATCATAAAAACGTCATCGACATACACACTCACATATAATACTCCATCATTCTCACAATTTTTCCAAAATATTCCATCATTGTGTAGTGTTTGCTTTAAACCATTGAGTAGAAGAACAGTTTTGAAGTGATCGTACCAATTATGTGCGCTTTGCTTAAGTCCATAAACTGACTTGTTAAGACTCCAACAGTATCCTGGTTCTAATTCAAACCCGCGAGGTGGCTGGACGTACAAGTTCCTTCCGTTCTCTAAATGAGCATTTAAATAAGCAGAAGCAATATCTAATTGATGTATGCACAAATTATGTTCCACTGCAATGATGGTTAATAATCTGATACTTGTGAGGTCAACCACTGGAGAAGAAATGGCAAAAGGGTTATAGTCTCTATGTTCGACCATATGGTTCCCTAAAACTACACATCTACTCTTGTAGTGATGTTTTTTCATATCATTTGTTTTGTATGTATGAACCCACATTGTTCGTAATGGAACTACGTCTTTGGGTGTTTTGGCAATTGTGTAAACATTATTTGCTTTGAATTTGTCTATTTCTTCTTTCATACTTTGACGCCATTCTTTGCTATTGTAATCTATTTTCTTGACAATCGCATTTAGATATCTTTTGGGTGGATGTACGTTTCTTCCAAATTTCGTCTTATATGGTGGAAAGAAACTTGATCTTCCATCTCTCAATCTGAATGGAATGCCTCTAAGAGTAGACACTGGTGTTCCAAGTTCATCGTCCAATTGCGCATTAGATTTCTTCTGACTTTTTATTGATCCAAAACTTTTATCATCTTTCTTTAAATATTTATCAAATGGTGCACCTTCTATACCTCTTCTTTTTCTCACTCTATCAGCAATAGATTCAATCCTTCCACTGTCTTCATTTATTTCTAGTTCTTTATCCAATGTATCTTCAGAATCTGCCAATACATTTTCCAAACTCAGAATTCCATCATATTCTTCTAATGATTCTTCATTGATGTCTGCCATGAATTGTTCAATCTCATCATGTGTTTGATTGAAGTCTGGTGATAAAAATTTTGCTTTTCTTTGAGAAGTACTTGGATAGTTTACCATTTGGGCATCATCTTCCAACCTTTTTTGATTGACGTGACTATCCAGTTGGTTATTATCTGACTCGTGGGATTCTCTTTCTTCTGTATTCTTGGGTTCCATGATTGTTTCACTACTAATATAAGTTTCCATATTTGATTCATTATGGTTTGGGTAGTTTTTTCTTTTTCCGTTGTTTTCGAAAGTGCCCATTCTTAATTCATGTGAAGTATACTTTCCATCTTCACTTAAGTTTTCATCGTTGCCATTTTCATACCATGGCATACGTTGTTTATTTCCACTTTGAGTTTCATTATTGATTGGTTCTTCATTTTGTGTGACTTGTGTGTCGTTTTCGCTTTGAACTCTTTCAACTATCCTCTCTTCTTGTCGTGGAAATTGTTTATTAATTCCAGTTTGGTTATTTTCTTCAGATGACTCTTCATCTGTGGATGATTCTTCTTCGGTTTCAGTTTCATCCGATAATTTCCCATGGAATTGTTCTTGTTGAGTGAAGTTATTTTCCTTCATTGTTTCATTTAACCTCACTTCATTTGTGTTCAATTCGTTATCTGCTTCAATATTCGTTTGCAATAACGACATCTCCCCTGAACTGATATCGTGTTGATATTCTAATTCAGTATTTGGAAAAGATGGTGGTGTGATCATTTCAGAATTCTGGGAATCATGTTTATTCGTCAATGTATCATGGTTATCGTAGCTTTCATCGTTTACACCTAGATCGATCGTAGTATTTAGGTTGATAGGCCCGCGATCTCGAGAATTCCCAATCTCCTCGGTGCGCACCTGTTGCCCGGGGTAATTACCCTCCCCAGATCGTGGTAGTTGGTGTGGAGTAGTGATCATGGTTTCTGACACCCCATGATCAGGTGTCTGTACAGTTGTTGTTATGTGATGGTTGACAGCATCAGGGATAACTTGCCAGGTGGGATCAGCTCTATGTCTAAAGTTTGTATGATCGATAATTCCCGACGATGAAATTGTACGAGGAGGTTCGACATGATTTTCAAATGTTGCATTTGGACGGTTCTCATTTATGACATGTTCTATGTCTTCTCGTCTCTCATGGATGGTTGTGTGGATATTTGGGTTATCCAAAGGTGATAAGAATGTGTCATCATATGTAATGGAGTTACTCTCAGACATATGTGACATAATCGTTAATGACTTTTTTCGATGCAATTAGTCTACTAGTTGATCTAGTAATGACGGCGTAACCTTTTGTTGCTCTTCGCGGAAACATTCTTGACTTGTGCTGCCTTTTTTAGCAGCATTGACCACTTTAGAATAATCTCTGTTTGATCTTATTTCATTCAATAATGTCATAATATCCGGTAATTTGTAATTAGGATCGGCTTTGTACAATTCATAATGTCTTGCATAGACCTCTAAAAACAAATTTGATGTTCCAAGTTTGTATGACAGTAAATAAATTTGCAGGTGTAAGTACCATGGAGATACCCCTCCGATAAGAAATTTATAGATTAAATCATCATGTTGGTGTTCTTGAGTCTGTAAATGTTGACATAACAAGTATGTTGAATCTCTTTCAAGTTCTCTCAGCTTCGATTGTAACTTGAATAAAGCATGTCCAATTCTTTCAGCAGCGGATACATCAGGTTTTGAAATAATCATTTCATAAACCTTCTTAAACAAGTTTGGAGCAAATTTTGTTTCTCCGTTATCTATTTCTCTCGAAACATTAGGATCAACTTTCCTTTCTATTAATTCGGAAATCCTCATATAGAAAATTCTCATCATATCATTCAATTGTTTACCAGTGTAAGGAGTGTATTGGAGTTTTTCAATTCCAATTTCATCTTCGCTTTTTGCGTTCATGAATGCATCAAAAACTTGAGGATGCAACCTTTTAACTTGGTTAAAACAAATAATCCAGGAGTTAACCAATTCTGGATCATCGATGTCCAAATATTTCAATTTTTCGAAAGACTTAATAGTAGTTGTATACTTTGAGTTGATGTATGTTTCCAAAGATTGATATTTGGTTTCACCATTGTGTTCCAATTTTTCATGTAACTGACCAATTTCTCTCTTAGAATCTGCTACCAAAATGGAAAGTGTACCCATCATTTGTCTGAGATCATCATCGCTAAATCCAGCCATTTTGATTCGATATCTGTTTAGCTTTGTATTTGAACTCTTGGAGTGATTATACCAGCAAGTATTAACGATTAAACCAATAGATTTTCCTTACCAATTAGCAACTTATTTATTCCAAAATGAATACTGTATTAATCTTTGTTTTATTCTCGAATACGATGAATAAACGTAAGATTTGCAAGCTTCTAATCTGTTCGGTTGCCAGCGTTCGCGAAACAGTCACTAAGGAAATGTCACAGGTAATCGGCACTAAATATATCTTAAATATGCAAAGTATGTCCTTTGGTTTCTACTTAGTTAGACAATACCAAGAATTTAAATATATAAAGAAAATTTATTGATCAAGTATAAAAGTAATATAACTAATATTTTCTTCAATCTAAATCTACCTTGAGAATACCAGGTGTTCGCTATCTATTCTCTAACACTAGAACCTCCCTTCTTATAAAAAATGATGATGAAAATAATTTTCTCCGTGAAAATTTTTTCACTCCTGACCTCGAGCGTCGAGAATAAAATTTCCATCAGTGTCGGGTAAATTAGATGGAAAATTGCTCACCAGCGAACACAAGTTGTGTGTGAGCGGTTATAGTCGTGTAGCTTAGTTAACATATATATTTCTACTATAACGTGTTGTAATTGGGTTCTTGCCTGCCTCGTCCGCCCTCTATACCTGACCCAAATTAGAACTGGGAAAAACTACTTACTTATATACTGTTGTTCTCGACAATGAGCACCACGTTCCCTGCTTGGTGTTACCGGCTATCTCCATCTACCGCTAGCCGCACATTTTTGACCAGAAGTCTTGAGTTCAGGTCACTTGAGATTGAGCATCCACCAATGATTGCAAATGATCAGCACTAGCAGATGTATTTGTAGAAGTGTCAGGATTGTTCTCTGACATATTGAATTGATGATAACAGTAACTAGTTCAATATGTATTGTAATTATTGTTATTAATTCTTTTTTTTTTTAAGAAATCATCAAAAGATTCCTAGTGGTTAGTCTCTAAGGAAGATTTTATAATATCTATAATCTACCTTTCTCTTTCTAAACCACTCTCAGATTTCATCCCTTAAGCGGGGTTAATCAAGTAACAATGTCACAATTTATATTCACAATGACAACTATGGTCAACTAAGTAACAATGTCACAATTTATATTCACAATGACAACTATTCTCTTAACAATATTCACTTAACAATATTCAAGTGGTTACCTCATGACCAGTATAACCTTATCAAGTTTTCACATGATCAAGTATTTGCATTAGTTTACTATTCAGCACTTCCCCTTAATGCAATTCTTGATATTTCAATCCAGTCATATCTCTAAGCCGTTTAAAAACAGTACTGGACAACACCTTGGTAAGAAGATCTGCTTCCATCTTGTGAGTAGAAATATACACAAATTTTATCAACCCAGCATTCTCCTTTTCCCTGATAAAGTGGTGCCTGATATCAATATGCTTTGTACGAGCATGTTGCACCGGATGCTTTCCGAGTGCTATTGCTGACTGGTTATCAGCATAGATAATCAAAGGCAATTCCACTTCAACATCAGTCTTTTCAAGTACCTGGAGAAGCCACATGATTTCTTTAACAATTTCAGTCATACCCAAGTACTCTGCTTCGGTTGAAGACAAAGCAACTGTGGGTTGTTTCTTCACACGCCAGCTAATAGCACCACCTCCAAGTTTGATGAGATAACCTGAAATAGAACGTCTATCTTCTATTGAATTTCCCCAATCCAGATCAGTAAATGCCGGTATTCCATCTGTATTATTATAAGTTATTCCAAATTTGCTTGTCCCCTTAAGATATCTAAGTACTCTTTTTGCTGCTTTCATATGATGTTCTTCAGGTGTGTTAACTTTGCATATACTGGTGACAAATCTATCTTTTCCAAATCATCCTTCTTATCTGCTGGTGAATTAACTGAATTTGCATCTAACATGTCACAATCTTTTAACATCTTTTGGATATAGTCATGAAGTGTAATAATAATTGACTCATCTGTTTGCTTAATATTTAATCCTAAAAATCTTTCTGGAGAATGAAGATCACGCATTTTAAAATTCTTATGTAACATTTCTTTCACATTATTCATTTCAACAATTGAATCAGAAGCTATCAATATTTCGTCTACATATAATCCCAAGTAGACATTTTCTTTTATGTATATTCCTAATTCTGCAGTAACTCTCTCAAATCCATTTTTAATTAAAACATGTTAGATTTGATCGTTAGTGTCTATTTTTTTACTTAAATATAAAAGAGGAATTCTAAACTATTTATAGAGGAATTAGAGTTTAGAAGATGTATCACAATAGTTTCAAGTGACTCTACTACCTAACATCCCCCCCTAGTAAAGAAAATAGAGATATCTTACCACCGGAACAAAGGAGGTAACGACTGAAGTAGAAGGAGAAAAGAAATAGAAATAGAAAAAATAACCAACAGCACCTGGAAAAGGATAGGAAAATTAATTCAAAGTAACTGGAAGACCATGGGCGGAAACATAAGTTTTAACCAAATCCGGGGCGGTTCTCAGCAACGCTGATGCAATATACTCAACAATTTCGCCGTCAGGATGAGTTGTTGTGGGAGCATGGCGAGCAGCTAATCTAAATCCACGACCGACCTTGCGATGACCCACGATAGCAACAACATCGACAAGAATAGACCCATCTTTGTAACGTTTCCAAGCAACTGGTTCGGAGGGGGCCACAAGATAATTAGAGGGGACCGTTTTCTTTAACCTGAGTTGTGAAATGTGAAAAGTCCAAGATTTATTAGGATCTATATGAAATATTTCCTTTCCATCTGAGTCAAAAATAGTATCAACGAAACCCAGAGGGGCGCTATCGTTATGTTCCTTTGATTGACCATCACCCGAAACTTTCTGGGAGGTTTCGACCGATGGTTTAGTTAAAATCTTAACTGGTCCATTCATCGGAACGGCCGCTGGGCTACGCCTTTTCCGGCTTTCACAGTTCAAAGCACGGTGACCAAGTTTCCCACATATATTACACTCTCCTGCCTCAGGACATTGTAAACGAGTGTGAGATTTGGAGTGACAATAAGCACAATGGGAAAGATTCGTGAGAATTCTCACCGAATAATTTCGTTCTAAAATCACTTTTCGCTTCGGAGGAACTTTATCACCTTTTAATTTAAGAATAAAATATGCATTAACATAGCCTGGATTCATACTCATAACTTCATGAGAGAAAACCGGAATCCTTGCATGAACAATTTCATCTTTTGGATCGAGAAATTCTCGGAAATATTGTACACAACTCCGCAATGAGATGGATGGGAGTCTAAACGAGGCGACATACATGTGCTCGACCTTATCGTCGACTTGAATTTGAAAACTGTTATCCATCTACCGCTACCCGCGCATTTTTGACCACATGTGCTAACAAAGTTTGTTAGCTTGACCACATGTTTTTTTCTTGACCACATTTCTTGACCACATGTTTGTTAGCACTTATAATTTGCGCAATTTTGGTGGTAGCGCAAAAATAAGGGTACCATCTACCGCTACCCGCGCATTTTTGACCACATGTGCTAACAAAGTTTGTTAGCTTGACCACATGTTTTTTTCTTGACCACATTTCTTGACCACATGTTTGTTAGCACTTTATAATTTGCCCAATTTAGGTGGTAGCGCAAAAGTAAGGGTACCATAGGAATCTACATAACCCAGGGAGATAAACTATATAGTTTTTAGGTTTATAACTTTAATATACACTGAGTTGTTGCTCATCAAAAAAAGGTTAAAAATTCAGGGGCAAGAGAAAAAATGATTTTTTTGCGCGCACGACCCGAAAAATCAGAATTTTTTGAAAAACAGCGATTTTTGGTCGTTTTTGGAAGAGCACAGAAAGAGCAGTGCAAGAGGTGGTAAAGTGATAGTTGACATGTGGTAAGCCAGGTCAATGAATTTGCTTTTGGAAAATGAACCATTGTTATACCCTTTTTGTGTGGCAAGTTATTAATGATTTTCTTTGACCACACGTTTTTAGGTAGCGCCGAGTTTTGACCACATTTTTTTTCTCTGCTTGACCACATTTTGGGTAGCGCCAAAGAGCGCAGATTTTAAGGGCACTGATTTTTTGACCGCAGGTTTGACCGCACATTTTCTTTGACCACACATTTTCTTTGACCACTGATTTTCTTTGACCACACATTTTTCTTTGACCACTGATTTTCTTTGACCACACATTTTTTCTTTGACCACACATTTTTCTTTGACCACTGATTTTCTTTGACCACACATTTTTCTTTGACCGCACATTTTCTTTGACCACTGATTTTCTTTGACCACACATTTTCTTTGACCACACATTTTTCTTTGACCACACATTTTTCTTTGACCGCACATTTTCTTTGACCACTGATTTTCTTTGACCACACATTTTCCATGAGCACTGAATTTCTATGAGCACACATTTTCTTTGACCACTGATTTTTGACCACACATATTTTGACCACACATTTTGTTTGAGCACTGATTTTTGACCGCACATTTTCTTTGACCACAGGTTTTTTTGAGCACACATTTTGTTTGAGCACTGATTTTCTTTTACCGCAGATTTTCTTTGAGCACACATTTTCTTTGAGCACACATTTTTTCTTTGACCACAGATTTGACCACTGATTTTCTTTGACCACTGATTTTTTCTTTGACCGCAGGTTTTTTTTTTGAGCACATCTTTGGTAGCACTTTCTTTGAAAACTGATTTTCTTTGACCACAGATTTTTTAACACCACATATTTAGAGGGCACATATTCTTAAAAGCTACATCTTTTGTTGTATTGTTGATAGTGGCACATGAATAGGTGCATACTATACAGTTGGTGGCAGCAATTTTAAGTTCATTTTTGACAAGAAAGTTGCCCCAAAAAAGTTTCTTAGAGATTGTTAGGAGTACTGTTTGGTGATATTCTTTATATTTGTTCTAATTACATTTACATAGTTTTATATTAGTTTAGAAGAACGAAAGAACTCATTATATCCAATGTAATACCGTTATATTTGCTGGTTATCAGTATTAACACTGTTTTTTCTACTGTCAAGTACCGAAACATCAGGGGTTTTTTTTTTGCTGCATAAAGACCCTTAAGGGTTTTTTTCTAGACACAAAAACAATATATATTCAATCTATAACAATTTTTCCGGATTAGGAAACGACCAATACCAGCACTCGCCGGTTTTCTTTACAACTAATTCAATAGGGGCGATTTTGTTGATTAAATCGTTCAATTTGGTTTGCCAGGTTTCGTCACGATGTTTTTCAAGCATCTTTTCAACGTCTTGTGGATTCAAAGTAACCGAGCCATGGTTGTAGTCGTCTGACAAATAAACAGTCACATGTCGGTACCCGACAATGGTGTTTTTTTCTCTGATGAGAATTTGAGAAATCTCTTTTGGAACAATCTTTGTGATTTTGTAGACACCCAGCAAGGTTGTTGATTCTGGTGTGATGTTGAACCCGTGGGTGGGTTTCAATTTTTTTCGCTGGAGGTTGACTTGGGACAGACGAAGGCAATGTTGAGGGAACTTGTTGGTCGTCGTCGTCACTGAATTCAATATCGTAAATGTCGGTTTCATCAGGCTGTGATGACGAAGCCACAGGTTGAGCTTGTAGCTTTGCAGGGTGAAGTTCTAATTGTTTAGCTCCAACATAAACAAGATTTGATGTTTTACCAAACACTTTTCCCACTACTTCTACGTCGACGGTTCCGTCGAATGCACCACAGTCTTTTTGCAATACTTTTTGTGGATCAATTTTGTTTTTGAAGCTTGGGTTTTTCTTTACAAAAGTATTCCATGCCTCAACAAACATGGACCCGAATCTTTGAAACATTGCGATTTTGAGCATATGGCAGGGGTTGACTTTAACTCCTTGTGGGACTGGTTCACTGTCGACATTTTGTGTTTGAGCATTGGTATTGTCATTGATGAATATGATAAAGTGAGTAAACTGCTGGGCATGTATTGTTTTGTAGTAGTACATAGTACCACGAACTTTTACTGTTGAACCCACAAGCCCCAACCCTATTGCTGAAACTGGAGTGATCTGATTCATGTTAGTTGAGGAAGAATAAGAAGAAGAGTTGGCGTGGTTTTTTTTTTTTTTTTCAAGGCGGTTTTTAGTAGAAATTTTTTTTTTAATTATGATAGTAGATGATTCTATAGTAAAATGGATACAGATTACGAACCAACCGAAGCGCTTTTAGAGTACTTAGAAGACGACGTGTTTGAAGATAGTGATGAGGAGTGGGCTGAAGAGGAGGAGTCTGAACCAGTTATTGAGCCTGAAGCAGCACGCAACATGTTGTACAATCTTCATGTCACGAATGACTTTTTTCGACTTGGACCTCACACCTTGTACTACTACGGTTTCATTATTGAGGAGCAAAGTGGTAGCAATAAAATTGTTTTGTGTGGTACTGAATACAGAAAGAGGAACAAGAAGGTGGTTAAGAAATTAGGGGGCAGATGGTTGAACCCATTAGAGGGCAATGTTCGGCTCCACAATGCCGACTTGTTCAATATTGTCACCCCTACTCAAATGGAGGTTGATGGTGTTCCGGTTATGGGGACAAAAGTTGCGCTTGGTGGTCAACGGTATGTTATTGTGTATGCCCTGAAGGTTGAGGTCACGGGAAGCAACTTTGACATGCGGCCCAATTTTGGGAGCCAGCCGGTTTTGTCGCGTGGGTCGGTGATTACCCAATTTTTTGGTGATGTTGAGTATGGCGACGAGATGTATGACAAGCTGGTGACTGGGGAGATGATGGAGCAGGGCCGCCGGGTGTTTGAGTTTTGTTATGAGAAAATCAAGGGGGATGCCAGGGTTGCAACGTATACTGGTGCGAGTGTTGCGTTTAGAGATGGTGATGATCGGTTTATCAGACGGTTGCAAAAAAACACGATTATGCTGTATGGCAAACATTTTGGCCGGTTTTTGTCGTTGTTGAGAGCCAGCAGTGGGTTGGAGTATTGTGCAGATGTCAGAGAGAGGTTTGAAGTCGATTGTGGCCAGGACACCGAGATGTTGGCCGGTGACATTACGAAATTTATCAAGGCGCAGTGTTTTGATGAAGGGTGCACGTTGTGCCAGGTCTTGATTGCGCCAGTTTTATTCAATTTCCAGACAAACCAGTATTATTCGACAAGTTATATGTCGCGAATTCTCGATGCCATCAAGTACATGGTTAAGGTTAGCTTGTACCTTGAGTTGAGTGAGGCAGAGTTTGCGGTATTTGTCAATCGCCCCACGGCTGTTGGGTTGTTTGCCTTTCTTGAGTCGCTTTATGGCCGGTTATACGATGAGTTGGTACAAATGCCAGCACTTAGAGTCCAGTCGTTCAAGGACGGGGTTGTGCATGTTGAAGATGTCACCGTGGACAAGACGTATATTCAAAAGGTCTATACCAATGCTGTTTTCAGTTACCGCGAGAACTTCCGGTGCATATGTGAAATGCTTGAGCAAGAGCGAAGCATGGACGATGCATACAGCCATTTTTTGAATGTGAACAAACCGGATTATGGGAATGTTGGACTTGTGTCGAACATTCAGGACAATAAATTCTTCACCAAAAGCACGCTGACGTGGGTTAACGATAAGGTTGTCGAGACAATAGACGAGATGACAAAGTTGTTATTTATAATTGTCTATTTGAGCTCAGCTAATACGTTCCGGGGGCTGGAGCTACGTCTAATCAATATTTCTGCTGCCCAGTTTGCCGATAGGAATGTTGTTTTCCGCAATGGATGTATTTCGGTGATTACGACTTTTGGTAAAAACAGAAAGTTTGATATTAGGGAAAGATACTATTCGCTGGTGGTGACCAAATTAGTTATTGCACACTGTCTCATGTTGAAGCCTTTGTTTTTGAATATTTTGATGCCTAACCTTGATGAAACGACCGTTGATTTCCATCGTGTGTATCTATTCCTGTTGTCCAACAACACCCTTGTCCACAATGACCATTATTACAGAAAAGTTGCCAAGCTAACCAATGAGGATCTCAAGTTTGTGATCAAAATGAGATACCTCAGGCAGGCCATCTCGTATATGGTCCGGTATTATATCGACATGAGTCTGCTTACCCATCTAGTTGAAAAAGTTCAAGGTCACCACTGGCGAACTGCTGATAATGTATACGGCAATACAGGAGGATGGGATCGTCATCACAGCGTGAGTATTCTGATGTTTATGCTGAAGTTTTTTGGTCTCTATCAGAAGTATATTGGTATTGATGTTGATCAGAATTGTGAGAAGATGTCAAGTGTGGAGCTGGTTCACGATGGTGGTGGTGGTGAAGGTTTGGAGCTTGAGGATATTGATGCTGCCAAGAAGGCGTGTGGGTATGAGGAGAAAGATATACATCAAGAAAAGTTGATTATGGATGTGTGTTTGTCGGGTACATTGAGTCGTGCTATTATAGCGCCCACGGGGTTTGGCAAGACATTTATTTTCTTGATTGCTATAGTTGCGTATAAGATGAAATATAGAAGAGAAGGTGGTAAACGGAAGGTGAGTTTTTTGGTGTTGCCGTATAATGTTGTTGCTGTTGAGTTTGAGAAACGGATGTCAAAGTTTGTTAATGTATTGAATGTGAAGCATCTAGATGCGTTTGATGATAGTATTGATTTGATTGTGGGTACGATTGAGAGTCTTACCAAGACACATGTGAAGGATTTTTTTTTGAATTTCAGACAAAGCTATGGAAATTCGGGTGAGTTGTTTTTGTTGGTTTTAGACGAAGCCCAGGTCTTGTTAGAGGAGCGCGAATTTCGCGAATTATCTAGAATCAAGTACCTGATATTACGATCATTCAAAAAGGTTATTAGTTTGGGTGCGACGTTGCCGCAGAATTTTGCATCTGTGATGGAAGAAAAGTTGTTGTCGCCGAAGCTATATAATGCGGTTGTCAGTGAGCCGAACCGGAATGTTTATATTGAGTCGAAATTTGTGAGTGATGATGAGAAGAGGGTTGGTTGTTTGGTTGGTGTTGTTGAACAGTTTTTAGAGAGCTATTCCGAGAGGATCATTTTCGTTTATTTTAGCTGCCTCGCGACGCTTAGAGAGTTTGGTGATATTTTCCCGAACAGTGTGAGCATCAGTTCTGAAACTAGTGACATTGCGTTGGCTCACAAGCAGATTAGTAGGACACGGATTATACTTGCCACGAAAGCTGCTTCGGTAGGCTTGGATATATCGAAGATTAGACAGATTGGCAACGGTTCCGGAAGTTATTCAAGTCATAGGTAGACTTAGAAGCAAGCCGCTGTATGTTTTATTTCTCAGTGGTGATCGAGACGGTGGGTATGATGAGAGTGTTGATGTTGGTGAGTGCATTAAGAAACAAATTTGTCAGTTTTACCTGTTAAAATGGGATGGGCATTTTAACTGTTGTGGGGTGCTGAACACACATGGTGAAACAAGGGATATTGTTAAAGTAATGGTGCAGGCGCTGGGGGCTGCATTTAAGAGACGGCGAGTAGAAGAGAGTGCACAAGAGCAGGAGAGTGACCTAGAACAGGCAAAGAGGAAATTGGAAGAGCTTGACAAAAAGTATACATTTATTAGTATTGACAATCTTCATTTATGGTTCAAGTTCTATAAAACGACGTTAGAAGGTAATCCGGTTGTGAGGGTTGAAGGGGTGTGTGATTGGTGTTTTATGAATGATGAGGAGTGTTCGAGAAACTGTTGCGAGCGATATAAGGTTGTGCATCAAAGTCTAGCTTGCAGGATTATATTAGGAGGAATGAGCGGGGATGAAGTTTGTGAGGTTGTGCAGTATGGACAAGATGATTCAAGCCTATGATGAGAAACTTTTGGTGTGTCTGTTTTTGGATGATACTGGGTTGAAGTTGAATAGTAGAAGAGACATTTTGAATGAAACGTATGCACGAGTTTTGTCGAAGATTAATAAATTTGAACCGGAGGAGTGGATGCTTAAAGTTTTAGGAGCTGAATCGACTGGGAGTGCTGTGCAAATTGCTGGTCAGGAATGGGAGAAGCATGCTATGGAGACGTACTTTGAGGTACCCAGGGAAAATGTATGTCGAGAATGTGGGAACAAGACGTTGTTGTATTTCTATACTGTGTTCGTTGATGCAAGATGTAGACGGTTTAGGGGAGATATGCAAGTGTTTAATCATTGGATGCGTGCTATGATGCGTTCACAGGTGGTAGGGTTGTATCAACATATATTGGTTCTGGTGTATAAGGAGTTGAAGGATAAGAAATAGGATGTACAATGTGTGTAAGACGAATACAAGATGAACAAGAACAAGTTGAACAAGAAGAAGTTGACTAATCTAGGACAAGTGACAACAGAGAGTGGGCAAAGAAGTGACAACAAGGACAATTTGATTAATCTGAGAAAGTTATCGACAAGTTATGGCAAATACGGGGCAAACACAAGTTGACTAATGGAAGACAAGTGGGGACAAGTCATGACAAAGGCAACTTGATTAATCTGAGACATGTCAAGATAAACACAAGTAATCTAAGGCAAGTGACAAAAACGGGACATGGAAGACAAGGTGATAATTCAAGAACGAATGACAAAACTCAAGATATTCAACGACAAGTCATAACAGGGAGGAGGCAAAGACGTAACAACTAGGACGAGTTGACTAACAAAGACATGCCGATTAATCTGGAGGGAAATAGGGACAAGTTGAATAATTTAAGACAAACTGAGTAACACAGACATGTGAAGATGTAGCACAACAAAGACGGGATGACAAAATAGGCAACGTGACTAATCTAAGACAACGGGTATGAGCTATGACAGGACATGTTGGTGGTGGGGAGGACGTACGGATGGATAGATGGTTGGACGAAGAAATGATAAAAAATTTTTTTTTTTTTTGGAGCGTAGAAAAAATAACTAGCTGGAACAAATGGCTGGCTAAAAAAAATGGCCGATATTTTGCAATCTTAATCTATGCGCACTGACAAGGCTTCAGATATATAGAATTTTGTTAGGAAGGTGACATGCGTCATCTTTTTTAGCACTTTATAACTCGCCCAATATTGGTTGTATAGTAAAGGTAAGGGTACCAGAACAATCTATATCATCTGTAGAAGCGTCCATACGTATGGAAACGTGATTTGGGAACTACAAAATTTTTTTTTGGTGCGAATTTTGTTAGTGCGCGATTTGGGAATTACATACGTATGGAAAAGTGATTTGGGAACTACAAAATTTTTTTTTGGTGCGAATTTTGTTAGTGCGCGATTTGGGAATTACAAGGAATTTTGGGAATTACAAATGGGAATTACAAAGATTTACCAGAACAAAAAGTACCAGTTCTTAGGAGGTGTCAAGGGGTGTGTAGGTGGTTTTCGTGTGTAGAAATTCAATGCACCTGGTTTGAGAGTGATCGGAGCAGTGTGTGTAGAGATATGAACAGAAATAGATTTTTTTGGGAATTACAAAAACATGGTCATTTGTATGGGAAAAACATGTCGCGCGACTTTTTTTGTAATTCCCAGAATGTCGTGCGCAGCTTTCAGAGTGGTTTTTGTAATTCCCGGATTTAAGGGAGGGCAAAAAAGGGGGATAAATCCGGGGCGAGAAAAAAGATTTACCTCACGTGTCGACAAACATTTACAGCTGGCAAGAAAAAAATAAAATGACAACAATCAAACAACTAATTTTCTTATTATCTTCATTGTCACTTCACTATCACAGACATGATAAAGCTACTACTGATATAAAAATGGAGAAATGGAATATATGAAACCTAGAAATATTGATTTCTGAAATGATTTAAACAGTTGGAAAATTAGCAACGATGGAACTCTCATTAGCAATGTTCAACATCTAACACAATTGGTTTAATCAAAGCACATGTGGAGGGAGAGGCAGTCATATTGCCGAGAAGTTTTCAAGGATCTAAAGTGTTGCTGATTTCGTTTCAGAACATGATCAAGACAAGAAAAGAAGTTGTGCTATTCATTGTTGAGAAAAAGATAGAATGTTTTTTTTTTTTTTCAAGGAAGACAGTTTCAATCAATTCAATGGGTATATCTCAATGCTCTGGAATAGATTGGCAGAAGATTCGACAATTGAAAGAAACAACGTCCGGGGAAAATAGACAAGAAAATCACACAGGAGAGTAATGATAACTACTTGTTGTTTGTTTGGTGCACTTGCTTAAATTCAATGGCTATATTTGAGTGTTCAGGAATAGATTGGCAGAATATTAGAAAATTGGAAAAGACATCATTCAGCAAAAATAGACAATCACACAGGAGAGTAGTAATAACTACTTGTTGCATCTACTTCAATTCTTTGGTTGAAATGTGAATCAAATTTGTCAGTTTGTTAAATCAATATCACAATACATGGAGAAGTTGGGAAACTGTTAGATTTGTCATAACTAAAAATTGATAACACGATGAATGATCGATAGAGAAGAATATGACAATGAAATTGGGAAGAGTGAAAGAGTAGGAAGTTATTGACAATGAGACACAATTACGAGCAGAACTAACGAAGCATAAATTGAAGTCTAGATTAACTGCTCTAACGCTATAAGGGATCTGCAACTGAAATATTATTGGTAACTGTCTAGTATCTGATTCTTCTGTGACTAGACAAACAATGGTATTCTGTCTGTTAACATAAAAAAGAGAAAATGAATTGGATTCTTCTGTGAATTGAAACAAACAACTATGATTTGTATATCTACATACGTATGGAAACGTGATTTGGGAACTACAAAATTTTTTTTTGGTGCGAATTTTGTTAGTGCGCGATTTGGGAATTACAAGGAATTTTGGGAATTACAAATGGGAATTACAAAAACTTACCAGAACAAAAAGTACCAGTTATTAGGAGGTGTGGAGGTGTGTGTAGGTGGTTTTGGTGTGTAGAAATTCAATGCACTTGGTTTGAGAGTGATCGGAGCAGTGTGTGTAGAGATATGAGGAGAAATAGATTTTTTTTGGGAATTACAAAAACATGGTCATTTGTATGGGAAAAACATGTCGCGCGACTTTTTTTGTAATTCCCAGAATGTCGTGTCTAGCTTTCAGAGTGGTTTTTGTAATTCCCGGATTTAAGGGAGGGCAAAAAAGGGGGATAAATCCCGGGCGAGAAAAAAGATTTGGCGTCAACTTGACAAAAAAT
This sequence comes from Candida dubliniensis CD36, assembly GCF_000026945.1. Taxonomy (NCBI): domain Eukaryota; kingdom Fungi; phylum Ascomycota; class Pichiomycetes; order Serinales; family Debaryomycetaceae; genus Candida; species Candida dubliniensis. The sequence goes on along the minus strand of NC_012860.1, from coordinate 2,754 downwards.
CTGAGAGAAAAGTTACTTGAAGTTCAGGGTTGGGTTGAAATTTGTTAACAAAATTAAACAAAGAATCACTGAACAAGGAACAATGAAGATTAGAAGATGAAATCAGACTTGGAGATAGAAGTTATAGCAGAGAAGAAGAAAAGCAAAACAATTAACAAGAAGAGTCAATGGAACGTTGGTTTTTAAAAGTTTCATGATTTGTGCAAGTAAAGAGGGGGAGAAGAGGAGAAGTTTATAAAAATAAAAGTATTTGCTATGACCTGGGTTCCGGATTTTTGTAGATCTGTAAACAACAAACAACTATGAGTGATACCGAATTTGAGTATAACTTTAAAGGAGTTCAGAGGCTGAGCCAGGAGAGATGGGACGGTTAAAGTTGGGTAGCTAGGTCAATTAAGATGGGTTTTGTAGAATATTGTGTGTGGTTCGCTCTTTTTCACTGAGTTATTACGGCGTCAGAAAACAAGGTGGCAGGAGAAACAACAAAGGGTTATAGTGCAAGGATTAACGACTAGTGTCTTGATTGAGTAGTATGTGAACTATATAAATTGTGCTACTTAAATAGTCTCAAGAGCAGATATGTATGATGCAACGTGATATCAGCTACAATGACTATGGTGCGTGTTATCATAATAAGCTATTGGTGAGAGCATGTCTACTAGCTAACATGTAGAGCTATTTAGAGCAGATCAGAGCTGGGACTAGCAGAGTATTTTATTGATGTTGTAAGAATTTAGGTTCATTTTTACAAGAATGTTGACTTAAAAAAGATCAAAGGGGATTTTTTCTTCTGTGGGAAATCTCTTGAGGGTTTATTTAGACAGAAAACAATGTTTATTTAAGCTAGAACATTTTTTTCCGGATTAGGAAACGACTCTCCCGGTTGTCTAATTCGCGAGTCGACGAGCATTTACAGCTGGCAAAAAAAAAAAAAAAATGACAACAATCAACTAATACTCTTATTTTCTTTGTCACTTCACTATCACAGGCATGATAAAGCTACTACTGATATGAAAATGGAGAAACGGAATACATGAAACTTTGAAATAAAGCAGAACTGATATTAGCTAGGAATGCTGGATTCTGAAATGGTTTAGCAAGGATGGAACTTATTGGCAATGTTCAAACTCAAATCTAACACAATTGGCTTAATCTAAGATGGTCTGAAATTGCACATCTGGGGGGAGAGACAGTAATATTTGTTACTACAAGAAGTGTTACTATCAGAACATGATCGGTCAAGACAAGAAAAAGAATTGTACTATTCATTGTTGAGAAAAAGATAGAATGTTTTTTTTTAAGGAAAGACAGTTTCAATTGATTCAATGGGTATATCTCAGTGTTCTGGAATAGATTGGCAGAGGACTCGACAATTGAAACAAACAACGTCCGGGAAGAATAGACAAGACAATCACACAGGAGAGTAGTAATAACTTCTTGTTGCATATACTTCAATTCTTTGGTTCAAATGTCAATCAAAATTGTCAGTCTGGTAATGTTCAGTGTCAAACTAATCTGGGATCTAATGCAATTGGCTTAATCAAAGCACATGTGGAGGGAAATGCAGTCATATTTGCAAGAATTTGAAGTGTTATCGATTTCGTGGCTAGCCAGGGAATATACGAGAAGAAGTTGTATTATGCATTATGCATTGTTGAGAAATAGACAAAATGCTCTTTTTCAAGGAAAGCACTTTCAATAGATTCAATGGCAATATTGCAGTGTTCAGAAACAGATTGGCAGAAGATTTGACAATTAAAAGAAACAACGTCCGGGAAGAATAGACAAGACAATCACACAGGCATGAATTTGGTGCACTTGCTTAAATTCAATGGCTATATCTCAGTGTTCCGGAATAGATTGGCAGAATATTAGAAAATTGGAAAAGACATCATTCAGCAAAAATAGACAATCACACAGGAGAGTAGTAATAACTTCTTGTTGCATCTACTTCAATTCTTTGGTTGAAATGTGAATCAAATTTGTCAGTTTGTTAAATCAACATCACAATTCATGGAGAAGTCGAGGAAACTGTTAAACTTGTCATAATTCAAAAATTGATAACAAGAGAAATGATTAATAGAGAAGAATATGACAATGAAATTGGGAAGAGTGAAAGAGTAGGAAGTTATTGACAATGAGACACAATTACGAGCAGAACTCACGGAGCATAAATTGGAGTCTAGGTTAACTGCTCTCAAGCTATAAGGGATCTGTAACTGAAATAGTATTGGTAACTGAAATATATCTGATTTTTCTAAACAAACAACAGTATTTGATCTGTGAACTCAAAAATAAACAAACTCCGTGAACTCAAAAATGAACAACTAAATTTGATTCTTTTGTGAATTAAAATAAATAAACAATTTGTTTATCAACCTGGAAGTAAATAAACAACTCAGTTAGTCTCTGAAGCTCAACATAGATTTACTGCTCTAGACGTTCTCTCTAAATCTATATTGCATCTCTAACTGTATTGTATCCGGTTCTTATGTGACTAAACGAGCAACAGTATTCTGTCTATGAATAACTAAATTTGATTCTTCTCTGAATTAAAATAAACAACTCTATTTGTCTCTCGACTTGATCACAAATTAACTGCTCTCTCTAAATCTATACTGTATCTCTAACTGTATTGTAGCTGATTCTTTTGCGACTAAACAAACAACAGAATTCTGTCTGTGATCTTAACAATGAACAACTGATTCTTCTCTGAATTAAAATAAACAACTCTATTTGTCTCTCAACTTGATC